>NC_133620.1:130974160-132174160 GCF_048593235.1 Sminthopsis crassicaudata
AAAGTCAGATGCTTTGAAACTCGATGTGTTTTCATCTCTTCCACTTTGCCTCCTTTGTATTACTGTTGGGTTTTCACAGAAATCTATGCTGGGGAAGGGGGAATTCTTGAGAGACAGTAATGAAAATAATAACTGACATTTATATAAAACTTTGAAGTTTGCAAAACACTTTTCATGCTTTCTCTTATTTAAGTCTCACAGTCCTGGAAAAGCCTATAGATATTTGATCCCATTTTATAGATGAAAATATTAAGTCTCAAGATAAATTAATTGGTACTGGGAAAAGAACACTAACTGAATTCAAATTTCAATTCTTATGTTTAATACTAACCATGTGACTTTGAACAAATCACCTCACTCTCTGGACCTCAGTTTCCTTATCTGTAGAATGAGGGATTTGGTCTGAATGACCTCTGAGGTGTTTTGTCTTATCTCCCTCCCCTTTCCTCTCCCTTCTTGCTTCCTTCCCCCTTCTCCCTCTCCAACTTTCTACACTTTTGTCTCTCTATATCTCTCACTCTCTGTCTTTCTCACTGTCTGTCTTAGTCTCTGTCTCTGTCCCTCTGTTTCTTTCTCTATCTCTGTCTCTTTGTCTCTGTCTCCTTTTCTGTCTGTATCTCTCTCTGTCTCTGTATCTCTGTCTCTTTGTCTCTGTTTCTGTTTCTGTCTCTGTGTATCTCTGTTTCTTTGTCTTTCCGCCCCGCTTTCCCTATCTTTTTCCTCCTCTCTCATTGTTTCTTTCCCTCTCTCTCAGACTCTGTCTATCTTCCCTCCAGGTCAGATTTACTCCTTGGAGTTTTCGACCCCTCACTAGCTATTTTTCTTACTGTTTCAGCTTCTCTTTATGTTCTCTGTCTCTCTGTATCTTTCTTTTTGTCTTTTTATTTCTATTTGTCTCTCTCTCTCCTGTTTCCTCTCTCATAAAGATGCTGTCCAATCCACACCTGAAAAAGAATCCCTCTACAATATAACTCAGCTTTTTTGAAGATATAACATAAAGTCACTTCTACCTCCTGTGATAAAAGATGGTGCAACACTCAACTGTTGGATTGCTGTGCTTTTTAGAAAGGTTTTTCTTATGGTTCTATGACATTTTCTTTACAATACTTTCCTCTCTTCTTCCTAGTCCTGTTCTGGAGCCAGGAGATCTCATCCACAATCCTTTATGTATTTGAAGACAGCCATCATGTCCCTCCTAAATTTTTTCTTTTCCTCATTAAACATCCCTAGTTCTGTACATGAATCCTCAAATATTTTCTCGTGGCTCTCTGTAACCTTAATTCTCTTCCTTCACATCCTTTCCATCTTAGCAATATTTTTCCTCAGCTGAAACATCACAATTGAATACATTCATCCTAATGTGATATGACCAGGGCAAAGTAAAGCACAATCATCAACAGAGACATTTTGTTTCCCAGACTGTCAGCTAGAATTTGGTGCATAATTTGTGGCCATTAGTGGAGAAACAATCCTTGGCCTATTATCTTTTTTGAACCTTCACTTCATTTAAACATCTAAGAGAGCATCTAAGAGAGACATAGGAATGGAAGATGTTCGTAGAAGATAAATGAAAGTGATAGGAAATAAACTACTGAAAAAGAAATAATTGGTCCTGAAAATATTTATGGTTCTAGATAATATTTTCCTTTTCTGAAAAGCTGATGTACAATTTTATAGAATAGCGTTTGTACAAACAAGGAGACTAATGTTTTTCTTTCTTTCTTACTACTCTTATCAAGAAAACTTCAGAAAAGTTTCTGGTATCTTTACACTATTACATATCTGCTATTTCCAGATATAATTTAACAAGTTTTAAATGTACATAAAAAGAGGTCAGTGAGCTCTGTGAAAAGATGATCTATTCTGATAACATATTGTGTTATGGATTGTAAGAAAAAGAATTTAACAATAGATAATAATCAGTTGCAGAAATTCCTATCGTTATGAGTATTGTGGATCCCCTCAAAAGCAATTTTTCTTCTATTACTTCCCTTTTGAAATTCCTCATTATTAAGTTTCCTTCTGAACAGATTCTTCCCCCATGTGGAGACTACTAATGACTCAGAACTGTACAAGTCTAATCAGATTTTTATATTTTCCAAGTCTTGTTCTTCATAGTCTTGAAATGAAATTATTACTTCAGAGCGTTTTGCACTAACATGTTCATTCAGATACTTTCCTCTTTCTTAGCAGTAGAACCCATTTCCTGTGGTGTAACCCTATAGAAGACATATCAGGGCCAGGGATCTAAACTGAGACACCTCTCCTCTTAAAAAAAAAATTAGCTTCAAGTATCCATTCTCTCCATGATATTCTGGTCTTTTTGATGAAAGTTATTTTTGCTGATATCTAATCTTATTCACATTCATAATTTTTGGCTTCATTTTCAGAATATAACATTTTCTGACCTTGTCTCCAAATTGTAGTGCTGCATAAAATTTGAGACTAGTGGCCCTCTAGGCATTGACTATAAATAGGACATACCCAGATTCAATTTATTCATGCATAGATTTTTCAACTGGACTATTGCTATAACATCCAATTTGATTTCTCTAAATCCAAGGGAGATGTTGGCTTGCCCTTTTAAATCTCATGCTTGTTGGGGGAAGAAGCTGTGTCTCATTTGTTATTTTTGTGCTCCAACCTTAATCGAGTAGATGCTTAAGAAATGTTGAATTAGATTCAAGTTCCTTAGGAACTTTTGCAGATAAGGAAACTGAGGCCTGCATAGGATGGAGATATATAAAATTTGCTGAAGCAATTGGGGTTATGTGACTTGCCCAGGGGCACACAGCTAGGAAGTGTTAAGTGTCTGAGGTCAAATTTGAACTCAGGGCCTCCTGACTTTAGGGCTAGTGCTCTATCCACTGCTCCACCTAGCTGTCCCAAGATGTATTTGTTGTTGTTGTTATTAATTATGATGAAACTAGAGACCAGAGGTCTTCATGTACTATTTCATCTTAAATTCAGGTTTTGGAAGATTTTATTTTACATATGCTTTCAGACAGTGACCTAACAATCCATTTGAGTGAGATGATCTAATTTTTTGATTGAGTTGCCTCATATAGTCTAGTTTTAAATCTTACTATATTACTTTCCCTAAATCCAGTGTTAGGATTACAAGGTGATAACTCAGGCTGTCAAAACAATTAAAAAAAAATTTTGCATACCTACTATGTGCTGAATACTTACTGTTAGAGAGGCAGCTGACATACTAAGGGATTACCAAATTTTAGCCATTTTGTGTTCCCAAGCCTTCTTATATAGGTAGGTTATATAATGTACTGTATTTTGTTCATATCTCTTTTTAGTTAAGATGTATTGCTCAATTGCTAGGCCATTTAAGTGTTAGTTTTTGATGTTTTGTGAAAATATAATAACCACAGTTCAGTGTCATTTACTGTGTGACCATCTGCTATATTTCTGAACTTCCCAGCTCAGTTGTCCAGGTGCTGCTCCCAAAATCCCTTTTTAAAAAGTGAACAGAATATTTTTCCTTTTCATGAAATTTCCTTTTTCACTTGATTCGGTAATTTTAGTACTATAATTTATAACTTACCTACAGGCTCTTGAATATCATGAGCAAGAGATTATGATGGCTGATTATGAGCAATTTGGTACAGGAAAGAGGTCATAGAGTACCAGGTTAGGAGTTAAGGCATCTGAGTTCTAATTCTGGCAATGCCATTAATCTTTTTTTATAACTTTGGTCAAGGTATGAACCCTTCTTGGGTCTTTGTTTCCTCCTCAGTAAAAGGAGGTCTTAAAATTCTGAAATATGAAGAGGGGTCGTTTATTTTAGAAGTTGAGCTTCTCAGAACCTTAGGTTACCCCCTCAAAAGAGGCATATAGGGGTACAATATGGTAGAATCCAAGAAGTTTAGAGCTATATTGGGCCTTAGGGATTCTCATTCAAACCTCTCAATACATAATATGAGGAAATTCAATTAGACCTGTATTCAGTAACTTGCCTAACATTACATTCAGTAACATTGCCTAACAACAGCAGAGGCAGATTTCTAGCTCAGAGCCTATGACTCTAATCTATTGGTCTTTCCATGGCTCCATACTGTCTTCCTGTAAAACCTTTGAAAATGACAAAGAAACTCTCCAACAGTGCCTAAGACTAAGGCTTCCTACTGTATGGGAGTAGTCTTAGAATGTCATTTTTCTAGAAATCTTTAAAATATAGTACAATAGATAATGAATATACTTCTCTAGTTGGATACTAAACTAATACCTAATTATTTGATATCCAGTTAGAGAAGTATATTCATTATATCTGGCTCCCACCTATTTTCCATTTTTATTTCATAGTTCTCTTCCTTTTTCATTTTTCCATTTTTATTTCATAGTTCTCTTCCTTCCTATACTCTCCATTTCAGTGAAACTGGCCTGATAGCTTCTCCCTGTGTAGTGTCTTCCATATCTGTACAGGCTCTTTCCTTTATATAAATGATCCCTCTTAAACTAAAATGCATTCCACACTTTCCTTCTGTTTCTAGAATTTCTGCTATTGTTCAGTCATTTTTCATTTTTTATTTGAATCTTCATGACCCCATTTGGAGTTTTCTTGCACTGGAGTGGTGCAGCCAATGTCAGGAATGATGTGAACTCTAACCAAGTTCATCCTGTTTCCTTTGTCAATTTTATCACACACAAGAGGAGGCCAGATTTCTGGAACTGTCTTATCATCATGGCATACTTAATTCACCATATTGGACCCTTCTTCCCTGAGCAGGCACACTATACACATTCTTGCCTGACAAATAACCTTTGTGACCCAAAGACTCTCACTGTCCTGTATTAACATACCCTATTTCCTCTTGCCCTGTCATGCAGTTGCTGGTAGATGTAACATGCGCATGCAAGTGTGTTCTGATTAGGACCCTCCTTGATTCCTTTCTAACTCTCTAGACTCAACCTTTTGCATCTGACTTTTAAATAGTCCTCTTCACTCACAGCCCACTGCTAAATGATTTTGATTTGCCCATATGCCTTTTTGTGACTATAAAGGGCACCTTCTGACTATGATAATGCTCATTGTGAGTTTTTCACATTTCAAACTGCTCTCCCAGAACCTTTGTCAGTTTGCCATTTCCTTCTTCAGCTCATTTAGCTGATGATGAAATTGAGGCAAATAGGATGAAGTGGCTTATGCAGCTAGAAAGTATCTGAGGCCAGATTTGAACTGAGGAAGACAAGTTTTTCTAACTTTAGATGTGGCATTCTTGCCACTGTACCACCTCACTGCTCCTCTAGAATTCCTAGAGGGAACTATGGTTCGTAACTTCAAATGGGGGTCTTGTAATTGAATATGGGAATTGTGAAATTATAATTTATTACCAGTAAACATTTGATTTATAAAGTTTAAGATTCCCTATTTTAAAGCACAGCTAAAATGCCAACTTCCATAGATGACCTTTCTTGTTTGCTTTCTTGAAATTTGAATATTCTTTGTGTGTATTGTTATGTACAGATTGTGCCTGCCTCCTCAGAGAGGCATGGAGGTAACATGATCAGATCTGTACTTTAGGAAAATTATTTTGACAGTTGAGTGGATTGTAGTGGGGAAACAGGGAGTCCAACCAAAAAAGCTATTGCAGTGGTTCAAGCTTGATTAGGGCCTGTACTAGGATAGTATTATAGGAGAGAAAGGAGACTTTTATGAAAGCTGTTAGGAAGTTAAACATCAGCAAGTCTTGGCAACAGTTTGAATATGATGGGGTGAGAGAGAGAGTTAGGAGTCAAGGATGACACCTAAATTTCATATTTGAGGGTTGTGGTGCCCTTGGCAGAAGTGGGAAAGATTTGGGGAAAAGGATGACAAGTTCATTTTGTGCATCTTGAGTTTATAATGTTTATTGGATAACTAGTTCCATATGTCTGTTAGGTTGGTGGATTATTGAATCTTATTGAGGTTAGCAGAAAGATTAAAGCTGGAGAAGTAAATGTGAGAATCATAACTAAAGAGATGTAAATTGAATCCATGGGCCCTGATTAGATCATCAAATGAAATAATATTGAGGAAGAAAAGTAAAAGACCTAGAATAAAGACCTGGGGGACACCCATGGTTAGTGAGCATGACCTGAATGAAGATCCATCAAAGGAGACTGAGAAGTGGTTAGAGAAACACCAGAAGAAAATGTCATGAGTACCTAGAGAGAAAAAAAGTTGGGCCCATGATGATAGTTGATGGCCTTCTCAAGTTGTATAGACATATAAGAAAAGAGAATAAAGGAGATATTTGATCTATATTCAAATTAAAATGCGAAATTCTTAAGTGACTAGTGCATAAGCAATATTATAGAATTTGAGGAAGGAAAGATTATTTCTTAACTATGCAATGAAAGCCCTAAAAGAGAAAATAACATTTAAGCTGAGTTGGGTAGCATTTCAATAGGCAATGTTCAAGGTGAGAGAAAATTTAGGTACAGGGAATCTGCAACACTTTGGAGCTGGGAAAGAATAGGATTTAGCCATGTATAAGGATTGAATACTCCAGTTTGAATGGTTTAAATGAAAAGATGCCTGATGACTTTACAATATCTCACAGTGTCTTGGATTCATAAGAGTCTTCATAATGTGACTCTGTGAAGCATTCTTTTCATTTGGTGCATTTTTTACTCAGTGAGGGGTGCTTCCTGAATTTGCTGATTGAACTATATTACATTAAGTGCTCTTCAGGAAAGCTATTTTGGGCTTTCAAAAATGACTAGCTATGGTGTATAATGCTAATTCTCATTAGAGTGTAATCTCTGTCATTCAAGGTGGCTTCAAAGAACATGTTAATCTATATATTTGTTATATTCTGTCCTTTATATTGAACTGGGCAGGAGTTAAAATCCATTTGCAGTGCCTAAGTAATTACTACTCTCTTCCAAATTGCTTGGGATAATTGTTCTTACAGACCAACTCTAAGTTGTTGGTTTTATTTTTCTTTTAGAGGTTATGTTGTTTAAAAAAAAGTTTAAAAAAATTCATTGGTTTTCTTCACAAAGATTCTGTAGTAGTTTGTCTTTTCTTTCCCTAGTTTCCCCAGTGACAGAGAAGGAAACTGAGGCAAATGGGTTAAATGACTTGCTTAGGGTCACACAGCTAATAAGTATTTGAAGTCAGGTTTGAATTAAAGGACAGGAGTCTTCTGAACTCCAGGCCTAGAGCCTTCTAGCTGCCCTTTAACCTGAAACTTCTATGTTTATTGATAAGACTTTCTTATTGAACTATTAACCTGAAAATTCAATAAATATTATTAAATTTGACTATTAGTCAAATGGGAAATCTTCCTTATTTGTGTAAAATTAAGGCATCTAATCTGTGTAACTTAGAGAAAAGATGATGTGTATCATTTAAATACCTATTTAACAGTCAAAATGAAATATATAGGAAGCTGTATGATACAATGGAAAGATCCTTGGCTATGGCATAAAGGGACCTGGATTCAGATCTTACCTCAGATTCATATCAAATTATTTATCTCCCCTGACCTTTAGTTTCCACATCTCTAAAATGAGGTGGGAAGACTTGATGCCTTTCCAGATTCATTCATCCTGGAGGAGGATCAGGGATCCATAATAAGTGATCAATATTCTCTAGAATGAGAAATCAAAGTTTCTTTATTTGGTACTACAGACTCTTAAGTGATATTGGCCTAATGTCTTCCTCTTTGTGAATATCAATTTCCATTTATATGAAATGAGGAAATTGATCTAGATTTTCTTCAAAGTCCCTTATAATCTCCAAAATTTTGAGATCATGACTTAGAAAAAAAAGTTTTAGATTTATTATCTTGTTATCTTATCAGTTTATTAAATGCCTTTAATAAGTGACTACTTTGTGCCAGGGACTGTGCTAAGGTACTGAGAATACAAAGCCAAAAAAATAACAATCTCTGACTTCAAAGCTTACATTCTATCTGAGGATAGAGATAGAGCTTACATTTAAAGGAAAGTGATCAGGTCTGTCATGTCTTCATTTTTTTCAGCCTTCTCTTCTTGACTCTCTCCATGATGGCCTTCTACCTTTCCTACTGCTTTTCAATTTCCTTTCATATGTTGTCTTACCTCATTAAAACATAAACTTCTTGAGGGCTGGTCTTTTTCCTTCTGTTTGGATCCCCAATGTCTTGAATATACTAAGTGCTTAATAAATACCTTTTGAAGATAGTCAAGGATGCTGCTCTGCTTAAATAAGGCTTCTTTCTTTCCTTTCCTTTTCAAGTCATTGCAATCCTTTGTGCTTTTTAAAAGCCACTGTTCCTGATCAACTGTAATTAAAACATTTACTTTGTCACAATATTTATTCCTTAAGCCTTCTGTGACATGGTAGATTCCTGTGGAAGTAGCTGATCAATTTTATTTTGTAAATATTACTTAATTTTATGTAAACTATATTATAATAAAATATTTTTGCACCACCAATAAATAAATAAATATCTTTTGATTTGAATTTACTTGACTTGGGACATTTCCAAAAATGCCTCTCCTTTTCCCACAAAATTAGACTGAATAATTTTCTAAAATATCAGATGCTGCTTAGGCTATTTGACTCCCAATTTCCTCTAGAATAAGGCCTCTGAACCTTTTTTATATATTGTACTCATTTGGCAGTGTGGTGATGTCTATGGACTCCTTTCTCTGTAAGAGTACAAAGGAAACTCGTTATAACAAAATTTAACAATCAAAAGATTTTTTTTTTAAAGTTTATGGACTTGTTTTATATGATTGCATACAAATCTATATCTAAGGAAGGTGGGAGGGGAGAAAGGGAAGGAGAAAATTTAGAACTCACAATTTTAAAAATCAAAATTAAAAAATTGTTTTTATGTTTAAGTTAAAAAAAAACAGAATATAGATTACCAATTTTTTTAAATCAGTAAAACTTTGGAAAACAAATAAAATCCTAGAATTAAAAGGAAAAGGACATGGAGAAATGTCCCAGGTAAGAAATGAGGTGCCATAGATTACAATGAAGTTATTTTCCTTTGAGGATAACAGATCCAGAAAAAATTGCTCTAAAATGGTGATATCACTCAAAGGCAGACTCACCAAGTACTTCCAAGATTCCTGCCAATCCATGACTTTATGCTGAGCTGCCCTGGGCACTTGTTTCCCTGGAGATCTTACCTCATTGGTGAATCTCTTTTCAGTGACATTCTTACCAGCTGCAAGACTTTAATACTTATGTTCTTTTGTGCAATTTCATTTCTCACCTGACCAAGTGAACTTCTGTATGACACTAGCACCAAGTGTTTTGGTTTTTTTTTTTAATTATAGCTTTATATTTACAAGATATATGCATGGGTAATTTTTCAGCATTGATAGTTGCAAAACCTTTTGTTCCAATTTTTCCCTTCCTTTCCCCCACCCCTTCCCCCAGATGGCAGGTAGACCAATATATGTTAAATATGTTAAAGTATAAGTTAAATACAATATATGTATACATGTCCAACAGTTATTTTGCTGCACAAGAAGAATCGGACTTTGAAATAGTGTTCAATTAACCTGTGAAGGAAATCAAAAATGCAGGCAGACAAAAATAGGGGTATTGGGAATTCTATGTAGTGGTTCACACTCATTTCCCAGAGTTCTTTCACTGGTTGTAGATGGTTCAGTTCATTACTGCTCTAGTGGAACTGATTTGGTTCATCTCATTGTTGAAAAGGACCACATCCATCAGAATTGATCATTATATAGTATTGTTATAATGATCTCCTGGTCCTAACGCCAAATGTCTTGACCAGCTATTCCATTACCCTCCATTTCTGTATATTGCCATTCCACTCATCCTTCAAGGTCTTCCTCAGTGAATCAATCAGCTAACATTCATTCAGTGCCTACTATGTGCCAGGAACTAGGGATACAAAAAGAATAAAATAATCCATGAGTTCACATTTCTGATGAAGGAAGACAACAAATCTTAGGTATGAAATCATATCCATAACAAATATAAATAAAATCAAATGTAAGACTAGTTGAGGGGGAGAACAGTAGCAGTTGTGGGACTGAGGAAAGGCTGAATCATATATAAAGTGGTGATTGAGTTGGGTCTTGAAGAAAGGAGAGAGGGGGTTTTTGTTAGGGAGGATGAGGAAAGAGTGCATAGGAAACTACCAGTGCATAGACAAAAAGAAGTGGAGCATAATAGGTGCCACAGAGACCAGTTTAACTGGTAGTGATCAGCAGAAGTAGACAATTAATGGTTGCTGAATGAATACCATTGATTTCTGGAGGCTTCCCACAATCCCTCAAAAAACACCAATTTCTTTCTTCTCATCCCATATCAGTTTATATGTCTTATGAACTTATATTTTATTTTTATCATAATTATTGGTAAATGTGTCTGTGTAGTCTTTATTAGACTGTAATTTCCCTGAAGATAGGAACCTTATTATATTTTTCTTTGATTATTCTCTAACATAGTGCTTTGCACACAGACACTTGTGTGACAAATAAAAAGAAGGAAGAAAACAAGCATTTATTAAGGGCACACTGCATACTAGGATCTGTATTGATTGAACAAGACTAGGATCTTCCTTAAACAAAGTTGTTCAAGGAACCCCCATATTCTCCTTTTAGAAAAATCTGGATTGTTGTAAGTATCATCATCCTACTAGTTCCTGCTGTCAATGTTATAATTGTGAATTTGTGTAATCCAGAGAAAGAAGGTTTCCATGAATATATACTCTCTTCAGTGATTATGCATTTTGCCTTGAAATATGATAGGGGGAATTCTCAGTGTTTTGAAGTATAATTTCTCTAAGATTGGATATTTAAACTCATTTGATGTTTCCATCTCTTTTGGCTGTACTTTCCTCCTTTGGGGTGTATGGAGGGTACAGGGAAGATTAGCACCTTTGTTATTAGAGTTTAACTGAACCATTTTCAGTTCTGCTCATCCACTTTTTACCTAACT
The DNA here is from genome assembly GCF_048593235.1 of Sminthopsis crassicaudata. Classification (NCBI taxonomy): domain Eukaryota; kingdom Metazoa; phylum Chordata; class Mammalia; order Dasyuromorphia; family Dasyuridae; genus Sminthopsis; species Sminthopsis crassicaudata. The sequence goes on from NC_133620.1 coordinate 130,985,076, forward strand.
CTCATCTGTGGTTCCAATAAGCTGTAGCATGTGCAGCAGCTACATCCCAGTAAATCTTGGTAAATGGGCTAAATCTATTTGAGGGAAATCAATGGACCTCAAAGCCATTGATTAATTAGGGGAGATATCTAATCCAAACATGTGAAGACTTCTCACAGGGAATGAATGGATGAGAACAATTTGTTCAATAATTATGAAGCACTCTGTGGAGCACTTAGAACTTGGTCAGATATTGAAGAAATTAAGGTCATACACCTCATTCTAAGTCATTGCCAAGCATCCTGACTTCAGTCTTGCCAAATAACTCTGGAAGAGAGAAAGAGGCTGATGACTTTATACAACTTTGCTTCACTTAAATCCAATTCATAATTCATGCACAAGTCAGGACATCACTCTGTGATATTATTGGTCCTCTTTGAAAATGAAGGACAAACAACTTCCTCTCCTAAAAATTCTTATCCATACTTTCCAGTTTGAGGATTCTTCTTCCTAGATAGAAGCAAAGTTGCAGTATTATGGTTCTGTTTTCTTTCTCTTGTCCATTAACATTGGTATTTCAAATACTACACCTAAATTTTTCTGTGATATTTTCTACCAAACAGAATGTTGAAATATTCATTTATTTATATTAACATTTTTCACAAAGCTAATCTCATTTTGAATTCCATTCTTTTGGAAATTATTATTCATTCTTGATATACATGTTCTCTTTGCATTTGAACTCAATTCATAAGTTTCTTGAGAATGGAGCCTGGAATATATTAGGCATTTAGTAAATCCTTTTTAATGGACTGATTAATCATGAGAGGGCTCTCTCATATGTTTATCTTTTGGATACCTCCCTCTTTTCTTCCTCACAAGGCTTATTTGCAATTACATCATCAAAATAATTGTTTTTATTATCCCCCATCTTTCTTGGGCTGTTTTGAATTTTATGAAGTCTGGGCTCATTCGGAGGTCTTCTATGAAATCTGTCTTACCTTTGGGGACATAATCAGGCCATTTAAAAATTCTGGGCTTCAATTTTCACATTGGATGAGAGGTGGATTTACATGGCTCTTTGGTACCTTTCAGTTTTAAATCCCAAGATCCAGGGTATATATGACTCTGCATAGCTATCCCCTCCTTGACTAGAGTAAACTTTCAGATGCCTTAGTCACTTTTCCAAGGTTTCTATCACTTTGACCTCACTATACTTTTTCCTTGTTGGACAGAAGTAAGGTCAGAAATTGAAGTCCCCCCCCCTCCACCTTGAGAGATGAGACTGTGAGCAAGTCAAGATTTTTATCAGCTACTTTTGATGAAATCAGACTTCCAACAGGTGTCTCTGGTGATTGAAGTTTACCATCACAACTTGTATCTAGTTATTTCATGGTTTATAGCAGAATTTCCATTTTTGTGGTTTAGCTGTTTAATGACTTAATATTAAAAAGCAATAAAATTTAGGATTTTTTTCCTATGTTTAAGAATGTAAAATTTCAGTAAGTAAACACAGAGCTTAATATAAAAATCATGACATATTATTAAAATTAGTTCATTTCCATGTTTTGTCCACTCATGGGTATGGTGGCCAGAGAAAAGAGGAAGAAGAAAAATAAGACAGGAAAAACAAGAGGTAAAGAGAGTGTGGAGAACTGAAAGCCATATCAAAGGATGATGAAAAGATACTGAGGAAATTCCTGGAATTCTGAGCTTTAGAATGTTCTTATTTATTACTTTTTTCTTTAATATTGACCATTGTTCCAAGATTCTTGACTATTTCATTCCTAATTGGGAATCAAAAGAGCATTACACTTGGAAAAAAGGGATTACATGGAATGCAGTTTTGGATGGAGTTTTACAATTTCCCAAGGAAAGGAGAAATCATGGCAGAACATCATTTAAGTACTGTGCATATAATACCCTGCTTCTTTCTCTCTAGTTTACTAGGGAAAGGAAAGAAGAGGAAAGGAATATATAATTTATATAGCCTCTATTATGTGCCAAGCCCTTTACTAAGCACTATGTGAGATAGATGTTGTTATTCATCCCCATTTTACAGATGAGGAAACTGAGGTAAACAGAAGTCAAGTAACTTGTCCAGAGTAGCACAACTAGTAAGTGTTGGAAACTGGATTTGAGCACTAGTCTACTTGACTGTGCCCAGCAGTCCATCCAATGCACTATCTACTTAACAACAAGTATTTTGTAAGCTGCTTAAGAGTAAGAACACCTAGTAGACACTTAGTAACTGTTTATTGATTATGTGATATTGGTTCTTAGAAACAGTGTTATTAAGTAGCATGATGTTAACAGGATAATTTTATAAGAACATTTAAACTATTACAAATGGGAGATTGGTTAAATAGAAATATAACAGATTTTCCCTCCAACTATATGTTTACAATGTATCTACTTGTTATTTTAAAAAAATTAGTTGGGTTATATAGAATATGTTTATATCTAGAATTTTAGTGCTGGAAAGACCTTTAAAGATTGTTTTTTTCTCCTTCATTCTTGAAGAGGACCATAATATCAGGAAAGTGATATCATGACATTCAAATGAATTGAATTAAAGTGAGGGAGGACTGTGCAAGGTCACCTGCCTCACTTTTCCCTCCATAGTCATTTGGATCCAATGGCTAGATATAGATCAATATGATTGGAGATGGTTCTGGTTGCATTGGGGCTAAGGTCTTGAACAGGTTCAGTTGGGTTGAGATTGCACCTATTCAATAATTAAAATTAGGTAGCAGTTAAGGCAAAGAAACTCCTTTTTTACCGAGTCCAAAGAAATCTAAGTACATGAATGAATAAATGAATAAATGAATGAATGGATGAATCTGGGAAGGGAAGAACTAGGCCAAAGCAGAAATGATTGCTATTTATACATCTGAGTCAATCAGGACCCAAGGTGTTGAGAAAGGAGTAAATCCAGTCCTTGACCTGTTTTTTTTTTCCCCTAACTAGCTGTGGAGCTGTTTCTTCATCTATAACTTGAAGATATGTGTACTTGCCCTGCTTATCTCACGTATAGGACCAAACAAATCAGTGGACATTCAAGTATTTTGAAAATTATAAAGTACTAAATAAATGTTGTTTTGTAAATGAGGAAACAGACTTGGCCAAAGTCACACAAAATTAGTCAATGGAAGGACCTTACTTTCTGCCATTCTTCATTCTTAGGTATAGATGGTATTAACTCATCAATCTACTTCCTATACTAATAGACATTGTTTGCTATCACAATGTCATTGCTCTTGTGCTTTGCAAACATTAATCAGTTCCTTCCTACTACCACCTTCCTAGCTACAACTAAATGGGATTACCCATCACGTTTTACAGATGGAAAAGCCTCTTAATTCATGGCTGCCAAGAGTAATATAGTGAGTGCTCCCACACACTCGTTTCACAACTTGAATAAATTAAGCTTAGACAAACCCTAGTAAAGTGTTTCTTGGGAGAACTTTTAAAGGTTAGTTATGATCAAAGTACCCATTGAGAATTTAATAATCTTTCTCTAAGGTTCTATATTGCCTCTATGCAGATAACTCCTAAACCTATTTATCAAGCCCCAATCTCTCCCCAGCTCTAGGTCTCTATCTCAAACTCTGATGAAAACTTCCATCTAAGTGGGTTCCCTAAGTATTTCATATTCAACATACAAAACAGGGGGGCTTGAGGTTAAAGCTTCAGTTTAAAAGAAAAATTGAGCACTATCTATACATTTGATTAATTTTATCTTTGATAAAAATAATTTTCTTTTAATTCCTTGATTCCTCAAAAGTCAACTCTACCAATTGGGTCAGTTTCCATTAAAATGGGTTTTGGGTTCTTCTAAGCTAGGATGTGGAAAAATTATTCAGAGAAAGAAAAGATTTAAAGACCTTTTATTCCTTGATGTTATTACTCTAATTTTTGAGCTATTCAGAGCTTTTGTAATCATAAAGCTTTTAAAAATCTATTACTCTTTGTAAAATATTAATGCATAGCTTTTTTCTATGTAAATAATGAATTACAATTATGCAAATTGACCCATTCTTATTTTAATGGAGTGGGTTCTGTGCCCATGAATCTTTGGAAAACATAAGAACAAATCTTAGAGGTCATCTAATTGAACACTTTAATTTTTCAAATTAGGATTTTTGGATCCAGAAGGTCTTTGACTTCCACAGGGTCATATAGCAGATAGATAGTAAATAGCAAAACTAAGATTTGAAATCCAAATCTTCTGAATGCAAATCCAATACTTTTTTCTATTCCAATAGCATTAATTTAATAATTTTTTAAAAAATAATTACTATGTATAAAATGTATTCCCCACAATTGGAGATTTAAATGTTCTCAAGGAAATTGTCTAGTTAGGGAACTGACATTATTTATTATATTGCAGAAATGGTCCTTTAATGAATCTCTGTTTAGATGAGGAGTTGACATCATTATTTAATAAATTAAGTAGTATCAAGTTGTACTCCAACAATAGAAGAGATAATTTATTTCTCTTAAATCATTTTTATTTGTCCAACTCTTCATGACCCCATTTGGGATTTTCTTAGCAAAGAGACTAGTTTGTCCTTTTTTCGTTTCTAGCTTTTTTACAGATCAGGAAAACTGAGGCAAACTGAGTTAAATGACTTGCCTGTGGTTACACCGCAAGCGTCTATGGTTGAATTTGAACCCAGAAATACAAGTCTTCCTGACTCCAGGCCTCATGCTCTATCCATTGTATTGCTGGTAGAGAGGATAGAATGATTAATTTTTATAATTCAGAGGAGTTCCACATTACTCCATGTTGGAGGAGTCTACTTTTCAGAGAAAGTGAGGAACTGAATTACATCTAGATAGCACAGGTGGAGAAAACAACAACATTTGGCAATGGAGAAAAGGATAAACAGAGACAGAAAAGACAAACACATAAAAACCATTTCTAAATGTGGTATTTTAATTTTTTTAGTTGATATGAAATTAATTTTATCTTATCTTGAAATGTGAAATATTTTCTATTTAAATTTTAATCTTTATATCTTTCAGAAATAATAAAAACAAGCTGTTCAGTAGAATCATAGGATTGTAGCTTTGTTTTCATGAAGTTCAGTCCCTTCATTTTATAGATGGTAAAATTTAGATCTGGAGAATGAATGTGAGATTTTGGAAGTCAGGGTCTTATAGTATGCTGGTCACAGGGTTTCTCATATTTTGCAAGCACCTGATTACAGGGTACAGGCTTTTATCTCCCGAGCTAACTCTCGGGCCTCTGGGAAATGCTTTTGGAAAAGTTTTTAATCAAAGTATGACTGAGGAGAAATGACCTCTTTTTATTTTCTTAACTCTATTTTTTCCTGTTCTATTTCCCAAGTTTGTACATTTTTCATGATTGTCATGCAATCCACTTAAGAATTTTCCACTGATATTCAGATTCATATTTACAACTTCATATTACTGAATTCCTCTATTACAGGTCTTTTAAAACAATTTCCACTTGTAGCCCCTTTTCTTCCAGAAAGTTTTTATATGAACCTGGATTATAGGTATATAAAATAGGTATACAAATCAAACATTTACCAATAATAAATCATAATTTTATGATCCCCACATTCAGTTATGAGACCCCATTGGGATTGCAATCCACAGTTTAAGAAGCTGGGCTCAATTACATTCTTTCTTTGCTGACCCATTTATGACATGACAGGGTCCCTGTTGTTAAGGGAGCACAGGTGATGGCTAATTGTACTAACCTAGATAGACTGAATTGATTAGGTGATTATATCACCTAACACAGTAAAATGTCTGGACACATACACTGAAATAATGCTTATTTATTGATTGAATATCTTTCTTTCCAAGGACAAATCTTTCAAAGTTTAGATAAAATCAACCATAATGTTAGCCACTAGGTCATTAAGATTTTTTTTGGGTGGGCAGCTAGATGGCCCAGTGGATAGAGCACCAGCTCTGAAGTCAGAAGGATCTAAGTTCAAATCTGGCCTTAGACTCTTAACATTTCCTAGCTGTGTGACCCTGGGCAAGTCACTTGACCCCAATTGCCTCAGCCAAAAAAAAAAAAAAAAATTCATTCTTAGAAGCCCTTTGTGGTGTTCTTTGGTCACTTTTTAGTCTGACTCTTTGTGGCCCCATTTGGGATTTTCTTGGCAAAAATACTAGAATGGCTTGCCATTTCCTTCTCCAGCTCATTTTACATATAAGGAAACTGAGTTCTTCAGGGTTAAGTGACTTGCCTAGGTTCACACAGCTACTAAGTTTCTGAGGCCAGATTTGAATTCAAGATATCTTCTAGATTCCAAGCTAGGCACTCTATCTTCTGCACTACCTAGATGCCCCTTAGGATTCCTGGAAAATCACGTACTAATGCATGGAGATGCTTAGTCTAGAGTCAGTGGAGAGTGACCCACAATTATCAAAACACAGATCCTTTAAGTATTGAAATATTGTAGAACTAATAGTCTCTGTGCCTTAGTTTTCAAATATTTTAGCCTCTAACTCAACATAGATCCAAAAATATAAGAACTGGAAGAACTTTAGAGAGTGTGGAAACTGAAGTCTAGAAGAGAGAAATGTCAGAGCAAGGTCTAGAGGAGCATAGAATCAAAAGGCAGAAATATTATCTTGGATCTCATCATACGCTTGATCACAAGTCTAAAACTGAGGCTTTTTATAGTGTCTTATCACTAGACTTTTTGTTTCTATTTCTATAACTGAAATTATATTAGAGAAGAATAGCAATAAAAACTAATGGGGGATAACTCTGGATGGCTATGTTCACTTAGGTAGGCTATTTCATGTTCCAGCATTTTGAATATCAGTGTATTAGTTCTTGTCATGTAACTGTCCATGTCTTCTCATCTTCTACAATTCATCACCGTACATCTTTATGTATATATTTGTTCCTCTTGCTCCTACTGTCTCCAGTAAGTTGATAAAGAATGACAAAATGAATTATGTACAGTATTCACATGTCACTACTAAGCATTGCTGTGGCAATGACTGCCATCCCACCCATGAATTTAGATAAATAATTTAGTGGATCAAAGAAACTCTCCAAAGCTATCAAGGACAGTCACAATCTGGTAGTAGGTAAGGGGATGCTCAGAAGCATTTAATGGAGGACAATTTAATAGTTCATCTAAAACTAACTGAATAGATCCCCAATACTTTTTTTTCCAAATTGTGTCCAAATTTATGGGTTGTAAACCTTAACTTTGGTGTTTGTGGCCAATACATTCCAGTACTGTGATGAAATCTCTATTTCGTCATAATCCAGAATGTAAACTTGCCACCAAGGCAGACTTGTTTCATTTCTGTCATGATACCTCTAGCACCTAGCTCAGTATGCAACACAGATGCTTATTGAATGAATGACAACTTTTGTTTATTTAGCACCTTGAATCATTACATGCCTGATAAGTGACAGGTACTAGTATGTATTCAAAGACAAAGCTGAAGCTGACTCTATTTTCAGCATTCTGCCTCAGCAGTTTGGCAGCTAGATGGTGCCATAGTGCATAGAAAATAAGGGCTAGAATTAGTTCTTCTGACTTCTCAGATATGTACTAACTTATCTGTGTGAGTAAGTCACTTAACCCTGTTTGCCTCAGTTTCCTCATATATAAAATAAGATAGAAAAGGAAAAAGAAAATGGGTCTGATATCTTTGCTTAGGAAAACTTCAAATGGGGACTGAAGAGTTGGACACAATGGAACAACCACAGCAACAACAATTATCCGTGTGGGGAGAGCAGCAAGGGAAAGAGAAGCAAGTGTTCTTAATTCAGAAACCCTGGAATTTTGATCAAGTACATGATGAGATGCAAGATAACATTCCTGCCTTTTGATTCTTTACTTCTCATGCTTTTGAGAGCACCCCTGTGTGCTCACCAGGGGACCAAGCCTCTCAGTTATTTGTGCAGCTGATTACCTGCAGTGTCAGCTGCTGTGAGGATGAGCTGGGATGACAGCTCTCTGTTTACTAAGCTATGCCTAATTATTTAATTTCATGTTTTCATTTAAGGTTTTGTGCTGGACTCAGACAGTTTCTGATGGGCAGCATGTAATTTGATTAATAATCCTCAGATAAAAGGCATGATAAAAATGCATAGCAATAGTATTCCATTTTTCCCTCCTTTTTCCTCTTCTCCCAAAACCCCCTGTTTTGTGAAGTTCCAACAGAGAAACAGATTTTTTTTCACATTTTTTTAAAGGCACGAACATATGTTATGGGGGAAATATTGACTGCTTCATAGTGTTTATTTTTCATAGTCTCTTGGATATCTGGGATGAGAGGAAGCTGGATATCAATTAGCAAGGGAAAGGTAGTAAAGAGTTGCAATAGAATGGACTCTTCTTCAAGTAGGGGTTTAGTTGAATACATATTTATTAAATACCTATTAAATGTAGAACACTGTCCTAGGTACTAAAGGGAGAAGTTATAAAATTTAGATGAGACAGTCACTGCCCTTAGAAAACTAAGTTTAATAAATCCATTGATGCTGTTTGGTAAACTAGAAAATAAGAGAACCAAATAAGTGCAATACATTGTGAGATCAAAGTGGAATGAGTGAAAGACACTCTGAGATTCTGGAGCCACTGAGCCACTGAGATGATGGAGCGCTTCATAGAGGAGGTGTTGTGGAGGAGCAGCAAGGTAGTGCCCTAGATAGAGTGCATGGTCTGGAGTCAGGAAGATCAGAGTTCAAATCCAGTGTTAGAGACCTAGGCAAGTCACTTAACTTTGCCTTAGTTTCCTTCAAGTGCAAAATGAGCCTGGGATAAGGAAATGGTGGATTGCTTCAGTATCTTTGCCAAAAAATCTCCAGATGGGGTCATGGAGAGTCAGACATGACTGAAAGACTGAAGAATAGTGAACAATCCAGTTTGACTTGAATGTACAGTGAGGTAATAAGAAGGAAACCTGGATAGGTAGGATGACATCACATTGTGGAGCACCTTCCATTGTAGTTGTTAAGGACTTAACCTTGGCTTGGTAGGCAATAGACAACTGCAAATTGTTTTTCTTTTTTTTTAATTTTTAATTTTCATTCCTTTTGTTTTTTTGTTCAAATTTTCTTCCACAAAATGATTAATATGGAAATATGTTTTACATGATTGCATATGTATAATATATATTAGCTTATTGTCTTAAGAGAGCAGGGAGAGAAGGATATAATTTGGAACTCAAAACTTAAAAAAAACCCAAATTTTAAAAATTGTTTTCACATGTAATTAGGGAAAATACTCTTTTCATTTTTTTATTAAAGCTTTTTATTTTCAAAATATATCCATGAATAATCCTTGCAAAACCCTGTGTTCCAATTTTCCTCCCTTCCTCCATGCATTCCTCTAGATGGCAAGTAGTCCAATATATGTTAAACATGGTAGAAATATATATTAAATCCAATAGACATACATATTTATACAATTATCTTGCTTGCAAATTGTTTTTTAACAGTTGAGTGACATGACCAAGTTTAAATTGAAAATTGGCTGGGCAATGAGTATTGAATAAGGGAATGAAAAGAAGGAGAAGGAGTAGTGGTAATAAAAACTTGTTAAAAGAGGCTATTGCAATAATCCATGTTCATATTACTGAAGATTTGATGGAAGTGAGAACAGAGGAGAGGAAGAAAGATGTGAGACTCCACAGAGGAATCTGAGAAGTCTTAAGTTGCTAGATAGATTGGCTCTTGGAGATAAGGGATAAGGAAGAGTCACAGGTAATACAGGGTCTTGAAAATGAGAGAATATGTGGAATAGTGATACAACTGACAAGTACTGGAGAAATATCAAGCTTAGGGGAAAGCATAGTTCAGTTTTGGACCTGTAGAGACTGAAGCATCAGTGGGCTTCATGGCATACAGAGGCATCATATAGAGATATAGACAAGTTGAGAAGAGGATAAGCCTGGAGATACAGTATTAGAAGTCATTGATAAAGAAGAAATAGTCAAATTGAGCAGCCTGTGTATAATATTATACACAGTAATGGCAATATTGTACAATTCTCAACTGTGAATGACTTAGCTGTTCTCAGCAATACAATAATCTAAGACAGTGCCTCTCAAAATATGATCCATAGAATTCTGGGGATTTCTTTCAAAGGGTCTACAAATTTAAAATTAGTTTTTATTTCTAATATGGTAAATATCTATATATAAATATAATCCACATAAACAAAAACTTTGGGCAGATCCTTTTTTATTATTATTAAAGATTTGTATTTTCAAAACATAGGCATGGATATTTTTTTTAATTTTAATAGTTTTTATTTACTAGATATATGCATAGGTAATTTTACAACACTGACAATTCCCAAACCTTTTGTTCTAATTTTTCCCCTCCTTCTCCTCCCCAGATGGCAGGTTGACCAATACATGTTAAATATGTTAGAGTATAAATTAAATACAATATATGTATACATGTCCAAATAGTTGTTTTGCTGTACAAAAAGAATCAGACTTTGAAATAGTGTATAATTAGCCTATGAAGGAAATCCAAAATGCAGGCAGACAAAAATAGAGGGATTGGGAATTCTATGTAGTGGTTCATAGTCATCTCCCAGAGTTATTTTGCTGGGTGTAGCTGGTTCAGTTCATTACTGTTCTATTAGAACTGATTTGTTTCAGATCATTGTTGAAAATGGCCACATCCATCAGAATTGATTATCATATAGTATTGTTATTGAAATATATAATGATCTCCTGGTCCTGCTCATTTCACTCAGCATCAGTTCAAGGCATGGATGATTTTTCAACATTTACCCTTGCAAAACTTTGTGTTCTAATTTCCCCCTTCCCTAATCCCAACTCCTGTAGATGGCATGTAATCCAATATGTGTTAAACATGGTAAAAATATATGTTAAATCTAATATATGCATGCATATTTATACAATTATCTTTTTGCACAAGAAAAATCAAATTAAAAAGAAAAAAGAGAGAAAGAAAAATGCAAGCAAACAAAAAAAGAGTGAAAATTCTATGTTGTAATCTACATTCAGTTCCCACAGTTCTCTCTCTAGGTGTAGATGGCTCTCTTCATCACAAGATCATTGGAACTGACCTGAACCATTTTGTTGATGAAAAGAGCCAAGTCCATCAGAACTGATCATCATAACTACAGAAAATCATCCCCAGGATAATACACCATGATCAAGTAGGATTTATACCAGGAATGCAGGGCTGGTTCAATTTTAGGAAAACTATCAGTATAATTGTCCATATTAACAACCAAATTAATAAAAATCATATGAGAAAAAAAAAGAATTGATCTTGATGCTTTGTACAATGTTCTCCTGGTTCTGCTCATTTCTCTTAGCATCACTTCATGTAAGTTTCTCCACTCCTCCCTGAAATCATCCTGCTGATTATTTCTTACAGAACAATAATATTCCATAACATCCATATATCATGACTTATTGTACCATTCTCCAACTGGTGGGCATCCACTCAATTTCCAGTTTCTTGCCACTACAAAAAATGGGTCCTTTTCCCTCCTTTATGATCTCTTTGGGATATAATCCCGGTAGAAAACACTGCTAAATCAAATGGTATGCACAGTTTGCTAGCCCTTTCAACATAGTTCCAAATTGCTCTGCAGAATGGTTGGATCAACTCACAACTCCACCAACAATATTTTAATATTTGGACAAATCCTTAATAATTTTTCACAAAATAAAGAGAACAAAAATTTGAGAATCATTGATGTAAGAAAATCCCAAAGGACTCGTGATGAAAAATACTCTCTACTTCTATAAAAAGAAATGATGCAGTATGAATACAGACTGAAGCATACTTTTTAAATTTTCTATTTATTTCTTATATTTGTTATCTGTCTTTTTTTGGTGACATGGCTAATATAGAAATACAGTTTGCATGGCTGCACATATTTTATCTATTATCAAATTGCTTGCCTTCTCAAGGAAAGGGGAGGGAAAAATTTAGAACTCAATTTTAAAAAATGAATGTTAAAATTTATTTTTACATGAATCTAAAAAATAAATTTAAGGAAAAGAAGGGATAGTCAAATATTTGAATGATACTGAGGGAATTAAATTGCCAAAGGAAATTGTTGAGAGAGAGAAAAGGTCTGAGAAAGGAACCTTGAGTAATACCCATTTTAAGGAATGATTTGAAAGATAGGAAAGTACAGTGTTTCTGAATCCAGACAGGAAAAGGTGGGGGGAGAAGAGAGTATGTGAAATGAGGGCAGAGGTCAACACCAGTGCTTCATAGAAACCAAGAATGATGAAGACTGAAAGATGGTCAGTAGTTAGGTATAATGGCACATTCTGTATGATTCCAAGTACCTGAAAGGCTGAAAGTGTCAGATATCTTTAGTTTAAATGTTTTAAGTCATAGTTGGTTAAACCAGTTCAACTTTACACTGAGTTTAGCACTAATATGGTGAACCCCCCAGCAATGTGGGATAACCAGAGTGCCTGAGTAACTGTTCTAGATGTCCATCATTAGTGTCATCAACCTAAGAATGATTGCTCCACTTCTAGCTTGGATGAAATAGTGAGATGCAGTATATACAAAGACACAAATATAAAAAACACTGGATTTGGTGATTAGCAGGTCCTTAGTAAATTAAGAGCAGTATAAGTAAGAAAGAAATTAGCAAAGACAAAAAATCTCTATTTCTGTGCCTTGAATTGGAGAAGAGAAAAAAGAAAGGGCGGGTCTAAAAGAGGGGTGCAAATAGGCCCCTCCAATTTTAAGATTCTAGAATTTTAAAATTCTGAGATTTGCAATTTGCTGTTATTTCCTTTGTCCCAAGAATTCTGACCATGAGACATTTTGTAGAATCAGGCATACATCTGTATTTGACTCCTGAGTTACTCAGGAGTTTATAGGGACAGAGAGATTGGCAAAAGCCAGACGTGCATGGAACAAAATGAAGCCTAGGAAGATTGATAACTTCAGAGAGCTTTTTACAAAAGTAAGCCATAATGGTGGATTTGGTGCATGACATGTATGAAATTTATGACATGGGATTTGGGGCAGTAGCAAGATCTATAAGGGGATAAATAGGGAATAGGGCAGATCAGTATGCAAGTCAGCCACTCTGTGGGGAGAACATACCTTCTCTCCATAAAAGGATTGATTCTGTAGCCCTATCCTGTAATTAAAATACTAGTTGAAAGGGAGAAACCATGGCGATGCAAGTTTATTCATCATTTCAAATCAGTATATTTGGGGGGAGAAGGGAAAGTACAGTATAATAATGATGAGAACCGTAGCAGAGATGAAGCCAGCATGATTATAGACCACTGAGCTCAGCAGGGCTGGATTTTTTTCTTTCATTGTTAAGATAATGAATTTCATTGCAGAGAATATGTACCTGTGGGTACTTGTAGGCAGATTTCCCCATTCTTTCCTGGGTTCGGTGTTTAACTGAAATCCATTTGATTCCCACCCCCTCCAAATTTGAGCAGCTCCTGGCACTTAAGTCTAAACTTGAATAAAATGACTTCTAAAATAAAATATGCAAAGCTTTTAGATGACACAGAAAATTTTCCATAAAATTATCTAGAATGACAATCTAGTCTAATAATAATTTGGGAATTTTCCATGAAGAATGAAATATATGACTCAAGAAGCTGAATTAAGATAGGGAATCTTCAGAGAGAGAGAATTATGTTGTTAAGTAATAGCTTTAGAATGGTTAAAATTCAGAAAGACCTGAATTCAGATCCTGTATCAGTCAACTTACTATTTATATAAACTTAGGAAAGTCATTTGACTTCTTAAATTGACAAGCATTTATTAAGTGCCCATTATGCATTAGGTATGTTGTTAAGTTTTGCAGAGAATAGTGTCTGGCTTGGAATTAGGAAGTCCTGAGTTCAAATGTGGTCTCAGATACCGCCTAGCTGTGTGACCTTGAGCAAATTACTTAACCTTGCTTGTAATCAGTTTCCTCATCTGTAAAATAATTGGGAGGAGGAAATGGCAAAACATTCCAGGATCTTTGTTCCTTCCCCTCAAAAACAAAACAAAACAAAACAACTACAAAAAAAAAAAAAAAAAACTAATGAGATCTTGAAGAGTAGGATAGCAACAAAATTTGAGGAGTACATTTAGAAGGGAGATACATAATAACTCAAAAGGGATCACAAAGAGTAGGACAAGACTGAAATAACTGAAGGATAAACCATACCAAATACTGTGCTAAAGAGCTGGAAAAACTAAGAAAAGAAAAATTTTCATCCCCACTTTCCTAGTGTAGAAAGCCTAACACACTATTTCCTTGTGAGTAGATTCTCAATAAAAACTTGTCACTGGATTGATTTGCAATCTAAGGGTGCTGAAATATGCTGGTGTTCTTGAGTGAAAGCAGAGTCCCCTGCTTCTCAGAAGTCCCTAGTTGCCCTTGGCAACTGCCTGTAGCTTCTAATATCACTCCTCCAGGAACCAGTTTCTCTGGTTCAACTAGGAAACTATTGTAAGTCCGAGGTGAAATGAAGTTTGTAAAAAAAAAAAATAAAAACAAAATCAGTCCCCTTGTATTTGTCTCCCTTTCTCTATCCCCCTGCTTCCTGGGTTTGATGTTTCAGGGAAGACCATAAAGAAGGGACAGAGGCTTTAGGTAACCTTGGCCAAGCAAATAGCAATTCTGTTCAGAATTCAGCAAGCAGCTCTGCCGGCTGTTGGTCACACATTCTGCAGATTGTATGAGTGGGTGGAAGAGGTGTTGAAATCTGTATTAATTTCGGTGGAAACATTTATGTGCCTCAATTAACTTCCAGGTGTCTTGGGTGCACATTGAGTACTAGCCTTTGCTTGAGAAAAGGGACAGTTTGCACACTGTGAGTGTTTGTTGAGCCATATAATTAAATGCACAGGGCCTAAACTGAATAGTATGGGATGGAATCTAATCTAAATGACAGGTTTTCCCCTCCAAACATCTCTGATAATAGCAGATGATCTAAATACAAAACACTGGGCTTTTTGCCAGAGTTTCTACTTGAAAACACCTGATAAAAGAAAGCTTAAGCTAAGTCCTCATTACAGTATTTCAGAAAAATAACACAAAAGGACAATGTCACTGAGTAGCAACAAATTATTGTTGTTCATGAGCAAGTTTATACAGTTATCTGCAAAGAAATATATCAGTCTCTATTCCCAAAGACTTCCTTTGATAAAAAATGTCTTACAGATGAAATCATGTGTGAGATCACACATATATTGGAGTGCTATATTAGAGCCAATAAGTCAACAAGACTATTAAATATTTGTGGATCATGTGACATTCTGCATGGTACTTTGGGACATAGGAGACATTGACTTAGCCTTTAAGGAACTTCAGAGCTAGCGTCAATCAAGATTGTCCTCAAGATAGGGTTTAAAAATAAAGGCAGGTCAGAAAAAGGGTCTAGCATGGTTTGGGAAGAAAAATGAGTTGAACATGACAGAGAGATAAAGGGGCTCAGAGAAGGGGGAATTAATGTTAAATTGAGAGTGTCATAGAAAACTTTTGAGTAGGATATCAGTTGTTGAAAAATCAGAGTATTTGAAATGAAAAAGATCTTACTCCATCCCTGCTATGAGTCTCTTCCTATCATCCACTTTCATTTAGAACCTTACTTATCTCAAGCATATTATGGAGGGGGCCTGGTAGTAAAAGCATAAACATGTCTACCTAAACTAAAGGGCATGCATAGGGATTTATAAATATAACTTTGTGTGCATTGGTTCAGTAAGAAGTGATGGGAGCAATAAAGCAAATGTATGTTTTGGTTTTAGTTTAATGGCTTTTTTGTAAATAATCACTTGACTTTCAAATCTTGGGCTGATGCTTTGTCATCTTGTGGAGGTGACAGGTTCTAGAAATGTGTCCTTAGGCTCTCAGTAAAATTTCTCAATCTGTAGAGGCTTTGAGTGGTTCATTGACACATTCTGTCCATGTGTCATTTTAAGATTAACCTAGTTGAGTTCCAAGAGGGGTGATGAATTTTTTTTCAATTGCAGTTACTTGTTAAGACTGTCCACTGAAGCATAGATTGGTTACTACCATCTGAACTAATGGAGGGAGACATACCAAAATAATCCTAATTCCATAGATGTATTTATTATATTTTAATTGTATTAATTTAATTTTTTTATTCTGACCTTCACAAATATCAAAAGAAGTTTGAACAATTCTATATATGAAGCAGAATATAAAACAATGTTCTTCCACATAGATTGCTTTTTAAAATGCTTAATCAATTCAACATGTTACTTTCAAAGCTCTCCTGCTTGCTTGTGCTTCCTTCTAAACTTCTTACTATTCCTTTCTGTGTATTTAAAACAAAATTGTTTTGATAGCTCTCTCTTTTCCTCTTCTTTTTTTGGCATTATGAATGCTAGTTGCCTGTCTCCATTCAATTCTTCCTCTACTAATTAAGAAAAGAAGAAAAAAAACAACCCTTATAACATATAGGTTATACGTAAGGTCAAGGAAAACAAATCCACACAGTGGATTTCTGTACTCTGTATATGTAACATAGTTCATTGGTTCTCAGCAATCATGACTGATTAGTGCATTGATCAGAGTTAAATTTGTTTGCTTTTAAAATAACAATGTTATTTTCCATAAAATGTTAATGAAATAAAATAATACATTTTAAATTTAAATTTTAGTACTATCTTTTGTCATTACATGATTTTTATTTCCAAACATGTGTTTCTTCCTTGCCATATCTAAAGAACCATTCATTTTAATAACAAATACAAAAAAAAAAAAAAAAAAAAAAAAGAAGAAGAGGAAAAAAAGCAGTTCAGGAAAGTTAATCAACAAAGCAACCAAATCTGATGATATTGAAATCCATATTCATAGAACAGAGTGGTAGGGAAAGGGGAGAGGTGAATCTTCTCATTTCTTTTGGGATTAAGCTTGGTTATACTGATAATATTTCCTTCAGTTCTTTTGGTTTGGTTTTTTGTTTTTGCTTTGTTATCAATTACATTTCTGTAGTCATTCTATTTATCTGTCTTTGTTGACTTCATTTTATATTCATTTTTCACTCTGCCTCAGATCTGATTCCTCTTATATTCTTCCTACTTATACTTCTTATGACTGAACTTCTGTCTTACCTTTCAACATTTTACTTGAAACTCTTTGATACTTCAAAAGATGTTTCATTAAAATAGGTACTTCTTTCCATTGATGTAAATTTGAAAATTCTCTCTCCATCCTAACTTCCCCTTCTCCCCCTCCCCCCAGCCTTTTTCCTGATTTAGAACAGCAGTTTTTAAACTGTGGTCTGGAGAATGAAAATATTTTCATAATAATACTAAGATGTTTTAATTTTTTTTATGTTTTAATTTCTAATGCAGCATGTCAATAGATATAACCCTAAAGCTTTTGGGGTTTTTTTGGGTAATTTTTAAAGATATAAAAGGGTCCTGATACCCAGAGATTTGAGAACCACTGCTTTATAAGGTCAATCACATTATAAAGTCAAAAATATTCATCAAATACTCAATTATTTATCAATTACCTGCTGTGTGTGCTAAGCACTAATAATACAAATGCAAAGAATGAAACTCTTCTTACTCACCAAGAAGTTTCCCTTGGTGATAACTTAGATTACATACAGATCCTGCATAAGGGCAGGCTCAGAATAATACCCACAACCAAGGATTCTTGGCTCTGTTGCTCATCAAAATGTTTCTGACATTGGATGATTGCATGTAGGTGATGCACTCTTTTCTTTGGAGTAAATTTAAATTTCTTCTTAATCCAGCAGCTCTCTAAGTTTTTGTATTTGGGAGACAATAAAATGTTCAGTTTCAATTAGAGGTCATTGAAAATAAAGATTTTTTTTTCCATTCAGATTCATAGACATTTTGGTGTATGGTCCATAGGTTAAGAACTCCTTATCTTCAGCAGAAATAGAAGACCAAGAAAGTGAGGATCTGTAATTGTAATTCTTCGGACTCCCTAGAATGTTGCTGTTCTGGGAACTGCTTGTAATAAGATGGCCAATTTTTTTATTTCTATGGAAATTTGCCATGGTATTTCTTGAAAAATTATTGAAACTTAATTGACATATTCTCGAGTTTATGAGAATCTTAAACTCAAGAATTTACCATTATTGGCAAAGATTAGGAGTGAGTATAATTGAGGTAGGGAACTTTAAAAAAAATAATAACTTTTTATTTTCAAAATACATGGAAAGATAGTTTTCAACATTCACTCTTGTAAAACCTTGTATTCCAATTTCTTCTCCCTCATCTTCCATTAGACAGCAAGTAATTCAGTATAAATTAAATACAAGCAATTCTTCTTAACATATTTCCACATTTATCATGGTTAGGCAACTATTTCTATAATTTACCAGTAGATTCTGAAGCTTAGAACAAATAGCCTTTTCTGGCTAGAGGGAGATGTTCTACAAAGACTCTTGATGTTCACTGGAATTACCCTGCACATGTTTATTTACGATATTCAGATAGTACATTCATCTTGAACATCTCTTCTAGCAGAAACTATTAGGAAAATTTTAATTGGGCACCAAATTGCAATCCCTCTGTTGTTCTGGCATCTGATTAACTAAAGATAGCTCTCATCTAAAATACTTGAACAGTAAATAGACTGCCACAGTCTAGATCCATGCTGTCTTGTCTAGTCACAAAATAAAAAAATTTCTAGAAAAACCCTTTTATGATCTAATTTGTTTGTCATGTGAAGTCTCTGGTTTCCTTCAAGCCTCAATTCAAATGATTCCATCTGTGTATGATCTTTCCTAATGGTCCCACTGTTAGTGTCCTCCCTTTCCACTCCAGGTTACATTTTATCCAATTTTTAAAGGCTTACACATTTAGTCTACCATCTTCCTTGAAGACGAAGAATATTGGTTTTTATTTTGTGTCTCGGGATAAAGTAGGTACTTGATAAGTGCAATGCACCTTTTTTCTTTGGGTTGTGGGCATAATAGGAACTTATGTCTTCCAAATAATATCATTTTCGACTGTGCTACCTTTGTTCCTAATACATGCCAAACATACAGTTAACTAGTGCTCTTAACTTTAGTAATCACATTAAGTCCAGGATGATTGGCTAAGAATTTGGTGTCTATTGTCAACTCTTGATCATCTACTTTTTTGATAGTGTTTGTGAGATGGGACTTTTTCAACAGCTGTCAAAGCTGTGTCCTTCAGATATCTATCTGTCTGCCATCTCTTATGTATCCACCTATTATCTGACACTTATCTATTTATTGATCTTCAGCTATTCATCTTTCATGGTTTATTTATTTACCTATTTATCCATCTGTCATAACAATAAAAATCCACCTCTCCTCTGACATTTATCTACTATTCTATGTCTATCTATCATCTGACGTCTAGCTTTTATCTACATTTTTATTTTTTTGTTCTTGGTTCAATTGTTTTTTAATCATGTCCAACTCTTTGTGATTCCATTTAAAGTTTTCTTTGCAAGGATGGTGGCGTGGTTTTCCATTTCTTTCTCTAGCTTATTTTACAGATGAAAAAACTGAGGCAAACATTACTGAGTGACTCACCTAGTGTCTGAGGGCAGAGTTGATCTCAGGAAGGTGAATTAGGAAGACTGTAGGCTTGGCACTTGGGCCACCTAGCTGCTCATCTATTTACCTATCTACCTATACCTATGTCAGTTATCTGTCTATCATCTATCTATCTACTGATCTATCCATATCTATCTGTTTGTCTGGCTCTCTTTATCTAATATATAGTTCTGGGAAAAGTACAAACCACCTTTAGAAATTATGTCTGTCAAGGATCAATTTCTTGAGTTATTGATATGTGAAGAGCAGTCAGAAATGTCTTCTACAAATCTCTTGGCTCTCCCTATAAAAATGTGCTTCATAAAATAGTAATCATAAAAGCTTTTCTTTGAAACAGGAGGAGATATGGATTTTAAGTAACTTTTTTGTCTTTAATGATGAAATGATTCAAGTGCTATAGAATTTTAAAAGTAATTGTTGAGTTACTTATAAGTAAGTCTGCTATATAGGTTTCTGATTATGGATTGATTTAAATCAATAAATATTTATTAGACATTGAGTAGCAGGTGATCAAAAGTCTTTGCAGGGTGATAGCTATTCACAATCAAAACCCTTTATGTTAGCCACTAGCTAGATGTAGGAAATATAATGGTGAAAGAAACAACTCTTACCCTCAGGGAACTTATACTTTATCCGGTGGACAGAACAGTAGTTTTGAGTCATTCTGTCATTTATTACTTGTGGCAAGTCATTGGTTTCCTCATATATAAATGAGGATATTGACTTGATAGTCTCTAATGTGCTTCTGTCTTGAAACACAGAATCCCAGAAGCATTTGTATAAGGGATCGATCAGATGTTCCATGTTAAAAAGTGGCAATTAACCTGAACTTTTTTAAAAAAAGACGTAGCCAGAAGTTCCATGTGTATTTTTGAAATGTTACAAAGACCTCTATCATAGTTATTCCAATAAAATTCTAACTACTTGCTCTTTCACTTAGGCACAATACATCACTTCCTTATGTTTCCTGATTTCTTTGGGGTAGTTTGCTTTTATACCAGTATATGTTATACACCTTATTAGAAAATCTTTATCAGTTTTTAGTGATCCCCAACTTTGAAGTGATCCTTGCCTAGTCCATCTAGCATGCTCCTGTCAGTCTGAGAATGCAGTATCTCTTCCCTAGCATAAGGAGACATTAGAGTAATATTTTAGGGAAGGAACTCCTGTATTCTGTTTCTAAATAATCTTACCCACACCTTTGCTATTTGTTTATGCTTCTCCTTCAAGTCTCATAAAAAATATTTGTGTCTTCTCACTCCTCTTTCATTTTGTTATTCCTAGCACTCTCAAGTGTTCTAAGTGGCAAAGAAAAATAGAGTATTTAATAGTCTTTGATGGAGTTTGTAAGCATCACAATTAGTCATTTTCCAGGATATAAAAAGTGGCATGCATCATCTCACCTTGTTCTTTTGGAGCACAATAAACAAGAAGGCACATGCTATTGATGGGAGCCAAGATTTCTGATTTATTGTCTCTCCTCCAGATGCTTAGTCAGAGAATGAAAGCTTATTATCTCAAAGGCTCACACCTGCCTTCCCTGAAGATCATTGCACCCGTTCTTGCTTCTCTTTCTGCTGTTGTGAAACCATTTTATATCTGATCCTTGGACTTGAATGTTTCAAATTACTGGTTCGATCTATCCGAGTAGATGATTTTCTCTTAAAGTAGGAGTGCAAAGCAAGGTGTCCAGCAGTGTAAATGACTTTTAGTCACCAAAGAGATTCACTAAATGTCTTTATTTGTTGTGGTTTGTTCCAGAGTTGGTGATGCTGCTGGAATGGTGGTCAGGTACTCAGTGCACGCTCTACACCGAACCCAAGGATTATGGCAAGTACGGGAAGGAAAATGCCATCGTAATCCTTAACCACAACTTTGAAATCGACTTTCTCTGTGGTTGGAACTTTTGTGAACGATTTGGGGTCTTAGGGGTGAGTCATACTTTATCTTAGGGCAAATGAGATAATTTGCTCTTATTCATTAATATAACTTGATTTTCTCTCCAATTTATTGAGAATTTCTAGAAGTGACTGTAATGTATCTACCTGGTTAAAATATTCTTAAGAAATTTATATATATTAACACATATTCATTCTTGGGCACTTGGAAAAATATACTTTTATAGAAGAGAAGAAAAGGAGGAGGGTACATACATACAGACAGGGTGGGCTTAACCTATCAATATCTACATGGAAATATGCTCTTCAAAATCTTATGAAGAATACTTGAATGAGTTCTTATAAGAGAAAAGGAAGTATCAGCTACCCCTTGCTTCCAATAAAATGTAAACCCTTTATGACTAAGAAAATGCAACATCCCACCTTTGTCTTGAAAAAAGTTGTAATTATTTTTGTTATATGTTGAGTTGCTTCCTTCTTTGAGACTCTTTCTCCTTTGTTCCCTCTCTCATTTGGATGGACGACGGAATCAAAATGAAACTGATTAATTCCTGCCTCTCCCATTCAATCCAAAGTGAATCAAAATTTTCCATCACCCAAGATAAGCATGAACCCTCAACCCTGAACTTATTTCTCTTTTTGAGCTAGATGTGCAATTTTTTCATAGCATCAAAGTTTCTCTTCATATTGAAATGGCCTCATTGGCCAATTCAATCAAACTTGGAGTATTCAACCTACTTAAGTGTTACTTGGGCATGCTTGAGCTCTGGTTTTCAAAATGTGGTACTTGAGGACCATCTCCCTGGTCTGCTCTGAATGAGTGAATGAATAAATTAAAAAAGCATTCATTACATGCTTCATATACAAAACCCTATTCTAAAGTGCTGAAAGATACAAATGGAAAAGTAAGACTATCCTTGCTTTCAAGGACTTCATGTTGTTTATAATATAATAATAAAGTATAATATTTATACTTTAGTTGAAGAATTAAAACACTTTTCATATCACTGTTTCATGGGAAAAAATCAATTGATGGGCACATCTGTAGAAACATTTAATTGCTTCTCTGAAGCTATGTTAACTCAAGTCAGGACTTGGAATTCTGGTTTCAAATTTCACCTTTTATTGCCTTTTTATTATTGGCAAATTACTTCCTCTTTAAGGCTTCAGGAAACTTACTAGATGGGTTATAGATTGATCATCACTTATATTAATCAAGGAAATTTCCACACCAGTATAATCACAAGTTGTGATTTTATAGAATAGTTTTGTTTTTGCTTATATTTTTTAGTCTGACAAATATAAATACTATTTCTAGTTCCATATCCTGTTCTCTTCAGGTAGAGGAGAAGGAATTGAACTAATGGGGAAGGGGAATTATAAGGGAAGAACAGGCATAAGAAAGGTAACAGAGATAACCTAAAAAGAGGCATAGAGGGATAGTGATGTAGAAATGAAATTAAATGAAAACATAAAAACATATACAAAAAAGGCAGAGACCAACATAGAAAATTATAAAGCATAACAACTCCATTTTGTGAAATAATATATTGCTGTTAATGGCTTAGGGGTGAGTCATACTTTATCTTAGAGCAAATGAGATAATTTGCTCTTGTTCATTAATATAACTTGATTTTTCTCTCCAATTTATTGAGAATTTCTAGAAGTGACTGTAATGTATCTACCTGGTTAAAATATTCTTAAGAAATTTATATATTAACACTTATTCATTCTTGGGCACTTGGAAAAATATACTTTTTTTTTTTTTCAACTATAGACACACATGAAAAAATTCCTGATGTGTTAAATAAGTTGCCTGTGAATGTCTTATTGTCCTATTTAAATAAATAGGGTCATTAAATGAATTAAGCCCCACAGCGATGCCTTGCTGATCAGTGAAGGAATCCCTTTTTAAAGGGTTTTAGTGGGCTGCAAAATACTAAAATGAGTCATTAGAGTGAAGGGAAGCCTGGAAAGCTAACATAATCCTTGGCTACATGAATAGAGGCACAACATTGAGTATTCCATTTTACTGTTCTCTGGATTGGTCATGTCCCTTCTACTGTTGATTTCGGCTCAAACCATTATATTTCACAAATATTGAATAACTAGAGTATATCTGGATTGCTCTGCTTCTTCATATTCTTTGTCATTGAAGCTTTTTGGCCCATCTCAGAATAATGGTAAGTACATTAAATAAAATACATAGGATTACAAACTATATTGACATACAGTTATTAACATAAATTATCATTTATTAACTAAATTATTTATTAAATTAAGTAATTATTAGCAATAACTATATTAAATATAACTAATATATAATTAAATATGAATTATATATATAGTTATAAACAAAGTAAAGTTATTAATTAATTGAAATTATTTATTTTAAATATTCTTTTCTTTTTTAAAATTCGAGTTTCATATTCTCTTCCTCTGTCCCAACCCTCTCTCCCACTTACTGAGAAACTAGTAAGATGATATCATCTATACATGTGGAATCACACACAAGAGAGGAGAAAAAAAGAAAGAAAACCCTTTAAAACCCAGAAAGCTTTAAAGTACACTCAGATTTTTATCAATTCTCTCTGGAGGTAGATAGCATTTTTTTCATTATGAGTTCCCTGAACTTGTCTTGGATCATTGCATTGATCAGAATAGTAAAGTCTTTCACAATTTTACACTATTGTGTGTACACAATATTACAATATTATTTTTGCTATATACAATGATCTCTTGATTCTTCTCTTATTACTTTAGCATCAGATCATACAGATCTTGCCATATTTTTCTGAAACCACATCCATCATCATTTCCCCACAGCACAATAATACTCCATCACAATCATATACTATAACTTGTTCAGCTATTAACCAATTGATGGACATCTCTTTGACATCCAGTTATTTTCCTGCCAAAGAGCTGCCTTAAATATTTTTATACACATACATCCTTTTTCTTTTTTCATTGATTTGAGGTACAGACCTAGTAGTGGTATTGCAGGGTCAAAGGTTATACACAGTTTTATATCCCTTTGAGTATAGTTTCAAAATGTTTTCCAGAATGGTTGAACCAGTTCATAACTGTACTTCATTAGTATACCAATTTTTCCTTATCCCCTCCAGCATTTGTCATTTCTGATGTATGAAGTGTTATCTCAGAATGGTTTTCATTTGCCTTTCCAAATCCATAATTATTAAGAGCATTTTTTTCCATATGACCATAGATACTGGTTGTTCATATCCTTTGACCATTTCTTGTTTATATTATTTTATATTCTTATTAGTCCTGGTAAGCATTTTTTTATAAGTTGGATAGAGATTTTCTTTGTGATTTCTTGTAAAACCAAGTGACTTGAAAACAGTGGCTCAATAGTATTTGTTTTGCCTTATATTTTATGTTTTCCCCCAATTACCAAGTGTTATTCTTTCCCCTCTAAATAAGCCTCCTCCCACTAAAAAAACAAAAAAACCAAAATCCTTATAACAAATATGTATCAAAACAAGTGGAACAAAATAAATATGCCTACATTTTTTGTCCAAAACTATGAGTCATCTGCATCTCATGTCCATTTTTTCTCTTTGAGAAGGATGGCAGAATGCTTTTTTAAGTCGATGCTCTGTAATCATAATTGATTATTACATTGATCAAGGTTCTTGTCTTTGAAAGTGACTGAAAGTGACTTTGGAGTGTGGGAACTACTGCTCAATAGTATTCTCATATATTTTGAGATTTCTTGTTCAAGTGCTATTTCCTGGCTTAATTTTTTTTTTAAGTCTCCTAAGTCACAGCTGTTTTTTTGAAATAACCTTCGTAACAGTGTGAATCATTTTCCTCTTTCTCCAGTAAAGGAAGAATATTAAAATATTTGTGGTTTTTGTTAAATTGTTTTTCAGTCATGTCCAATACTTTGTGACACTATCTGAGATTTTCTTGGCAAAGATACTGTAGTGGTTCTTCATTTCCATCTCTAGCACATTTTACAGATGAGAAAACTGAGGCAAACAGGGTTAAATGATTTGTCCAAAGTCACACAGTTAGTGTCTAAGGATAGATTTGAATTCTTGAAGATGCTTTACTGGAGTAAAGGCCTAGCACTTTTCACTGCACCCCCTAGCTGTCTTGGTTGATACTTTACCAATTATAATTAATTGAAGGGATTATATGGAGCAGGATTCAATCTAAAACAGTGTAAAGACCTGAAAAGATTAAAGGGAGAACAATTGTAGCTTTTGTTGGAAATTGTTGGAAATTTTGTTGGAAATTGGACCAGTTAAGATGGAAACCTTTTTTTTTCCTCCCAAGGGAACTTCTAGAAGAAAGACAAAGCATTTTTGCCCAGTAATTGTTTGATATCAAATATCAGATAATTCATCTGGCAATATTCCAAAGTGGCAGGTTTATTTTTGTGGACCCTTAAAAATAGTAGAAAAGAACTTCATTGGATATTCATCATTTAATGGATAACTTGTATAAGCAAAAAGAATCTCTTGGATTGGAAAAGGAGGCAAGCTGGTTCTACAATGAGAGATACATGATATGGACAACTTGGATGTGGGATTAGTGGCCAAAAATATTTTAAAAACTAAAAGAAGGTTTCTACTCAATAGGGTAGACTGAAAAATCATAAATTTAGAGCCAGAAAGTACCATTTAGTTCAATTTTCCTCATTTTTAGAGATCCAGGCTTCTTAAACATTTCCCACTTGTGATCCCTTTAGGCCTGGGAAATTGTTACACAGTGCTGAGTGTATTGCTATTGGTATATAAAATAGTTATACAAATCAAACATTTACTGATAATAAATCATAATTTCATGACCCCCATATTATAGCCCCATATGGGACTGTAACCCATGATTTGAAAAGCTTTGTTACAAAGAAGCAACTGAGGCCCTCTGTCACACAGGTGGTAAACATTAGAGTGCCAGGTGCTTTAATTCCAGAGCTAGTGCCTTTTCTACTGTTCTTACTGCCTCTTAGGGCAGAATTCTATGCCTGGAACTCTCCTTCATCTATGCTTCCTGACTTTCAAGTCCTAGCTAAGATCCCACTTACAATAGGGATCACTAACATTAAGGGAAATAAGAAAAATCTTTCCCACTTACAATAGGAAAGATTTTTCTTATTTCCCTTAATGTTAGTACCTTCCATCTGTTGGTTACCATTCATTTATCTGGTATGTACTTTGTTTGCATATAATTGTCTAATGTCTCTCCCATTGGACCATGAGTATGAACAAGGGAGATTTTTTTTCTTTGTATCCCTAGCACATAAAATACTTCTTGGCATATAATAAACTCATAATCAATGCAGAATATGCCTTTAATGCCCCCAAACCAGGACTATTCCAAATTGCTTGTGATGCCATAAAATTAATTTTCTTCTTGGATTCTAATTCCTACCTGAGATGGTAATTCGTTGCATAATATATAATGCTTGTACTACAAAATAGATGTTATTTATGGCATCTAATATGTTAATTTATTTTCGGTCTGTGGGAAAAAGAATGCACAGAAATTTGGCAGAACATGCACATCAAAGTTTTAGCATGAGAAGAGATCTTACATGTCATCAATGCCTACCTTGTTTTATCAGTTAGGAAATGAACATTCAATATACTTACTTGATTTACCTAAAGTCACACTAAAACCTAGACCTTAAACCAAGATTTATTAACTTCAAATCTAGTCTTGTGTTCACTACTTCTACTCCCATAGCCTTCTCTCTATTTCCCCTTATCTTTCTCTCTTACTCCCTCTTTACCCTCTTTCCCTTCTCCCCCCCTCAAAAATATGTTTCATGGATAGATTTAAGTGTCAGGTACGAAGTTCTGATTTCTTGAAATTTAGGGGTTTTTTTTAATCTTAAAATATATGGATGCTATCTAGCTCTCTCAAAGAAAATACATGATAGTTTTGATATAGATTTATTGGGAACCTTTTCTATGTAATTTAAAAAATATAAATTGATGTCATTAAGCCATAGTTATTTCTTTTTTCCATTTTGGAAAATATTGTATTCATTCAGTCCCATATAGTATATAAACATAGCCATCACTTAAATGATGGGTTTTTTTTATGACATTCTTATGACAGAAAAACCTTTTTAAATTTTTTTACTAAGGGAATTATATTTTATGACATTTTCAGTACTAATATGTTTTGCAATGCGCATGAAGAAAAATTCCATGTTGTCCTAGTCTAAAAACAAAGCTTATTCTGATGAATTGTGATGGTAAGTATAGGAAAGGTTACTTAAAAGTAGCCATTCATTTGACAGATGTTAATACTTACAAAGTACAAAGCATTATGCTACAAAGAATTCTTTTCTGTCAAGAAATTTATAATCTAGTAAGGGAGTTTTTTATATACATATATAAATTTATATAACAAGGCACTCTTGTGATACATTTTTATGAAAGTGGCAACTGAAACATGTCTTGAAAAATGATTTTTGTTTTCAGAAAAACAAGATAGGGTACTTTAGGTGATACAAAAAGATAAAAAAAATGGTCAAATTGTTTTTTAAGCCACAAATAATAGTCTATTTTTGTTGGAGTAGAACATGTATGGAGGGATGTTGTAGCAAATAAATCAGAAAAGGTAGATTATTAGATCCAGATTGTGAGGGGCCTTCAATGCAAGATTAGATGAAGAGACCTTATGGTGACTGGGAAAGTTTAAAAGTGTGTGCTTTATTTGGCCAAAATATCATGCTGAATGTAATATTTTATTAGGATCTAAAAATGCATAGTATATTCTTTTAAAGGACTTATTGCAGTGATTTGGGGATCATTGAGTTGAATCAAAATAACAACTCTTAAAATTTGACCTAATGTTTTATTTAACTCAAATTTCTTTAGAAAGGTACCCATAGAATGGCATAGGGTTATAAAAACTTTAGACCTTGGAAATTTGCTCAAATGTTGAAATAAGAGCCCACCTCAAATTTTTCATGGTCTATATTAGTTTTTAACTACAAATTTTCATCAGAAACATACCTGTGAGTTAAAATATATCTAAAGTTCAAAACTTTTAAAATGTGGTACATATTTGTTCTTACCAAATTTCAATTAAAGTTTTCAAAGTGTATGCTACTGCCCAGTGACTAAGAGTGCTGAACTTAGAGTCAGGAAGATTTGAGTTCAAAATTCTGCCTCAGATGTGGAGCCAATATGGTGGAATCCATCCTAGAATCCAGCTAAACTCAGCATTCCTCTCTGAATAAATTTAAAATAAATGCCTCAAATAAAATTTTGGAGCAGCAGAGTCAATTAAAGGTCAGAGTGAGACATTCTTCCAGCCTAAAACAGTTAGAGATTATCAGGAGAGATCTGTGACTGGAGTAGGCTCTTGTTTGGCACAGTCACCAGTGGTGGGCTTTGGAAATGGTTGTGATGGCAACCCCAGAAGTAGCTCACATAAAATAGTATGCAAGGAAAAGCTTTTACAATGGAGAGGAAAATGGGGATCAGGCAATGCTTGAACCTCACTTTCATTGGAATTGATTCAAAGAAAAAAGATCACATAAACATATCCACATAATTAAGTATAGAAATTTCTCAATTATGATTAAAAAGAATATGGGGGGGGAGAGAATAATGGATGAGGGGAGAGAGAGATAAAAGGGAGGACAGTTTAAGACAGGCAGTGATCAGAAGTAAAACAAAAAACAGGATAAAAAGAAAAAGAAAGATGAAAGAAAATTGGAGGCAGGGAAATACATAGTAATCATAATTTGAAGGCAGCTAGGTGGTATAGTGGATAGATGGTGAAGAGAGTGCTAGGCCTGAAGTTGGAATGACTCGTCTTCCAAAATTCAAATCTGGCCTCAGACACTTATTTAGCTCAGTAATTCTGGGTAAGTCACTTAACTCTGCCTCCATTTCCTCAATAGCAAATAGTAGTATCTTTGCCAAGAAAATCCCAAAATGGGGTCATGAAGAATTAGACAAGGACTGAACATTAACCAAATCATGACTGAGAATGTGAATGGGATGAGCTCATAAAATGGATATACCAGATACAAGAATGAATTAGGAACCAGAATCTAATAATATGTTGCTTATAAGAGACATACTTGAAACAATAAGGCACACAATTAAAATAAAGATCTGGAGCAGAATCTATTATACTTTAGCTTAAGTAATAAAGGCAAGGATAGCAATCATTATTTCAGACAAAACAAAAGCAAAAAAAAAAAGAGATAATCAGGGAAACTATTTTTTGCTAAAAGGTACTTATATAGACAATGATGTAATATTAAAAGTTTTTACAAATTTTTCTGATAAAGACCTCATTTCTCAAATAATAGGGAGATGATTCAAATTTATAAAAATCAGACCTGTTAAAGATATTAGCTTAAAAAGGCCAACATCTTCCCCTTCATCCAGGACCATCTCCAATCGTCTTGATTTATATCTGGCCACTGGACCAGGTGGCTCTAGAGAGAAAAGTGAAGTCTTTGTTATTAAGTGATATTGAAGTGTTTGACTTTGGCAGATGGATGTGGGTTGGTCTGTGCCTTAGTATGGGAGTCTAGAAGCTGGGAGTTCTTAGAGAGCTATATTTCTTGATGTTTGTTTTCATCATGTCCCTTGGGGAAATGACTAATTGTGGAATTGTGTTCATTTTGCTTGGTAATCCTTTGGGATTTTTCCAGGATCTTAATGATTTATGGTATTTTTTTTTTCTGACAGTAGAATTGCTAGAAGATAGGGACTCAATGACAAAAAATGGATTAGATCAGGTGTGCATCATCCTAGTTAGCACAAACAAAATGGCTATCTTTGATTTATTCCTGTTAATTCACATACTAGTCTCATCTTGGAGAACTGTGGAGGTGAAGTAGAAGCAACACATTTGATCTTGTGACCAGAAGGCCTACTTTAGAGGATTAGAATTATTTCCTACTTTCTTATGTGTCTTAAAGCTTATTATTTTACCTTGATGAGCTTCAGTTTATTCATCTGTAAAAGGAAAAAAAAAAGTTTGTATCACTAATAGGACTTTTGGCAGGATCAAATTTTTATATATAATATATGCATACACATGCATATAGATATGTTCTCTAAATGTGCACATATATACATCCATTATACACAATTATAAATACCTGTGCAGATGCATGTAGACATGTATAAATTTACATGATGATGTACACAACAGTAAGGCACTGAATAAATGTGTCATCTTCATTAAGTTATTACTCTTACTACTTTGTACAATAACTGAAATAGGTTTTTACTTTGAAAATACTTTAATAATGCTACTTTATGTTACATTTAAATGTAGCTGCAGGAATGCATTATCATCTTTATTATAAACAAAGATTTATTTTTAAAAAATAAGGTCATGATCAATTCTATTGCACAGGTTTGTCTTGTTGGAATCCTTATAGCTCTATCTTAAGTGCCATGGTTAGTAAGGACTGTTGGCAAGATGGTGAAGTGGATAGAATGCCAGAACTGGAACCTGGAAGGCTCATCTGCATTACTTTAAATTCAGCCTTAAACATTTGCCAGCAGTGTGAATCTCAGTTAAGTTACTTTGCCTCAGTTTCTTTATCTGTAAAATGAACTGGAGAAGGGAATGGCAAACCATTCTAGTATTTGTACCAAGGAAACCCCAAATGGGATCACAAGGATTCAGACACAACTGAAAAACAATTGAATGATAAGGTAGTGTAGAAGAATGAGAGCCTGCTTCTTTCTTGTACAATTAGATTGCATTAGGAAGAAATAAGTTGGGTTTTTGTTCTTGGAGACTTTGGGAGGCAGTTTGGTACATAGGAGATAACATTAGCTCTGGAAACAGCAGAGTTCAAATCTTGCTTCTGATATATATTTCTTATGTAACCTCGGTAGTTGGTTGAGTTGTAAAATGAGAATATTGGACTACGTGACCTCTGAGAGGTCCTTTTCTGCAATAAAGCCATCCATGATTCTATTAAGTCAATCATTTTGAAATTCTTATCTGTAAAAAAAAAAAAAAACAACAACAAACAAGCAAACAAACAAACAAAAACAGTTATCTGTTTAATGAAAATACCTGTTGGAGTCCTGTGAATAAAAATTTCTCAAACTCATACCTGAAGCTCAGTCTCCTTTTCTGTTATCTCCTTTTCTGCCTAATTTGCTTTCACACCTCAACCCTTGAAATGTAAAGATTTAGCTTTTTAATACTAGACATTTTCTGTCCTCTTGTAGAATTGTTTTAGGTTAACAGCCTGAGCATTAGACTAATATAGATTAAGTTGCACATAGTAGACTTTTAATAAATATTTGTTGTTCTCATCCAGCCTACTCAATAATCCATGAACAGATTTTCTGTTTTATAAATGTTAAAAATGCCTGTTTTGATCCAAATCAGAGAATTTCTTCCCTAAGACTTAAGATGCTTCTACTTCCTAACCCAATGTTTTTCTTCCCCCCCCCCCAATTTCATTCTTTCTTTTTAAATTTTGAGTTCCCTATGTGCACCACACCATGCTTTATGTTTTATAAATATTATCTCATTTGATCCTCATTACCACTCTGGGAAATAGGTGCAATTTAAATAGAGACTAAGTCCAAGGTCATGTAGATGACTCCAAGGCTGGATTTGAATTTAGGTCTTCTTGACTCTAGGCCTAATGCTTTATCCCCTGTACCACCTAGTTGCTAATGGATGCTAGAGAATGCTAAATATGGATGGAATTGGAATCCCTATGTTGGAGAAACATTGACTCTTTTCCAGCCTTAGGAGTCTGCCTGGCTCTACTTTTTGAATAGATAAGATAATGTAGTTGGAAGCACAAGCATGCAAAAATGGTATTATGAATAACAATAGAGATATAGTCTTTCATCACTTTCAACAATTTAGCAAGTATTTTTGAAGTGCCAAAGTTTTATTGGTAACTGTGCAAAGCAAATGAAACAACATGGATTCTCTAGTAGTTTACCATTTCCTATGAGGGAAATAACATGGTCCAGATAAGAAAATAAAAATACTTTGGGATCTACTCTTAGAGGTGGCCTGAGGAGGGAAAGCATTCCAGGCATTCTACAAAGGCATGAATATGAGAGATTGACTTTTATCAACAGAGAGTATCATTTTTATCTGTAATGCAGCATGTATAAACAAGCTAGAAAGATAGGCTGGAACTTGATTGTAAAGTGCTTTAAATACCCAACAGAATAATGTCTTTTATACCTAATAGAGAACCACTAGGATTTTGAGTAGAGCAGGATATGGTTAGCCTTGAACTTCGAGATATAAAATTTAGATTTTTTTTTGGATCCTCATAAAAATCAATATTATTATCATCACCCTTTCTAGGTGAGGAAATTGAGACTCAGTAATTAATGACTTTGCC
Source organism: Sminthopsis crassicaudata (assembly GCF_048593235.1). Taxonomy (NCBI): domain Eukaryota; kingdom Metazoa; phylum Chordata; class Mammalia; order Dasyuromorphia; family Dasyuridae; genus Sminthopsis; species Sminthopsis crassicaudata. The sequence goes on from NC_133620.1 coordinate 131,017,860, forward strand.
CATAAGTATATTCTTTAAGAGCAGGGACTGTTTTCAGATTTTTGTCTTTGCATCCCCAGGGTCTAGAGCTTGGTACCTTGCATACTATTAGATGCTTAATAAATGTTGATTTGGTTTGGTTTTAAATGGATTGGAATCGCATAGATAATATGTGACAAAGCTGGGGTTTCCTGTCTCACTACTATCTAATGTTTTCCTTCCAAGCCAAGATATCTGTGTTTTCTCCCTCTATAGACCTTTCACAATGAGGCTTTGATGTCCAATTAAAGACTTTATTCTACATAGGTGTTGTGCTGCAGTGTAATCTCTGTTGTGTTGCTTCAAGGCTAGTAGACAGGCTGTATTCCAGGACCTTGTTAGTGGTCTAACTTGCTATTTACTGTGAACTGTGAATGAAGCCAGATGTGACATTGGGAGGAAGGAAGGTGGAGCAGGTTATCTAACTTGCAGGAAGTTTTTCATCCTTTATTTGACTCTGGAGCAAGATATGATATTGTTGTCACATCCTGTCATATCCAGCTGCCTGGAGGACATCCTAGAATCTCATTTTCTTTTTCCTTTTCAGTCAGGGTCGATTGCAGCCTTGCTTTATATCTGCTAGGAATGTTCCTTTGCTCTTGAAATCACAGATTTTTCTGATGAACAAGTTGCTCTATGGTATTAATTGCATTTAAACAAACCAGTTCACAGCCTTATGCTGACTTGGTAAAGAATTGTATCATTTTAAAAAAAATATTGTTTCACCCTTTTAGAGTAGTCACCATTTCACGTTTTGCAACTGTTGCGTGGAAATTTTAGAGACTTTGGTAAGGATTAAAGGTTATTGAATTCAGTTTTCTGTAGCACTAAAAGCACATGCAAATAACAGAACCCTTAATTTTATTAATCTAGAATAGATTAACTAATAGTCCTGCCTTACTCTTGTAAGGAAGTGAATTGGGTCAGATAAAATTTCAGCTCTAAGGCACACCAACAGCCTTAACCTATAAAGGGATTTCTCTCAGCAGCAAAACATAGTTAATACCTCATTTTCAGAACTAATGATGAGATACTTTTTGGCTGTTACTGCTGTGTTTTTTTTTTAAGGTTCATTGCAGGATTGAAAATCCCTAACAACTATTCTGTTTTTGAAAGGTTGTGTCTGAAGGGCTGTTTTGTGATCTAAAGTCAAACCAGTTCCAGAATCATCAATCAGCAAGTATTTATTAAGCACCTACTGTGTTCCAGGCATATTGTGTAAGGTGAAGGGGAGATACTGGAACATAAATTAGTCTCTGCTCTCAGATTGCTTTCTTTTAGCAGAAGAAAAAAATGTATGCATACACATTTATAAAAATACAAGGTAGCTTGGTAGCAGAGAAGAGGTCAGCTAAGGCTTCGTGGAGAATCTGGCAAATGAATGAATTCTGAAGAAAACTAAGAATTCTAAAAAATAGAAAAGCAATTCAGAGATGGGGAGCAGCCTATGAAAAGCTGTGGAGACAAGAGATGAATTATAATGTGTGAGGTATAACAAGTATTCCAGTATATAATTCAAAACAATCCTGAGAATGACCAAGAAAAAGGAAAAATAAGGCTGACTTCACAGCCTAAATCTGTAACCTTTTTACTTCCTCCTCCCCCCAATTCCCACTCTAGGAGAACAGTTGTGACTTTCTGCAAAAACTGTCTTCCTCTAAAGTGATCCTTATTTCCCTCTAGTATTTGGTATAATGTAATAACTTATTTTTGCTAAAATATAACATTTCTGTTTATTTTTTTCCAGTAACCCACCAATCTTTTTTGCACTGCTTCATCTATAAGAGACAAAATATTGGGAAATCAGATAAGATGAAGAGGCACCCAAACAATGTTTTGGACTTGAAAAAGTTTAAATCTTGTTTTAGATGCTTACTAGATACATGAATCTTGTCAAGTTTTAAAAACCGTCCGTCAGTTTCCTTATCTGTTAAATATGGAGAATACTAGCACTTACTTGATAAGGTTGTTCTGAGGCTGAAACATAATATATACATTAAATATGTGTTGAATATATACATAAATATATGTGCTTATATATAAATAAATATATCCATATATAAATAAAATTGCACATGCAAATATGTGTGCAGATATGCACATGTGACTGCATGTTTGCATGTATAACCATATTAAACTTCTACCTACATAGTGCTTAAAGATCTGTCTGTTATCTTTTAAGACAAAAGAACAGCATGCATGACATATTTTTTTCCTTTTATTGTACAAGTTGACTTTAAATGACTAAAGGCAATGATAATGAACATATTCTTGTATGGTAAGTTCTGCTCTGTCCAAACAAGAGGTTGTGCTATGTTAATGCAAAAAGACCATACCTTGCAGCAGTGTACCTACCATATGCATTCATTCTTGATGAATGTCTTTTCTAAATTTCTGAGTCATTCTCAGGATTGCTTTGAATTATACTTCTGAAAAAGTGCTATATACAGACAATGCAGTACAAAAATAAAGATACCAAGTTCAACCATCTCTGTTTTTTTGCATTTAATTTTATTTTTACTCTCTTGACTCATTTTCCTGAAAACAAATTGATATTAACTCAAGGAATGACTTTTTTTCTTGTATCAATGAGTTTAGACAATTTTCTGGTGCTTAAAATTGACTAATCACTGATTACATTGATACAAATTTAACAGTCCCAAAGACTAGATAATGTGATGAGGCTACAGTGACATGGCTTGGATTGATCATCACCTATTATTTAAAAATAGTGTAAACAGCATTTTCAAATTTAAATTTCTTCCAAATATCCCTACTCCTTGGAACTTGACTTTTCACACTTTTGTTTTCAAATAGCATTTTCACTATCCCAAAGTCTGTTATATATCAAATTCAAAATAAAGCAGAGTATACATATTTGAATATTTAGGTTATTCTAGGAGAGCACATTGTTTTCCAGACAAAAGTCCACACTATTTAATAGTTTTGACAAATAAATCAGGAAAACTAGATGTAATTCCAAAAATCAGTAGCATTTTAATATAATATTTCCAAAAATTATAATGCAAGAAAACTTATAAGCATTATCCTAACATAAAGAAACTCAGATTTAAAACATAAATTTTTTGCCAGTCTAAGAGTTTTAATAAATTTGAATGCATCTCCAACTCAAGAACAACCACCTGTAATCTTAAGAGCCTTTATTATATCTACTCACATAATGCCCTAACTGATCCCTGACTTGTTGGTTCCCGAGTGAACACCTGGTCAGAAGACCCATGTGTTCACTACCAAAACCCTTACCTCTTTTGGCTACCCATCTTGGCTTGGCCACCCAGGCTAGGGAGCCAGGGTGAAGAACTCCAGATTAAAGCATTCTATTTATCTACTAATTCTGTCATTTTACCCTGATTACATATAGAGTCTAATATGGAGTAGTTATCATTTTTGTCCTTACATCTCTAGAGGTGTAGCACCAGCAGTTACCATTTGGAACCTAAAACTATTGTCTTCAGTTAGTTTATCAAATTTAATATGAATCCAAATTTTAACTTGATTAGTTTTAAAAAGTTGTTTATGGTTGTAGCTACTTTTTTTTTTAAATGATCAATCATCAAATTATATGTAAAATTCACTCTTGTAAAATTTAACTTTGGGGGGAAATATTAATATCACACAAATTCTGTGTTTTAGTCATGAGTCTTTCTGAAATAATTTGTTTATTTAACATTGCTCTAATATCCAATCTATTTTTAGCTTAGAAAGAGCTGAACACATTGAATGTTTTATTCTTAAAGATTTTTCCTTCCACACCTGTCACTGAAATAATCTAATTTACCATTCAAGACTAAGAAAAAAATATTACTTTAATCTTGAAGCATGTGACTATCAAGATCTAAAACAAGGAAAGATAAAAGTATACTGAGAGTATCATGTTAAGTAGAAACAAGGGGTGAGAGGACTGTGTAGTACACCTTTAGCAGAGTAGTATTTTGAATCTCTGAAAATGATATTACTCATGCCATTCCATAGAATTTGGAAATTATTTTTCTTAGGATACTTGTGCTCTGACAGCTGAGATTATATGGTTCTAAGGGTGATCTGAATTTATGCTTTTGACTGACAGGCATTTCCCTCTCATTTATAGCATTCAAAAACAGACTAAATATAATAGCCATGAAAATTAGCCCATAGCTTATTTGGTGGGACTGAAAAGAAACAACGCTATACCATAGGTATCTAAGAATCTTAATAAAATTTTGAAAGCAGAATTAATAGTCTTGGCATTGAATGTAAAATTTCTGATATTTGTTATTATCCTAAGGACATCGGCTATGTCTAAGAATACATAGTCCACTCTATATGTGTTGTACTGTACTTCATTCCCAAGAAACTTGAAGATAGCTTCCGTTATTGATCTTGTTTGGATTGCTTATTTGGATCAGAGTTATGTAATTTTTACAAGTTGTTTTCCTTTACATTTTTATCATGGTCACTGCATAAATTGCTCTCATTCTGTTTTAGTTAAGACAAATCTTCCCATGCTTCTTTTAATCCATTGTATTGTCATTTCTATGGGAAATAAGGAAAAGAATTAAAGTACAAAAGGAAGCACAACTTTGTTACTTCATTAAATTAAATGCATGTATCACTTCCTCTGTTCCTTGTATGTGGAAATATTTGTGTTTGTTGATTATTGAGTCCATGATAAAAATTTAAAATTAAAAAAAAATTCTTAGTACCTCAGTCAATTCTAGTACAGGAAAACTTGACAAAAATTTGGCAGATCAAGAAAATGTCTGTGAAATCTAGTCATTTAAACTTTTTACAAGACTAGATTACAGTGTGAGTGTGTATGTATGTACAGGATTTTGTCTTGTGTAAGGGCCTTTCTTTGGAGCATCTATTTCTGCAGATGGATATTTAGACTTCATTGATCAGGGTTCTAAAAGAGAATTCCTATGTTGGGTTCAAAAGGGGAAAAGATGAAAATGGAAATATAGAACATTAACAAGGGACTGTTAGGTAGCACAGTGGATAGAGCACCAGACCTGGAGTCAGGAGAATCTGAGTTGAAATCTAGCCTCAGATATTTGATACTTACTAGCTCTGTGACACTGGAGTAGTCAACTTAATTGTGATTGCCTCTCAAAAGTAACAAACAAACAATAAAACAAAATCTCCTTTAAAAAAAAACATTAACAAATATTTTACCAGTTTGGGGGGAAAGTTGCCAGTTTCTAGGGTAGCTTCTAATTTTCATATTAAGAGCTATAAAAATAGGATTGGATGAAGGTAGAAGGGCAATTCTGTTTCTTTTACAATTTTGTCTTTGCATTTCCAGTACTTAGAACATTAAATATATAATAATTGCTTAATAATGCTTTTTTGAATGGATGGATGGATGAATGGGTGTTAATATGGAGAGGAGGAAAAAAAGATTTTACAGTGAGGAAAAAAATGGGGATTTCTTGGTTGTCTCAACTTTTCAGAATGTCAGGTGGTAGAAAATATTACTTCTTTACATTTTTGAAACACTTTCAAAGTATCATATTTTGGATAATTCAGTAAGAAGAAATAATATATCTTGGGATGATAACTGTTATTCTGTCCTTTACTTACAGTTTTGTGGAAGCTATGTTGGTTTAGGTTCCAGGAATGGTAGATCATTGGAGAATCTCTGGAGTTCTTGCTCTGTAATGAACTCACCTTCATTGCTTTTCTTTTTTCTCACACTTCAACTCTTATTGGGATTTGGTTCCCCCTTAATGACATTGCATTAAATATTCTTCTTTCCAATGTGACTTGTACATATTCTCACATCCCTGATAGTGAAGGAAGAGTTGAAGTACTTCTTGGTCCTCACCACTATGTGCAAAATCTCCCTTTATTTCCATCACTCATAAACTTCTCCTCTAAAATCCACTCAATCAGAATATTCTATCTAAATCCAATCATAATGGCTGTCGAATACTATTCCCTAGGTTTTTCTTCTTTCCAAAGAAAGATACACACCATGTATATCATCTTCTTTTTCTTCTCCAACTCCTGCTTATACTAGGGGACTTTAATATCCAAATTAGTGCTCTCTGTAGCTCCTTAATCACCCAATTCCTCAGCCTCCTTAACCCCTGACTTACTGCTTCCTTCCATCTCAGCTACCCATGGATCTCACTATTATCCACAAGTATGCCATATCCTAATAAAAAATGCTGACATTCCTTTATCTAATCTTAATTTCATCAGTCCAGCTTTTCCTTTGTCTAAACCTGCCTAAAACTATTGTTTGCTTTTCTTGAGCCTCTTGCCCCTTGATACTTTCTCAGACCATTACTCTGGCATGATTTTACTTTCTTCCCTTTCCAGTCTTAACGTTGTAATTAACCATTTGAACTATAGAATGTCCTTTGCTTTCCATTTTCTTATCCCCTAATGAGATCCATGCTCATTTCTTGCCAATCGTCAGCCCTGAATTTCTTCCACTAGCTACTTCCTTTCATTTTTGTACTCACTGTTGTGGAACAGAATTCTTGGTTTCAAATATATCGAGTATATTATAAATTCATATTGTTCAACCTCAACTGGACTTTCACTTTAGCAAGGTAGCCCTTTTAGTCCTGTCTAATTGAGTCTATCTCACTTCCCATAAAAGCTATTCCAAACCTTGTCTTTTATTCTCAGGCCTCTCCCTTCCCCCTTGCAGCTAAGAACTTTGTCTCTCCACTGAAAAATGTGAGGCCATTTGATATAAATTCTCTCATTTCTCTTCATCTTCAACCTCTTGACATCATATCTCATTCTCCTACTGAGGTATCAGCAGTGTCTATCAAAATGCCAAGGCCAAACCACCTGCATGCATAATTGATCCCATCTCCCCCCTTCCCCTTACATCTCCTCTAGCTTATTGCAAATTGAATCATCTCTTCCTATGCACTCTCTTTCCTCTGGAGTAGTCTTTTTATTCTTTCCTTGTTCTCCCACCAGTTTGATCACTCCCCAGCCTCTTGTTGGGTCATCATCCATATCATACTCATTATGGTTGCTCTCTCTCTCTCCTCCTCCCCCTCCCCCCCAGATTCCAATTTGTGCACTTCTAAAATCTCACTCTCGGTAACCTCATTAATTCTCTCGGATTTCACTTTCACCACTAGGTAAATGACTTAAATTTCTATCTCCAGCCTCTCCTCTGAGCTTCTATCCCTCATCACTAATTGCTTTCTAGACATTTCAGATTGGAGGTGTGTGTGTGTGTGTGTGTGTGTGTGTGTGTGTGTGTGTGTGTGTATGTGTATATGTAATAAAACTCAACATGTATAAGACTGATTATTTTTGTATCAAACTTTTTTTTGAAATTTTCTTGTCTCTTTTCTTTTGAAGGCAGCACTGTTTCCAGTGTCTCAAGTTCACAACTTTAATGTTATTCTTGACTCTTTTCTCTCTCTCTTCCTCCCCACATATCCAATTATTTGCCATATCCTGCCTATTTTTTTTTTACCTCTATAACATGTCTTGTCCCTTTTTACTCCACAGTCACCACTTAAGTTCAGGCCCTCATTGCCTATTTCCTGGGTTATTACAATAGCCTCCTGGTCAATCATTCAATCTCAAGTTTCTCCAGTTCAGCCTAAAAACTTCTGCCAAAGTGATTTTCCTTGCACGAAGATTTGACCATTTGGCTTTCCTACTTACTCAGTTTTACTGGCTCCCTATTGCTTTTAGGATATAATATAAATTCTCTTTTAAGTTCTTAAAGCTATTTGTATTCTGGTCCTAATCTATCTTTCCAGCTTCATTAGACTTTGGTCCCACTCTTGCTCTCTCTTAAACAACTTAATTATCCTCTCTCTTCCTCATTCATGGTCCTTTAGCTTTTCTCTGTTTTTTTACTGACTGATCCTATTGGATGAAACGCACTCCCTCAAAATCTTTGTCTCATGAAGGATTTTCTGCCCCCAACTAACATCCTCTTTTCCAAACTATCTTGTATTCAGCCACTTTATATTTATTTATTAATTTTATATTTCTTCTGTGCATAGTTTCATAAGATATATGTATATATTTGTTATCTTTACCATTGGAATGTAAGCTTTTTTTTTTTAATAGGGATTGTTTCATTATTTGAATCCTCAGTACCTGGCACAGTATTTGACACATAGTGACCACATCGTGGTCACTCAATAAATGATGGTTGATAGATTGATTCTTAAATACATCATTGAAGCTTTGTATGGGACCTAAAGAATAAAGGTTTATCAACAATACTATATGATGATCAATTCTGGTGGACATGGCCCTCTTCAACAATGAGGTGAACCAAATCAGTTCCAATTGTGCAGTGATGAACTGAACCAGTTACGTCCAGTGAAAGAACTCTGGGAGATGACTATGAACTACTACATAGAATTCCCAGTACCCTTATTTTTGTCCACCTGCATTTTTTATTTCCTTCACAGGCTAATTGTACACTATTTCAAAATCCGATTCTTTTTGTATAACAAAACAACTGTTTGGTCATGTATACATATATTGTATTTAATTTATACTTTAACATATGTAGCATGTATTGGTCAACCTGCCATCTGGGGGAGAAGAATGGGGGGAAGGAGGGGAAAAGTTGGAATAAAAGGCTTGGCAATTGTCAGTGCTATAAAATTACCCATGCATATATCTTGTAAATAAAAAGCTATAGGGGCAGCTAGATGGCGCAGTGAATAGAGCACCAGCCTTGAATTCGGGAGGAACCAAGTTCAAATCTGGTCTCAGACATTTAACACTTCCTAGCTGTGTGACCCTGGGCAAGTCACTTAACCCCAGCCTCAGGGGGGAAAAATAAATAAAAAGCTATAATAAAAAAAAAATCAACCAAAAAAAAAAAAGAATAAGAATAAGAATAAAGCTTTATGTGTAAGAAAGAAACTAAACATAGAATAGCCATTGTAAGTAACATGTTGGCCAAAGCCTTGATTGTACCTGGAACCTACCTACCCATACAACCCAAAATCCAAGATATGGATGACTTATTAGAATCTGTAACTCATATTCTAGACCATTATTTTCTAGACTTATTCAGAATTAGATCCTCTAACTCCAAACATGTCAATAAAATTGGCTCCTGGAGTAGGCTCAAAGAACTATTTGTTTCATATCATTCTGGCATAATTACCTACATGAAAGCTAATAGTCTGCTCCTATAAATCTTTTTCCCCCTGAGGCAATTGGGGTTAAGTGACTTGCCCAGGGTCACACAGCTAGGAAGTGTTAAGGGCCTGAGACCACATTTGAACTCGGTTCCTCCTGACGTCAGGGTTGGTACTGTGTCCACTGCGCCACCTAGCTGCCCCTCTGCTCCTATAAGTAAATTCAATTATACAAGACCCTCCCAACTCCACAATTTTGTATTGGATGCTCACTATCTCTTGAATGTGTTCTCTTCTCACCTGCATCCTAAATTCTCTGCCTTTATTCCAAATAGTACAAAATACTACCTTCTGAAGGCACCATTTCTACTCTTCTCATCCCTTAGTGCTCTCTCAACCAAAGTTATCTTAAGTCTGTTTTGTATGTTTTTCTTTTATATTGTTACACACACACACACACACACACACACACGTGTGTGTGTGTGTGTGTGTGTATGTTGATTCTTCCATGAAAATGTAAGCTGTTGAGGGTAAGGACTTTCATTTTTACCTTTGAATGCCCAGTGATTAGCATATGGTAGGCATAGGAATGGTTATTGATTACTTGCTTGGCTAATATTGCATAGAAAATTCTTCTCATTTCTCCTATGGTCTCCTCTTCTTGTCTGTTTCAGAGTTCCAAAGTTCTGGCTAAAAAAGAGCTTTCCTATGTTCCTGTAATTGGATGGATGTGGTATTTCCTGGAAATAGTATTCTGTTCCCGCAAGTGGGAAGAAGACCGTGAGACAGTCATTAGGGGCTTGCTAAATCTTCGGGACTATCCTGAAAACTTCTGGGTAAGCAACAGCTTTGAAACAGACTTAACTGCAAACCACTTATATTCTGATAGTCCCCAATTCTGCTCATCACTAGGAGTATCCTGAAATTTCAGAAGACTTTAAAAACTGACCAGGTCTTGAGGATGTAAGTTTATCCTGCTTTGTTCTTTTTGTATTTTTTAATATGTTTATAATCATGATTGGAGGTTGATGTTCATTTTTTTTCATTATTGCTACTTCTTAAATATCATTATTGTTCAATCATTTCAGTCAAATCCAACTCTTCATGACCCCATTTGGGATTTTCTTGGCAGAGATATTGGAGTGGTTTGCCATTGTCTTCTCCTGCTCACTTTATAGTTGAGGAAACTGAGAAAAACAGACTTATGTAAGAAAGCTCCATAGCTAGTAAGTGAGGGCAGATTTAAACTCAAGAGTTTTTCTGAGATCAGGCCTGGTCCATCTACTGCACCAACTAGCTGCCCTTCCTAGATAAACTCAGTGCTAATACTTGCTACAGCCCAAGATCAAAAGATTTGGAAGCATTCTGAGAGTAGTAATCTATCCCCAAACCCACCTTATAATTAATTCCATTCTGCCCATCCTCACCACCATCACACCCAGTGGGAAAGTTGAGACTAGTGATTTCCTTCCTCATAAGAACATATTAGCTGGAGTCATGTCTAAGTAATGTAATCTGAGAATATTCTTCAGAAATTTGGATACTGGACCCCATGAGGCAGACTGTACATAAACATGAGACATCTAGGAAAATGTGATGCTTTCATTCAGTCTCTTGCTTTTACATGCACTTTCCCCATGATTTCTAATTTTTCTCCTCTGTTTTTTCCAGTTTCTGATTCATTGTGAGGGCACCAGATTCACTCAGCAGAAGCACCAAATCAGTATGCAGGTGGCAGAATCTAAGGGCCTGCCGAAACTCAAATATCACCTGCTCCCGCGCACAAAGGGATTTGCTGTCACTGTGAAGTGTTTAAGAAATGTAGGTAAGGAAAGTCATTTGGTGCAATTTTTTTCTTCCCTTCCAATAAGAACAAAAGAAACTCCCAGTCTCCCCCACTTCCAATGTGTAATATTTGTTTTCTTTATTACCAGAATTTATATGGGACCTCTCAGCTGACTTAGCACCTTTTGACCAATTAGAAGTAAAAGGGAGTAGAGTTTTACTTTGCTATAATACATAATTGATGTTAATAGCCCAAATTTCTGTAGTAATTTAATGTTTAAAAAAGGAGCTACCATGGGAGGTAGATAGTGGTAGCCTGCTGTAGTTTCACAGGATTTATAACATCTAGCTTGAGGGACCTCATTTTGCCAAGAAGAAAGTCAAAGTCCAGAGGGAAGGTACTGCCCACAGTTGCCATACTGGAAAGGCCAAAGAGCTGATTTGATCCCAGGTGTTCTGACTCCAGAGCCAATGAGAGGTCTATAAAAACACTGGAGGTAGAGTGACCCTGATCCTTTACAAATTGGGTAGTGCTTACCTTAGAGGGTTATCTCAAATAAGAGATGTAAAATACTGTGTAAATATTAAAAAGCTATAGAAATTATTGGGTTTTTGCTGTGGTTACTACCACTAAATGGATAGTTAGGTGCCATAATGGATCAGCAAGCCTGGAGTCAGAAAGCCTTATCTTCCTGAGTTCAAATTCAGTCTCAAGCATTTATTAGCTGTGTGACTCTGAGCAAGTCACTTACTCCTTTTTGTCTCAGTTTTCTCACCTGTAAAATGAGCTGGAGAAGGGAATGGCAATCTATTCCAGTATTCTAGTATTGCCAAGAAAAGCCCAAATGGAGTCATGAAGAGTTGGACATATCCAAAAAACAACTACCACTAAAACCACCACTACTATTTCATTTTACAGAAGAGTCATCTGAGCCCCAGAGAGGTATCTTATTAGTAAATATCCCAGAGAGATATCAGCTAGTGAATACCATAAACAAAAGTAATGGTAGCAGCTCCAAGTGGAAATTCTAATTGACCAACTCTTAGCTCAAGTCATTACATATTACAATAATTATGCCCTCTGCTGCTTAGCACAGATACTGTGACTTTATGGGTGATGGCCAAGGCCCTCTTTTTTTTTTTAAATCTCCTGCAACACAGTTGGAAGTCATAATTATCGGAACCTCCTACAGGCTTAATTACTTTAGAAGTTTTGACCATACTTTCTGACGCTTTTTGGCAGGATCTGCCTCCAAAGGATTTATTTTTTTAAAGAATTGGCTGATGTGGCTATGTTTTTGAGCTAGAATCCTTGGGGTGGGAAAGAAATAACTGACCATAAAAAAGTTTTCCTCTACTACCCTACTTTCTCATATTTTACTTCTTTTGATGTCTCCTCATTCTATTCAGTAGACTAAAGAACAAATCTCAGCAAAGTAGACAGTATTATAGTTAGATTGTTATCATTTTCTGTTTTTTTCCTTTACCATCCATCCCTTCAAGGCAATTCAAATCAACAAATACTGGGTGCCAGACATGGTGCTAAGAACAAAAGAGAGAAAATAGTCCTTGTATCACAATCTAATGGGATAGAGCAACATGCAAACAACTATGAAATAAGATATAAGCAGGATATTGAATATAACCTTAGCATAAGACACTAACATTAAGAAATTTATGGAAAGACTTTTTGCAGAAGGTAGAATTTAGTTGAGATTTATAGAAATCAAAGAGGCAAAGATGACAAGGGAGAAAATTCTAGGCTGTGGGGACAACCAGTTTCAGGACAGTAGGGAAAAGAATATTACTGAATCCCAGAGTATGTAGAGGAAACATTAAGGTATAAGAAGACTGGAAAAGTAAAAGGCAGTCAAATTGTGAAGGGCTTTAAAAGCTCAAATATATGATGTTATGGTTGATCCTGGAAACACGAGGGAATCACTGAAATTTGTTGAATATGGAGGATGAATATGGTGAGGATCACTTTGATAGTTCATTGGAAGATAAATGGGAGAGGGAAGGAACTTGAGGCAGGAAAATATAACATTACATTCCAGGTAAAGTAAATGACAAGTGAAAATTAAGGAAAAAGGTTGTATTTGCAAAACAAGTCATCTGGTTTGGAGAGCGTGAAAGGGAAATAGTTTGGGTAAGATTAGAGGAGTAGATTAGAAAAAGATCATAGAGATTCTTGAATGTTGGGGGACTAAAGGTGGGAAGCCAAATAAAAAGTTGTTGCCATTTTTCAAGTGAGAAGTAATGAAGACATGCACTGGAATCTCCCTTTCCCTCTCCCTCTCCCTCTCCCTCTCCCTCTCCCTCTCCCTCTCCCTCTCTCTCTCTTCTCAGAACGCTCAAGTCTTCAATCTGTAACTAAGCCTATCATGCTGAGCTACCTTCCTAAGCAAATTTTTTTTTGGTAGAATGTAGATAAACTAGTCATGGCAGTGAGTGAGGAACTATGGGTTCTTTTGGAGAAAGATTTGTGAGTTTCTGGTAACTGGTTGGATTCATGGAGAGCAAGAGAGGAGTTAAAAAATCATAGAATCCTAGAGTTGAAAGAGACCTTTAAGGTCATCTGTGCAAATTCTTTCTTGAACTACGTTAGCCCCTCTACAGCATGTCCATAAACCTTGATATGAAAACGTCAAATGATATGGGAAACTTGGTAGCTTTCAAGATAGCCTGCTACATTTTTAGACAGAATTATTAATAAGATTTTCTTCTTCAGGCAAAAATCTGCCTCTTTATAACTTTGAAACTCCATCAGTTTTGTGGCATTTTGCTCTATGGGTGTTAGCAGAAAAAAAATCATCCCTCTTCCACATGATAGCCTTTTTAAAAAAAATACTTGAAGACAACTGTCATATCCCATTAACTGGCCTAAACAATTCCATTTATCTTTGGGTGGCCTGGTTTCTAGACCTAGATCTCTTGTGGACCAACTCTGTCAATTTCCTTCCTAAGATGTGGTACCTAAAACTGAGCATCATGTTCTACACATGTTCTCACCAGACTAGAATGCAGTAGAATATATTACCTCCCTCAGTCTAAATCCTAGTACTCTCTACATTCAGTCTCAGATACCACTGGCTTTTTTGACTTCCATGTCTTCTACATTTTTCCATGTGTCTAGTTTGAAGGCAACTCCTTTTCTAATGAATAAGCTGCCTAACCATCCTTTCTTTACTCTACACTTATTGAATCAATTTTTTGAATTTTAGTATATGATTTTGCATTTAATCCTTTTAAATTAATTTGCAACTCATTCAGACCATCATTCTGACCCGTCTTTGTGTCTTTTTCTGTCTCTCTCTGTCTTTCACACACATACATCATACATGTTATGTGTATATGTGTGTATACACATATACACACATGTATGTATATACACATACATATCATCCAGTATTTAACTATGACTTCAAGTTTGTGCCACCTCAAGACTAGCTAAGAATGTCCTTACACAATCAATCACAAAGTTATTTAACATTAGGACAGGACCAAAGACAAATTATGGGATCATACACCTAGAACCTTCTATTCAAGTCAGTGACTATTCAGGAGGCCAGTGACTCATAGACTTTAGACCCCAGGGTTCTAGACCAGCATCCCCTCCCCTTTATCCCTGATTCAGATTATAGAAAACAGAACCAAAGAATTGTAGCTCACAGATTTACTATCTGAATGGGAGGAGAAGAGAAGTCCTGGGTCTACTGAGGTATATTTTTGGAAACTCTATTGTAATCTTGAATTTAGTTCCTCGAAGATGCAATGTTATTGTGGGAACTATTAAATAGTATCAGTAAAGTACTATGGGCAACTAGATGGCACGATGGCTAAGAATATGGAATTTACAGCTAAGAAAAATTGTGTTCAAATCTTGCCTCAGATACTTACTAGTTTTATGGCCCTTGGCCAATTACTAAATCTATGTCTACCTCAGTTTCTTCATGTAGATAATGGAGACATTGATAATACCTACTTCACAGGGTTGCTATAAAATAGTAAGGATCAAATAAGATGCAATATATACAGTGCTTCATGTGCTAGCTGTTACTGCAGGTCTATTCCTCATTGAGACTGGAGAGTAAGTCTAGGTTTTCAAAGATTGTGTCCATGCATGCAGCAGAAGCTCTGACAAGTCTTAGGTTGATAGAAAGTGTTCAAGAATGGGCGTAGCATCTACTGCTAAAGAGAAATCTAATTACATTTGAACAGAGAGGTTCCTCACTGGGTTGGCTACTAGATAATTAGGGCTGGGGTTTTTTGGTTTGGTTTTGTTTTGTTTTATCCCAGTGAATTTGAAGACAGAGGTGTAGAGAAGTTATGATGTGTCCGTGAAATGAATATCTGTGCCAAAAGAATTATGGACCCTGCTAATATTAAAATGATACTTTATGAGCAAAATATGTTTTTGCACTCTAACCTAGGAACAGCTGTTACAGACAATGTTGTTTCTGTTAGAAAATATGCTCCTGACTTCTAAACAACTAACTTATAATAAACTTTCAAGAAGCTAATTTATTCACAAATTAGGCATTGCCTCTTTAAAACACACACACACATATATATAGATATACATATATATGTATTTAATAGATGTCATGATAAATTCAGATATGACATTGCCTCTTTAAAAATATATGTATGTATGTGTGTATATACATGCATATACATACATATACATGTATGTGTGTTTCTATATGTATAAAATGATAGATACCATGACAAATTCAGATAAGACCTGTGTCAAAGTTTTTCCTTAGGAAGTGTATACATTTTCAGTAGTGGATGGAATGCTAACTTGGAGTCTAGAAGACCTAAGTTCTTCAGAACAGAGAAAAGTGGACTCAAACTTTTAGACCATAGGAGACAAAGGAGTCCTAGAAAACTTTTTTTGTATTGGGGGGTCTCATCCAGTTCCTTTAAGGTATATTAGTTACTTTAAGTGAAGGAGGCAATTGGTTGACTCAGTTGACACCCCTCCTCTTCCCTTCAGTAGAAAGATCATTCAGCTGTTGGAGTAGAAAACTGACTTCTATACCTAATTATGTCACTAGCCTACTTAAGCATAAACTAGTTCATTTTCTGGCCCTCTTTTTTTCTCAGTTTGGTTTAGTTCTATAATACTATCCTGTGGTGAACTTTTGTCCTACTGAGTTGTCAGAATGATTTTTCCTGCTAATATTACAATACCAAAAGGGAATGTAAATATCACGGCTACTCTCTCGGTTTTCTTTGCTTAGAGTAGTTTATACCTTCAGAATAATTGTCATTCCCAAGGCAATGCTGGAGGGGATTTGACTCTTTCCTTTTCCTAGGATCAAACTTTAGTCTGGTGGGAACAAAAGTAGAAGTACTTTTATTCTCACTTCTGATATTTCCTAGGGCTGTACAACAAACCAAACATTGGAGATCTCAATAGAGTTTAAAAGCATTAGAGCCTCTATTAATCCTTAATACAAATTTTCCCAAGATTTGGAATGTATAAGAAAAGTGCAATATAATGATTTCCCTCCTTTTCTTTTTAGAAACTATTTTTTATTATTATGCAACAATGTGAAAAATTAAATTTGTTTTGTTACTAATTATTTCATTATATCAATATGATATTAATTTTGTCCATAGAGCATTGTTTAAGGCTCACATGCCTAATAATAGTCATAGGTGGAGTTTGACTCTTGTTTCATTTCTCCATGCTGCCTCTCTTTCAACTATGTTTAAGTGAATTTCATTGCTATCACAGCTTTTCAATCACTCTCTCTAGGTTTCCATCAAGACTCTTGGTCCATTTATTACTATTCACTTTATTTCTCAAATGGCTGTATAGTCAGAGTGTATTGTCTTTTTCTGTTACCAGTTTTCTTTATATCTACAAAACAAAATTGAAGTGTCTATCTCTCTCATTGTGATCCCCCTTACCATTTTTTTTACGTGACATCCTGTATCATTCATGTAGCAACCAGCCAGGTTTTCCTCTATTGTTTCCTTTCATTCTAGTATAGTTTATTCATAATAAAATCATGTTTAAATTTTATTTTCAGTTTATTGCTTTGGGTATTTCTAGATTTTATTTTATCTCAGTTCCTCCTGTGACTTGGGGAAATATGCTCAAAGATGATCTCATTTGCAATAGCTTAGACTTCCATGCTCAGAATTTTGAATTCATGGGAGTTTTTTTGTTTTGTTTTGTTTTTGTATCAGTGTCTATTATATATTATTGACCAAGAAAATTCAAAATAACAATTGTTGGTGTAGTACCTGAGAACAAAGCACTGTTGAAATAATGCACTGAAGCTTACTCAAGAATATGGTATTAATAACTGCTTTCTTTCCACAGTTGCTGCTGTGTATGACTCCACACTCAATTTCAGAAACAATGAAAACCCAACACTCCTGGGTGTCTTAAGTGGAAAGAAATATCATGCAGATTTATATGTAAGGCAAGTTGTCTTCATTGCTCTAAAACACACATATATTGGCTCACAGTAGAATTACTGATAGATAAGAAGTCTCCTTTTTGCTGCTGGTTAGTGAAATCTTCATTTATTTCTCTCTGTATTTCTGAATTTAGGAATAATGGGTAAATATTTACTGACACAATACATTGGTATGATGTTTCATAATAAATCATGTTTCGTTTGTTTTATTTGTGTGACCCTAGTGAATAGGAACCTCTTTTCACCTGAAAGGCAGTAAAATTCATACAGGGAAGATAAGATGGCCTAGCAGAAGTTACTGCTGAATGTATTTATGAAATAAAAATTGGAAAATAATGGGAATCAAGGTCATATAGTTACAAAGCCAGTGTCTTGTGGAAGTATAACCAGTGCTTTGATTTCATGATTTGTTAATACTAGTTCAACAGAGATATTTCAGTGAATTGGTTTTACGAGGTGACTGTTGATGAACTGTGTAGAAATATAATGTCATATATAGCATTGTATCTTAAGAACACATGCTGGGATGATTGGTGTCCAATCACATAATATTGGGGAAAGAACAGAATTTTAAAATGTTTGAGTGAGATGAATGAATTGTATAATGTTTTTGGAATATTGGGGGCAACTAGGTGGCACAGTGAACAGAGCACCATATCTGGAGGCCAGAAGACTCATCTTTATGAGTTCAAATCTGGCGTCAGACACCATCTGTGTGACCCCTAGACAAATGACTTAATCTAGCTTGCCTCAGTTTCCATAGCTGTAAAATGAACTGGAGAAGGAAATGACAAATCACTCCAGTATCTTTGCCAAGAAAACCCCAAATGGAGTCATCAAGAGTTGGATACAACTGAACAACAACAAAAAAAGGTTTTTAAAAAATGGAAAATATTAATGAGAGATAAACATAGTAAAGACATTCATTTGAAACTGTACCATTCATGGCAGCCATTTAAAGTCTCCATAAGATTGGGAGGGGTGAAATACTCATTTGCCTGAAGAGTGGGGCAGAGAGAGTATAAATGGCGGAATTGTTGCACATTGCTCTAAAAAATACATAAAACATTAATGGCAAACATCTTGACAAATTATATTAATATTAGCTCTCATCGCTATTATTAGGCAGAAATGTAGCTAAGTTGTACAGTGAATAGAGTCCTGGGTCTTCACATCTTCCTGAGTTCAAACCTGTCCTCGGACACTTACTAGCTATGGGATCCTAAGAAAGATACTTAAGTCTATTTGCCTCAGTTTCTTTATCTGTCAAATGAGCTGAAACCACTCCAGTGTCTTTGCCAAGAAAACCCCAAAACGGGGTCATGAAAAATCTGTCACAACTGAACAACCCCAAGAAGTCTAGAAGCCACATCTAAAACCTAAGATATCCCAAAATAAAAACTACAGAATAAACCCCAAACTTGTTAGTAGCCCAAAAAGGTGTTAATGAGGCAATTCACTAAAGCTCATGCATTTTACTTATGGGAAGTAAAGTAAGGGTTACTTCCTTACTTTTAGGAAGTAAAAAGCCTTCAGGGACTATTTAATCATCTTTTAGCAACATACTGTTCTAGCAAGCTTGTTTGACTCAGAAACAACACATTTGATGTTTTACATGTGTGTTTATATACATATACATGTGTAAACTGTTAAGAGTCAGATACAATGACAGCAATAAGTTGAGACAGCTCTTAGGTAAGAATCTAGACAAATCACAAGTATTCCATAACAAAAAGTAAAACAGTTTAGAGTCATTCAGTGTATGACAAATCCTTATTACACTGTTAAACTATTTCATTTATTTTACACTTATTATACTATAACAGTAGCCCCTTTTGTGGCATAACAGTTGATGTTTGCAAGGAGATCCCTCAGTGATGACCATCAAAAGAAAGTTAAGTTACATTCAATATATTCTAAGAAGGCAGCAAAGTGTATTAAACATTATTTTATGATGTGTATTCTAAAGCTTAGAGTGAAAGGCCACTCTGTGGCCTTGGAAATGTCTTTCTGTAGGCTGGTCCATCAAATGGCAGGGCCTGAACCAGCTGACCTCTAACCTTTCTTATTTCTACAACAATGATCCATTCCAAATACTAGGGAAGAGGGAAAATGATCCATAATTTTGGTCCTGACATTTGGGAAGTTTATTTTACCCAGAACACCTTATTTTCGAACAATGCTGTATAAGTAAGGTTGCTATTCATATAATTGTTGATAAATTAGCAAGAAATTTGAAAAACAGAGAGATTGATTGGTCTTGACAGTAAACATCTTATCAAAATTATTCCTTTAAAGGATATAAAGATTATAGCAAATTGTATTACTGTGTGAGATGGATTCTATTCTCTCACATGTGTTTGAGTATGAAATTGGGTTGAAATGAGCATCAGGAATAGCCTCAAAAAGAAAATAAATCCCAGAAATCCAGTACTTGGAGGAATATGTGTGGAATCTTGACAGACATAGTCCCAGCAGCATGGCCTTGGTTTAGAGAAGGTAGATTTACAAGCTAATTGTATGTATAATTGCTTCAGGCCTTCTATTAAAAGTTTAATTTTAAAATACCAATAGGCTGAGCCACTTTATTCTCCCCTACTGGCTACTTCCTTGAATCACAGTTCAACACCAAATCATTGCTGTAGATTAAGGGTCTAAAGCCCTCTGTGCAGGGCCACTGGACTACTTGTACCACAATATAGGAGTACCTCTGCTTCCAACTCTTTCTGCTTATCACCTTTAAGCTGCATACAAGATCCCAAAACTTATTTATTCAGCAGACATTTATTAGGCACATATTGTATGAAGCGCTATGCCAGTTGTTACATGAAATACAAGGTTTGAAATAAGATGCTGTTTCCATCTTCCTGAAATATATATATTTTAATAAGTTGATGAGCACAGAGCTAGAATATATGATTTAAAAAAGATATTAAAGGTTATTGGGAAGGGTGAAAGATTGGGAGAGGGAAGCGCTGAGATTATCATTAACTTTGTTTGGTTGTGTTTAATTCTTTGTGACTCATTGGGAGTTTTTTTGGCTGAGATATTGGAGTAGTTTACCATTTCCTTCTCCAGCTCATTTTACAACTGAAGAAACTGAGGCAAAAAGGGTTAAATGCCTTGTGCAGGTTCATAGAGCTAGTAAATGTTTGAGGCTGGGTTTTCCTGATTTCAAGCCCAGTACACTATCCACTATCTGCCCTGGGATAGCTTTAAGAATACAAGTTGAGTTTTCAAAGGAATTTAGATATACAGAACATTGCCTCAGCAGTAATCTATATTTGAGGAGTTAAAGCATCAATTTTAAAAGGAATTAGTCATTTTGGATTCTCGTCACTTGGTGGTAAAGGTAAGGAATGGGAGGCAGAATTAGAAATACAGTTTACCCCACTTTGGGGAAAGATGTGAATCTGTGTCATTGTATCAAGCATTTTAAGTATGCTTTAAAATCCCACACTTGTGTTTTGGTCCCACGCTCCCAAAATACATGTACTGAATTTGCCAATTCCTATTAATTTAATTTCCTATTTTGTTTTCAGAAATGGTTCTATTTGAACTACTTAAAAGCTTCAAGCAGTTTTGTCTATGAACCATAAAATCCAATGGGATATTATTTTGGGAGGCAGATCAAGGCTGACTGGAGCACTTAATCTATTGACAGAAGTCCCTGGGCAGATTTAGAATTGAAAATTTTGTACTCTAGCCTGGCTTTGGCTTTTATTTAGAAATCTTATAATCGTTTTCATTGCCCAAGAGGGCAGTAAAATTGTCTATTCCATAATTTGATGGCAACCATGTTTTCATCAAATGTACCTACAGGATTTTGCTTTGGCTTTAAGTTTTTTAATTAAAAGAATGAGATTGGAATTTAGAATTCAGAAGTGAAGCCTCTTAAACTTCATAGAAATGGTGGCCTTTTATCATAAGGGGCTTGCTCTTTCTGAACACTTGAGTAGCCTGTCCTGTCCTTATCTTTGCTGGTTTTTCTTTGCTTCTACAGAAGGATTCCATTAGAAGAAGTCCCAGAAGATGAGGAAGAGTGTTCCAGATGGCTCCACAAGCTCTATCAAGAGAAGGTTAGTTGGCTATTTTGCAAGTAGTCTCATAGTGGTTTATAAATCATTTAAATAATTAATTTCTCCTTGCAACAGAAGATAGCTCTAGATGTGCTACTAGTATCAAGTGGTTGAAATGTTCCAGTTTGTAGCCTGCTTTACTCTTTTGTTTCTTTTGTTTCCCTTTTCTCCTGTGTCCTAAAGTTTCCACTATCTCCATGTTAAAATTCATTAGTCCTTCTATCAAAGGATGGAGAAGGTAAATACAAATCAATCAATTAATTCTTGATGTCAGTGGCTAAAGGAAAATTTGGTCCAGACATCAAAATAATAAGCTATAAGCTTTTTTAAACATAATGAACGGGTTTTTGATCATTCCATATGAGAATAAATTGAAAGCTTGCTGACATAGTTAAGTACAGCAGACAGAATATTAGATTTGAAGTTAGAAAACCTGAATACAGATTTTCCTTCAGACACTGTATAGCTGTAAGATCCTGAGCAAGTCATTTAGTCTCCCTTACCCTGAATTTCCTCACCTACAAAATGTGGATAGTAATAACATTTCTGAGGATCAAATAAATGAATATGTATAAAGGGCTTTGCAAACCTTCAGAAAGTTATTTAATTTGAGCAAATGCAAAAGATAAATCTGATCTTTGCAGATAGCTATACAATAGATTGAGCAAGTACTTGAATTAAAATCTGGCCTTGGATAGGTATTACAATTATCCCTTCCGCAATGTGACTTTCCTCATCACACTTTTGATATATTCAAGGTCAGCATAAGAAGTTAAGTGGTAATTTTGGGGGAGTTTTGAGGAAGCCATATGAAGGTCAGCAGTTGACACAGAAAAAGCTTAGAAACTCAGAAAAGCATAAAGCATGTGTATAGTTTTATATAATATTCAACATATTTTATCTTTTAATACCATTATAATTCAGATTTTGTCTCTGGTGATGAGAAAGCCAAAAATTTTACATGGATTTTCCAGATTGCAGGGAGTGCCATGCTCCTAACCCCTGCAATGTAGAAAGGATAACTGTAATTGTATGTCCCTGGACAATTCAGTTGACTTCTTTTTGCCTCAGTTTTGTCATCTCTAAAAAGGAAGTAATAATAGCACCTACCTTCCAGGATTTTTGTGAAGAGAAAATCTGATAATATTTGCCAAGCATTTCACAAACCTTAAAGTGCTATATAAATGTTAGCTGTTATAATGCTCTTTCTAGTGCTGACAGTCAATTATCTATGATATTTATCCACTTACATATTCCAATTATGTCCTCCCTAGCCATTTAGTTTTTCTCCTATGGCCTCCATCTGTAACCAGACACACTCAAAGTAATGTGCATATGGGGGAGGAAGGGAGGGAAAAGCTAATCTAAAAGGGAAAAGAGGCCATATTGCATATCTAATTGGTTTTAATCTAGCTCATTTGAATCAATATTAGGCGATGAATCATACTTACTTTTTTGTGGTACTTACCACATTATTATTATATTATACAAAACTACACAAAAAAAGCCATTTTTAAATATTTTATATTTTCCTCTGTGTGGTAATTTATGTTACACCCCCCCAAAAAATTGACTACTGTATTTAGTTTAGTTTCCTATCTCTTTAGAGAAAGCTTGTGTCAGAGATAACTATCTGATTAATCATGAGTTCTTCACAGCCTTATTCATAATCTGACCTAAAGTGCAGAAATCACAGAATTTGAAAGTTGGAAGTGACCTTTATAGTAATCATCTTAGAATATCAAGTTACAATACTTAAACTTAACAAAAAAAAATTCCAGTATAACATATCTGATAAGGGAGTATTAAGACCTCTAATGAGAGGGAATACACTACAATTGTTATGCACCTTTTCCTGAAATTGAGTCTAAAGTTGCTTCTTTGCAGCTTCTACCCATGGCTCCTGGTTCTGACCTCTAGAACTAAGCAAATGAAGTTGACTCTTTCTTTTATGTTATAACCTTTCAGATACCTGAAGACAAAAATGAGATCTCTTTCTTTTTAATCTATATATCTCCAGTTCTTCTAACTTATTCTCATTTGACTCAAATGGGGGAGGACAAATAATAAATGCTAATTAAGCACCTATTGTATGAACCACTATGCAAAATGATTTACAAATTTTAAATCATTTAATCCTCATAACTATCATGGGAGGTAGGTATGAATATTATCCCCATTGTTCAAATGGGGAAACTGAGGCAGACAGCAATTAAGTGACTTATCCAGAGTCACACAGCTAGCAAGTGTCCAAAGCTGGATTTGAACTCAAGTTCCTTTAGCACCCCATTTTTCTTTCTCTGGATACTGTGTAGCTAATCTTAAATTTTGGAACCTAGTACTCCAGAATGTAATTTGGCTGAGCAAATGCAATGAGTATTATTCCTGGAAGAGGTGTGTGTGTGTGTGTGTGTGTGTGTGTGTGTGTGTGTGTGTGTGTGTGTGTGAATGTCTCTATCTCTCTGTCTCTGTGTCTCTCTCTCCCTTTCTCCCTTCCTCTTTGTATTTCTCCCTCTCTCCTTCCGTCTTCTCCCTCCTTTTTTCCCTTTCTCTATCTAAATGAATCTTTTCATCATCAGAAGTTTTATCTACCTGCCTTCTTACCTTACATTTGTTTAATATTTTATGTTTTCCCAGCACTCTCATGTATGTGCCTTAGTAGAAGTAATGTTGGATTTGGAATGAGTAAAAACTGGATTTGAATCTTATTTCTGATCTTTGATAGCTGTGTGACTTAACCTCTCTGTGTCTCCATATCATCTGTAGAGTGGAGATTATAGGACCTTTAAAAATAGGGTCATAGTGAGATTTAAACAAACAGTGTATCTAAAATGTTTTGCAAATGTTAAGTTATTGTTTTCTTTTCATTCTTATCATATGATGGCATTCAGATAGAAATGGTATGATGACAAGATAACTGTCTTGCCATTATTCTGTAGCTACTCGATAGATCTTGGGGGCTGGAGTCAGGAATACCTTATTTCAAAATCTGTTTTCTATGTGTGACTCTAGACAAGTAACTTAACCTCTTGTATGCTTCAAGTTTCTCATCTGTAAAGTGGGGATAATAAAACCACTTATATTGCAAGGTTATCTCGAGGATCAAATGAAATATTTGTGAAGCTCATGGCCCAGTGCCAGGTACATATAAATATATGCTATGTAAGTGGTATGTAAATGTTTATTATTTTATATTTAATGTTATGGCCTCCCCCCTGACCTTGGGACTGCCTTTAGTCTGATGAGCTCAGCTGTTGCCCCCTGTCTTTTCAACTCCTGCCCCTGTAAGTTCACCACTATACTGCTTTTCTTCTCAGGATGCCTTTCAGGAGGGATACTACAGGACAGGCACATACCCGGGCACCCCCATTGTGCCACCCCGACGGCCCTGGACTCTCCTGTGTTGGCTTTTCTGGGCCCTGCTGCTTCTGTACCCCTTGTTCCAATTGGTAGTTAACATGATCAGCAGCGGCTCATCACTGACACTGGCCAGCTTCGCCCTTGTCATCTTTGTGGGTAAGTGGGGCAGCTGATTTCTGAGTCAGTCATGTGAGGGTTACGAGGGAGCAAGCAGGCTCAACCAGCACCTAATCTGAGACTTTTCCCACCCAGAACTTCAGATGAAGAAACCTGGGCTGGAGCTGAGAACATCTAAATTGCTGGAATCACCCACCCAGCATTTCCCAGACTATGAAGGCTTTCCGAGGAACTGTGATAGAAAGCTAGGCCCTCAGAAATCTCCCCCTGTCCTTCTGTGCTGGTCCCCTCCAGCTGGAGCTAGAACCCTGGCTGCCTCATGTCTTCCATGTTTACATGGGTCACATCTACTGCTGAGGGAGCAGCCAGGGCCTCACAGGACCCCCTTAGAAAAAAGGTCCAGTATTCCAAGGTCCAGAATGTTGATCTAGGGAGTTCCCCTCCAGCCCTCGCTTCTGAACCCCAGAAAGCCTTATCACTTTTGTTAATACAGCACTCATGGCAGGGAAGACTACAAAGAAGCAGAAGTAAGAGCAGCAGCCTCACTTGCCCTTTTGTTCTCAACCTAAGTGCAGCCCTGCTGTCAGATCCCCCTATATTTTGGGAACAGTTTTCCTATCATCTGCAGCAACTTCCTATTTCCCTGCTTGTGTTCTCATTACTGTACTTTTCTTTGGAGATTTTCCAAATTCAGATTCCTTTTTATTCTTTCTTTTATTTAGTGTCCCTAACTAAACAGTTGATTAAATGGCTATTATGTGTCAGGCTAAGTGCTGGGGCTGCAAGGGTCAAAAAATGGCATCTGTCCTAAACAGAATCTGATAGGAGAAACAACATGAAAATTCACACAAGCATATGCACATAAAAGCAAAGCTTAAGAGCTGGGGAAGGCTTCTAGCAGAATCTGTTTCTTTCTCTGCTTGTTTCACATCCTGCTACCCACTGCCTCTTCCCTCCCATGAGAAGACTTAGGTAGGATTTCTGGTGGGGAGGAGTCTTCTAAGTCTTGGATGGGTAGTGTAATTTGCACTGGACCCTCCTGAGAACAAGATTACCTTTCCCTTCTTAAATTTCACAAGGATTTGGCTGACAATGACACACCTAGCTATATATTCCCATCCTTCCTTCCTATAGTCAAGCATTTATTAATAGGGTGATAGATGTGAATTCAGTGAGATCTAAGTTTAAATCCAGATTCAATTACTTACTAACTGTGAATCTAGGCAAGTCACCTCAGTTTCTTCATCTGTAAAGATGAGGATGTGATAAAAGCTAGTTTCTTATGAAAGTGAGATATTTATAAGCTTACAAATCTTAAAGTGCTACATAATTGCCTGCTATTGTTATTTATTAATGACTGTTAATTGCTTATTAAGATTCATTCCACAAGTGTGATAGGAAAAATGAATCATAATTATTAAGGCAGTGCTTTATTTGATGGCAGATTTTGGAAGGACTGAGAGAGTTTATTCTAAAGCTCATTCATTTTTGTTAAAGAATCTTGACTATTTAGGAATGTCTATTTTATTTATTTTTTTAAAGATCATTTTTGTAAGTTCAGAATAAAATAAAGACACAGCTCAAAAAAAAATCCAAATAGTTTTCCTTATAAAGAAGGGAGTCCAACAAAATTTGATTGAAGTAAGAGTTTTCTGTCACTTTGAAAAATACTGAAGTACCAGTCAGTTTGTTATTAACACAAATAAGAAAACTGAAGCTTAGAAGACTTCATCAAAATTGTTTAGTTCTATGGCATTACTGTATTTTAAGACTTCTACCAATTTCTAGTGACTGAAATGAGCACCAGTGATATTGCCAAAAAGAACCTACATGATATTTCTAAACATTTTAAAGTTTGAGCAAGAAACTATTGATGATCATGATACAGTTTCTATTTTCTCCCAGCTACCATGGATGGAGAGTGGAGGGGAAATGACTTTGGAAATGAACAACTGGCTAAGAAAATGGTCCCTGAAAATAAATTTGGATTTCCAGAATGAGCTGCCTGAATCAAGCACCTTGCTTGTCTCCTAATCAGGATTTTAACCTCTGTTTTAGCCCTATCCTGATTTGTTATTTTAAATTGGTCATGTGCCTTTTTAGCTTCTTCCTCTGTTTTAAAAAGGTACTAGTAGTAAGGGTTCCGGGCAGCACAGGGCACAGTGGAATCAGAATTATCTTCCTAGTTTAAATCTGCCCTTAGACATTACCAGTTTGACCTTTAGGAAATCACTTAAACCCTCTTTGCCTAAGTTTCCTTACCTGTCAAATGAGCTGGAGAAGAAAATGGCAAACCATTATAATAACTTTGCTCCCACAAAGATAAATGGGGTTGTGAAGTATTGGAAATAACTGAACAACAAGTAGAAACAAGTAGTGGTGGTGGTAATAGCAATAGTAGTGGTAGTATTGGTGTTACTTAGAAACCATTTGTTACTGTTTTAGGTGCATCAGATACAAAGACAAAATATTTCTTGCCCTCATGGAACTTGCATTCTTGGATGGGGAAAAAGACATGCAAAAAGTAGAATACAAGGAGAATAAGTCTATACTAAATGATACAAAGTAGTTTCAAGAAGGAGACATGGCTCCTTTCTTGTTCAGGAAAGGCCTTATTTAGACCTTTATACAGATAAATCACTTGCTACATTTGGAAAATAAAATTTTAAGAAGTAGAAGTGAAGACTAAGGTTCTGGGCAAAGATTACAGGGGAAGAAGATGGAATATCATGTGTTGGTAATAGTTAGCAAACCATTTGGACTGGAAGAATTGGTGTAAGAGGAATAACAGGGGGAAAAAAGCTGGAAAAATAATGGGCAGCATACCATGAAAGGCTTTAATTGATAATATGTTGATTTGGAACACAAAAAGGTGTCACCAAAACTTTTTCAGTGCTGGAATTTTTTTGGTCAGATTTATCTTTTAAAGATAGAATCTTGGTGATTGCATGGAGGATGAACAAGAGAGAAGAGATTAAAGGCTATTGCAATAATCTCAGAAAGAAGTGCTGCAGGTAGAAAGGTTTTGAGTTAAAAAGAGAAATAACAGATGTCAGAGAGAGATTTTAAAGCCCTTTAATAGTCCAAATTCTGCTACATGACATATGCCCTGAACTGTTCACATCAGTGCAGTTCTAAACAATAAATAATCTCTTCCTTCCAGGTCTCCCAATTTTTTGTTTGTTTGTTTATCCTAATAGGGAAATTACATGTGAATTTGGCTTTCAGCCTAAGAGATGGTAAAGGATTGATAAAGGATGAGTGATTGGTGGTAGATAAAGTACTTCCTGGAATGAGTTAAAACCTAGCCTTAGACACTTACTAGCTATGTGAGCATGAGCATGGGCAAGTTACTTAAGTCTGCCTCAATTTCTTGCCTGTAAAATGAGCTGGAGAAGGAAATGGAAAACCATGTCAGTATTTCTGCCAAGAAAACCCCAAATGGGGTGATGAAGAATCAGGCATGACTGAAAAATAACTGAATGACAAGAACAACAACAAATCATATTTTGTATAGGTCTGATGCATAGCACATAAACCAAAAAATTTTTGGTGATCTTAATAGTGTTTTTCCTTATAGTTAGAAAAAAATCAAAGTAGTTTTTTTTTTTCTATTTTGAAAATTCAGTATAGCTACCCCAGTGGCTTCTAAAATGTTGTGACTTACCTCCTTAGAATCTGAATGTATTTTATTTTTGTTATTGTTTCCCTAAGTACCCAGAACAGTGTTTACCACACAGTAGGCAGTTAATTAAATTCATAGCAACTTCATGCCTTCATCTCAGCATCCTTGACCAAGAGCCTTGTGCCAATGAGTATTTTATCAATGACCTTATAAAGGCATCGTTGTGAGATTGCTCAAATCTATTAATGACACAAAGCTGGAGGAATCACTGACATGACCTTCCCCCATTCAATTAGGATACCTATAGTTTAAGAAGCTGGATCCACTAGCATATTTTTGGATCATTGCTAGTGGATCCAGCTTCTTAAACTATGGGTATCCTAATTGAATGGGGGGAGGTCACGAAATTATGATTTGTTACCAATAAAGTTTGGTTTACATACCTATATACTCAGGGTTATATAAAAATTTCTCAAGTGAAGAGAGGTCATGAGTGGAAAAAGCTTAAGAAGCCCTGGTGTAGATTATTAAGGCAGGTCTTCTAAGGTTAAATTTTGTGGGGACAAATACAAAGTATTATACATTTGGTTTAAAAAAATCATCTTTACAAAAACAACATAACAGAAGGTGATGTGTCTATATAATTAATCCTCTGAGAGACATCTATGTATTTTGATGGATTGTGAAGTCCTATGGCAGGCAAAAAAAGCTAAATATGATTTGGGGCTTCATTGAGAGGTAGTGTTGAATGTGGAAGATTTTAAGTGCACCCTCAACTATGCCCTGGTTGAATTCAGTTGGAATACTTTCTATTTCTGTGCCACATTTAAAAGGAAGGATAAGTTGGAGAATATCCAGAGCAGGGAGAATAAAATGGTGAAGAGTCTCAGGATGCTGCTGCTGAAGGAATGAGGGCTTTTAATCCATGAGAACAATCTTGGGACTGGTAGGAAATGTGATAGCTTTAGTGTAAATATTTGAAAAGCTGTTGTGTGTAAGAGATTATTAAACTTGTTCTCTTTAGACTCATAGAATTGAACTCAGAGGACAGATAAACTTTAATGAAAGCAGCATTTAGACTTACTTTAAGAAATGGGGTGTCTCTGGGGGTGATGTTACCCTTTACTCAGAAGTCTTCAAATGAAGACTTTATGACCCTTTGGTGACAATATTGTAGAAGGAATTCTCAGTTGGTGTGGGTTGCACTGAATGGCCTTTGTTGTCTCTGATTTATAAGGATATTTAACAGATAAGAATATTAATAGATCTTGTGAACTGTTACTTCCCCCCCAAAAAAAAATTAGTGTGAGATCTCAGTGGAATTAGTTGAATTAAAATCACAGGGACCCTTGGCCTGCCATGAATTTCTGTGCCTTTACATCCTAGTTTCCTTCTGACTCTTGGCCCTCCTCTCTCTGCAGCATCTGTTGGGGTTCGGCGTATGATCAGCGTGACAGAAATCAACAAAGGTTCCACCTATGGCAACAACGACAGCAAGCAGAAATCCAAGTGATTGGTTCAGGGACTGCTTTTCATCCAAAGGGAACTTCAGAAAACTCTTGCTTCTCCTCAATTGGACAGAGTGATGAAGGTTGGATGAGAGACTACTGGGGATATATATAAAGCCCCTCTCCCTTTTGGGGTAGGGGGCTTGGTCTCAAAGCCAGATGGGGAAGAAGATGAATTCTCAAATCCCCTCTCCTAACATTTTTAAGCGGGTTTTCTTTCTTTTTCTCTGTGTGTGTGTGCGTGTGTGAGTGTGTGTGTGTATGTGAGCGCCTGTATGTGTGTGTGTGTGTGTATATCCATATATGAGGAAGGCCTATGTTTTATAATAATCCAAAACATACTTTGGGGGTGGGCTAGGGAATCCCTTTCATCTTTTGGTGCTGAGTTTTCTGTAACCCTTCTGAAAGGTTACCAGGGATGGAGTGGAGAGCGCTTTTACAAAGAGCATTAAATTATGCCTCCAAGAACAAAAACCTGTATGTCTGGTACATCTGTGGTATATGTTTACACGGGCCTCCTTCCCTCTCTCCCCGGTCCCTCTTTCTGGCATGGCATTTCTCTGGTCTTTATCACGAGGTGATCTGGAGTCTGCTTAAGCAGAAATGGCCACCATGCCTGGAGATGGGGAAGCCTTCTAAAGGAGACAGATGCACCCTGAGGGTCATCCCAGATAAAAGGAAGATGGAAATCCATCACCAGTAAGTGGGAATCTGCCTACATCTGGGAGGGAGAATGAAACAGAGGAAACTGTTGTGTGAAGGCTTTTGAATCCCCCCTCCCTCCAAAAAAGCCTTTCTTTTCTCTTACTTGGCTCCTGGGTGACTTACCCATGGTGTTTTTGCTGCTGTGATTTCTCTGGCTCCATCTCGTTCATCTCCAAGCCAGCACCAGCATGCCTGTTTCCTTCTCACCCTCAAGACCAAATATAATATGATGACCCAGCGGATGACCACCTTTAGTGGGTGTTCCCTTGTCCATGACATCAGCTAATAAAAATGCAAAACTAAATAAAAAGCGTGAGTTCATTGGCACAATCCAGAAATCTCACCCAAACATGGACTTACACTTGATTAAAATGCTATTTAGCCTTTTTTTCTCATTAAAAAAAAAAAACCAACAAAAAAACACATCATTAGTAGCTCTCATTGAAAGCTGCTTTTGATCAAGGCAGTGGTCTCTCTTATGTAACTCCTAATTGATTCTACCAAAGGATTCAGTTCATGATTCTTTAGGATAGAATTTGGAGGGATGTCTAGTATGAAGGACCCCATGCTAACATCTGCTTGCTAGCCAACATAGCCAACTGCTAGAAAAAGCAATAATTTACCCAAAAGAGAACTGTTTTATATAAGATAGTTTCCTTTAGGGACAATTATACTTCAGGTAGTAATGCTACGCTCAGTTTGGTTTTTAAGTAACAGGTATATGTATGACTTTGGCCATTTCTGGTTAGTCATCTGGGGATTTTTTTTTTTTGTGTGTGTGTGTGTGGATACAAATCCAATATCAAGCATTAATGCAGATATTGACTCTTAGACAAATGTAAGGTTCAAGGCTCATTCTGTTCAGAGAGCTCTACTTTCAGAGAACCTGTTTCTTATTCAGTCCATTAATATTTATTGAATGTGACTGTGTTCTGCGGTGCAGAATTAAAGAGCTTTTGATTTATGAGAAAGAAGGAAAAATAAATGTAAACAAGAAACAGGACCAATCATACTTTGGAGATGTGACTGAATGAGCCCAGTTTTTCATGAGGTTCACACTGCCATTTTCATTACTTTAAGTCTCATCATTGTGAATATATACATGGACACTAAGGATAGTGACTTAGGAAATAAACAAAATGTTTTTTCCTCATCATTTTCTGATGACTGGATTACAGTGTCACAAGACTCATCATGAGCTATTTTTTAAAACCTGCCTTTGAACATAAACAAGATGAAATTTAAAGGGAGAACACTTCTGGGATATATCAGTGGTAGTCATTTCTAAGACTGGATTAATCTGGACCTTCCACCATTTTTTTATTTTTTATTTTTTATTTTTTTTTTGAGGCTGGGGTTAAGTGACTTGCCCAGAGTCACAGAGCTAGGAAGTGTTAAGTGTCTGAGACCAGATTTGAACTTGGGTCCTTCTGACTTCAGGGCTGGTGCTCTATGCACTGTGCTACCTAGCTGCCCCTTCCACCATCTTTTGTAATCTATCTTTTGTTCCTTGCTAACTTTAGAGCACAAAAATTTGTCCCCATTTTTAGACATTTTTGTTTTCTTTGAAGAGATTCCCTGTATTTTAAAATTGTCTTTTATTATTCTAATTTGGCAAGGTTTTCTTATCCTTTACTGCTTCTACTTTGTGGTGGGTTTGACCCATTCAACAAAACAGCATAAGACCCCAAGATGGTTGGCCAAGAATGAAAACTCCAAAGGATGTTTAAATTGGTTTTTTTCCCCCTGAATTAGAGAACTATAGATTAAGATTCTCTCTTATTTCTTAGCCTCTATTTGTTTGACATCCTCATCTTGAGTTTGCCCTTTCTAGAGCTTGCTTACAAAGGCAGTGATCATGGAAAGGTGGGAGGGAGAATTAAGTGCTGAAACCTAGTTATTTTTTATTAGCTATAATATCTAGGTAATTTTAAAGTTGAAAGATGGGACCAGTGATTTAAAATATATCTATAGATTTAAAATGTATGACTAGGCAGGAACTTAGTGATATAGTACCTACCTAGTTAAGAAAGGATTATCAGTCTGTCCCTTATAGCAAACTAGGGCACTTAATTGGAGACTAACCTTGGAAAAGAAGCTCATCTTAAAATTTCCAAAGGTTACTTGTTTTGTGGACATGGGCAAAAAAAAAAAAAACAACAACTTTACTTGGGCAGCTGTTTGGTACAGGTCACTTTCATTTTTAATACTGGCTTATCTCCTATAGTCACTGGCATCTCTTTAAATGCTTGCATTAGCCATGTCCATATTTATAAGTGGAAAGTTAAATTGCTCTGAGTAGAAACAATTTAGACAGCAAATATAAAGATATGTCCAAGATTTAGAGTTCTGCCATTATTTAGAAATTGATGAGCTTGAACCCTTCTGCTAAAAGATCACAGTATTCCTTTATATAGTGGGTACCAGGATAGTGGAGTGTCCCAAAAAGAAACATATTTGACCTTGACTACAAGATATGCTTTTTTATTTACCTTTAAATTTAAACATGCTGATGTTTGGGGGATTCATTACACTTCAGCAAAATAATAAAGCCACACTGTGAAGAATCTGCCTCAGGATTATAGGATCATAAATACTGAAGCTGGAACAGACC
Organism: Sminthopsis crassicaudata; assembly: GCF_048593235.1. NCBI lineage: Eukaryota > Metazoa > Chordata > Mammalia > Dasyuromorphia > Dasyuridae > Sminthopsis > Sminthopsis crassicaudata. The sequence goes on from NC_133620.1 coordinate 131,051,212, forward strand.
TTGGAAGCCATTTCATCCAGTTCCCTTGTTTTACAGATAAGGGAATTGAGGCTCAGAAAGAGCTGGAAAATTAATATAGATTGCCCTGCACAAGTCTTTTTACTCCCCCATTCCCTGCTAGATTTATCTCAGATAAAAGAAATAGTAATCACTCTGATTGAGCTATCACTCAGTCCCTAACTTGGGATAAAGAATAAAGAACCTGCTGGGCTATCAGCCTACATAGGAAAGGAAAAAAAGTCATTAGTCAACATGAGCTAGTGAATAATATCATTAAAGGACTTTTATCACCTACTTTTTAGTTATGTGAAACAGAATTTGAAAGTAAGATCTATCCATAATCAGAGTTGACTATATATTACCCAGTCCTTCTTTTCCTAAAGCTTTTGGATGAAGTGTGTATATTCCTGCCTGGAAAAGGTACTTGCCAAAATGTAATAAAAATTCTTCTGGTTTACTATATTAAAAGCCGTACATATTGTTGTCTTGTTAGGCATCAGTGTTTATCCTCCATAAGCGACTGTGTTTTACAATTGCCTTAACAAAAGTAGTCTTAATTTTGTTTACATGGGAAAAAAATAAAAAACAAAAACAAAACTGAAGCATGAGTTTTATTGTTGTTGACATTGTCTCAGTGTCTAGTTCCTGGAGTCTCGTAGCCTTGGTGCATGAGGATGGGTAAAAGAGATGGGTTATATACAAGGGTTCCAAAGATGGAGGGTAGTCATTGCTCTATTAATTCCCCTTAAAGAAAAGAAAAAGAAACAGCAGCCTTTATTTCTGTAAATACTCAGGAACAGAGTTCAAAAGCACTTAATTTATTTGAGTGAAAAGAATGATTGCTTCAAATCAATAAAAAAATTGACTTTGGGTTCCTTTTGCGTTTAAAGTAACTTTGAGCCATTCTCATGTACTTATGAGTATTTTAAGAACAATTTCCATTAACATTTACACAAATGTAATATCTGAAATTGGAAGAGAATGAAACACTTGAAATTTGGGATTGTGTATGGAAATGTTTTGCATGACTTCACATATGTGGTTGATGTTCCTTGCTTTCTTGATGAGTGGGAAAGCAGCAAGAGAGTTTGGAACTCAAAATTAGGAAAAAAAAAAAAAAAAAGAATGTTGAAGACTGTAGAACTTATCTTTTTTTTCATGCTAGGCAAAATGTTAGCTGCTTGGATTTAAGTTTCAAAATTATTAAAATGGGACTATTGTTAGACTATCCAGAGGATAATTTTCTTTTTTATCTGCAGTACTTAGCACTGTTCCTGAAACACAGTTGGCAGAGCTGATTAGGGAAAAAAATGACTTCTAGTTGATCTTCTCAATTAATAAGGTGGCCTGTGAATAAAAGACAGATTCTCTTCATTTTACAAATCGAGTTAGTATAGACAAAGCCCTTACCTTCTTTTTCTACTCCTCACCTCCACATTGACTTAGATGTAGAATATCCATGTAAATTAACAAGAAATTGGCCATGATCTCTACAAATCAACAATAGATGAAAGTTGATTTCTTAGACTTAAATACATGCACTAGTTTTAGCAAAACTCTTCAGTAAAGTATGATAAGCACTGCTGAGTTAGTTTGTTCACAGACTTAGCAAAAAATTACATCTTAAAAGCCTGTACAGTTTTTTTTAAGAAAACATTTCAGTGCAATTATATATTAGGGAATAATTTGAACACAGATCTAGTGTTTGTTATGTTTAATTTCATTCACAAGAAATGAGAGCATCTGAACCAAGCTGCACAAAACATAAGAGAGAAGAGGTAAGACAAATGAGCCAGTCATCTACTTCTGGTGTTATAACTTTTCATCTGGTTACAGATAACCCTACCACTTCACAATAACTCACAAGATGCAACCCTTACAAGATATACTTCTACAAGCAAACTTCAGGATCTTTTCAAGGTAAAATATTTATTATATTTTTTCTGATGCAGGAGGAGTTGTGGGGTGGAGGAAGGCTGGGCAGCAGTAATGCATTCCATTCCCCACTACCCCCCACTTTCTTTCTGGTTAGGATCCCAGAGTTTTGGCTCACCAGAGCTTGTCTGTAACTTTGCTAGTCCGGTCCTAGAGAACCACAGAGCAGTCTGAACACCAGTCCCAAGCTGAGGATTCTGTCACTATTCAATATATACATATTTCTTAATCACTATGTATTTAAAAAAATGTGTAGCTATTTTTAGCAGTTTTTTTTTTTAATATATCATGGATATTTTTCCCATAAACCCTTGTTTTTTTGAAATTTTGCTTAGTGTAGTAATTTTTAGCAATGTCCATAACAGAACTGCTTCCAAAAGTAATCCCCAAAATTTAATGAAATAACTCTAGGGAATAATCGAAATATCTGGATAACCAAGAACTTAAACTGGTATAAAGGGCTCAGTTTTTATGAGGTTTGTAAAGGAGTAATTGAGTAGCTGTCAGCAGCAATGTGAGTTACAGAGTGACTAAATACAATGGTATTTCCTACTAGGAGTAAGGGAGTGACCTAGAGCATAATTTATATTCAGGGTTTTTCTTGAGGTAATTTAGAGGATGAGGAAGATAGGCAAATTAGGCCTCTGATTTATCCTCTTAGTCCTAAAGGGGTGATGGGATAGCTCCAGGGAGTAAAGATCACTCAAAGAGCAAGGCCTTAATTTGCATTAGGTTATCACAAGAGTGTTGGGACTACTATAGGGAACAAACTATAGGATGACCAAAGACTTATTTCATCCAAGAGTTGCAAATGAAGGGATCAAATCAGAAATCAATAGTCCCAAAAGACATCAAGAAGTTAGCTCCAAATTGCAGTGGAGATTTCTTCTTCTTCTTTTTTTTTTTTTTTTTTTCCTGAGGCTGGGGTTAAGTGACTTGCCCAGGGTCACACAGCTAGGAAGTGTTAAAGTGTCTGAGACCAGATTTAAACTTGGGTCCTCCTGAATTCAGGGCTGGTGCTCTATCCACTGCGCCACCTAGCTGCCCCCATGCAGTGGAGATTCTTGAGACACCTTTTGCACTAACGTATCACAGTGGAGTGCTTGAGACTCAAAGTAATTAATTTGAAAGGGGTTTTCAGGTCCATCTGTGCTGAGAATTCACAGATTCTTTGCGTTTTTTCCCCTGAAAAAGGTCATAGGGATAATGTCAGAAAATAGGGGAAGTAACTGAATGCTTAAAAATACCTATTTTGGATAGTGTATAGAAAAAAGTGACGGGATAATTGTAGGCCAGCAGGAAACTAGCTGAATGTGTTTGAAAAACATGACCTTTGAGGTCTGTACAACTTGAAGGGATCTAGCAGAACTTCTATATTCTGCTGGCCCAGAGGGTGAAAACCTAGGTCACCTGTCATCTTTTATGCAACACAAATTCCTGATGGGGGAAGAGGTATATATTATCACATTCCAATTAACGTGTGTATTGCCTTTTACAATCCTTATTATAAGTGAGCTATTACCATCTAAATGGCTGTGAGCAGAAAATGCTTCCTTCAACAGATACATATAGTATAACAGTCTCATTACTTTTAGATGAACCAAAAGAATGCTACAAATCAAGAAACTTCACAGCAGTTCTGAAGGTAACTTAATTATCTCTAACTTTAAAAAACAGATTATTCTATAACAACTGGATAATGTGAAACTTTAACAGCAAATTTTTAAAAGAAAAATTTTAGGGTAGCATGATTTTTTACATGGTCATTAGCTACTACAATATCAGAGTGAGGTATCATCATCATTTTAAGAGTGAAATGTGCACTTGAAAAACATGGGTTCAAATGCCAGTCCCACACTTCTTATGACTTTTGAGGTCCCTTCCACTCCCAAATTGATGAGCCTTTGGTTGTATTGATCGGTCACTGCCAAAAGCTGTCGGCACAAAGAACCAGGAGACTTGTTCAGCTTGGTCAAGAAGGCAGAATTAGGAGTAATGAGGTAATTTAGGCTTGATGTCAAGGAAAAACTTTCTAACCATTATGCCCATTAGTGTAATGGGCTTCCTGGAGGTCATCAAGCAGAAGCTGGAGCTGAAGAAATTCCGGAATGTATTGGACTATATGGTATCTTCAGTGCCTGGGATCACTCCACTTCTTCATAATCATGGTACCAGAAGGGTAAAAGAGACCTGGAGAAGTTGGTTTAGTGGCACTGTTTAGATGAGTGCCCCTATCTTCCTGGAAAATTTGTTAAACCATATGCAAATAAATCACCTCATATCTTCATTTTTCCTTTCAATTTTTATTCAGATCACTCCACAGCAATAATAAGCCCTGGCTCCCAAAGTTTATGTTAATGATTCTTTAGTTCCTTCTCTGCTTGAGTAAAATAATGCTGGTATAAAAAATAGAAAAGAACAGACCAAGCAAAAGCTTCCTAAAATAAACCATTTATTGAGAGGAAAAAAAAAAAAAAAAAGAAAAACAAAACAAAACAAAAGGATCTTTTTCCTTAATTTTCATTAATTAGCTCTTGCATAACAAATCTGAAGCTCCCTCCCTCCCCCCCAGAATAGGATAAAGGTTCACAGTCAGTGCACTCAAATGGGATATTAAAAAACAAGGTCCAGCACGCCTGGTAACACGACAACTTTTTTTGAGCCTAGAAAGGTCAAAAATACTATGCATTAATACGACAATCCTCCATCATGTGAGGGACGGAGCAGACAAAGAAGGAAATGGTCCATGTACAGTAGTAACGGCACTCTGACTTTCACACTCTGCAGACATGGTTGCACACGAGCATTGCGTGCCACATAAAACAGACGGGAGCAGCAGGAGAAGTGACGCACGTCACCTGTGCAGTCTTCAGTCGTGGTAGGTTAAAAACGTTCGTACTGTTTCTCAACACAGTCTTCATGTAAATATTACATACAGTAGTGATTAAGAGAATCTGTCTGAGTACACACACTACCAGGTTACATACTGAATAGCTTCATTCTTCATCTGTGCAAACCTGTGAATAAGGAGGAAAGAACCAATATCACTAGTTCTTACAGAAAAGTCACTATAAATTTCTTTTGTTTTCTAACAAAGGAAAATAAAATCTTTAAGCTTAAGTCTCGTCTTTTGTATCCTTGTGGCCAAATGAAATTCAAACCTGATAAGATCAAAGTACATGACACTAATCTGGGCTGATAATGAGGTTTGAACTCACTTTTAAGTGTTTGGGTTAATGGCAATAAATAATAACATTACTATATAATAAAACTGAGGTATACTTAATTTCTGAATATCACCAGTATTCATTCCCATCCCTCTCCCAAATCACCACAATCATCAGGCAAACCTTGACAAACGAATGGTCGAGGAGCTGGCTAGCTGTCCATCTCATCTTTGGATCACTTTCGAGGCAATGGGAAAGAAAATCTTTTCCTTCAGGGCTTATCCTTTCAGGGATGGGTGGCTTATGTCCCATTCCAACCTTATACATGATCTGAAAGTTGTGCTCATACTCATGCCAAGGCCTCTATGAAAAAGATAAAATCCCACTTTTACGCAACATTCTCATACAAAATGTTCAGGTGCATTTCCAGGCTATTTAATCAGTTATACAAAGTTCCTATAGTGCTCATGTCAGTGGCTTTTACCATAGGATTTTTCTTTTATTCTATTCACCTCTTTAGGCAACAACATATGAAGACATAGTTTTTTTTTTTTTTTAAAAGACATAGATATTTAAGAGCACAATATAGATATGAAAAAATTATTAGTGACAGATACTGTTTTCTTAGTCTGCCTACTTGGATTTTTAAGCAAATCATCTCCAAATAAAATGTAATCTTGTTACTTATGATATTTACAATGAAAGCATATTCTTCATTTTAATTATAAAAGATTACTTGGCAACTAGAAAAAAAACTAAGTATGGTAAGTATCTGTTTCAAACTTTAGGTGAAATGCAGACAGTAATGTGGAGATTAACAGTTTTGCCATCAAGTCCCTTTTTTTTCTGGAAAATTAAACTTAACACCAACTTTAACAACAATATGCAATTCTTTCATAATAATTACAATAGCTAAAGGGCTTGCTTTATGATAGGCAATGTGCCAAATGTTTTACAATTATTATCTCATTTGATCTTCACAAGAGGTTTGGGAGATAGGTACCATTGTTATCCTCATTTTTAAAGATGAGGAAACTGAGACCAACTTGCTCAAGTCATACAGCTTGCATTAGATGGTGACAATAGATGAAATCTATTTTATCATGTTAACATTTTTATCAGATAATAAATCTATGACATTTGTAATCACATCTCAGGTATGATACAATCACATATGCAGCTACAATATGACAAATTAATAAACAAATGAGTGCTTGTTATTGATATCACAATTCTTATAATCCTTGTAATTACTTTTAAAGGTAGGTAGGGCAGACATTTTTATTTCACAGACAAAGAAACCAAGAAGAGCTTAGTGACTTGCCCATGAAAACAAGAAAAGGTATCAGACTTGCCCTGGAGTTCTAGATAGAGTAAGTGTTCTGATGGGTTGTGGAAGGAAGAGCATGGAGGCCATTCTTAGGACCTGTCTGGGGTGGAGGACTGGGACTTAAATTTCCTAGGAGAAGCTGGTGTTCCATAGGCTTGATGGAATTTACACAGCAGCAAGAGTAAGACCTCCACATGATAAAGATGGGAGGCAGAGGGGAACCTCATACACCTGAATTAATGTTGTGTATTTCAGGGGTTTTTTATTCTTTATCATTACTGAGTATTTTGTGGCCTATAATCGTCTCAATTTACTCCAAAAGTGAGCCAGAATGACTAGATCTTCCTGAGTTAACTATAAATTTTGTTATCTAAACTCAAATGGACTCTTGCTCCTGCAAGCAATTCTTTTGCTCCAATTACCTCTTAATTGATTCCCTATAGTAGCTATTCCAAACTCTTCTCTCTTTAAGATCCTCAAACTACTCGGCAGAAGACTTTTATTTTACTGAGAATATAGATCATGTGCTGGTGATTTCCTTCTATTACTCTTCTCATCTCATTACTGCTTAATACCATTCTTTCCTCTCTAATGAAGAAAATGACCTTTTCCCTCCCCCAGTGATCTCAGGTTGACTGCCCTCACCACATAGAAAAACAAATTATGATCTGATGGCTTTTTCTCTTTCTCATTTCTTTTCCTTGTGGTCTGCATATTCCTCATCCATGTTAACCATTATCCATATCCTGTTTCCTAATTGGAGGTTATATGTAACCTAAGCTTTTGTCCCGGGGGCTTTCTTCTCTTCTTGACTTCATCAGCTTCCATAGGTTCAATGATCATCTCTTCATAAATGAATCTCTCTTTAGATATCTACCCATATCTTCAGCTCTAATCTCTTTCCCAAGTTCTAGTCTCCTATACTTCAACAGACTCCAAATCAGAGTCCCAAGGTCAAATTTCCTCTCTTCAAACCATTTTCTTTTCAGCTGCCAAAGTGACAATCCTAGAGCATGCATCTGACCATATGACTCCTCTGCTCAATAAATTGTAATGGCTCCCTATTAAAGAACCAAGTATTAAGTCCTTTGATTGTCATTTTGAATGGATTGTCTTGCAGGTACTTCAAACCACCATAATTCTAGTCACCAAAGTTTGAAGTCTCTTTATCCTCAACCCACAAATCCAGTCAATAGTCAGATCTTGTCCTGTCTATAATCTCCTCACAAAGCTACCACTCTGGCTCAACCCCCTATTCCCTCTTGCTGGAATTATCCCAATAGTCTATTTGATCTTCCTACCTTGAAGCCCCTTCACACATTTTTTTTTTTTTTTAAAGCACAGATCTGACGTATCCCACCCCTCCCATCCTACAGTTGTTTCCTATTCCTACCACCAAACAAACTCCTCTGTTTGGCATTTCTAAATCTTCACACCATTTGATCTTAACTTATTATTCCAGCTTTAGTCCTCATTGGTCTATGATCCCCTTATTTGCCATTTCTGCTGCTTCTCGCATAATACTCACTCCCTCTCATGCCTAGAATTCCTGCTTTCCTTCAGAGTTCAAGGAAGCACCATCTTGTACTTGAAGCTTATTCTAGTCTCCCCAGCTGCTTGTGCCTTCCCATCACAAGGCACCTGCTTTTTCTACACATACACATTTGAAAGACAAAGGGTAGTTTTTTGTCTTTGTCCCAATACAGTTCCTGGTTCATAGGGAGCAGTAAGTGCTTGAAAAATCAACTATTTCCTTAGAAGCTACTTAACTTCATTTTGTAATACTTGATGCTGCTTACCTTGTGATGCCTGACAAAAGTAAAACCCAAAGAAGGAAGTGACAAAAGATAAAATTTAAACTTCCTTTTATCCAAAGAAAACACATGGTACTATACATTCATCAAAAAGTGAGCTATCAAACAAATCTTTATTAGTCTTAGATTTGTCTAAAATTAAGAGCAAACATTTTTCTATTTAAATTATTGGTACACACACACACACACACACACACACACTCTTTTCTCTCTTTTACTTGAAACATTTTCATTACTTTCATGTTATCTATTAAGGGGGCACAATCATGTTTACATCTAGCAGGAAATGAGGCTTAATAAATAACAAATACAATTCCTAAAATGGTCACTGAAATTTTTTCCTCAATAACTAAGTATATGCACAATGCTTACCTTGCCAGTAACCATTTCTATCACAACACAACCCAAACTCCAGATGTCTGCTGCACGCCCATGTCCTTCTCCTTTTGCTCGAGTGATGACTTCAGGTGCCATGTATGCTTTAAAACAATGTACGTAAGATCTGAATGTATATACTGGGTAAATAACAAATTCATTTTTCTTGTACTCAGGATGAGGGAAGTCTTCATAATTCTCAGGCCAACTCCCTGGCCACCAGGCCAAGGTGCCTCTCTCTGAAGTAGTCAACTTTACAATTACCTAAGTTATTATGATTTTTAACTCTTATCTTAAATATCTATACAATAAGCCAAATATAAAAAAGGGAATGGATGCTAAGGGTTACAACTGAAAATTGAAAATGAAGATATGCATGTTACAATAAAAGTTCGTTTTCAGCTTGTGTTTGGGATTGTTTTCAGTGCTATGCTTGGAATGTTACATAGTTGTTTTGATTACACTGAAGACAGGATTATTGTACATGGGAACAAAAAGGACGACAACTGGACCTCTGTTTTCACCTCTAACAAGGCAAGTTGGTATTTTCTCTGAAACATACAATTTTAGGGAATTACTTGGAACATTGAGAGCCTCACAACTTGCCTGAGATCATACCCTCATTATTGGACATAGGGCTTGAACTGTGTGTTAGTCTAGGCTACTTCTGCAAGTGATTAAAATATGCATTTATAATTATAATATAATTTATATGTACATGTAATTATAAAATTTATAATTATGCCTTTCAAATATAAAATATTAAATCATAATTTAAAGGTGAAACATTTTCTGAACACAATGTTTAAAGGAATTATTCCTATTAAAGCATGAGTGTTTAGCAGTTAGCTTCTGTTAGTTTTTGCTTATGCTCAAGTCTCAGCTTAGGATGGGTAAGAGCAAATCTAGATGCTGTTCTAAGTGAGATGGGGACTCAAAGACCTGGATAGTAAAGAGAAAAGAAGAGGATTCTTGGAATAAGATGATTAGAACAAATTACAATTCATGACAAATAAAAGCAAGGCATGCTTCAGTTAGATATGTACCCTAAAACTTAAAAGAGAATTTTAATGAACCAAGAGAAAAGGTAAGTCTACTCTTCTAATTTCATGGAAGTTGATCAAAGAGAGACTATGTGCTTTCAAGAAATTCTACATTTGCTTTCATGATGAAAAGAAAAGGAATGAATATAAAGAAAGCAACACTGAGTTTAGATTTAAAGGGGCATATGTAAGAATGTGATAGAGATGCAGGAAAACAATTTAAAATTGTGTAAAAGACAAGAGCACTGAGGATAGATACAAAAAAAGTGGAATGATTATCTAAAAAGAGTTTCAAGAAGGCTAATGTCTGAAATGAAATGAGAATTATACAAAGTGCAAATAACAAAAATGGTCTCTTAAAGAAAGAATACTCAGAGGAGGAGTTGGTACAGTGCAAAGAAATTGTCAGAGAGGACAAAAAAATACTTTTGTTTATTTGATTTTGCAACAGAAAACGATAAACATTTTTATGCCTCATCTTCCAAACTGTAAAAGAGTGATAAGAGGACTAAGCTGCCTTTCATGTGTTAAAAAATCACATAGCTCAGATGAATTATTTCCAAAGTTACAGGACTTAGTGGTATTATTGGTGTTTTTTTTTTTTTTTTTTAAGCCTAAATGAACTGATAAATGTTTGAGTTTTTTTGGCAAGGCAAAAGAAGTTAATCCCAGAGTAACACAGCTAGTAAGTATTAAATATCTGAGGTCTCATTTGAATTCAGATACTCCTGATTCCATGGCCAGTGTTATATATTGCACCATCTATTGGTTCTTTTTTTAAGACTCGTGGAGAATAAAAGAGATGCTACAAGATTAAAGAAAGGCAAATATCATCTGTTTTCAAAAAAGAGGAAGAAGGTAGATTTACAAAAAAGTACAGTGTGTACACTCCAAGGTAAAATTTTAGAAGGAACAGTTAGTGAACAAATAGGTAAGAAAACAGTGATCCTAAAGAAGTGGTATAAATTCATTAAGGTCAAGAAACATCAAGTCATTAATTTCAACGGATAGAATTCCTGGAATCACAAATCTGAGAAATGCTGCAGATACTGTATTTGGATTTCAACAAAGTATCTGGTAAAAGTCTCTCATGGGAGGTATTTTTGTAGACTAAGTAGAAAAAATCATCAACATTTAGGTGTATTTGAAACTGACTGAATATTCCAGATTTAGAGTACTCAAAATTGTTAGCAACCATAAAAGTGGTGGGTGGCTTCTTAAAGGGATTTGTCCCTGGTGCCTGTCCTTGTTTTTATTTTTCTTTTAAATTAAAAACCTGAACACCAAAACTGGAGATGACATGATCCTGAAGAAAACATCACAAAGGAGGGCAGAATCAAGATCTCCAAAGATTCATATAAGTTAGGATGATGGTCTGAATCCAACAAAATGAAACTGAAAAGGAGTAAATGAAAAATCCTATAAAGTAGCAATTTCAGAATCATTGAGATGTGGTAATTTGTGACAGACCTGGAGACTGTAGTAGTGGATTGAGACTCTCCATGAACCAATTTGACAGCAACCAGGGAAGCTAATGAGGGCATAAGCTATATTAAATGTAGTATTTTGTATATAGAAGGCAATGGTCCCCACTAAACTCTCCTGGTCTAGCCAAACATAGAGCATTGGGTTGAGTCTGAAGTATCACATTTTAGAAGGGTTGGACTATTATCTGGTGGCAGATGGAAACTATGCCATACAATTGTGGATTAAAAGAGATGGCACTTTTTAGACTGAGGAAAGAGAACACTGAGTGGGAAATCACTAATTTTTTCAAATAAAAATCACTCTTTTGTCTTAAAGGCACAACAAGAAGCAATAAGAAGCTATTTGCAAGGAAGGCAGATTTTTATTCCTGGCAATCAGAGCCGTTTCAGAAGATGGAGGGTTTTTTGATCACTGCAGATGTTTAAACAGAGGGTAGATGATTATCTGTTAGGATATAGAGGGAATATGCGTTTCAGGTAGAGATTGCATGAGATAACCTTAAAGTCCGAGGCCACTTTTAGCATTTCCTTACCTGCAGTGCCGAGGGTACTGTTCACTTCTCCAGGCATGGTTTGTGCATTGTTTTTTAACTTGACTGAGCATCCAAAATCCCCCAATTTAATTAGCCCAGATGATGTAAGGAAGATATTGGCTCCTGAAAAAGAACCAATAGTAGTTACATTACCACTATCACAAAAATCACTTCTAATGTAGATCTGTTTATATATAGCACATAGAATTACTGGCAAGTTCACTGGACTACTACCACAGCAACCAAGGAGTTTCACTTATGTATCTCTGTGAAACAGTAGAGACTGTCTACATACAAATTACAACCAGCACATAAAAGACCACGCTATTAATAAAGGTAAAGATGTAAAATTCATGATTATCAAACTATTTTAAAGGCTACTTTCATAATCTTAGAAAAAGTAAGATCCTGAGTGTAGATTCAAATGTTTTGACTTTACTCAAGGCCAATTGTGCCAATGACACTGCCATATAATTTATAGAAATTTGTTGTTAGACTTACAATATGGTTGAAAAAGAACACAATGAAAGTTCTAATCCCACTTACAAGTAATAAACGTGTAATACATATCCTTCCTCTACTTTATGTGTATCTTTTATGTATCCATTTATATACATTTTGTCTTTCCCATTAGAATGTAAACTCTTTGAAGGAAGGGATTGATTTTGCTTTTTCTTTGAATCCCCAGCACTAGGCACAGTGCCTGACATATAATAAGTACTTTAAAAATACTTATTGACATTCTGTTTTCAACATAGAAGATTGGGTCAGTACCTGTCTGAAGTAATTCTCAGTCTTCTTTTTCTATCTAAGTTCACAAAATGTTTTTTCTCAAAATATGACATACCAGTATGTTAAGTCCTGTATTTCACTTTTTAAAAACTAAGGCTGTTACTATACTGGTATAGTTTCAATCAGTCAATTGTGCTTACTGTATTCCAGGGACATTGCTAAAAATTGGCAATACAAAGAAAAAGCAAGATATTCCCAAGGAGTTTATAATCAAATGAAGGGTATTTGTGAAGGGTAAAATCTGAAATAATTGAAGAAACAAAAAAAAAAAGTTTTTGAGTAATTTATTAATTAGTGGTTTATTAGGCAATGTATACTACTTGCATAGTAATTTGGGACAAGGCCTGTTCAGATTGATGCTGGATACTGATACAGGGGAGAGAGATTTTTATGCAGTAAAAGAAAACAACAGGCTATAAACCAGGATATAAGATCAAGTAATCTGATTTCCAATTGAAGGAAAGATAATGGATTTTTCAAGCTGCGAGGGAGAGCTAGAACAGATGCAATTTTAAGACACATTGGTTGAGATAGAGAACTGGGAGAAAACTTCTCGAATTGACTTTGGGTCTAACTGAATTCCTGATTACCATTACTCAGATCTTTAATTAAAAGTCTCTTAATAACCAGAAGAGGTGTTCAGGTTCCCAGTCATTCAGGACTAAATTCAAATAATATAATAAAGTTTTCTCATAAAACAGAAACTGGAATAGATCCAAAATTGAGACAGTAGATGGAGTCAAATAGTTCACTCAGTTTCCCCAATTCCCTCATATTATACAAATGTCAAAATCACTGAGCTACAATTTATAATACAGTAAGTGCACAAGAGAGGTCCAAAACTAGCAAAGTGGTTTAGAGATGTTAACTTCACAGGTTTTTAAAGTAAGGTTTCATAGCAAACCTGGCACCAGAACAGAGCCTGGGGGAGGGGAGGCGGGAGATGGGAGAAGAGAGCTGTGAGAGAATGCAATTCTAGAGAATGAACTGGCAGGTGGTACTGGGGATATAAGACCAGGTCTGGACTCTTGACTCTTCATAAATTCAAGTCCAGCTTTAAACACTAGTTTTGTGACTCTGGACAAGTCATTTAAACCTGTTTGCCTTGGTTCCTCATCAGTAAAATGAGCTGATGAAGGAAATGGCAAACTGCTCTAGTATCTTCGCCAAGAAAATCCCAAATGGGAGTCAATTGAAAAAAAGAGTGAGACAACTAAAATGACAGAACAAGAAATTCTAAAGATGGAAGATGTATGTGAATATATGGATGCAGAGAATGGGATGAGATATACAAATAACAAGTTGTCCAGTTTGGTTATACTGAAGAATTATAAGGTTTGAAACATAGACTAGAAACAAATCATGGCAATATCTGAAAGCCAAGATAAGTAGTTTATATATTTTTTGATAATCAAAGATATGATCACCAGGACTTGGTAAGTGACTAAATGTGGTGAAATGAAATGTAAGAGATTACTATGAGATTTCAAGTTGAGATGACTGGGAGAATTGTGGCATCTTCAATAAAGATTGAAAGAGAGAACAACAGATTAGGGAATGGTTTTACACATAAAATTTTAAGTAACAGGATGACATCTATATTTAAGGGGAAAACATCCATTAGCAGATAAAAAGAGATGTCAAGGGTATTAGTGGATAGGTTGTAACTAGAGAGCTGATAAGCAGAAAGAAAATGACAGGGCAGAGTTAATTTCATGGTTCATATGCATACATCAGAAAATCATCAACCAACCTAGATTTAAAGTTCTGATATTCAAAATATAGAAAGATTCAATCATATAAGAATGATATAGCTATTCAAGACATATAAACTGACAGGAAATCTAAATTACTGATATGTCTATATATAAAAAAGATATTCCAAAAATCAGTATTAGAAAAATACAATTTAAAACAACCCTGAGATTCCCATACCTATCAGATAACAAAGATTTCAAAAAAGGAAAATGATTAATTGTTGGCAGGAGTAGTTAATAAGCACATTAATGTACTATTTATGGAGTGGTAATTTTATCAAATCTGGAAAAGTTTGGAATTGTACCTCCAAACTCACTAAAACAAATATATTCTTTAATGATACCATTACTATGTCTAAATTCCCAAAGAGATAAAGAACCCATACATAAAAAATCTTTATAGTAGTGCTTTATAACTGACAGTATGGAATTAGGCAATGTAATGGCTTTGGGAAAAACAATCCAATAAATGTCCAGAATGACGTATGACCATAATATGGTCAGCTAAAATCTGGCAATATGCTGATCAACTCAGGATGACTCAGCCCTGATTTTTTTAAAAACTTGAAATATTCTTGGTAGCCAGGGCTAACCAGAAGGTTTGTGTTAAGATCAAAGAAAACACAGAAATTTTGTCTAGTGCAGAACAATCCCCAGTAGTGACTATATACCATAGAAGTGTGGTAAGAAGGCTAGATTTTAGATTGGCTCTCTTTAAAATACCAAAAAAAAAATCTGATATACCTTGTGACTTCTAGTTCCAAATGAAGCTGAAAGTCTTTATTCCCAAATCTTTGCACTGTGGTATTATAGCAAAACATATAGCCTGGCCCATGATGGATTTGAATTCTTCAAGTTCACTACACAGAGCTAAACAACAGGGTCACATCCTTGTAACAAAGTGTGAATTTCTTCTCTTACTCTTTTCTCTCTAGTTAATGAGAGAGGACTACTTAAGGCCCCTCATAAATTCAGCTTACCTTTGATGTCACGATGAACTATGCCATGCTCATGCAGTACATTAATAGCAATGGTGATCTGCTTTGAGTACAACCGAATAACATGTTCTTGAAGGCCCAGCCTTGACACTTCTTCCAAGGTTCCCTCATCACAATATTCCATGAAAATATACATTTCTTCCTGGGGTGAAAATCAAAGTTAAACACTATTATTTTCTTCAAATACAAAAGAAGTACAAATGTTCATTTTGGACAACTTATAAATAAATCCTAAATAAATCTCCTTTCTAATGCTGTCATACTAATCTTATTTTCTGCATATTTTTAAACTGTTTCTAACTCTTCTAGGAGGACTTCTGCCTGTCTCTGTCTGGAATTATATAGCAATAGCTATATAGGGAACACCACCTCCTACAAAAGACATAAAATAAGTTTCTGTAATCCTGCCAAATTTAGACTGCTTTATAATCTCAGACAGGGACCAGCAGGACTTCCCATAGGATATATTATTAAGTACTGAAACACATCCTTTTCTAATTTGAAAATTATTTAGGAAAACATAAAAAGGAACTGAATCCACTTCCCCCAAGTTCATGCTGAAATGAGGTTCCCAAGCAGTTGGGCTATTTCCCTCAATGTTTTAGCATCTATTCTCAAGGGGAAGAAGTTTCTTCGATAGCTTTAAAAGTGCATTTTACATCTTCTCTCATTTTATAAATGTGTAATTTTAAGAAGACACATTTAACTAAATCAAAGATATTTAACAGTCACTGGTTCAGGTGGAAAAAAACAAAACAAAAACAATGAAATAAATTCTTAGGAAGAAGGATACTTAGATGAACTTTGTGACTGGCAGGCAGGATGGGTTTCAGTGCTTTATAATGTCGGGTGAATGACTACAATCTACAACTTACATTTTAGGAAGAATTCCTCTAGTTTCAGAGAGAAGGCAGAAATGATGTAACTCATGGAGATTTCCTTATAATTAGGCAAAGTTACTGTGCTCTGAAATGAGAAGACCTGTGATGTAGAACAGGACTCCATCTGTACCCTTACTGATTCCTCACTTATAATTTCATGTGTGATTAATGTTGGCTTACTCTATGAAGCTCCACACCAAAATACCGAACCAGATTGGGGTGCTTAATGCCTTCAAATATTTTCAGTTCATCTGCAGTCTCTTTGATAGTTTTGTGGTCATTCGGCTGAAATCGAATCTGCAATATTGAAAATGTCAATTACTACTGCTATCATTACAAACTAGAAAGCTGTAATGTGAAATAATAGGGTTGCAAAGCCATCTGTTGGCATATTCTGGTATCGCTGAAAAGAAAAAAAAGCAGTATGACTGGTTATCTGCATCAGTTAATTCTGGATTTTTTAAAGCTACAATTCCAAATATAGACATTTATGTCAAGATATTAACATCTATGTTTTAGTATTCACTACAATGCTTTCTGGTAAGCTAATTTTCATAGTTGCAAATGGTATTAAAATATTTATTAAGCACACAGGGTACCAGAGATACATCTTTTAGGGCATGCTTTTTGCCCTCAAGGCACTGAATAGTTTAGCTGAGAAGACAGGATGTACTTATAAAAAGATAAACAATACTGGTTAGAACATGATGCTAGGTGCCAAATAAGTAGCACAAATAAATGCCCCAGGAACTAGGAAGAGGAAATGATTTATGATGGACTGATATAATGACAGAAAGATTCATGGAGAAGAGATTAACTGAAGCTGAACATAAGCAAGAATTTCCAAGGCATGCAGGACTCAGATGAGTGGGAAAGAGAAATGTGGCTAATACTTAGTATGCACTAGGAGGCAGCTATAGTAGTTTATATATAGTAGAAGAGAAATAAAAATTTTTGGAACAATAATGGACTAATGGGCTTTATTCTGAAGACATCTCAGAATCACTGAAAGTTTCCTAGCAAGGTTATGTCATGACAAAAGGAAAGAAGATTTAATCAAAAGTACTATGTAGAACTGTTAGGAGGTGAGGAAAAATAAAAAGGAGACTATTGTCTATATGTCTATTAAATATGTCTATTAAAAAGGAGACTATAGTCAAAATATGAAAGCCTAGACTAATAGAAATTACCTCAACGATAAAGAGTGGAAGACAATATGAGAATTGACTTTTATATATTTATATAAAAAATACGCTAATTTATGTTGACAAACAGCAATGAAGCTGTATATGATTGATATATATATATGAATGTATATGTACACACATGTATATATATATATATATTTTTTTTTTCATTGAGTACCCTTACATTTTTGACATAGGATCTTTGGAATTAGAACTATAAAAGATCATAGAGTATGCTGTTGCTAACTCCTTCATTTTACAGAGGAGAAAATTGAAGCCCAGAAAGAAGATGTAAAGATATATCACTATGTCAGTATTTGATAATTTTTTAATCTTTGATTTTAAATTGGTATAAGGAAGAAAATGTCTATGCAATTTCTTGAGTATCTCAGACAACACAAGAAGTGGTTCTTCATAAAATTTCTAACCAAAAAACCTCAAAGTGTTAGTCCTATCTCAAAGTGTAAAGCCTGACAGAGAAGGTGGAATGATACTCACTTCCTTCATTGCCATCAATTCACCAGTATCAACACTGATACAAGTATAGACTTTTCCATACTGGCCTTCTCCTATAAACAAAAGAGAAAAAAAACAGAAAAAAAAAAGAAACTTATATTACAGAAAATGAGCTGGAAGAGACGGCAGTCCAAACCTTTCACTTCATAGATGAGGCACCTTTTTAAGGCTCAGAAAGGTGAAATTATCCCAATGGCACAAAGCTTATCAGTGGTAGAGTCAAGAGTTAGGAGCCAGTCCTCCTGACTCATAAGTGCTATTTTCATTATATTATATTATTATGATTTCAGAAAATTACTTTTCATCAATTTACCAATAATTACACAGTATCAATCAACACTATCATCACTGCTTCCATCTGAAATGAAACATACTGTCATTTTCAAAACGACTAATTAAAAAGCAACAAGACAACTGCGAAGGTCTGGGCTAGCTCCTCTGAAGGGCTCAGAATAAATCCTTGTCAGGATAAGGAAAAGTCCTTGCCCCACGTGTGGACACCAATTGTAATGTTCTTGAATTGTGAGGGTCTGGTAGTCTGCTTAATTATAATCCTTCTCTGGGAGGAGATCTGTAAAATCTTTTCCTCTATGTGCAGGTTTCTTGGGAGCTCTGAATCTCCTCTAGCTCTTGTCCTTCCTCAAATCAAACTGGTCTCCTTTCAGCCTGCCGGGCGTCAAGACTTTATCCCAGAGTCGATTCTCTCAGACCCAATGCTGCCCTTCTTTTATCCTCCCAGAGAATGGGCGTGGGATAACGCAAGGGCTTCTGGGAAACATTACTTCAACCAATGAGCTTGCTCCTCCTAGAATTGCTAAGATGTAAACTCTCTTTAAAGGCCCGAACCAAAGGTCTGAACCAGAGAACTGTCAAGTCAACCTGAGTTTTCACCTTGTCACTGTCCAGACAACCTGAGTTCTCACCTGGTAATCCTAACAGACAACATTCTCTAAAGAGAATTTTCATGGAAATTCACCATGATGAGTTAACATTTATAATTATGTATCTATAGCTTTCTAGTTTTAAAGCATTATTTTAATCCCACTTCTGTCATTTAAATTTCTTCATGTTACCTAGTTAGAAACATTTTGGATAACCTCCTTAATCTTCCATGAATAAAAAGAAATATGTGACAATATTCAGGAGAGCACTCTTTATCTAAAATTCTATGATTGAACTTATTCAAATGACTATGAAATGCACTGTTCACTGATGTGCTTTAAAATATTTTTTAGTATGAGCCAGCTGTTACTTGAAAACATTTTTGAAGAAAAATGCTGTAAAGATCTTAAAATTTAAAAAGGTTCCTGAAATTAGGTGAACTTTATAATCTTATTCGATTTTCCAATTAGATTGGGGGAAATTAAAAGAAGAGGCAAAGAGACCCTCTGACAAGTACAGATGAATGAAAACTTCTTGACCAAACAAAGGATATAGAAACTGAGACAATTTTCATTACATAGACGTGCCAGGTATTTTTTTTAAGAGTTCTATCAGCACAGTTAAGCCAAGATGGATCAAAATATAAACAGTAGACTTTGACATTTAGAAAGTGAAATGCAAAACATTATCTGTTTCTCTTTCCCCTGTCCCCTTACCAATTTTATTTCCTCTTTGCCATTTGAAAGTCACTTTTCGTAATCCAACATGCATGACATTATCATATGATTTGGGGGTATCACAAACTTGACCAATGATATTCTTTCTCCTCATTTCTCGATAACGTTTTTCTTCAAACAATCGAACTGACTTTTGAACAGCTTCTATGGGTCCTTGTTTAGAAGTGGTGTCTGGGGAGAAAAACCTCAAAGCTGTTAGTTCCAAAATCCTAATAGGTACATACTAGATATAATAGTGCAAGTCAATTAGTAACAAAAAACATTTTAAAGAAATTTTATATAAAAAAACACTTGAAATTTAGGTTCAGACTAAAGTCATTTTTTTTTTAGCCTAAAAGGATGATTTAATCAGTTTAATACTATAATGGTTTTCCCCACTGCTGGGCAGTACTATCTGAAAGTATACAATCAAGTTCACATGAGTACTCACTGCAGTAAGGCGATTCTTTACTCCTCCCTAAATGACTTTATAATACCCCATGGTGGCTGTTCCAGACTTCCTCAAGTCGGCCTCTATACACTCTTCCCCCAACCTTTTAGCAAAGATCTTCATCCCATGTTTTATTGCAATTGCCAACCAAGCACCTAATAAGAATTTGTCAGAGGCCAACTGTGTGTCTTGTATCGTGGTTGGTAGTGTGGATACTAGTTCACAAAATAATAAAAGCTTCTATTTGTAAGGATAGAATTTAATATTCGAATGCAGGAGACAAGTACACATTAAAAACACATACAGCATAACAAACAGGATAGACACAAATTTATACCACTTTATACAAGGTAGTTTGGGAGGGAGGCCACTTGAAAATGTGCAGATAAATAAAAACTTGAAGTACAAGATGGTGCTGGAGCTACGCTTTAAGGGAAAGTATGGACTCTGAGTGCCAAAGGCCAGGAGGTACATTAGGAGCATGTAAGACCAATGCCAAGGCACAGAGACAGGAGACAGTGAGAGGAACAGAGAGAAGGACCGGCTTCACGAGATAGTTAGGCACCTAGGGAGGAGGGAGTTCAGGTGGGGCCATGACGTGAAGGGTTTTAAAAATGCAGCAGGCAAATTTGCACTGGACCCCAGAAGCAACAGAAACCACTGAAGCTGGTTCAAAGGAGTCGAGGGGCCAGAGCAAAGATTCAAGACTCAGGGGAAAAAAAAAAAAAAAAAAAAAAGTTCTTGCCATCAGCTACTGTCAAAAGATTCAATATCATAAAATATGATTTTATCTGCTTTGCCACTGTACTCTAAGGACCACAGAAACTAAGATAAAACTTTTAACTAAGATAAAACCTATTATAATGTCATCTCCTCCATTAAATATGACCTTCTCGAGAGCAGGAACTGTCTTACTTTTCTAGGTGTACAACCAGGGGTTGAGACAGTGTTTTATACAAAGGAAGCACTTCATCAATGTTTCATTTATTCATTCAAAGGACATTACTTTTTTTTAGTAAAAAAGATTTAAGGTCCTTCAACGGGAGGAGAAGAATGGAGATGTTTAGGAAAGGAAAAATTTAGAATATTTTCAGGGAGTAGAGTATTCAATTAGGGAGATATAAAAGGACTGCCTTGCTACAAAGAGGATCCCTCTGATGCTGAATAACATGAATTTATGTACTCAAGTCTGAAGACTTCTAGTTTCATTTAGCTGATTGTGACAGATGACGTGGATGGTGGGAATTGTACAAGGCTTAGACAAAACAAAAGAAGAGTGCTATGACAAAGAGCAAACGATTCAAGAACAAAGGGTAGTACAGAGTTGCAATAGCTAATTACTGGGCTGAGACTGAATGGAGAATCCTTCAGTCTTATTACACTATAAAAATCCTCTGGTCTGAGTTACTTTCCCCCCAAAACATCACAGTATGTATTCTGACAGACGAGACTGTCCTTCGTTTATCCTAGTCCTTTACTTAGAAGATCTAATGGTTCTTAATCTTCTATTTAGAACCTGATACTTTGGGAATTATTTTGTAATTTAAAAATGCGACACATGGATGTTCCATTAGTTTCGCAACATGTCTAAAATATAATTTCCTATTTTGCCACACAAACCTTATTTCTTTTATAAGTATCAATATCCTCTCAGCAATCAACTAACAGGGCTCTCTGTTGCCTCAAATTTTCTTAGAACTAGTATGTATCTCTCCTTTGCCCAATCATATTATATATAGATATAGATATATAGATATAGATATCTTACCCATGTGCCCCAATCCTGACTCTATGTGACATGAGGATAGGGATTATCATTTTTTACCTTTGCTTTCTCAATACCTAAGACAGTAATTTACATAGTAGGTTGTTAAATGTTTAGTCAATTTTTACTCCATTTCCATTTATCTAAGTCTTATCCTTTTGTCAAGACCCACTGACTCCAATGAAATCCTTTTACTATATCTAGATCCTTTGACAATCATTCTGTTTCTTAAACTCCTTACTGCCTTTTAAAGTGTCACTTGGCTGTTATATATAAAAAGATAATGAGACAATATGTTTCTTGTGTCATCTATTCTGGTTGCTTGAGAGAAGAAATGAAAACAGTTTATATTTCTTATCCCTTAGTCTAGCAGATATTCTAAAAATTTGTTCATCACTTTTTAAAATTAAGGGAAAAAAATGAGCAAAAATCCTTCTTCCTATAATTTGTCATATTTTGCAAACATTTTACTTAGAGGGAAGATCTAACTTTTTAAAAGTCTTGTTTTTAAGAATTTTACAAGAGTTTAAAAAGAAACCCCATAAGCCAAAGCACATTTTAATTCAATTACTTTTTCTTACACTTAAAGATTAATATTCTTTCTTACCTTTATTTTGGCTGATCAGAGTCCGAAGCTCCCAACTTCTTCGTATTGGCCCACTTGAATCTCCTTTTGGATATGAAGGCTCTGAAAGAAATATATTGATTAAAATTCTAGTATATGAGTAATTATCACAATACATATCATAACAGTAATTTTGAAACCCTAAATGGCATTGGTTAATGGACATTATTTCTCCTACCTGGTTCTTAGCTTCAACTAAGTTTGACTTAAGAATGATAAAACCTTCCCTAGAATCAATACTAGAAAGTGATCAAACTAACGAATTGTCAGTAGGTTACAGAATTAAAAGTACAATGAATACAAAAGTATAGTTAGCACTATCATACAAACAACAACAAAACACAAGACTTCAAAATTAAATCTATCTTTGGCCCCTGATCAACAGTAGCTTCCTCTATAAGTCCTAATAATGTTGTACTGCTGTTTACCATATAACCCAGTTTTAAAAATCTTTTCTTGGATAACTTTATAGTGGAATTTTTATGTTATCAAAGATCTAGATGGTGTCACTTTGACATTTTAAAACTACAACAAAAATTCAGTAATTAAAATAACTGTGTAAAAAAGTATGATGATAAAACATGCATATAAGTAAAAACTATTTTAAGCACTTTCATTCTTGGGAAAACAGCACTTCATCTTTTTGTCTCTTCTCAATTTTTACTTCAATGATAATTACCCTCTCAAAATACCTTTTATTAGGAGGTAACAAGAAATGTAATACTGAAAAAGACTGCTGGAATTGAAAATGGGGTAACAAATATCTGAATACTCACCTTCTCTCTCCTCAGTGGGGCTTGAATGTCGACTCAATGATCTGAATTGCAATTCAGCAGCTATTGAGGCCAAACGATCATTTTCTGGAACACTGGATCCCCTGTTTCAATATTTTAAACACCGACTTAGATCAGTTCAGTAGTTCCTACACTTAAGCTATGAGAAATTTTCATAAGGATATTAATTCTAAGTGAAGAGAACCCAATAACCTCATCTAAATTGTGCTTTTCTTTTGTGTCACTTAACAATCCTGATAGAGTATTCTGTATTATAGAAAACAGCTTTGATCCCAGTATACTTAAAAATGCTACCATGCCACCTACATCACTTTTGTTTATTTTATTTAGATTAAGAGTCAGTGACAGGAAGATCTAACAGATTTCTCTCTCAGATGAACCCAGGACAATGAAAGCATACATGTGAAAAATAGTAACAAATGGTAGCAAAGCAGAAGTGCAAGAGGACAGTCTACTCTATTGTTCAGAACAAAATATCAAACGCACAAAGCGACTGTTTCAAAAGAAATTAAAATTGTATTTATGGAGATAAATGTTAATATAAAAATTTAAAGAGAGCAAAGCAAGATAGATTACATCAGTATAGAAACTATTAAGAGTAGGGTTCTATGCTATGCAACAGGAATTTAATGAAGTATGGTAGCATTTGTGCTCTTATTTCACTAAAATAACAAGTGGGCTAAAAGGAATATCATTTATATCAATGATTTTCAAAAATTCTGATACCTCAGAGTCCTTTCTCATTATTTTTCATTTATCAGAACCTCAATATACAGCATCTGTTGTAAATAAATCAAATATTTCTAAATTCCCTAAATTTTTTGAAAGAAATTACTAGAGTAGTTTTGTGGAAAATGGAAGTAATTATATTTATGTGATCTACTTAACTGGGCTTTTGGAAAACTTTGCCCAAGTGTAAAGGCCACATAATAATACAGTCATTATTCCATGAATCAGGTTGAAAACATTAGAATAAATAGGCTAACATTAGAGTAAATAGGCTGACATAAGGTCTGGTCCTAACCAATACAACTAAATGACCATAATAAAATTACTTAGCTTCCCTGTTCCCTATGATTATTTAAATACTACCTCCATATATAGGGATGCCATAGAGTCAAATAGATGAAAATATATAAAAATATTACATTAATAAGTTATATAAATATAAATTATCCGGTAATAATGTTATCCTATAAAACTTTTTTTAAATTCAGTGTCTTCCAACTCTTAAGTTTCATATATGTTTTCACTATAATAGGAAACCTCTATGGTCAATAATATATTTAAAGTGCAAAAGTTTAATATCACTTGAATTACATATGTTTGAAATAATGGTTAGAATAAACCTAATGATGTTTTAAAGTACTATATCCATAGAGATCAAGTAACTCTCTATCTTTTTAAAATTTCACTGCATGGTAATCACATCTTAAAACTGTTATGCCCAAAACTGGAGAAGGGATTCAGTCATTGTCACCTACATTATATATAGGAAAAAAAAAATGTATATATATCAAAATATAAAATTGTATGCATAATTGTCAAGCTTATCTTTTTTGGTTTTTATGTTTATTTAATATAACCACATATGTAAAAATCCCTTTAATGAAAAAAGTCATGAGCTTCCACATGTAAGAAATTACTTCAGATTTTCTACTTCAAAAAAGCTATCATCTAATTTGATGGAAATGTTAGACTAGGGAAAAATATACACAAGCTTTAACAGTGCATTGTGGGGAAATGATTTTTTTTTTTAACCATACCTTTATTTGTTCCATCATTTATAAAATAGACATTTTACTTAAATAAGTTACCTTTTATCTTTTTTTTTTTTAACAACAACTTATAATCTATACCAAATTTATTATTTTTAGCATCAGAAATTTAATGCTGTTTAATTTAATATTTAATTTGAATCAAAAGCTATAAATGTTTGTGTCAAAATTGGATATGAATTTCTAAGCATGCTAATTCTTCAGCCCACTTTAAATTCTGAGGTGATCCACTATGTCTTAAAAATACCAAAATAGTGTGTCTGGAAGTGAAGGAGTACACAACAGTTCTTTTCTCCTTTTACAGCAATCTAATACTTTTGCTAGGGGATACATTATATTTTTTAGAAGAAAGGATTACTTCTGAGATAGTTCATTTCTCAACAATGAAGTTTTTAATTCCTTTCATATCCCTTTTCATGCTAAGATTCTGTGAAGGTAAATACCCCTTTCTAAAGCAGAAGATGTGGCTAAATTAATTATCTTTAAGTCTGCGTACATGATGAACACAAGTGGTGAGATCTGTATTTAAAATTTATGATTAAAATTAAAATATGACAAAATAACTGCCAAAGAGATACTTAAGATAAAATTATGATGTGCTTTATTTTTACTTGTTTATTCAGAAGATTTGTATATTTTTCTGAAACTTGGTGATTTTCATAAGTAAGAAATACATTCCAATTCAACACGAGCAAATGAAAAAATAAACCTACATTTTAAGTTTATTTTGTGATTTACTAGCTAGTAAATTCAATTCTTTATCATTAGTTATTTAAATTCAAAGGGGAAAAGATTTTACTTACTAAGGTAAGAAACTAATTTTAGAAACTAATTAACTAGAATTAATTAATTACAAACTAAGAAACTAATACTAGCTAAAGAATTCCTCTGCAATCTCCACATTACTCAACAGGAAACTCTTCCAATATTTCAAAGTACTTTACACTGAAAAATATTCTTTCCCCTTTGGTACTATAGCTAGAGTTTTTACTGGGAGATAATTTAGTGCATTTGCGTTCCTATCAAACTCTGTCAGAAATAAAAGTGGCCATATTACCTATCCTAAGGGGGAAAAAAAAATTGTGCAGCTTCCAGGAGCAGGGAGACTAGAAGAGACCCTCAACCAGAAGTCCATATCCCATGTCTGAAGCAAGTCCTACTTTTAAACACCTTATGTCAACTAAAAGCAGACTGCATCTGGGATGGCAACAGAGATGACACTGGTGGGGTGGAACTACCTGTTATCATTTGTATTGCTGACAGGTTTGGGTGAAGCGGAGTCGCTGCCGGCTGGGGCGGGGCGACTGGCAGCAGCACTGCATGGGTTCCGCACGTCAGAAGGCACACTCCGAGTGCTGTGATAAGAAGGAAAACTTCAGGAAATACAAATGGAAAAATGTCTGGGTTGTCAGTTGTTTTTAAGTTTGAAATTAAATAAGATGAGCAAATGTAAAAGAAAATTGAAAATTAAAAAAAATATATATATGTATATATGATTTCCCTTTGAGATTCATTTCACAGGTTGGTTGTGTTCTTAAAAAAAATTCCCAGTTTTTAAAATAATTCACTAAAAGGGGTTTAAACAAAAACAAAAACAAAAAATTGTACTTTTAAAAGTAATACCCAACTGGCAAAGAGAATGCTAGCCTATTTAAAACTGAAGATCACAATTCAAAAAGATGCAGAAATGCCACCACATTCAAGGGTCATATCTTTCATGTACCATATTTTCTAACCTCGCACTTGGTGGTCTAGAGGTGTGCTGTGGAAGAACACACATGGAAATCAGGACAAAAAAAGAGAGAAATATAGTTAACTCTTCCACTTTTTTATAAGCAAAATTTACTTTTAAAGGTTCCCTGTATAATACAAATTCTAATTTGCTTTCTTAAAGAAAGAAAAAGGAAAGATTGCTGAAAGGCTAGAAAGCACACACACAATAGCCATTTCTACACAAGGTGATAGAGCAACACTGCATAGAAGATGAAGTGCTGAAGTTGGGGTCAGCAAGACCTGGATTTAAATCCCACCTCTGATACTTATGAACTAATCATTTCTGGGCACTTTGAACAGCTTCCTTTAATTAAGTCAAAGAATGTTTGCCATCATTACTTAAGAGTTGCCCACACTGACAAAACCATAGATTCTTTATTTGCATAAAAGAAAATTAATGTTTTGTTATCTGTAAAAACCTCTTGTCTATGTTCAAATTTCAACACTTTTTCTTATAGCTCAAGAAAACAGAAATAACTTTTCTAATAAATATGAAAAAGAACAGCAGGAAAAAATAAAGTTTCAGAGGCAAGCATCTGGCATTCTCATTAGTTTTAACCTGTTATGTAAAAGGGGATTTATAATGTGAATGACTGGTGAAACAGCAGATACCTGAATCCATCAGGAGTTGGGATAATGAGATGTGGGTTGGGAGGGTCACTGTGACATCGGGGTACCTTCACAGGACGGGGGCTGTTGCGATGTATAGCTGCTAGAGTGAAAAAAAGACAACATATGGAAACTGTGAAGTCATTCAACAGTAGGTCAGTCTAGTAAATGAAAAATAAATTTTATACAGAATAAACAAAATTAAACTATATATATAAATACATGCATACACAATTGGATAGCTATTGAGTTAGAAGAGACATGGGAAGACAAAAGGACTGAATCATTCCCTTTATTTTAAAGACATGTGAGGTCCAGAAAGGCCATAACTTGTCAGTCACGTGGATGATGAGATTTAAAGTCAGACCTGAGATCAGAAGGTCAGAAAGGAGCTCTGAAATCAGGGATTCTTGACACCAAGGATACCACTATACATAATCTCACACTGTCTTTCCTAGATACACAGCAAGTACTAATAAAGTTACTCATTAAAATTTGCAATGAATAACATTTTGTAAATGTAAAGTTACAACACATTAAAATGTTAGATTTTTGTGATATATCATAAGTTTTTAGATTTGAAAGAAACTTTGTTTACTGATTTTACAGTTGAGAAAACTAAAGTCTAAAGAGTTTATGATTTCTCTTAGGTCAGAGTGAGTCAGTAGCAGTACCTACCTAGGTTATCAGATCACAGATCTGAGGGCTCAAAGGGACTCTAGAGTGTTATCTAGTCCAGCCTCCTTA
The DNA here is from genome assembly GCF_048593235.1 of Sminthopsis crassicaudata. NCBI lineage: Eukaryota > Metazoa > Chordata > Mammalia > Dasyuromorphia > Dasyuridae > Sminthopsis > Sminthopsis crassicaudata. The sequence goes on from NC_133620.1 coordinate 131,079,167, forward strand.
CTCTTTAAATTAGGAAGCTGAGGTCTACAAAGGAAGGAATAAATTTTTAATTTTGTTCCTTGTCACAAAAATATGTATGTAGCATCACAATTCCTAACCTATTGCTTACTCCACTATAACTTAGTGCAATATTCACTATATAAGAAAGCATAGCAATTCATCTTTGATTTCCAAAGGGAGGGGCATAGTTTTTTTTTTTTTTTGTTTTTTTTTTTGAGGTATGGCTGGATCCTAGGAGGTATTTGATTAACCAACCATTGAGCAGGAAGATGGCTCAAGCCATTCATGGGTTGTCTCCATCACAACCACAGCTGCTTGTCAACTATTACAGTCCATTAACATTCCCTCAGAATACCCTCTCCTATTTCAAATCCCATCTAGGTCCCCTAGCTTGAGGTTACCTAACCCTGAGCAACCACAATAGCTTGGGAAAACTCAACTCTACCTCACCTCCCAGTACATTCAGTGAGGTTGGAGGAGGACATCAGAAAACTAATGAGCTAGAATTCAGGAATTGGGATAGACATCCAAAGGGCCAAAGGTTTACAGTTGAGATTTTCTGTTTGTTTTTGCCATGTTTTGTTTGTACAGCTACTAATAAAAATTACAAACAAATAATCAACATCCTATAGCAATGTTCTTACTAATAAGTACTGGTAGAAAAGGGAAATAAATATAGGGGAAGAAGCCAAATAAAAGACAGGAAGGAAAATTATCTTGGTTTCTGGGTGGCAAGAGCCATAAAACAGAGATGTTCCTTCTTTCACAAGGACAGGGTCTGTTCTGCATCTCTCTTTCCAAAAGCTGAAAAGAGGTTCAAAGGCCTGCATATACTGTAAAATGTGACAGGGATATTCCTGTAGCACAAAGCCGCACCATACCTCTCTCCCCAGCTCACCATCAACTTTTAGTACCAAACACAAATTCATCTCTCACTGGCATTTACTGCTTTTCCCAACTTGGCCCCAATCCCTACAGCTCTGTCTCACTGGCTGATTTAAAACTTCCTCAGGACAACATTCTTTTTTTCTCTAATAAGGAAGTTCTACAAAGGCACCTTCCCCTTACCTAGAACCTCCAATCTTCTTTCAATTACTGCTTCCTAGCTACGTGATCCCCCAGTTGTTTCCGTGTTTTCTCAGGAACGATCTCCTGGTCACTCTGCATAGATATGTATGTGTACATAGAGATGCTCCTGGGAGGTCTGTCTCATGTTTATACTTGAATCCTATCTGGCACCCTTCTGGATCTGAAAAATTGCTAAGAAACTGAGTTCTGATGTAATTGACAGAGCTCTGGATTTGGAATCAGGAGACCTTGGTTCAAATTGCAGTTTTACCCATTTACTAGAATTTTAGGTTAGTCTTATTTTAGATAATTTTCATTTTCTTCATCAGAAAAAATGAGGATGAATTATATTTATACATTGCTTTAAGGTTTACAAAGCAATTTATATACATTCTCTTGTAGCTCATTACATCAATGCTGTACAATCAATGCATTACATCAATGTTTTTATCACAATTTTACAAATAAGGAAACCAAGGCTCAGAAATCTTTGGTGACTTGTCCCAAATATAGCATGTAAAGGAAGATCCCAACCCAACTCTTTCTTAACTTTCTGCCCAGTATGTTTTTTGCCACCCAAAATGATAATTACTCCTCTCATATCAAATGGTTATTTTCAAAAATAAATATGTATATAAAATGCTTTAAAAAAATTAGCTATTAAAGCACTTTAAAAATTGTCATCAGTTACTATTATTTCTTATCCAGTATACAGAAATGCTAGGTGGCGCCATTGTGCATAAAACACCAGACCTGAAATCATCTTCATGAGTTCAAATCTGAATTCAGACATTAGCTGTGTGACTCTGGGCAAGTAACTTAACCCCCTCAGTTTCATCTGTCAAATGAACTGGAGAAGGAAATTGCAAGTCATTCCATATCTCTGGTAAGTAAATTCCATGAAGAATTCAAATGATTGAATGAGAACATAACATTGCAATTACCCCTGAAACACTAATGTGTTGTTGGTATTGTGAACTGATCTAGTCATTCTGGAAAGCAATGGGGAACTATGCCCCAAGGGCTATCAGATTCTGCATATCCTTTGATCAGCAATGTCTCTACTGGGTCTGTATCCCAAAGAGATCTTAAAGGAGAGAAAGGGACCCACATGTGCAAAAATGTCTGTGGCAGCCCTTTTTTGTAGTGGCCAGAAACTGGAAACTGAGTGGAAATCCATCAGTGGGGGAATGGCTGAATAAATTATGGTAAATGAAGGTAATGAAATATTATTGTTCTATAAAAAATGATGAGCAGGCTGATTTTAGATTTCCATGAACTGATGCTGAGTGAAGTGAGTAGAACATTGTACACAGTAACAGACAGATATGTGATGATCAACTGTGTTAAACTTAATTCTTATCAGCAATGTTGTGACTGAACATAATTCCAAAAGACCTGTTTAGAAAATGCCATCTGCATCCAGAGAGAGAACTATGGAGATTGAATGTAGATCAAAGCATACTGTTTTTACCTTTTTTTTTTCCCCCTCATGATTTTTTATTTGTCCTGATTTTTCTTTCACAACATAACTAATATGAAAATGTTTAAAATTACAATACATGTATAAATATATAATCTATATCAGATTGCTTGCTGTCTTCATAGACCATAGTCTAAAGTCTTACCATGTTTAAAATACTTTTATATAAACTACTTCCAAAGATAGTTCTAATCTTAATTTGTATTCCTCCACTGATAAGAGAAGTAACTCTCACACCTTATCACCTATAACTGCTGGAAAGTATTTCTTTGTATAAAACCAAAATCAACTTCTTTTCAACTGGTTCTAGTTCTAATTTCATGATATAAACAAAATATGTATCCCTCTCCCGCAGGAGAGTCCTTCACATATTTTAAAATAGAATATAGTAATTCCACATAAGCCCATGAATATGGAGCATCTAAAACAGAAAATCACAGTCCACATAAGGACCAGATTAGTCTTAAGAACCAAACACATGGGGCAGCTAGGTAGTGCAGTAGATAGAGCACCAGCCCTGAAGTCAGGAGGACCTGAGTTCAAATGTGGTCTCAGACATTTAACACTTCCTAGCTTTGTGATCCTGGGCAAGTCACTTAACCCCAATTGCCTCATCCAAAAAAAAAAAAAAAAAAAAAAAGAACCAAGCACAATAAAACTACCACTACCATTATTCTGACTATCATGCTGGTATTAATAAATGACCACATGATGCAGCTTAACAACCATGTCATACTTTGCACTTAATGATGAACTTGTAGTGCAGTAAATTTTTAAGTTTAAGTTTATTCATACTAACCACTGCTATAACTATCTTTGCAATTAATTCATGTTTACTGAAATTTTTCCTACATATTTTAATGACCAATTTACTTTTATATGTTAAAAATGAAATTGAATATTCTCTGTGAAGGATAGGACAGAGAAATAAATTATCTGATTCACTCAAGTTAGACTGTTTCCAAAGACTTGCTGGTAACTGCTATATCTTACCAAGGTACAGACCTGTAACAGGACTGTGAGGTTTTCCTATTACATGACCAATGCATTCATTCATCAAAGCTTGTAAACTCTAAAAATCAAAGCAAAGGAGAAGAGAGAAAATATTTTATAACATATATTAAAAATAACACAATCTGGCATTGTTAGTGATGTTCAAAAAACAATATTATCTAGCTTAGTAAAACAATCTGTCTCCTATTTTTCCACCTGAGAAATATCCTTTCACTTCAATGAAAATCAAGATCTATAAAAATATGGTTTTTACAGATGAATGCAATGTAGTTTAATTGTTACAATTTAACTACTCTGATGTATATTACAAAAGAGCAGAATAATAACACATTTACAAAAAATCTTTTTTTATTACCCTTAGTAATTATCTGCTTGCATACTTAGGTATATTTTACTGTTAGGCACATATAAATTGGCTCTTTATGATATAATTCTAAGTTTGAATAAAGTGTATGTCTATATTTGTATTCTTATTGTTTTTGCTTTGTTTTAATTTGAAAGGAACAATAACAATGTGTAATATTTAGCAAGAAATTAAACATTGATATCAAATTTATCCAATTAATTTTTTTCTTTTTCATTATAAATAAATAAATAAATGAATAACCAAGTGTCTTTATAGTTGGAATATTATAGGACAAAGTGGCTATGTGGCATTTTATAAAAGATATATACATATATGTATGTGTGTGTGTAAAACATTATATATATATATATATATATATATATATATATATATATATATATACATACATATATATATATATATATATGCTATAGCCCTAATCTAATCAGCACTTATAATAATGGCATAAAATGAGAGAAGACAAATATTGAATATGTATAAAGTTTAGTATTATAAAATACCAAGTAATTATGTTTAATTATGTAGGAAAACAATAAGACATTACAGACTCAAAGCCAAAAAAACTGAAGAATATTCTAAGAACACTAAATTTCTACATATTTAAATATTATGTAAACATTAATTCCGTACCAAGAAGTCATCTTCAGGAAGTGCTGAAATAAAGCCTGGTTCAATTGCTTGCAAAAAATCAAAACCTTGAGTTGCCCACCTGTTAAAAGAATTCAATAATTACAAGTAAACAACTAGGAAAAACAAAGAGTTCTAATTTATTTATGGAAATATTAATTTCACAAAAATGAACTTGTCAAATTCTGAAAATATTTTCAAGGGAAAATGTAAAAATCTCTATTCATAATCCAATTTGAAATAAAAAAAATTTCATTTTAAAATAATTTTAACATGAAATCTTGAAGCAACTATCAGGATCTAGGCTTTTTTATGTCTACAGCCTCTATAAACAATTTTCATTTAATATTTAAGAAATGGGCAATAAACTTATTTGATTCATAAACAAAAGAAATCCACTTGAGTATTACCTAGGTCTGGTGCCTCGACCACTCTCACATTTAGTTAACACATAATTCATCCACTTTCTGGCAAAGCTAATGTATTTATCTCCAATCTTCTGTCTAAATGTTCCAGACATGAGACGAACAACTTCTTTATGGTACTGAAAGTTAAATTGCATTAAAAATCATTAGGATTTCAACAATTATAAGAAAACTGTAACATTTAAATATTAGAAAAAAACAGCAGTAATTACACACACACGAAATCCTAAATGTACACACACTTGATATGTACATTATACTGCTTTAAAAAAAACAACAACAACAACAAAACACCACAATGTTTACAAAAAACTTTCCTCACAAAAACTAGAGAGTGCATATTACAAAATAAATGTCCTGCTTTTACAGATATGGAAATTGAGGTTCAGAGAAATTAGGTTATTTGTGAAAGGTCACATGGATAATAAATAGCAAAACCAATACTTATCTGTCAGATTATTTAACCTCAAGTCCACTTTTCTTTCCTCATACAATAGTTTAAAAACGCTAACTTTATTTGTAAAAAAGAATAATCCTATTTCCCAAATCCATGAAATCTCATTTTAATATTGTATACATGAAAATGAATGAATTACATAATTCCTTTATTGAGCACAGAGAAGTTAAGCTGGACATCCAACTATTAAGTGTCACAAGCAGGATTTGAAACCAATTCTTTTCTGACTCCAAGTCCAGCATGTTCCACTGATTTCACATTATTTCCAGATTTAGAGGTTCTGGGATCAAAATCCATGGTATGCTTCTTATTGGCTATGTAAACTTAGACACCAACAAAGCTCCCTTGGCTATCAGTTTCCTCATCTATAAAATGAGAGGGGATAAATAAAATTTGGTGCTTTGAAGTTATCTCATTTGACTATTAAGGTAACATCTAAATCTATATATCTATGTAATTTAATAATTTATATATTTTAAAACATAAGACAGTCTTGAGAATTCTATAGTTTGGAGGAAAACTAACAAATTATAAATTGCCTTCTCATGAAATAAGCAGAAATAATAAACAAAATAGAATTTTTAAAATTAAGAAATGAAAATTTCTGAGAAAGGGTATCCATGATGGAGTTAGGTAGAATTATAATGACTAGGAATGGGAACTAGCCTTCTTATTTCATTAATTCTGGAAACTCCCTCTACCTATGCAGACTGGCATCTTATCTGCAAACTGTTAGAGAACTACTTACAACACGAAGTAATCATGTGACTTGCCTTGGATCACAGGGCTTAAACTCTGGTTTTCTTTGCTCTAAAACTAATTCGCTATCTGCTATACCATGAAACTGTTCTATTATTAATAATAATCTCAAAAGTTGCATAGATAGATTATCTGTATCATTTAAAAGTAAAAGATTATTCAACTAATGTATTTTTACTACATAAACAATTCTAACAGTTTTATAACCTAAAAAATGTAATTGCATGAATTTTAGTTATATGAATGTTATATACAAAATGTTCAAATTAATTCAATATAATTAAAAGAATATTCTGTACATCTAAGAAAGCTTTTTCAGTGGACCACTTTCATAGAAAATTCAGATAGTTCCTCAAGATAAAAAATATTTTTGGTAAAGAAATCTTATTCCCCACTTCTTTCCAAACTCTTGCCTCTTTATGAAAAAAAGAAAAAAATGTCAAAGACATAAAGTTTTCAGTTATTTACTCAAAGCCAAGTGGGAACTAAAAACCAAGCTTTAAGTTGACTAAGAATTAAATTTAGAATGTTTCAGCTACAATTAATTATGGGCTTTCTCCCCAGATGCAAGCCCTAGCATGAGTCTTATTTTTCTGCATTTACCTCAAAACCAAAATTGTAACCTTGAATCATAGCTTCACGATAGTACTGCTGCAAGGTGGCAGACTCTGACTCATCAACTTCAGTATCAAATTCTGATGTGAATATGTGGTCTACTTGGTCAATGGCGTCACTTATTTTGTTGCACAGCTGCAATGCATCATCCTAAAAAACAAAAACAAATGGAGAATGATTTTAAGTTGAGGTGATCCATATAACCTCCTATAACATTTTTAATAAGCAGTATTAGAAAGAAAGGTTAAAAAGAAAATAATTTTCTAACAATTTTACCCAGTTACCACCTTTATTGTTTAGAATAACATATGACTGATTATCTCCATGAAAATGAAGGAAATTGTACAGGAAGGTTATCTCTTCACTTTAGAAAATCTGTATTCATATAGGACCAATAAGATTTATTCTAGATGAAAACGCCTAATTAAATTTGCCAAAATGATCTCATTTTCATTATTCTTTGTTTTTAAACGAACCATATTGTATAGATCTGTGGTAATTTGTAGGAACCTAGATTTTATTCCTTAGGAAGAGGAGGGTCAATGAATAGTCTTAAAAAAACAAGCGAACAAACAAACAAAAAAACCCCCAGAACTATATGTCAGGCCCAGTATGCTGAAAAAGAGATTTTAAAATACAATAGTTAAATAGGAAGGCTTCCGGAAAAGAAGAAGTCTTTATTATGACTAGAAGAAAATGAAAAATATGGTGTTCTATACTGGAAAAGTCTTTAAAGTAGGAGGTGCTATAACAAGTTAACATGAACATAGAATGGAAAGTTGAAGTTAATGGAAGATAAATACAATTGGTGGATGAAAGAGGAAGACTCGAGGTCTGGGAGAGGCACTTGGTAAAGACAGTGAAGGTATAATCTAAAATAAATCTGGAACATTCATAGCAATGTCACTCACCTTTCTCAAGAAAGGACACGTTTACAAATAATATTTGTTTAATCTCTATCTCTCTATAAACAGCCAACATCCAATACCCTGTGGTAGGTTATCTGCTACAGGAGCAAATGGCAAGTAGTGTGGAAGGAGCAAAATATAAACGAGCTTCTACCCTGTAATTTTCAACTATCTTATCTTAAAATGCTGTGGTGAATATATATACAGCTTTAACAGCTGGCAATTACGGCTTCTTTGCTTTACTATTAACTTTTAAAATAGAAAATTCATGTGGGGCAGCTAGATGGCGCAGTGGATAGAGCACTAGCCCTGAAGTCAGTGGACCTGAGTTCAAATCTCACCTCAAACACTTAACACTGCCTAGCTAGTTAGCTATGTGGTCCTGGGCAAGTCACTTAACCCAATTGCCTCAGCAAAAAAAAAAAAAAAAAAAAAAAAAAAAAAAAAAAAAAAAAAAGAAAAGAAAAAAAAAAAGTTTTAGAATCCAAAATGGTTAGTTTATCCTTTTGTATATGCTTATCCCACTGAAAAACATTCCTTGTAAATTATAAAGGACCCACACATGCAAAAATGTTTTTGTTTGTTTGTAGCAGCTCTTTTTTTATGGGAACAAAGAATTGGAAAATGAATAGATGCCCACAATTTGGAAATGGCTGAAGATGATGGAATATCATTGTTCTATAAGAAATGATAAACTAGCTGATTTTAGAAATGCCTGGAAGGATTTACATGAACTGATGCTGAGTCAAACAAGCAGAAACAGGAATACATTGTACATAATAACAGCAAGAATGTTCAATGATCAACTATGAAAGGCTTAGTTCTTCTTAGTGGTTGAGTGATCCAAAGAAATCCCAATAGACTTTGGACAGAAAATGCCACCTGCATCTACATCCACAGATGAGCATCCTTCCTCCAGCTCTCCTGAAGGCCTGAGGCAAGTAACAGTGAGCAGTTAGTGGGACATAAGCCAGACAAAAGATACCCTTGGACAGATGCTTGAGAAAGAAGGAAACTGTGATCTGGTTCTAGCAAATGATAAAGAACAGGTGTCTGAAAAGCAGAAGCAGGATAACCCAAGCTGCAAGGAGAGCCAAGTAAAGTTTCCTGCACACAGAAGGCAGCCTCCTCGGAGGTACAGAACACCCAATGGAACTTTCTTTTTGCTCTTCAACAAACTTCACATGTATTAATGACAATAAGTGACATTTATTTTTCACTTTAACAGATATGAAGCTTGTACCACTCATTCTATATTGGAGTCTCCCAATATTCGTAGGGGGTAGTTACTAAGAAGTCGTTTCATCTCCATTTTGTCCTGCCTATAGTCACAAAACTGAACCGAGCACATCTCGACTTTGAGGTTAGTACTTAGGTACACAACTATCTCTTACACCTCAAATCAAGGGATGCCCACATTGTGTGAGTGGGAATAAAACACAGAAGTTGTTAAAGCTATGACCATCAAGGCAATGATTTTATGGTTCCTTCAGTCAACATACTGTATTAGTGGACTGGTGATGATTTGGGATTGGGACACTTGGATTCCTATCCTGGTTCAAGTCCTTCTCTGTTTGTACTACCCATGGTGCTGCTACCATCCTCTCTGACCAATCTGCCTTACAGCCATCCTAGCATCCTTTAATTCCACATTAATTCTTCACCCAGGACATCCACCTCCTGACTCTAGACACCTTTGCTGGCTGAGCATCCTTTTCCTGCTCACCTTCACCTTGATTTCTTCAAGACTCAGCTAAAGGGCCACCTTGTACAAGACGATTTTGCTATTCCTATTGGATCTTAGAGTGATCACACTGAAACAAGTCCCAATCTATCCTGTCTCTTGTTTGTTGTCGCCTCCATTACACTGTGCATTCCTTGAATGCTTTTTGTGTTTGTTTTTCCCTTTTTTTGTATCCTCAGTGCTTAGCACAGTATCTGCGTTGTGTGATACTGGACAATCAACTTAACCTTTTTGGGTGTCAGGCTCCATGCCTGTAAAATGAGCAGGTGCTAAATCATTCCTAAGGTTTCTTATACTACTAAAATTATATCATCTTATGTTAACCAAATAATTTCTAAGGTCTCTTACACTACTAAAATTGTATCATTCTATGCAAGCTCCTTAAGAGTAGAAATTTTGTTTCATCTCTTGTATTTGTATCCTATATGTATACACATTTAGTAAATATTTAGTGAGAAATCCACAGGAAAAAAAAAAATCAAGATTGTTGACTGACAGATGGCCATATCTAGGTGGTTCTGAGCATCATATTTGACAATCCTTATCCTGACATACTATTTGCTGTACACATCCCCCCATTTGTTATCTCAGTCTCTACTTTCTCTACCTCTTGCTCTGGAACACTATTACTTCCAAAAAAAAAATTCCCTAACAGCTGTTCCTTTATTTCCATAGTCCCTCCTGGTAAGAGTGTACACTCCTTGAAAACAAGGATTCTCCTATATTTCCCAGTGCTTATAGTTAATACTTGATATATATATATATATATATATATATATATATATATATATATATATATATATATATATATATATATTTATTTATTTTTTTTTTTTATTCACATATTCATTCACTCAATTCCATTACCAGCCTATGAACCATACCAACTTTTCCATAACATTTCAAGAATTAAAGATACCATATAAGTGAAAGGTGGAACTACCTTTAGCTGCTGCAAAGCTTTGGCGATAACTGGTTGACTTGAAGTCTGTTCTTGGTGCAAAGTTACAAGACCTTCAATGGACTGCTGGAAAGCTTTTCTCTGGATCACAAGGTGAGCAGATTGCATGACTACCAAGAGTAGATTTTCAACCTAGGAATATAAAGCCAAATCTAGTAGATGAGAATAAAACGACAAGTTTCCCACTTCCAGAATTTGTGCGAGCCAGAAGGAAAAAATAGCATGTGTACATCCAAATACATTAACCAATTAAATTATGATAGTGCCTCACAGTTTTACAAAGTAGTTTTCTCATAATACTGGATGGCCAGTAATATATGAATGGATCTCATGGATTTTGAATTTCTTTCCAAGGAAAATAGACTGCAATCTATCTATGCCTGCTCAACCTGTGACATTTGTCCATATGCTTCATATATCTGACACAGGAGTCTATCCAAACTGCTTTTTATTTTCTCCTGCTATCATGAGAGTACCACAGTGGTCCTGTTATTTCTCACTCTCACAATCCATCTTATATATTCCTGTAATAACATTTTTTTTTACAACCTTTTATTCATATTCTTCTTCAGAGTTCCTTGTTCGTTAGGTGCTGAAACCTACCATATCAACCTTATTTTATAGACAATTAAACTGATATTTAAGCTAAGTGAATTGACAAAAAAAAAATAGTCAATAAATACCAGTGGTGGAATTCTAACACCGTCCCTGGATATCAAGTCAAGTGTTTTTTCCACTACATCATGGAGCTTCTTCAATAATTATTAACAATCCTCATTTCCTAGATATCAGTCCATCCTACATATATTTTTATCTAGGCATAATTAACAAAATCATTTCCTTTTTCATTATTATTCCAACATTGCAAATGATAATCATGAACACAACTGCTGAATATAAATAAATGACCTGATAGATGTTGTCTACAGCCCTCCAAGTCACTCTCCTTCCTGCTTTGATATCTGGTACATGCTCAAAATTTTTCTCTCCTCCCAACTCCTGTTCTCATACTAGGGGATTTCAACATACAAAGTAGCACCCCATCAAACATGTTGACCACTCAGTACATCAACCAACTTGTATTCCCTTGACCTACTCCTTCATCCTGCCTCAGTCACATACAAAAATGGCTATACCTTTGAATGGCAGCTACAACTTCTATTAGTTCTTTCCCTTTCATCAATAAACATACTCAAGTCTTCCCTATACTTAAAAAACAAATCTTCCAACTCCCTCAAAAACAAAACAAACAGCAACAAAACCCCCCACTCCCTTTTGATTTTTTAATTGTCTCTTTTCCTTAATTAGCAAATTTCTCAAAGAGAGTTTAAACTCACCACCTCCACTTCCTCACCATCTATTATTTTCCTCAATATTCTTCTATAGTTAACTATCCATTTAAATCTCTAACCTTCTAATGACCAAATCCACTGCCCTCTTCTCAGTTTTTTATTTCCTTTGACCCCTCAATGATGTTTGGCAGAGTTACATATATCCCTCTTCCACCCTGGCTTTTATTTTCTGATTCTTCTCAGTCACCTTCCGTATTTATTCTTCTTTCTTCTTTTCCTTAAGCCAGATTATCCTCCTAAGACAGTTCACAATTCTCTTCTCTCAGTACTCACCTACTGGCAATTAATACTCACGCCTTATTATCTCTCTTTGTAGATTGCTTCTAAATTTTTTCTCTCTCCAACCTCTACACAGAATACTACTTAGTGAGTTCTCTATCTCCAAATGCCTACTGGACATTTTTGTCTTTATGTTAAAACAAATCTTCAAATAAAAAAAAAAGTCTGAAATGGAATTCTTGACTTTACCCCCAAACCAGCCTTTCTTCCTAATTTCCCACTTCTTTTGATGATGTAACTAAACTTCCCAAATACCGAGACTTGAAACCCAGAAGTCATCTTTGATTCTTTTTCCTTTCCCACATTCAATAGGATGGGATTCCATCTCAATAATATCTCTTCATCCCATCCCTTCTTTTTAATTTCTACTAATATCTTAGTTCAAGTTTTTATTATCTCCTTAAATTACAGCAACAATCTTATTTTTCTCCCTCCTTCTACCATTGATTTTTCACACTCCTGCCAAAGTATTTATTCCACTGTATTTGTTTGACCATATAACTCTCTTTCAGAAGCTATCAGTGATTTCCTTCTATTAAAATGAAATATCAACCAACTAGCCTAAATCAAACCCCACCCCCCAAATCTGAATCTCCATATTATTCCCCATCACATATACAATTTTGCACAACAAAAATCAAGATGTATTTTCAGAAATTACACAATGAATATTGTCATACCTGCATACTTCTAAGTGTGTCAACTGTTTCCACTTGAGGCACTATTTTTACAAGCGTCCCTTCCCACGTACTCCAGTGGTCATCTAACTCATGATCTCGATCACCATGCTTGGTCATCAGTAAGTAAGCTTCAATTACTACATCATCTGAATCTTTAGAACAGTCCTTTCCTGCAGCTGCATTCAGTAGTTGCAAAATAACACATTTCTCCCCAGCAAGAGTATGTGGAACAAATAATTGCAAATTTTCCAATCCAGGAATTTGCACCTGGAAACAAATAAATTTGAATTTTCAATAAAAAAACCATAATGTATATAACACTCAGTTTTCAGAAGCATATATTGCAAATGAAAATAGATTAGATAGATAGATTTAATATAAATAGATAAGATTTTAAAAAATGTCTCCCCTTAGAGACATCATCCCTTAGGAGAATAAATTTTAATACCTTCTGAACTGACTTGTTTTTAATATAGTTCATTCCAAGGAACAGTAATATAAATAATTGTTTTTTTAGAACTTTAAAAATTTTGTCACAATAAAGTGCAAATTGTGCATGTAATAATGGCTTACTACCTTACTATCAATGACAAAAATCACATTACTCCAATATCATTTAAAGACAACATTAAAATTAACATGATAAGTATACTATAGTAAATTTAAATTACATTAATAATTTCTATCATAAAAGGCCAAAAAAAGGTAGTCAAAATAACTTTTTTTTTAATTAATTTTTATTTTATTTTATAATTATAACTTTTTTTTTTGACAGTACATATGCATGGGTAATTTTTTTACAACATTATCCCTTGCACTTACTTCTATTCAGGTTTTTTCCCTTCCTCCCCCAACCCCCTCCCCCAGATGGCAGGCAGTCTTATACATGTTAAATATATTACAGTATATTCTAGATACAATATATGTGTGTAGAACCGAATTTCTTGTTGCACAGGAAGAATTGAATTCAGAAGGTAAAAATAACAGTTTACACTCATTTCAAAATAACTTAAAATTAGTAACCCTGTAACATTTTTTAATGTTAACATAAAGGTTTACTTTCTGTAACAGCCACAAAACTCTTTTTTTTTTGTATTTATATCAAGGTATTGTTTTAATGAACTGTGTAATGGAGCTAGTTAAAATAAAAATGACCACTCCCCAAGTGCAGAACACAATGACTCTACTCAGGGTTTATCTAGAGCCAGTCTCCTTGTTAAGTTTCCAGTATGAGCATAATTTACATCTTAAAAATTGGCAAATGCTACAAATCAGGGCTTGATTTCTTCTTTCTTAGTTTTGATTGTCTAGACTATAATGCACAAAATAGAATATATAATATATATAAATATAAAGAATATAATGCACAAAATGTTAATGCTTTACATTATGTCCAGCCTACATTTTTTTTAAGAGTCAGTTGTTAAATATTTGTCAGCACACACAAGACTTTACCACTGTATTTAAGATTACTATTAATAAGGTACTGAGCAAACTAGTAAGTACAAATCAAAATAATACCATAGAAATTTTATCAACTTATGTAAACTATGTGTGTATATGTACCCCACAAGCACAAAAACATTTTTGCCAATCAGACATAACCTTAAATTAATGAATTTTAGAATTGTAACGCCATTTATATAGCATATCTGAACGGGTTTCTTTTGGATAAAGACATTTTGATTATGTGTAATAAATGCATGCATATATATAGTATATACAAATATACAACCATGTGCTTTTGATTTGCTTTAATTCCTTAATAGTAATACTGTACCTGCCTACCTCTTCTTCTCTATGAACAACCTTCTGGTTTTCAAGTTGATTATGTTTATTATTAGACTGGTCCTTTAAGCAATTATATGACTTTATAGATCTTCTGTTTTAAGGACAATAAAACCTCAGCTTTCTGGAAAGAACCATTTTAGAAATTTGGTGTTTATACAATGACTCTAGATTTAGAAATCCTCAGAACAATGTCTCCAGAATCTCTCTGGTGGGGAACGTGCTTCTCAACACCTAGCCAAAAAGAGACATAACACTGAGCACTGTAACTGCTCTGCTATGTCAGGTCTACTCCAACATGGGGAAAGAAAGGAAACTCCTTAATTGAATGAGAGGTCTATAAAAAGACCGGTCTTTTCCTCCTAAAGACTAAGAAGTGTAGTGAAGGGAGTGAGGAATAAAAGGTAACATAAGAGACAAGAATAAAAAAATTTAAAAAAAAAAAAAGGTATCACAAAACAGAGGATTATCAGCAGCAAAAGCAAAGAATAGACAAGCTGATGCCAGCCAAAGATAATGACAGAATCCATAATAGCTCTGGAAAACTTGGCTAACCAGAACTACTCATATGCCCAACAATTCTGAACAGCCAAGGTTTTACTACATAAATTTAATTCTGTATGCAGCCCATAATTTCTTATAATTCTACCTATAAATATAAGACATACAATACTTAATTCCATCCTTATCTGCAAGAAATAATGTGCTAGCTGGTCTGTTCTTTTGAGCTAAGCACAAATGCATGTTCAGCTTGGTGGTAACTGAGTATCATACACAGATGAATGATTTTCTTTAGCTGACATCAACTTTTATTTTTCTAAATCTTCAATCATGTACTTTTATTAGAGATTGATGAACAAGGCCAAGTGAATTCACAGATGACCCTCAAACTTTATTTTAACCAATTTTTCTCCTGAAAAGATATATATTGTTCATCCAGCAAATAGTGTTGTATGTATAACATACAAGGCACTCAATGACTACCCAACAGACTATTTGATCAATGTGAGGTTCTCTTCTATAGACTGTTTCAGAGTAGAATAATCAAAAGGTAAAAGCGATAAGCAAACTAAGAAAAATGCCATACAATCATGTTATAAGCTAATCAAAAACCAAGTGTATTTAATTATAATTTTTACAGTTATCATAAAGACAAAAGTATAAAAAGAGGAAAATAAAATTACAATGTTAGAACAACCTTATTATTATGAATACAACTATTCCATTTTAAATACTATTGTATAACTCCATGAGACTATGCAGTCCTCAAATCGAAGTGTGCTAATAAATTTTGCACAGCAGACTGAAAAATTAGTAACATCTAGCATTTATAGAGGCTTTAAGGTTTGCAAAGCATTCTACATGAATTATCTCATTTTATCCTCACAATAAACCTGGGAGTTAGGAACTATTATTATTCCCATTTTATAGATAAGCATTTGTGAAGTCTAATCAAGGGAAGCATTTATATAATAAAATGTCCAGTTTCTAATTAGCACTAATTAACTTTATGCATAATAGCAATAACTGTTTATTCAATGAAACTTTTAAAAGTTCTTTTAAAACAGTATTAATAAAAATGAAAAGGGGTAATATTGGTGGCAAAAAGCTTTAAGATAGACTAGTGTTTTTTTTTTTTTAAGACTTGTACAGAATGGCACGAGCCATGATCTCCTAACATTTAGCCACATTGTTTCTTGTGTTCTCCCACCACATAAGTGGGGAGTATCTTCCTTCAACTGGCTATATATCAGGAATGAGCATCCAGGAAAGAGAAAGCATATCTGGCTCAGCCTGGCAGTTGGATACAGTGGCCTCAAGATTCTTAGCTTCAGGTTTCTTTTTAATCAAGACTAAGATCCTCCTGGCTACATATTGCCTTCAAGCAATTTTCTTTGGATTCCTCTTCCTGGTCAAAGGTCTTTGATCCTTTCCTTAGACACACTGTCATAATTTATGTAGATAATTCATTTTTTTTCTGAAGACTAAACTGTTAATCTACCAATAATTAATTTAATGCCCAATAATTACCACACAGCTTGGAGTCTGAAGATCTCAGATATTTGAATCCTCTATCTCTTCCATTTTCCCATGTAAATGAACAGGGTAAGAAAAAGGCCCTATTATAGACAATCCCAGGAAGCAAGTTCTTTGTCCCTTTAATTTCTTCAAGCAGCATTCCTGGCTCCTATCTGGGTTGTTTCAGCCAGTCTCCAAAAGTCATTCAGTCTAATTTTTTAACTCTACAGAATAAAGGCCCAGAAAGCTTAAATGAACTGTTCACAATCACAAAAGTGGTAAAAGGCAGAAGTATAGTCTGAACACAGGTCTCCCAATCCTAATTTCAGCACATACATTTCTTCTAGGAGGTTGCTTGACCCTTTAAGTTTCATTTTGTTCTGGCATGTCTATTTCTTTGCTAAAACTTCTCAGAATATATTTTATCATATTTAAATACACATAAGGTTTTATATATATATATATATATATATATATATATATATAAATATAAAAATAATTTGATGCTACCAAATATCAAGCTCAAATGGTATCAAACTCAAATAGGAAGAGATCCCTGTGGGCACATATTAACTTAGAAAACCACAAGTTAACATGGTTAACGTTAATGTTGCACTATATTTGCATTTATTTTGTTAAACATTTCCAATTATATTTTAATTTGGTTTGAAGCACTTAGGAGTTTGACACTTGTCAGAATGCAAAGTGACAGATCTAATTTCAATGATATTATTTTAAATAATTTTACCTTAACATATTGTTTTGATTTCAACATATCCAGAAGGTCTTGTACTGGTGCTGATACTATGAATTCTGCTGCTATTTCCAGATCCTGGGATTATAGTTTAAAATAAAAAAAAAAATATATATTTTTACTGAGTTGAATGTTTCTTTAAAGATTCACAAAAATATAAGCAATAGAAACCAAGCTTAATCACCATCATCAGCTCACCTTTCTTAGCATTTTAGCAAAGCCAAGTGCCTTGGAAGCCCTTTCCCTAGCTTCATGAAAGAGCTCCTTCAGGGCTCTGCTGGTCTCTATAACAGATCTCCTGTAAAGTTGATTGAAATCCTATGAATTAATATATGCCTCAGGGACTTAAAAAAAGAAACACATATAAATAAATACTACTTCTATCAAAATAAATTTAGACTGATCATACAAAGCAGTCAATGATCAGATACAGTATAAAACTTGCTTATTTTTTAATGTATTTTCTCACACAAGTTAATAACCATTAGTGAAAAGCATTACTTTCTAAACAGTTTTAAGATCAGATCTCTGAAAGTTTGAGGAACATGAGACTTTCATTTAACTCTAATCAACCTATAAAGACTGAGAATCAAAAGACCAAAAACTTTTTCCAAAACTTACATAGAAACAACTTTTTCTCTTTCCTGAGGAAAATGTATGAACAGAATTAATTCTATCTACCTTTAACTTTTCAATTAATATTTTCTAAGTGTATCTTTAAACTAAAAGATATTGATTTTTCAATTAATATACTCCCAGATTACCTATAAATAAAATGTCTCCCAAAACCATAAATAAGAAAACACAAGAAAGGCAAAACTCAGTAATTGTTTAAAATGCATAATACTGGGGCAGCTAGGTGGCACAGTGGATAGAGCACCAGCCCTGAATTCAGGAGGACCGGAGTTCAAATCTGGTCTCAGACACTTAACACTTCCTAGCTGTGTGACCCTGGGCAAGTCACTTAACCCCAGCCTCAGAAAAAAATAAAAATTAAAAAAAATAAAATAAGATGTATAATACTTCCTTGAAGGTCCTAGGACCAGAAAATCTAAAGCTGGAAGGGAAATCTGGGGTCATCAGCCTGAAACTAAGGTCTAGGGGAAAGTAGGTTACACAGGTAGTATATGAGGTAGTACTAACTTTTAGTTTCTAAATAAATGGAAAACTTAGGAAAACTATAAAATGATAGAAAAAAATAAAGTTTATCAATCATTTTAATTTATCCCATGTTATTATTCTAAGTGAATTAGTGTGTACTTCACATATTTTGTGTTCATGAATGAGAGTGAATTAAGTTGAAAAAAGAAGATAGCAGTTTGACCTGATTTCATCTGAAGCAGTGCTATCATCAGCACTAGTCCAGAATTCAGCACAGCTTTCCTGCAGGCCACAATCTAAAAATCCTCCAGTAGATTTCAACAGCATTCCTGCAATGTCACTGAAAGAACATAACAGAAAAAGAGAAATAAAACTAAGGAGTAAAATTACCCTTATTTATTTGCCAATCTCTATGAATACATTAACTTCTACATAAAAACTTATCTCAATATTGAGGTGTAATTTAGGAATAAAAGTTACTAACAATGATGCCTTTTGCTTGGGTAACAAGTGTTTCCCAGCTAGAAAAGAAATAAAATTCCCCTTCTGATTCTCTCCCAATCCTCTCTCTTTATCTGGAACTTTCATGGGACAACAGTGCAAACAGAAGCACTCATTTCTAAGCAGAAGCCTTAATAAGTTATGTCCTAAGATACTGGAACCTGAGAATAGACATCTCAGGTGCTATATAAGAAAACCTAGGGATGTACTACCTTAAGATTCTACTTCCCATATATAAAGCAGGATAAAGGCAGGTATCCAAGGAGCTATTTCACACTGGCCAACTAACTCCCCTTCTGTATAAATTTGTATAGGCTAATTTCTCTGATTTCTATGAGCCTTCAGTGTAGGGAACTGACCTCATTAATTATGACTTCAACAACTAAAACCTGAAACTTTATAAAACGCAAATATTTCCAAACAAACTGATAGTATAAGATTAAGAAAGCTATTAAGATGTTTAGATGCAAAATAGTAGTAAATCCTACCAAAACAATTTTCCAGCCTGTGCTTCTCCTCCTCTTATGTAATGAGTTATTTCTTTGGTGAAATTCCATTCTTCTTCTAATAGATTTTTTAAACTATGAGATGCTTGAGGTAACTGCTGTAACATTTTGATCCAACTTCTCATGTAATCAAAATACACCTTTAAATGTAAACATAAGAGAAAGAAAAAGAGAAAGGCATAAGCTTTTAAGTGAATAAATTTAGGAAATTCAAATTAAAAGTACGTATCAACACTGACTATAGCAAGAAAAAGTTAACAATGAGGGAGAACACCAAAAAACATGATAATAACAACAAAAACTCAAGTCTAAAGTCACAAAAAACTATTAAAAAAATTTTGTACACCTCAATATGCTCTGACACTATCACTGTACTATTTGTTTGGCACAATGCAAAAATTGACAATTATAAAGATTACAAAAACATGACAATGACAACAAAAACTCAAGTCTAAAGTCACTAAGCACTATTAAAAAATTTTTGTACATCTCAATATGCTCTGATACTATCATTGTACTATTTGGCACAATGCAAAAAAAAACTGACAATTATAATGATTACAAAGAATCCTCTAAAACATTTAAATTATGGTTAGCATCCTATGTAAAAAGGCAGAGATATGCATAGTTCATTTAAGTTGGTCTTATATGAAATAAGGTGAAAAGAATTTATGAAAAGTCTTTATATCATATCTGATGGAAGTCTAAAATGTATTACATAGTTCCCTGCCTTCTTTTAAATAGAATATTTTAAACTACATTTAATGGAAAATTTTAATTGTCAAAACCAAAAGGTTAAACCTTTTATCAATGATCAAATTCACTTGTGTGGCAAATCCTCTAATGAATTAAACAATAAACAACTTTGAATAAACAAGAGATTTAAATCAACTAAATTCAAGAAACATTTATTAAATATCTACTATATGCCAAGCTCTTTGCTAGGTACTGGAGATACAAACACAAAAATGAAATAGAAGGCAAAATTTATAACAACTGCTTACTATCAACCTCCTTACTAAAATTTTTATTTATAAAGTAATTTTCAATGTGTATACTATATCAGTATTAAAAAAAATTTGCATGTTTTTCCATTTTCTCAAATAAATGTACATTACATTAAATCCTGCCAAAATCCAAAGATAATTACTAAGATCAAACTAATTTCAAGAAATCTGAGAATTGGGGGCAAGAAACATCCACAACAATAGTATCTGTCTTTGTCATAGTATACAAACCAACATTATATAGAAAAAAAATCAACTGAAAAATATCAATAATTATCACATGTACACACACATACATATATATGTAAACATATATATAATTCCCTATTAGAATCCAAGTTTCATGAAACTGTTTTTGTCTTTTTTAGTACCCCAAGCACTTTGCACAGTGCTTACTGATTATCATTTAGTGACTATGAATGATTTCTATTTCATTTAGAAAATTCATGTTAGTGTAGTCTTTGTTTTCATTGTTCTCTTGGCTATGCTTACCTTATATCTCGTTATACATGTCTTCTTACGGTTCTGTGAATTCTCATATTCACTGCAACTCAGTGTCCAATAATATTAGATTTATGTTTACATAGCATACTTTTTTCAGCCATCCCCAACTGACAAATTTTAAATTAAACTACCCACAGTCATATAGCCAGTAATTAGCAGAGCCAGGATTTTAACCTCTTTTTTAAATCTATGTTCAATTGCTTCTCTTAAAAATCCTTTTCTTGTCACATAAATTCTTTGATTTTTAGTTATATTATTCTCTGCTGAACAAAAGCTAAAAGAAAACTATATTCCTCACATTTTCGTGAAATAAAAAAGTTCTTTAAACAAAGATCTAGGTGGTATGATAGATACAGAACTAGACCTGGAAATAAATCCAGTCTCAGATATTTGCAAAGTCTGGGGACCCCAGGCAAATCACTTTTAACTTCTGCCTCAGTTTTCTTTACTTGTAAAATGGGAAAATTAACAGCATCTGCTTCTTAGGATTATTATGAGGCTCAAATGAAATAAAACTAATAATGTGACATATGATAGCTAGCTATTATTAAAACTTTTAGCAAAAAAAGCGTGATGAATAAGAATGTTTTTTTAAATGCTAGTTTAATCTTAGCTCTCATGAAAGAAACTTATTAAATAATGTCTTCATTTTTATAACAACTTCTTAAAGTCAAAGTTTTTTTACTTACCTGGAATTAACTATTTTTTAACATTGTATCTAATATACATTTCCACAACACCTTGATTTAAATTCAAAAAAGAAAGCACTGTGGTCCATTAGATATGGCTCACCTTCCTGTATATGGAGTGGGAAATGAACTGAGGAATGAAGGTTAAGATGCAGCTAGGTAAGTAAATGGAAGGAGAGTATTTTCTGAGCAAGACAAAAGTAGCATATGCCTTAGGCTATTCTGCCCCCAATGGAATTATAGGATATTTAAACTGATATAAGATTTCTTGTCACATAAAAATGGGCCTGGGGAAGGGGAGGAGGAAGAATGTATACCACAACACCTGTACCTAAAGGCCCCCTTTACACTTATCTAACAAATGACCATCTAGCTTTTGCTTGAAAAACTGTAAAGTAAAGGAGAGTCCACACTCTCCTGGTAAATAACTCTGTAAGGAAGGTTTTCTTTATATAAAACCTAAATTGGCCTCCTGCGACCTCCACCCACCATTCTACCTATTCCTAGTCTCTGAAGGCAAACAACACAAGTCTGATATCTCCTCTAAAGGACAAGAAAACCAAATTAATTGTTACAGATTTATCATGCAGAATAAACCAAACCAAACCACAATAACTATTTTTCTCATCACTGGTCCTTACCATCAACATTTTGTGCAGGTCCTCTTCAAAAGAGTCTATATTGCAGTTAATCTTTTCCAAATCATCTAATACTTCATGAAGCATAAATTGGTAATATTGCTTCATTAACAGGCCACCCTTTAGAACCTCTTTACACTCTCTTACCAGCTACAAGAAAACAAACACATTAGAGTTATATAATTTATCATTTAATCTGTTCTTATTGAATTCTTTAGCAGTTCAATTAATTCAACAAACATTTAACATGACTATGTGCCAGGTCATATATCAGACACATATATATATATGTCAGAACATATATCAGAAATACAAAACAAGTCTTTGTTCTGAAAATGCTTAAGTTCTTCTGGGGTAAAACAACATATACCTAGAAAAGTACAAAATATTTACAAAGTTAAATATAAAAAACTTCTGGGGCAGTGGAAGTGGTCAAAAAAGGAAGCTCACAAAAGACTTCATGTTGGAGATGCCATTCAGCAGAGCCTTAAGCAGAGGAAGGGATTTTTAAGAGTGGGAAAGAGAAAGGGATTATTACTGGCATGAATACAATATGTGTAAGGAAAGACACAGAGGTGACAGATTATATATAACCAATTTTATTAGTGGTTAGCCCCATAAATAACTAAAGAACCTTGACTTCAAAGAGCTTTTATATAAATTTAAATTACACATTAAGTTATGATTATGTATAAAATATCTTAGCATGATGAAACATTAACACCTTAATTTATGAAAGTTTGTTGCTGTTTTCTAGTTTCAAATGCCCCAGCTTAATTCCATTCTTCATTCCTCTTTCCTTTTTTTAATCAGATTTACTAAAGGTTTGTCTATTTTGTGGGTTTTTTCATAGAATCAACTCTTAGATTTATTAATTAATTCAATAGTTTTTTTACTTTCAATTTTATTAATTTCTCCATTCTTCATTCCACCACACTTAGGAGTTGTGTCCAAACTCAGGTGGCAAACTCAGATCTGTAAGCAATCAACCACCAAAGTCATGAAAAGTAGGCTCCAATTAGCTTTGGGCTGAGCTAAATTATTTTACTACTCTCCTTCAGCCCTTATTTGCCCTCTCAAACAATAAAAATAATCAAAAATCCAAAAAACAGCTCTGAAAGTAGAAGTAACACATAATACTTTGCACTTCACCACTATTTACCACTTTGGAGTCCTCCAAAAATGAGGTAAAATATCTACTATATATCATAAGTGGGAGATCTTTATGTATAAGGAAAAAGGGAAACATCTTTGGTGAACTGCTATCTCATCATCCCAATCTAGACCCAGAATTAAGTACTGCAGCATCCTTCTCATTTCCAGCTGGCTTTAATATTCGTTAATAAATCTAGTTTGGACACAACTCCTAAGTATGGACTTTCTCCCCTTTCTTCTCTTTAGATGGGAAGCTCCCACCCTATACTTGACTTTGCTTCCATTTTCTATAAATGTTAATTTTTTTTAACATCTAAATTGGTTGGGCATTCGCTTATGTTTGTAGGGGCCTTTGAAAGCAAAAAACTGAAACAGTTAGGAGAAGTAATCAAGTCCCATCATTCTGAAATATACCAAACTCAGACAAGTAGCCCCGATTCAAACTGCTACAATGAGTGGCTCCAATTTACCATCCTGGTTACCTATTTCTATAACTTTTGGGGGTATCATGGACAGTCTGATGAAAACATAATTTTTAAATGAGTAAGACAAGGGGCATAAATTTACAAAAGAAAACAATTATTGAAATCTATCTATATACATATATATGTGTATGTATGTATGTATACTTCAAATTCCAGGTTAAGAATCCCTATCTTAGATGGTCTTCAGCTTATCACTGTCCTTCCTAAAATGTGGAGAATCCAGAACTAAACATAATACTACAGATGTATTCTGACTCCAGGTGCAGTAGAGTACAAAAGGACTATCACCACATTATCCTTGGGAGCTGTTTCTCTTAACATAGTCTAGTATTATACTAGATCTTTTGACTACCATATACTGCTGACTTATATTGAGTTTACAGGTATAAAAAGTCTCAGATCTTTTTCAGAAAAAATGCTATTCCTGCTCTATGTTATACTTGTGAAATTAATGATTTTGAATCCGTGTTAAACTTGTCTTTATCTCTATTAATTGATTTTAATCAATTCTGTCGAGGTCCAGTCATCCCTTGTGTTAGCTATTCCTCCCAGCTTTGTGTCATCTATAAATTTGATAAAAATAATATCTAAGTTATGGATAAGTGCTTAGTACAGAGTGGCTGGCACATAGCAGACACTTAATAAATATTTATTGATTGACTGACCACAATGTTAAAACAGTACCCTACAAAGCAAAGATCACTCAAATGCCTCATGATCTCCTTGATGGATATCAAACCATTAAAGAATTTTCTTTGGTCTGGCTGATAAAACAATTCACAATCTACCTTCCAAACTATAGTTCAGCCCACATCTCCTTTTCCATGAGAACAGCATGAGAGATTTTATTGAATACTTTCCTGAAATGGAAGCAAACCATTATCTAAAACATTTCCCTGGTTTACTAGTAAAGCAACTGCCAAAGTATTTCTTGATAAAGCAATGATGGCTCTCTGTAATTATTGTTTCCTTCTTAGGTATTCATTAACCAGCTTTTTAATTCTACAACTCTGCCAGGAATCAAAGTCAAATACATTATCTATAGCTTGCAGATCCCATTCTCTTTACTGAAAATTTATTTTCATTTCAATAGCTAGTTTAACAAATATTATCTCATTTGGTTCTCATAACAACCCTAGGAAATGGGAACCATTATTATCTTCATTTTATAGGTAAGGAAACTAAGGCTGAGAGAACTTAAGTGACTTGACTAGGGTCAAACTGATATTAAGTATATGAGGCAGGATATAAAACTAAGTCTTCCTGATTCCAGATCTACTACTCTACCCAACGTCTCACCCAAATGCCTCTAAAAAAAACCCCAGCCATCTTGTTTACATCAGCAAATCCATGAACAAATGTGGTTTTTGTTGTTGTTGTTTTTTTTTTTTTTTTTACTAAATCTGGTTAGATACTCTATTGCTGGTCATTCTCATATCTTAAAACTGTCAGAGAAATCTGAATTTTATTCTCTAACACTACCTTCTTGATCAGATGTTCATAGGACTGACATTACAGCCTAGTCATAAGCAGATAAAAAAGGGAGTACCAAAATATAGCAAATCCAAACACTGAGTAGAGAGTAGTGAAAATCTACATTTTTATTTCTTTTCCAATTTTCTTCACCACTGTTTCATTCAATCTACAAGTGGAAATTCTCCAGACCCTAAGAAAAGTGCTTTTTTACTAAACAATGACACAACCAACAAATTTTTCACAAATCTATCAAATTTTATTAAGACCATCTCTTATTATACTGAGATATGGCTGTATTATGAACAATCATTTATTTTTAATACCCTAACAGTTCTAAAACACAAACCTATAGACTTGTCTTCACAAAAAATTCATAACCATACAAAGTGACATGTCAATTACTTTAAAAAATTGATAGTTTTAAATGCAAACCTGCTTAATACTCAAGAGAGATGGTTCCCCAGCAGGTCTCTGTTCCAATCTTAATTTGAGACACTCATGGATAACATTAAGAAGCACTCGACAAAGGACCAAAAATGCAGGCTCAAATGATGGCAAATCCATAGATTTCAGCTCTTCCCATGACACTGTGCTGCACTTTTGTTCTGATGAAGGTGTTGTATTTGACAACTGTATATAATCTGAACACAACATAGGATCTGGGAACTCAGAAAACTGTAACAAAAGTAAAATTAAACAAGATTAAGATTGTCCACAAGAAATTGACAAAACTGTGGTTAGGATATGAATGGAATATATCATTCCTTGGAAGATAGTGATAAATTTATACTGCCACTCTGATTTGACAGGGGAAATACTTGATATGAAAGAGTAGTTTGGGGATTGTTGTTGTTTTTTCCTAAAAAGATTAAAAGAGGAAAGAAAAAGTTAAGGCTCTATGAAACTTTAAAATGAAATGAGACTAATAATTTTTTTTTCCTTCAAAAAAATGAATTGTACAGAATAAGTAAAAAATCACAACCTCGGTCTATCAGGTGCTAAGATATAGAGACCTGGTGATTAGAAGCCCAGTTACTTTAGTTTTGTCCCTAACAGTACAAAGATCTAGGTCACAGGTTGCAAAGAGAATAATTTAGAAATAACTTTCTCATATTTTTGTGACATTTTTGCAAGTAAGTAGCTGTTGTGATGATGGGATGAATTATATTTTAGGCATGAGATTAGAAACAAGTTCCAAACAAAGTACCTGGGCAAGGAGAGTTAGAAATTCAATAACTGAATTCAACAAATTGTCTATTAAGTACAGGGAGCTCTGACATAAACTAGAGATAACAAGTTAAAAAACAAAGCCACGACTCTCTCTCTTCTCAGTGCTTACATTTGAACAATGACAAATGAATTTTTATAGCACTTTTAAAGACTAAAAAGCAATTTATATTCATGATCTCATTTGAACTTCACACCAACCTTGTGGAAAGCAGGTGTTCTGAAGATTTTACAGATGAAGAAACATCAAGTTATTTTCAGTATAAGGAGGAGGATTTAAACTCTGGTCCTAATGTAAATTCTCTTAATTAAAAACATGCTACCTCTACAATATAATGGTTTTGAATGCTTTTTTGAAAAACAATCAACTGAAAATATTAAAGATAACAATGCTAATCATAAAATTATAGTATGTATAAATCTACTACATATTTCTTCACAACATAAAAAGATGTCCTTAAAGTTGTATGTCATATGTACTATAAAATACATTTTTTTCTGTGACATTAATTTTATTAAATATCTGGGATTTCATATCTATTGATACTTGGCTTTTGCCAAGACATATTTTGAATCCATCCAATGACTGTCTATTAAAATAAATTACTTATCAAAGAAATCTTAAAATTCACCCAATTCTCCAATGCACTTAAAGTGTCTGAGTTAAAGTGGCATTTCTTCATGATTTCTATGTTGCAATAAGAGCTAACATTTATATTGTGCTTTATAGTTTATAAGGCCTGATGAATACATTGGCTCATTTGACCACAATAACCACCATGTGAATTAGACAATGAATCTAATAGACTTCCCTTTTTATTCCTTTATAGACATGAACTGTTAATGAGGAAGAGGACAGAAGCTCACATTCATAAAAGGCTACACAGTTTACAAAGTTATTTGCTCACAATAAGTCAGCAAGGTAGGTAATGACTTAAATTCATGGTACCATTGATATAGACTTGAAAGGGACCTCTAGGTTCATCTTGTCCAAACCCTTCATCTCACATAAAGTTGCTCAAGGTAACGAAGACATTAAGTGGTCAAAAAGGAATTTGAATCCAAGTTTTCTGATTCCAAATCCAGTTCTCTTTCAACTGTCCTTATTCCTTCTTATCCTAAATCTATTAGTAAAGGTGAAATCAGGATTTGGAAGCAGGTTCGGGGGAGGAGGGGAAGGTTTGGACACAATCATACCACCAGCAGTCCCACATCAAGGATAACCATAAGTTATAGTTCAGGCCAATAGTCAGAAAGACCTGCTTCAAAAATCACCTCTTCCATTTAATAGCCAGGTCTTGGATAAGTCACTTCTCTTTTCTGAGCCTCAGTTTCATCTATAAAATGGAGTTACTAAAACCTATAATATCTAATTGTCATGAGGGTCAATTGAAGATCATGAATGTAAGATGTTTTATAAACTTTGAATGTTTTAATTAAAGAATAGAGTATTATGCCTTATTTCCCAAATTTTTATCTAATTTAATTAAGCTTCAATTAAAAATTAATGTCATTCCTTCTTTGTGCATACATGGCACATGAAGGATCTCTGTGACTCACATACTAGATCAATTGTATATAATCCCTCACTTCAACTAAAATAAAGATAAACCACATATGCCCTTTTACTATGGCCTTAGGCACATAAATATACATTTTAAAAACTGTACTATGTACATAATATAAACTTATTTAAAATCAAGTTATCTGTTATGCTGATTCATCTTAGAAGTTCATTACCAAATTGATTTATATTTCAAAAACAAACAACTCTCCCCACTCTACTTATATAATAATGCAAGTGAAAAGGCCTCTGAGCTCTTTGTCCCTAAAATACCTACAAACATTAGGACAGACTTTTTTAAGATTTCCAGGAGTGGCGATTTCACATCTCCTCAGTTCATTCAATTCTATCACCCTAAGCTTAAAGAAGTTCTTAGGTGCTAAAAACTTGGGTTTATATCATTATTTAATTTTTCACATGAAAACAGTAATAAAATATAGGTGACAAGTTTATATCAATAGATCTGGTATTTTATACTTCAGACTGGTGATGTGAATTAAAAAATGTGGGTTCCTATCTGGATTACATCTTCTCTGTATGCATAGATAGTATCATCACCATCATCATCATCATCATCATCATCATCATCACTATTACCACCACTTTGAGCACATTATGTCTGTGTGTATCTAGTATACACGATTATTCATATTGGCCCTTGTTCCTTTTCAAAGATAAGGTTATTTAACTTTCCCCATAGGCCCTCCTTTCCAATCCCAATTCTTTAGTCTCGGCAGACAACACAAGAAGTATTATTTCCAATGTCTTATATGACATCCTTGTTTAATTCAACAGCCTGTCAACCTCAGCATGACATCACTGAGGTCAAGGGAAAGACTGAGACAGAGCACCTGACTTTCACCTCTTGATCTCTCTCTCTCCCTCATGTGTCAATCTGGTCAAATCACTAAATCATTTTTGGTATCCATTTCCTCTAAGGTCCCTTCTACTTTGAATCTATGAGCTCTGCCTCTTTTAGCAAAATGATGTCATGTTATCTCAAAATAAGTTTTCTGTCAACTCTGAGATCTCCACTCTTTCTCATCTCTTTTCATGTTATTCTTATTTTGTCTCTCTTTCAGGCTACATTTGAATTCTTGATTCCCCCCCCTTAAGTACACCTTGTACTTTACTTAATGTCTTTATAGATCAATTATTTAATTTAATTTTTAACAAAGAAAAATAAGTTACATTTAAATTATTCACTTAAAAAAAACCTTTTAAGGTTTAACTAGTGATTATGGAAACAATATGAAAAGATACCACTATGAAGAGATAAATATTAAATTAATAAACTATACAATTGAATTGAAACATGAAAATCAAGAAAACTACCACCTCTTTTTTATATCTACCAGAAACCTACCTCCAATGGATGATCACTCTTAACCAGTGCTATACGGGCTCTTTGTAAAGAACCATCCATTAACTTGTGAAGTCTTACAATTAATTTTCTCAAACCCATCTGTTTGAGAGCTTTGTCTACAAAAGGTCTATATATAGAAGTCAGACAGTATCTACTGTAGCCTGTTTCAGCACTGTACTCAGATGCTCCCCAGCCAATAGATTCATCTTCAGACTCCAGTCTGTCAAACTTCTTTGAAAAATGGTCCTGGGGCTGGAGGTCCAAACTGCTCTCCATGGCCCGCTTGAAGTCCTTGACATCCTGATCTAGAACATGTTCTTCTTCACTTTCATCGGTGGTAGTTTCCAATTCCTTCACTTCTTCTTCTGTGTCGCTCCCCTCCCCCTCGGGCTCATTTCCTTTGGAAGGTCGGGGCGATGGTATTTCAAACACTGGCCAGCCAATGTCAGATAAATTTTTGATGCCCAAAACAGTTCCCATAATCCTAAGTTTCTGATTTAAGTCTTTCGTAATGTTTAGCCATAGACAGAGTGCCTGCACCCTGTCTTGGAAATCCTTTGCAGCATATTTTTCATAGTCCTTTTGAAGAGCCTGCAAAGAGGGATAAAGTGCTTCTATATATTCAAGCTGCTCCATTATCCGCTTTACCTGTTCAAAGGAGACCCGCTGGCGTTGGAGATGTTCGTGATAGTTTGAATAACCCACAGCACTGGCTCCTGGGAGTGCTCTACTTTGTCCTTCCACTGAAGTACCATTAAAACTAGCTCCATTTCTCACACAGGCAAAACTCCCATAATCTACTTTGAATGTGAGGATTTCGTTGATAATATCGGGGATGGCTTGACGGGCAGTATATAAAAAAAGGTCCTGGTCATTAATGGTCCGTCCAGCATGCCAGGCTTGTAATTCCAGCCAAATGAGTTCATTGGATCGGTTAAACCAGAAAGCAGATGTGTTTTCTTGCCCTCTCTGCTCCCTGTCTTTTTTCTTTGAGACTGAGGTAAGCTTTAGCAGAAGTCGTAAAGTTTCAAAGAATTTTAAGCGTTCCAAAGGACAATCAGTCCTGGAAGTCTGGCGTGCAGTTCTGGCTATAGGTATAGGCATAGAAACCGGAAGCTTAGCATTGCTACAGCCAAGGCTGAGGTAAGGCTTATTGAGATCAACATCAGGAATTGGCTTTTTTGGCAAAGACCCACCCACTGCGTCTAACATGAACGAACACTGTACATTTTTTTTATGATCCCGTTCTGTTGTTCTAAGAGTGGCTCGGATCTTTTTTTCTTGCTTATAACTGTGTTCTTCCACATTCTCTACTGTTTTGCCAATGTCTTTGTGAGGAAGCTGATTTGGTGCATTCATTTTTTCTATAAAAAAAAAAAAAGAACAAAACAGCATTAATTCTAAATGACAGTATAAATAAGGTAGCTAAGTGATTTGGGACTTGGGTTTAGTTAGATCTAAGTCCAAAGTCTACCTTAGACATTTAATAGTATGTAGCCCAGGGCAAGTAAGTTAAGTTCTCTTACTCTCAGTTTCCCCTCTGTAAAATGGGGATAATAGCATCTTCCACAGAGAACTGTTATGAGGATCAAAAAATTAAATATGCAAAAAGTGCTGCCAACATTAGAGTGCTATGTATAAGTTAGTTATAATTACATAAATTATATTATTATACTATATCCTAGACAGTAAACATAATCATTAGTCAATATTTCTATTTCAACAAATATTTTTAAATAATCCTGATACTTATACAGTTTCCTGTCCTTTTTATACTATAATACCCTAAACTTCTATATTCTGAAAATTAGTTGAAAATTAATGAGTTATCAACATTTTCTAAGTTATTAACTTTTATGATAATTTGATTACTCTTTTATAAAATATAATAAATATATTTTATACTTTCTTTCCATATTAACTAATGGAGACTTCAAGCTAATTCCCTTTTCCTATATCCCAAATTATAGATGTCATATCTAAAGTTAGAAAACACAGCCATGCAAACCAAAAGACATAGAATGACCAACATTTCACTAATTTCTGTAAAACTTAAAGACGATAACAAAAAAGATATATTTAACTTATTTTGAGTCTGTTAATTACTTTTTAAAGCATAGACAAGTAGACAAGTGCTAGTAATTTGCCTGAATACAATAATATAGCATTCATAAGCAGCATCTCTCTGGCATCCTCCTTTTTTTTTTTTTTAAATAATATTATGGGTATTTAAAGACAGTTCAATTCTGAAAGGATGCAAGATCTTGAACTGATACAATGCTGCTTACCTTGCTGCCCCTGCTGAGTGATCTGTTCACAATGAAATAAGAGCTCTGGTGGAAATAATTGGAAGAAGAATAAAAAGCTTAGAAGAGAAAGTGGTAAACCTTACCTAAGTAATGGACTCCCTGAAAACTAGAATAGATGAAACAGAAATCAATTATTCCATGAGACAACAAGAAATATTAGAACAAAAGATTGAAAAAAATAAAATTTAAGATATTTGAGATTAAAACAAAACAAATGACCTGGAAAATGGATCAAAGAGAAATAATTTAAGAACTGGATTTCTTGAAAAACTATGAATTAAAAAAAAAAAAGCCTGAATATTAGGTTTCAAGAAATCTCAAATTAAAACTGCCCAGATCTACTGGAACCAAAGACCAAATTGAAGATAAAAAGAATCTACTTATCACCACCTGGAAAAAACCACAAAAGGAGAAAAGTCCAAGGTAGGTTGTAGCCAAAATTGAGAACTCCCACAACAAAGGAAAAAACCCAACAACACTGCAAGCATCCAGAATGCAGTCTGACCATCAAAGGATTGCTGTCAGAATCACCTGGTAGCTTCTATATGAAAGGAGATTCTGGAATACAATATTCCAAAGGCTAAATAAAAGACACTGACTTATAACTAAGAATAATTTACTGGCAAAGCTGAACATCTTTTTGTTTATGTTTGTATTTATTCTATGTGTGTGTGTGTGCGTGTACTTATCATCTTTCCCAATGGAAAGCAATTTCCTTACCAACAGAGATGGTTTCATTTTTTTTGCCCTCACATGCCCCATACTTAACACAATGCTTAGAACAAAGGAGGTACCTTATAATGACTTGATGATTTTAAACATCCAATTAAAAATCCCCTAACATACCATTAAAAAAAAAAAATCTTAGAAATCAAAAGATAAAATTGAAAATAAAATGAACATTTAGCTGATAAGATAAACAAAGCAAAACTGATTTTTTTAAAAAAAAAGTATTTCTGATGAAAAGATCATATCTGAATAGGACTTTTGAATTACAAACAAGAGTCAAGAGAAATCTAGAAAGGTAAATTTATCTGAGGAAACAAAGAATGCAGTGTTAATATTTAAATATAGGGAGAATAAACAAATATCCCTTCAGAATCCTAATGTCTTTGGGGGATAGGAGGGAGAAGAAAGAGCTGTAGCCACTGTTGACCCTCCTCTTCTCCTCTATACTTTCCTCCCTCTGGCTTTTAGTGTACTACTTCTCTTCCTACCTACCCAGCCACTTCTCTCTGTATCTCTTTTACTGACTCTTCATTTGGGTCAGGCCAGAGGCCCTTCACTCTCTCTATGCCAGCTAATTTCTTCTTTTCAAGATGCTCCCTTCTTTCCTCTGACACTGCCACGGCTTCCTCAATGTTTCTTGGTGGTTGTGTCTAATCAAGTCTCCCCATTCAACTCTAATCTCCAGTTGGCCTCCACAGTGATTTTCCTAAATTGCAATTCCAACCATGTCACCATTATCACCCCCAATCATTAATTCCCCATCACTTCTAAGATCAAATACAAAATCCTCTGTTTGGCATCAAAGCTCCTTTTAACTTAGCCCTTCTGCGATTTCCAATCTCCCTTCCATCTTTCAGCATCCCCTATCTCTTATACCCCCCCCCACACACTCTGATGCAACGAAACTGGCCTTGTGATTCTATGAACAAGCCATTCTGCTTTAGGCTCTTGGAATTTTCATCAGCTGTCCCCCATGCCTTTATCTACACCTACCACCTTCCCTAGCTTTTTTCAAGTCCCTAATAAAAATCTCACCTTTCCCAATCCCTCTTAATCCCAGTGTCTTCTTGCAACTGGTTATTTTTTATGTATCCTATATATTGCTTGTCTGTACATGTATGTTATTTCCTCCATTATAAGCATCTTGAGAGCAGACACTGATTGTCTTTTGTCTTTCTTTGTATCCCTAGCACTTAGCACAGAGATTGATAGGGGCTTAATAAAAGCTGAATGGCTAAGAAAAATAGAAGTCCTAGGAGTAGACAGTTATAGTGAGAATCTGAAGAAAGAAAAGGGAGCTAAAATAAATACTCTGATATAGAAAGGAAGAAGGGGATGGAACTATTTCATAGGAAGAATATACATAGAGGGATAGAGGAAATGAACATTTTAAAATGAGAAACAGACAAAAAAAAAAGGTTTTACACACATACACACACACAGAGGTTAGTATAAAACTACATAAAATTCAGTAGAAGTATAAGTAGGAATGATGGTAGAAGAGAGGATAAAAATCCCAAGGAAAACAGACTTCTAGATAGTGAAGGAAAGAATAAAAAGGGGAAATAGAGGGAAAACAAACCTAAATTTAAGGGGGATAGCCACCTATTAGGATATGGATGAACATTCTATTATTATGCTCTCAAATTATCAAAAAGAAGATTTCAAAGAATTCTGAGTAAAATGAATTGAACAGAACCGGACAATTCTTAAAAGCCAAAAAAACAACTTTAAAAAATTGATAAAGCATGTTACTTATCTAACTTGTGACAGAGCACTCAAAGTATAGGAAAATAAATGACATTTTTGAACATCACTATGCGTGACTATGTTTATCTATTTTACAAGATTTTTCAAACTATTTTCTGACATCTTGGTTTTAATTGGTTTTTAAAAGGTACATTTTAAAAGTAACAGATACAATGACATACTTTTCAAAAAATGCAGTGGGAAATAAGAGGACCACATTTTCATATACAGAACTCTTACTGTGGAAATATTGGGGTTTTCTTGGGTTAAGCTTTTTTTTTTTTTTTAATTAAACTTTAAAAAAAAAAGCACTGAGGAAAGGGGAAGAAAAATGGATTAGAAGAAAGGCTTGAATCAGGAAGACCATCTAAAAGGCTGTTGAAATAATCTAGAGAAAAGTGGGAGAGCCTAAAGAATAGTGGTAACTGTGGGAGTACAAAGAAGGGATCAGATGCAAGAAATATATCAATGATTCAATATGCAGAGTGAGGAAGAATAAAGAATTAAGGAAAATAATAAGTTTATAAATCTGATGAACTGGAAAAAAATAGTAAAAGAAAGAACAAAATAAAAAGAAAATAATTTATCACAAAATAAGTAAATTTTTATTTTCCAAATACAATTAGAAAGGTTACCATTGTTTATCCCTTGCTTTTAGGTATTTCTTTTTTAGGTATTTTATTTATTTAGGTATGTGGGGGCGGGGTTTAAAAGATATCTATGCAGTCTTTGTGGAATAAAATAGGTTACCTCTTTTTAATCTTTGGAGTTTCTAAGAGTTATTATTTCATTTTAGATACTCTATAGATTCAGTAATTTTAATTTAGTTTAATAAAAGTATACTGTTTTTTAAATTTCTTATCTCTCCAGCTTTAATTCTTGAACTGGAGCTTTGTGCCAGGGACCAGATTCCACCTTGTGCTATATTTTTGTGTTGACTGATTGGTTTTACTCAGTTCCTGGAATTCTTGAGTTGAACTCAACTTCCTGAGCTTGGATATCTGAGGTACAACACTAGAACTTTAGGGTCCTTCATGCTATCTCAGAATTGATTGCTAGGGACCTTGAAGCCCCTAAACAGTAATAAAATATTTTGGGAAGAAGGCCATCAAGGGTTAGAAGAAGGGGAATGGGAGTGAGATCCAGAAAGACTTCATACATAAGATAGTATTTAAGTTGCATCTTATGAGAAGAAATGGGTTTTTATAATTAGAAGATAAAGAGGGAGTACATTACAGGCAAGTGGGACAGCCAATGTAACTAAGATGGTAACTGTTTGAATAGAAAGAAAGAGATCAAATACAAGAGATGTGATTTGACAGGCAGCATGAGGAAGAGCGAGGAGCCAATACAAAGAGACAGAGATGGGGGATAGTGTTCTGTGCACTCTTTTCCTGAGAGGCCTGTTTGGCAAAAGTACAGGACTATCCAAAGAGATTTTAAAAACTAAACAGAAGAATTTATATTCATTACTAGAAGCAATAGGAAGTCACTAGAGTTGACTTGACAGCAGACATCTGATCAGATCAAACCTCAATGAAAATTTGGCAGTAATGTATAGAATTGATGGGCTAATACAGTAAGCAACTCTAGATAGGGAGACCAATTTGTAAACCAATAATCTAGGCAAGAATTGCTAAGGGTCTGAATTGAAGGGGTAACTATATAAAAAAAAAAAAAGAGAGAGATTGCATGCATAAAATGTTGTTTAAAGGCAGAAATGAAGATTTAGCAACTGATTAGATACTGTAAAGTAAAAGAATGAGGATTCTAGGATAATCCCAAGTTTATGAACGTAGGAGATTGAAAGGATAATGATTTCAACAAAAATAGACAAGCTTATATAAAGGAAAGGTTTTTTAGGAGGAAAGATAATGAAGTTTTAGTCATAGTTTATTTAAATGTATCCAAATTTCCAATTTGAAATGTCAAGCATGCAATTAAGTGATCTGGAAATTCAAGAGAGAGAATAGGGATGGATATGTATATATTCATATATTTATCTAGACATAGATAGGTAATCTGCATAGAAATAAGTTAAAACATGGAAGAAAATGAGGTTTCTAAAAGAGAAAATGCAGAAGGAGGGGGCAAGAATGACCAAGACAAAACCTTGGGGAATAGCCAGCTTGAGGAAATGACACAGATGAAAAGCTAGCGAAGACCAAGAAAGAACAGGCAAACAAGGAAGAGGCATATCAAGAGAAAACAGTGTTATGAAAACCCAAAGGAAAGGCAGCTAGATGACACAGTAGACAGTACTGGCCTGAGAGTCAGAAAGACCTGAGTTCAAATCTAGCCTCAGACATTTAATACTTACTAGCTGTGGGAAGGAAGGAAGGGAGGGAGGAAGAAGGGAGGAAGGGAGGGAGGGAAGGAGGGAGGGAAGAAAGAAAATTTCTTGTGCTATATGCTAAATTTAACTGAATCTGAGACAGGTTCATAGTCAAATGGCTAATGCTAGGAATTAAGATTTAAATCCAGGCTTCTCCTAACTCCAATTACATTATTCTTTGCATTATACCATGTTGTTTCAGTGACTATGGCATACTTTAATTTTGACGGCCTCAGTCAAAACAAGTTGAAAGGCCTCAGATATAAACCAACAGTTTATTAAATTCGCCATTTAAACTTCTCATTGCCTAAGGCAACTCTAAGATAATAAATTGCTGAGCATGGGCTGATTTGCTTTAGTAGAGGTTTCCTCAACAAATCAACTAAATCAATGAAATACTAATATCAGGGAGAAAAAAAATCACCAGATGAATACTTTTGAGAATGAAGATTTAATAAATATTTAAGGAATTACTGAGTTTTCATTATATAAAGTCAACATCAACAAGTATCAACTAAGTGGTTCCTAGCACTATGCTTAGCTCTGTGGATACAAAGAAAGGCAAAAAAAATATTACTCTATCCTTAGAAATCATGGATTTTAATAAGAGAAAAACTTGTAAATAACTAGAATCTATAAGACTGTAAGCTCCTTCAGGTCAGGAATTGTCTTTTATATCTTTTTTGTATTCTTGATGTTTAGTGTAAATGTCTGGCCCACAGCAGGCATGTAACAATTTTTTTTTTTAATTAATTGATTGGAAATAAACATATGGAAGATAATCACAAGCAGAATGGGAGACCGGGTGGTATTTGACCTAAAACTTGAAGTGCCTGGGGAGGAAAACATTCCAAGCTTAAATATACATCTTGAATCAAGAATTCTCCTAGTTACATTTCTAGATTATACCTAACACTTTACTTGTATTTTAAAAACAAATATTTTAATAGGAAAATAATCCTTGTATGTCTCTCACCTACCTGAAATAGAGAATGACAAAAAAAAGCAAGTCTTCCCATTATAAATGTTAATAATTGACGCAAAATTCCTGTACTATCTAATCTCAAAATATATTTATCTCAAATATATTCTTGAGCAATTTTTATTCAGGAGATGGAATAAATCTTTTCCATTTTAATCTTTGGCATCTTTTTAATATCTTTTTTTTCAGTGTCATTCATTCAAAATTGAGGTAGAATTCCCTTTCCTATTCTTTTTCTTGTTTTTTGGCTAAAGAAATGGGTGGTAAATGACTTGCCCAACTAGAAAGTGTTAAGTGTCTGAGGCCAGATTTAAACTCAAGTCTTATGGAGACTTCAGAAAAGTACAAAAAGTACAAAAGCAGAGAATAAATGGAAAGTTGAAAAGAAAGGAAAGTGAAGAAGGCAGCACAGAAAAACAATGAGCTCCACTTTAGAAATTTAGGACTGAGAAGCCTAAGTGATATCTAATTCAAGATAATTAGACAGCAAAATTATAGCACAAGAGAAACCAATATAGGACATAGAGATTTGAGAATCATCAGCACAGAGATGATAACTGAATTCAACAGAACTTATGAGATGTTAAATAATATAATATAATTAAAAGATAACACCCAGGACAGACACTAGGGAAATACCCATCGTAAATGAGTATGACATATAAAAAACAGCAAAGGAGAATAAGAAATCAGAAGACTGAAGAGAGTGCAGATGATAGAGGTTACTTACTAAAGAATATGAGTGGAGGAGCTTAAAATCACTTGTGGGGAAACTGGCCTACGTCCAAAAAAAAAAAAAAAGCCATCTTCTTGAGAAGAAGGAAATATCAAAGAAATGTTTGATGTCAGAAAGGAAAAAGTTTATTATAAAGGACCTCAACTTTTTTGGTGCAGTATTAGTAAACCAACAAACATTTATTTAGTGCCCTTTATGTGTCAGGTACTATGCTACGCTTTGGTGATACAAATAGAGGCAAAAGACAGTTCATTAAATGCAGGAAAGCCCTAGAACTAAGATAAGCTAGCAAAGGCTTCTTGTAAAAAGATTTTGTCTGGGACTTGAAGGAAATCAGGAGGGAAAGCGTTCCAGGCATGGGGGACATATAAAGAAAATGCCTGGTTTGTTCACGAACAGCCACAAAGCCAGTATCGCAGCATGAAAGAGCACATATTGGAGAGTAAAGTGTAAGAAGACTGAAAAGTCAGAAGAGGAGAGGTTATGAAGGGTTATGAATGTATTTGTTCCTGGGAGACAATAGGGAGACCCTGGAGTTTAATAAGTAGGGGGTGACACGACTGGACTTGTGTTTTAGGAAAATCTCTTTTGGTGGTTGAATGGAGAATGTATTGCGAGAAGGACAGATTTGAGACAGGGAAACCTATAATGAGGTTACTGCAATAGTCCAAGTCTGAGGTAATGATGGGCTACAGAAGGGTAGGGGCAGTGTCAGAAGAGAGAGTCAAGAGACCTGCAAAGATGACATTGACCAGTGTTGTCAAGAGGTTGGATAGAGGGGGTAAGAGAGAAAGAGGAAGTGAGAGGGACTCCTAGGTTTTGATAACAAAGGAGAATATTGGAAAGGAGAGGAGTGTTTGGAGGGAAGATCACACACATTTCCTAGCTACCAAAATACACTTTGGACATGTACTGAGCTTAATTGCCTTCATCAAAATTATTTGATTCTTACACATTCTATTAAAATGAGGTGACATATACTATAGTAGCATGGCTTTAAACTGTTAACCCAAAAGTGGGTGGTAAGCTACCTAAATTTTACAAAAATAATACTGAGAATTCATTCAATTAAAAAAAAAATTAAAATTGTCTCGTGTGAGCCAAACAGTTCTCAAATTTGGGTAACACTTTAGTTCTGATCTTAGTAGCTGGCATCTTCAGAAGTACCTTCCCCAACTTAATTTAATACAGTAATTTAATTCTTTCCATTCTATGATCTCTACCAAGATATTAAAACACTCTAGTAAAGCAACAAGAAATTATTCCATTTTTCCAAACAGAATATTCTTATTACTAGTTCATTACTAGGACCAGTCTATTACTGGATCTGACCTACAATATGAGAACTACAAAGATCAGGTCTTCTTTGATTTATCAAAAATCACATGAATTGTAATTATTATCCTATGTTCCAAATCTTTAAATCAAATAATGCTAAGTTACTTTCTACTATTTTAAAATTCATGAATATCAATCCATTCATATCTGTTTGGAATATTCATAGAAGATACAAGAGATTGTTTTTTAAAGAAGTTTCCTTTCAGTAAATTTAGCTTTGGAGTCTTTGAAAAACTGCTTTTTCTCACAAAAATTTATCTTCAAGAAAACATGGCAGCCATCATTTAGTATTAATTTTCAATTATTTGATTAATTTTCAGTTTTGAATTTTTTGAAAGAAAAAAATTATATTTCAAAGACACTTCATAGTTATAACCTATATTACGAAATGCAATTGCTCCATACACCAGAAAGAACCTAGAATATTTTTAAAAGGCTAAATTTCATCAAGAATTACTCAATTTGAAGATATAAAACAAATTCAATCTAGCATAACATGTTTATCAGTTGATCAGTAGGAACCTTATAAGCAGTAGTTTTAAATGTTACATTTCTTTAGTTTCAATTAATAAACAGTTTCTAATCTCTCTAATCATGTATTTTTAATTGACTTCTCTGGATCAGAAAGATCGCATTATATATGAATTCATTTCTATCGTCTAGAATCTCTTAATTTAAAAAAGTTCACAAAGGTTTGAAATGGAAGAATGCTTATGGAACAAAAGCAGAATTTAATTAAGGCAAGAGAGCTTAGAATAAGTTTATTGTAAATTCTTTATCTAATGCACAAAGAATTTCTGAAAATTGAAATTAAATTCCCCTAAAAAAAGTTATGTATGAATATTATCAAGTCATCTTTAAATATAAAGTTGCATTACTCTAAATTCTCCTTTGTTCTTCAAGTCAATAAAATATTAAGCTCTTTATATTCAGCCTAAAAACAAGTTTAAAAGCCACAAGCAACAGATCATACAATTAGAAGTGCAAAAGGACATAGTACATCTATCCCTGAATCCAACCTACAATTTGAGAAATAAAGAAATATACAAATAAGACTTATCCAAAGTCATATGCCTAGTAAATATTAAGAACCAAGATTAGAATGCAGATCTTCTGATTCATAGCCAACTGATCTTTCCAGTATGCCTAGCTTTTAAAGTTTGAGTACTTTAAAAGGAAGTGGAATTCCTAACAATTTTGTGACATAAGATTCTTGCTAAAGGTGTTAAATTCACATATATGGTATGCTAATTGACTGATGAGTACTGTTATACTCATACAGGTGAGTGAGGATTCAAGGAACCTTATGTTCTGAACATCAGAACTAGTCTCAGTCAAGTCATGATCAAACCCAATTTAAAAAGTATAAACATATTTGAACATACCAAAAGAAAAAAAAAATACAAGACAATTTTGGGAAGTTAGGAAGATCTAGTTGCCTCCTACTAAGAACACAAAAACACTGCTTTGAAAAATATAAAGCATTATTGAAACAATCATAATTATATATCATATTTACATCATATCATCACAACTATATAGTTCATGTCTATCATAACTATAGTTCATGCCCTCCCCCCCAAAAAATAGAAATAAACTAGCTCTTGGTTTACATGGAACAGATTCAATCTTGAAGCATAGGTCATTTTCATTGGCTTTTGTCACTACCCAGTATTTTTTTCTCTGGGGACATCAGAATAAGGTTTAATGTCTTAGTTTTCTCCCCCAAATAGTTGTTCTGTTTCTTACTACTCTCTGATTTCAGTTTCATTTGCTCTAAGAACTATTTTAGTCAATTGTAAATCTAGGATAATTGAGATGGAAGAGACCTTATAGGTCAAATCAACCAACACTCAAACTTAAATAGAGGGGAAAATAATAAATGAACAGAGGACCACTAAAGTTAAATAGGTAAAGGTCAAATAGTAATAGTTAATATTTATTGTATTTTAAAACTTATAGGTTACACATGTGTTGGTGAACATATTTTTATTGTATGCATATGTATATATGTATGTATGTATGATTGAACCTCAAAATAATACAGGGTTTTTTGATTTTACATTGATGTTACTATCACCATTTTACACATAAAAATCCTGAGCCCAAGTCTTTAGTACTCTATCCATATAAAGTCAGTAAAAGTACCCAGAAAGTCAACAGTGAAAATGGCAGAAGAATCATGAAGTTCCAATGTCTTACTAGTGTGACTATGTTGG
The DNA here is from genome assembly GCF_048593235.1 of Sminthopsis crassicaudata. Lineage (NCBI taxonomy): Eukaryota > Metazoa > Chordata > Mammalia > Dasyuromorphia > Dasyuridae > Sminthopsis > Sminthopsis crassicaudata. The sequence continues at coordinate 131,121,083 of NC_133620.1, forward strand.
AGCAGGAGTTAGTATAGAAATTGATGTTTAGTGACAAGAAGACAGGACCTCCTATACTATTGGTTTAAAACGTTTTATAAAACTTTGGGAGGTGTTATGGTTGGGGGATAAGGGTGGAAAAGGGAAATTAAGAATTTATTGGCAAAAGAAACTCCCTGATTTGGTGAGCTCTACAGAGTTGCATGAACCACTAATGGAGTGTGACTTGCCTGGTTTAAAACATTTTCTACAAAAGGATTAGTTGATCATTAATATACACAAACTATATACAGAAATATATATTATATATACACAAACACAACAGGAAATAGAAGAAAAGAGGGGGAAATGGGATAAAAAAGGAAGAGGGGGAGAGGCAGGAGGCAAAGGGGGACAGAGATGGGGCAAAAGAGGGGAAAAAAGAAGAAAGAAGGAGAGGGAGAGACAGGGAAAGCGGGGAGGGGAAGAGGAAGAAGGGGAGGGAGGAGAGAGAGGAGAAAGAAAGGGGAGAAAGAAAAGGGGACAGAAGAAGAGGGGAAGAGAGATGACTTCTTTAGCAAAAGAAATTTCCCTTGAGAAAATGTCTTCAATAAATTCAGAATGACTACTACCCTGCCAAGTCTGGCTCTCCAACCACTCCGACCATGAATCACTATGTTATCAATGATCTCAAGGGATCTCCTACCAGAAACTATCAGGATTTTCCTGGGCCCTCTTCTCTTCTCCTTCATCTTGTACTTTCATCAACTTCCTTGAATTGAATTATCATCTCTATGTTAATAATTTTCAAATGTGCCTAATCTATCCTAACTTTTCTGGTGACCTCTACTTAATTTCATATCTTCAACTGTCTTTCAGATATCTCAAAATGGACATCCAGGAGAAATCTTTATTTTCAACACATCAAAAAACAAAACTCATTGTGTTTCTCTTTGTCTTCCCTAGAATCTCCACCTCCCACAAACTCCTCTTACTAGAGGGCAAGCCCATCCTCCTACTCCTAAGGGCTCATAACCTTAAGTGACATCCTCAACTCTTCACTATCCTTTCACCTCTTCCTCCCTTATGTAATCTGTTGACAAGGACAGTAGATTTCCCCTTTGCATCATCTTTCAAATACACCTCCTTATTCTCTATTACTGCCACTATTAGTGCAGGACTTCATCACCTCATGCCTTGATTACTACAATAACCAGTTGGTATGCCTGTCTCAAATTTCTTCCCACTCCAATTCATTCACCCACCACAGTAATTTTTCTAAAGCTCACATCTGACCATGTTGCATCCCTAAACTCAATAGTCAATTGCTCCCTATTTCCAGGATCAAATAGAAAATCTTGTTTGGCATTCAAAGCCTTTCATAATATAAATCCCTCCCATCTTTTTAGCCTTCCTACACCTTATTCTCTGCCACGTATTCTTCGATCTAGTGACCCTGATATTTTTGATGTTCTCAAATAAAAGACAGGGCATCTCTGGGCTGAATGTCCTTTCTATTTATTTTCCAACTCTGAAATACTCTCTCTCCTCATTTTTGTCTACTAATTTTGCTGACTTCATTCAAGGCCCAAATAAAAATTTATCTTCTACGGGAAGTCCTTCTAAGCTCCTTTTAATTCCAGTGTTGTCTCTTTTTTCTTCTTTTCTTAAAAATCATTTCCCTTTTGTTCTATATAGCTTATTTGTATACTTTGTTTAATTGTGTCCACTTAAGCTGTGAAATCCTTAAGAGAAATTGTCACTGGCCTTCTAATGTTTTAGTGAAGTGCCTGGCACATAAAGAGTTGGTTAATAAATATTTCTTGATTGTTTTAATTTTTTCATCTTTAAAAATGGTGAAAAATTATCCTTGCATATGTTTTGAAAATAAAAAGCTTCAATAAAAAAATTTCCTTAAAAGATTATATTTAAAAGTAGATGGGATGGAATTGTGCACCAACATACCATTATTCTAATAAATCTGGGAGGAAAATGTTTAAAAAAAACTTTTTAAATTTGTTTTATTAAAATTTACTAAATAGATTAACACTGGAGTCCTCACTTAGCTTGTATCACATATGGTACTCGAGCATGTAGTGCTAAGATAAAAGTTGGAAATATATACCATTCCCTGAGATAGTTGCAATATTATAAAGCTGTCATACTTGGCAAGACATTTAAAAACCAAGTGCTCGTTGTTTAAAACTATATAAATGAGTAACTTATAAAAGCTTCTCATATCTGTGCACTTTTAAAATTGGGAAACAGAATTAAGAGGCTCTTAATTCATTTGTTAAAAATATAAAAATGTAATACTTTCCAAGAGTTTTTCAAGGAAAATTGACATATGGAAGAAAGAAATGTATTTAATTTCAACAAATCTTGGCATAATTGGAAAATAGGACTGAAAAGATTACCATCATAACTTGCTATATTGCAAATGATGACTTCCTTCATCTGGAAGCAAAATCCATGTTATCTGAATTATGATAGTCATAAAAAAGTATCAGATTATCAACTGAAGAACTAGACTTTCAAACACTGCTCTCAGTATTAAAATTAAATTAACAAAAATAACAAAGCACATTAAACTACATTATTGTTATTCAAAAAATTAAGAAATATAAAACCTTTTGTTGTTTTTTTATAAAAATGGTACCTTATCCTTTTCAATTATTTTTGTTTTATAAAGTATATTAATATCAAGTGTATACCATTTACAAATTAAACATACATCTGTATAAACATACATATATGTGCATATGTGTGTGTCAATATAGTTATCACATAGATGTACATATCATGCTCAAAAATTTTAAACTTGGGTATGTTTTAAATGAACTTCCTTTACTGGTGAAAATAAGCCAAAGATCAACAGAAGATTGTTTGAGGAAGAAAAAAGTACTGACATGATTAAAAATGTCTCTTCACCTCCAAAGTGTATCACCAGAAGTTGGGATAATATACTTGACAGTTTGAAGTAGTTGTTCTGATAGGCCAAACACTGAAGACATAATGTGAATGAATGAAATGAAAAACCATTTATTAAACACCTGCTATATTCCATACAATAAGTTAAATATTAAGGATACAAAAATAAGCACGATAGTCCCTGATCATAGCTCTTTAAGCCATTCTGCTGGATGGGTAGAAGGAGATGACACTCCTCAGAAGGAGTTTTAAGAGTGTCTACTGAAACATGGGGTTGATAAAAAAAGCAAAGGATGACCAGTCTACAAGGTTTTTAGTAAAACTGTCTAGGGAAATTCAGCACCAAAAACGGTGGGGGCTTTTTAGCCCTAACAAAACCTAAAGCATCTCCTAAAGTCCCTACTGTATTTGGATCATTCAAGGAAAATTATAGAGGGAAAAACAAAGGAGTGGAGTTCATGAGCTCTTGAGAATTTATGCAGACTCGTTTGACAGTCAAAAGGACAAATGAAAATCATTGGAGTTGCTCAAACCATATACTATGCAGTTAATACCACAATGGAACCTAAAGGTATTTCTTTTCTAGTGACGGAGAGGGAAGGAAGCTGGAATACTTCATCATACCAACTCCCCTTATAACAACTTTCTGTGACTTATCATAAAGGCAGATGGTATCCGGTGGATTACAAGAGGACACAGGGGACTGAACAAAATCATTACACTCATCACTACTGCCATTCTTAAACTTATCAATGTGGTAGATAAAGCAATCCAGGTTTATGGTTAATGGTATGGGGTTATGGATGATCTTATTATGAGGCTACTAGGTGGTACAATGGACAGAGCACCTAGTGTCAGAAGAACTAAGTTCCAATATGTCCTTAGTTACTAGCTGTATGAACCAGCAAAAGTCTCTTGTCCCATCTGTCTCATTTTTTTCATCTATAAAAATGGGAATAATAATAACAACACATTCCCTGAGGGTTGCTATGTGGATAAAATTATATATATATATATATATATATGTATATATATATATATGTGTGTGTGTGTGTGTGTGTGTGTGTATTTTTGTTGTTGTTGTTGTTGTTGTTTTTCCTGTAAATCTTAAAAGCATTACATAAAGGCTTTAACTGTTGTTTCTATTTCTACTTCCCTTGGGGAGGGCACTGATGTACAAAATTACATTAAATTAAATTAAATTAAAGATATAATGATGATCAGGCTATATTATATATTATCTCAGATCCTACGATAGATGAGGAACAAAGTGGGGAAAATTAAATCTAAGAAAATGCAAGAATCAGTAAGTTAAGATTTGGCCAAGTTTTGGGTAATATTGTGGGTAGAGAAAACCCAGAAAATTCCAGGCACAGTCCAGGATAAGATAGTGTTACCTCCCCTTTCTTATTATCTATAGAAGGAAACCCAAAGACTTATTTAACTATTTCAGGTTTCAGAGACTCTACATCCCCATCAGAATTGACCCAGGATGGTCATGTTTTACCAAGTTCAGCTCTTAAGTGGGGTCTAGAAAAGACTACAGCCCTACTGAAGGTTGTCCCTTAGTGTCTCTTTTGGGGGCTTTATGATCTTGTAGGGACCATGCTTAGGGATTTTTTATACATAAAGACTAAGTTAAGTGGGCCTTTTGAAAGGTATGAGTTTCCCAAAGCAGCCAATCACAATTGTACTTTTGAAAAGCAGATGCTCACCTGTTACTAGATCTTAATTGCCACTAAACAGATAACACATATATTACCCTTTGTTCAGAGTTATCTGTGAATTGGGTGATGCAAGGTAATGACTCTAAAAAGATTACTTAGGGCCCAGGAGACTTTTATTAATAAATGAAGATGGTTCATCATACAAAATCATGCTTGCCTGGATCCTTCTGACAGTATTAATTCTTTCCACAGTCTGTGCCAATACCAGAAGAAAAGGCCTCCACACTAGGCCTGGTATGAGAGAATATGCAAAACATACTTCAATCATGTCTAAACCCATAAGAAGGGACAGATACTTTAGAGAACAGGAATTCTGGCAAGTGCTTATGGTGGGGTGAACTGCAGGATGAATGGCTGGCATGTAAAAGAGTTTAGAGGGACAGGGTAGATTTCCATCAACATCGATTGCGAGGCCTGTGATTGGCCAAGTGGTCTGAGGCCTGGAGTGTAAAAGACTAGACAATCTGATTCTCCTCTTTGAAATTAGGACCACTGACTTTGCCAATGCCTCCCACTGTATAAAGTTGTTTGAGGATCATGTTAGCATCCATCAGAAACACATATGCTCTTCACTGAGTTAAATACCAGAACCATTAAAAGAACAGCAGAGTTTAGAGAGTGGGTCAATTGCTAATAAGGTAGTAATTCTCAGTGGCTAGTGAAGGTAAGGGCAATTCCTTATTTAGTCCCTCTGAAAGAAGAGGGTGGGGCAGGAGGAGGCAGAGGAGAGAGATTTAATATCATCTCCTTGATGAGAATCTTAAAAAAGAAAGGTTTTGGTAAATAAGCCAGAAAACACTGAGTGGGTGGCAGTATCGGTATTAACTGAGATGCTGGGACAGGTTGCATACAACAGAGTTATGACCTTTTAGCCACTTTACTACAGATGCATGATGAACTGTTGACTATACTGAAGATGTCATCATATGTGCTCTGGCCCTGATATTTCTGGTGCTGTTCCAGCTCATTATCACTACCTTACATCAGAAAACCTATTGTACAGTGCAAAGATTTGGTATGGCCTAACAAATGAACCAGATTGTTTAGTCCTTTCAAAACAGGGCAGGAAAATAAATTAAACTTCTGGCTTCTGTTCTCTACTTTTCCTCTTTCTTCCTTTCTGATAATTTAGGAGGACTACTCAAAATATTCCCCCTTAATGCTGCATATGTGTAAATGGAGGATGGTTCTCTAAAATACCTAGTGCTATGAATGTAGTGATATTGAGGACACAGTCTGAGCCCATCTATTATGGTTCACTCTTGTGACATAATTAGCCATTGTTTTCTGGTTATACTTCAGTATTTTTATGACATCTCTTACACAGAGATTACTATTGGCAGAATACATGCAGGCTATTTGTATCCACATTCTACCCAACTGACAAATGGAAGCTATCTTTTAACATTCATCCCTGTCCCAACATTCCACAGGTTACCCAGATTGCATGGGGTGGCTCATTGGGATGTATAACATGGAAATATCTTCATACCAATTGGATGAGCAGGAGTCACTTACTACAAGCATTCCAGTGAGACAAAAGGACCACCAGGAGGTATCATTTGTTATTCCACTGCATCCTGAAATGCTCCAGGCCTTGCCATCTGCCCGCTGCTATGTTTTTCATACACCTGGGCACTGTCACCTGACCTGCTGACATACCCTTGAGGACCTCTAGGCCTTGACATCCAAACTGCTGCTGCACTGTTAGGAATTCTGAGTTTTTCCACTTATCTTATAGCTCAAGTTTATGTACTGTCTTTCACCAATTTAATATGTTGCTTCTTGTAAGCAATGTCTTTCTTTTTTTTTTTTTCCTGTTAAGCACATTGTAAGCACTTACCAATTGCTTTTTCTTCACTTATCCACATTCATTCTGCTAAATGTAATTTCAATGTATCATCTATGCCTACATTATTTTCCTTTTGAAAAATTTCAAATAAAAAAAAATTACAGGGTTTAAAAAGAAATGGCTCAGTTTTTCCCCCCCCACTGTTTTTTCACTAAGGACCAGAGTATAGTTGTCTTCTCCCTTAAATCTTTCTCATAGTCAGCTGCCCTCCACTATTCTAGAATTTTATATAAGTTATAACCAGCAATTTTTATATTAATTTTTACCTGGATATTATTAAATCTCTCTGGTAACCTATACCAGGACCTCACTCTCTCTCTTAACAATTCTCAGGTTGGTTTTACAAATCAATTCATTTAAAAAAATTGTGAAAATACATTTGAAATCTAAAAGCAAGAAGCAATTTTTATTCCTGCTTTACTATGACAATCTTCTTTAACAACACCAATCTATATCTGGAAAAGAATACAGTACTTTGTCACTTCAGACAAAAAATAAAAGTGTCAAATCTGTGTCCTCAAAGTTGTAATCTTGTGTAGGTAGTTTATGGAAGAAAACTAAATTGACAGTTTGTTAAATGGTATAATATATCGACTTAGTTGAGAAAGATGAATTTGTTCATAGAACAGATACTACATAACCTATTTTAAAATGATCAGGGCCTACTAATATTTAGATTTTATTTATATTCAGAAGAGAAAACACAATTCTCAAATGAATAATGAAGATAACTATCTAAGTCTTCCTTTATGTCTCTAAAGATTTTTAATTAATTACATATGCATTTAAGTTCCCAACTACTTTTGGTTAATTCTGTAGTTGTTTTGTAGGAAATCTCTGTCATTTCCTATATGAACATACTGAAATACTATTGTGTTTTTAGGGATAACAAATATGAAGATTCCTGAGAAACATGGGAAGACAGTAAAAATGCAGAAGGGCAAAGTAGAACCAAAACAGTATACTGGTTATTACAATAATTTAAGTAAGATGGCATCAAATCAACAAAATGATCAATATTGGTTCTAAATGACTGACGATGGAATGAATGAATTTCCTTCTATTTGATAAAGAGCCGATAAACTACAGATACAACATACCTGGTAGCTATGTGTTATGAGAGTAGAGTTTTGTTAGTTTTGGCAGAGGACAAAAGTTCTACGGGGAAAGACTACTGGAAAATGACTGAGGCAAACAACAAAATGCATTATTAATAAAACAACTTTTAAAAAAGGAGAGGAAAACAAATAGTAGATACTCATACAATCTAAGTATATCTATTTTTTTTTTTTTTACTTTGACATAATGACTTAGTGAGGTATATGGGAAAACAAGTATTACTTCATCTTATAGAGAAGGAAAATAATGGAAAGAAAAATTTGTCTCCTTGATTTTACTGTTGCTTCTTTAAACAAATGTATACTTTTCAGTATAGAAATAAATGGAGTTTTTACTCTGGAAGAGGGACAAAATTAGGGGAGTCATCAACTCTTTCTAATCTCATAACCACTAACCTTTTTTTTTTTTAATCACTTAACTTCTAAGTGAAACTATGCTTATTTATATTATTCTAGAGAGATAAATGGTTGTATACTAAGAATCTAAAAGAAGTAGAGATCTATAAGAATCAGGTTACATATTATCTTTCTAAAAAAATATATTACTCAATAATAGCTGATTAAAATTTCCAGAATGATATTCTGAGATGAAAAAATAAAATGTCCTACATTAAAATATCAATTTGTTATATCAAAGTCTGTATGTATATGTATATTTTTAATTTCCTCCCCATAATTTCCTCTTCCTTTAAGTTGAAGATAAGCAAGTTATTATTATTCCTTATTTGTCAAGAAAAAAATTGAGACATGGAATCATTAAATGACTTGCTCAATGTATCAGTGAATAAGCTACTTACTAGAATACCAGTCCTCTGACTCCCAATGCTTTTTCCAATAACCACAATATTGTCTTTTTTATATTATTTTAATATTGAAATATTTGCACATTTTATTATTCGTACAGGAATAGCAAATCATGAAACAAACAAAAAAGAATTTATTGAAAATGAACATTAAAAAAAATGAACATAAAGTATGACTTTAAAAAGTCCTACTTGGGTAAAATAACAAAGTCCTCTAAAATCTGTTTTAAAAAATGCATTATTGAAAATTAAGAGCAACCTTATATAAAAACTTAAGAAAAACTATGTAAAGGCCAAAGTATTTACTAAAAATTATTCCTTTACCATAACCACCTAAAAAAAACAAAAAACAAAAAACAAACAAACAAACAACACAAAAAAAAAAAAACCCCAACACACTCTAAGGTTATTTTAGTGTAGGTTCAATGATATATCTCACAACATGTACACAATACATACACCAATTAAGAAATCATAAACATAAAGTGTTCTGACTGAAAACCCCTGTTGCCCTTGTTCATCTCAGCTAGTCTACAACCATGACAACAGTGAGACAATTTGTCACTAGGTATCCTCAAAGACTTGAAGTGTGGTAAGACTTGCCAGAGTCTGTGATTCTCTCTGTTAACATAGCTGCCAAAAACAACTGTAAGGGACCAATGCAGTGACCATCTTTCAATCTCCCTGGGCTTCAATGCCTCAGTTACAAAGTAACAAAAGAGGACATTGGAATCTCATATCCTTTCCAACTTGGATCTAAGATACTAGATGATACTAGTACCTTTATCCAAAATCACTAAATATATAACATAGAAAGAATAGTTCAAATGAAGTACACAAAGATGTTTAAATCCTTAAGAGATCTAAGTGACTGCTTATTAAACAGTAAATTCATGAAAATAAATTACAATATGCAAGAGGAAAATTGTTGAGAAACTTTTTGCCATTCAATTTTTTTTAGCATAAAATGAAATATCTTTAAATAAAGAAGTCTCAGAACTAATATCTAACAGAATATCAGCCAAACCAATCTAGGAGAAATAATAGTATTCACTTTTTCCTTTGAAGTATCTATAAGGCAGAACATAAAGTAGCTTATATATGAAATAAAACAGGAGAGAAGAGAGAATTTCTAATGTTCAATGGTACTTACCTATCCATTGAGAGAGCTATTGGAAGTCCATTCTGAAGTCCACTTAATCCAACTAAGCACCCAAGATACCTGTTCAGTTTTGTACCAGAAACAAGTTGGCCTCATGTAGCCTGATAAATTTGCTTCCTTACCAGGTAAGGAAGGAACCTTTGTGGTATTGTACTCTATCATGAAACAATCAAACTAAATTGGCAAGGAGCTGCTTGGCCCTGCCCCTACCCTGCTCTCATTTCTAACTGGTTACTGGAAATGGCCTCAGGCACTATCCGAAAAGTAGCAGAGACTGACAACCAGGGCACTGAGAAGTAGCAAGTAAGGAACCTAGAAAGGAACCTGAGAGACAAAGCAATACGAAGAGAGTTTATATGGGGATGAAAAAGGCTTTGACAATTTGCCTTGGGATTTTGTTTTTAAAAAGAATTGTGATTTCACTAGACTCTTGATTCTTAATTTCTGGGGTCCTACAGAGTAGCATAAGAAATTCTGCAATGTCATATGGCAGAATGGAATATTGAAATCAAATAGTGACATTTTGTAATGTTACTTCTGATAGCCAAATTTCTCAAAAAACAAAAATTTCTCTAAGTACACAAAATATATAAGTATTTTGAATATTACAGATAACATAACATCTCATTACATAGCTGTTTCATTAATAATAATTGTGTCATCATGACAGCAATAGTTACATTATTAAATTTTACCTTGATATATACCCTCCTATGTTGAAGGAAAAAGCAAAAACAGACCTTTACCAGAACATTAGAATATTATGCTAGCAAGCCACAGTAACAGAACTGATTCCCACAGGAGCCAGCTAATTTCACAAAACAAAAACTGTTAGCCTGTATTTATTAATTCATGTATTCATTCCACAAATGTCTGACTGCTTAGTATAAGCATGACACTATAGCAGATATAAATATAAATATTTCAAGTCAATTATACATCAATCCCCCTTACACATTCTACATTCCAGGCTAACTGGACTACTAACATCTACCAACTCCATACCTTTACCCAAGCTATCAGCTATTTCCCACATAGGACAGTTAAAGGTCTGTGTCTTCTAGGGTTCAGTCTGACCCTCTTCTCTTCTCCCTCTACTCGATTTTATGAGCTCCCAAGGTTTCAATTATCATCTGTAGGCAGAAAAATTCTCAGATCTACTTACTCAGTCTAACCTCCTGCCTGACCTCTATATTCTTATCAGATAGACCATCTCAAACTCATACAAAACTAAACTCATCTTTCCCTCCAAATTCTCCCACTTTTAAATGTCCCTACTATTCTCTTAGTCACTCAGGATCACAACAAATATATTCAATTCCTCTTCTTTCTACCCTTATATCCAAACTGTTGCCAAGGCCTGTCAATTTTATTGACTTCGTAATATCCCATATCATACATCACTATTGTCAAAAAAAATTTTTTATTGTTTGTATCATTTTGTCTTTGCATTACTTTTATTTAATGAATTAATTTTAATCTCCATTTAAATCTACATCTTCTAATACCTTAATCATTACTCTTACAGCATTCTTATCCATAAAATATTTGGAACATTTACCTTTCTGTACTTATTTTTAAATTCTTTGTTACAAAGTGATCAATTTTTATATGTGCCAAGAATGCTTAGACATAAGTCAATAACATTTTATCCCAATTCAGTTTTAGCTACAAGTCTATAAAATTTAGCTTTTTCAGCATTCTATTTTAATCTGCAACTTTTTTTTCCCTGGCTTGTCCAGTTCTATTTATAGAATATTGAAATTATCTATTAAGATTACACTGCCTAAATCAGAGATGTCAAACACTTAATGCTACTAAATGTACCCTAATCAGATTAAAATATAATTGAGAAAGATTTAATAAATGTAATAAATAAATATTATAATATTAAATAATAAATTAAAATACAATGAATCATATACATTTATCTAGACGATACACATACATATAGCATATTTTAAAATTTGCTCAGTATGAAGCCTGCAAGGATATTTATGTATGGATTAGTGGCCTCCATTTCAATTTGAATTTGATACCATTAAATCTTCAACTTAGTTGCTATGGTATTTATTTAATATACATTTGTTACTGTTTTGTTGTCTTTGGAACTTTTAAGCATGAAAAGGGATATTATTTCCCTATTCATCTTTCTTAATGCTTCCTACTTTGAATTCAATTATGCCAAATATCCTGATAGCATGTACTGATTACAAAGAAAAAAATTTGAGTCCAATTTGTCATTTGAAAAGACCGCTTCCACTGGCTTTGAAGGAGAGTGGGGATGGAGAGTGTTCCCAAGTGTAGTACTCTACACTTAATGTTACATTTTTAAAATACATTGATTAGTTTTATAGACTTTTCCCCCCTTTCTCCTCTTTTTTCTCATTAAAAAATTCTTTATATAAATGATGATTCTTTGGGAAAGAAAGTATTTCAAGGGAAAATTCAGCTGATGAAATGTCAATCAGAGGAAGACTGATATGTTCAGTGTGGATTCTGTTGATCAAATAGTATAAATAGGTTATAGATCATTCATTACATCTGTCTGACTTCCTTCAACAGTAGTACTACAATAAGAGTAAAAGAAGGGCAGATCTTAGATTTACTCAGGATTGGGGTTTGGTGAGGCAAAGCATAAGGTAAGTGATTTTAGAATATAAGAGAATATGAAACTGAAATGATTAGAAAGAGGAAAATAAGGTAAATAGTATACTACAAAACCAACAAGAACTGAATAATTAGAAATAAAGAATAAATAGATTTAGAAAAAATGATGCAATGGGAGACAGAAAGACAGAATATTATTACCTAAGAGACCAAATTCAAAGTTCTGGATCTTGGCAGTCAATTAGTAATTAATAACAGATGATTAAAGGCAGGAGTAACATAAAGGTAAAGATCATGGGAATAGGAGTAAGTATGATAAAAGACATTTATTAAGATTTTCCATTTAATTGAGTTTTTCCTACAAAAACTTTCTTTTTTTAAAAAGTAATAAGTAGCTGGCTCATTTTAAATACTATTTTAGCTCAGGAGGAAAAACTTATTCTTCTCATAATGCCCATTTCAAAACTATGAAAACAATCAATTCTAAAAGAATTTCCTATAGTCTTTAACACATGTCAACTCTTCTGATTATGCACTAATGGAAGGACAGCTGTTCAGACAGTTCTGACTTGCCAACATTTTATTCAGTTACAAATGATGACTGACCCCCCCCCATTCACCTCTTTTCCTGACATCCCTATTTTTGTCAAGGACATCACTATCTTTCATCACTTTCATCAAATTTATAACTGAAACCCTAATTTTTCCCAACACATCTAAACAATTGTTAATGTTTACTGGTTCTACTCACACAAAGTCTCTCACATCTTTCCCCTTCTCTCTACTTATATGAGTAATTCCTCACAGATGAGAAGGATTTTCCCATAACTTACAATTTTTAAATGGTTGAGGTCAAACTGGGATCAGCAGGTTTTGCCACAATTAGGAAAGAAACTTCCACATATGGAAATTGGATTTGGATATTCAGTTTGCTCTTTCATTATTCTCTTTTCATCATTTTATTTTGGCCATGAAGTTCTTAACAATTAAAATATATTTTCCTCCACTGAAGTTCTATTCTTATTTTTAAAATCAGAATATAAAGATTGTATTGATTTCCTAAATTTGGAAAGGTTCATCTTCAAGAGGTTGAAAAACAGGTGATAAATTCTGGGAGGCCACAACTCATGAAACTATCTACTAATGTAACAAGGCTATAGGATTTTCATTTTTGGGGTGACTGTATATTTGATAAAATAAGAAATCTTAGAGTATTACAGTTTCTACAGGATCATAGAGTTAGAAAATTCTTAGAGAATTCATCTAGTCCAATCATCAATTCCTGTATTTTATAGATTAGTAATTTGAAATACAAAGTTAATTAGTCCAAGTCTAAACAGATTTTAGGTAGCAAAGACAGGATATGAACCAGAAAGGTCTCCTTCATTTCATCCTTATGACATCACTGTAAAGATAGAATCCCACTTTACTTCACTTGCCTTCTAGGTTGAGTTTTCTTCTGGGAGCCCCAGGACATGACACCAACATAGACCCTACTTGTGCTTGTTTTCAGAGTCCCCTGGGATATGGGATACAGGATAGCCTGCTTTGTAGCTGGGTTTCCAAACAACAGGATCCAGAAAAAAGCCAGCTTCCAGAAGCCCTAATGATAGCAGTACCAACTTGCCTATCTCCAAACAGTGCCACCAATAGAACAAAAACTTTCTAATCATTTGCTTTTCTGCCAGCTCAGCATTCACCATTTACTGAAACTCTTGCTGGAATTCATTCACAGTGGTTACCAGGGGCCCTCTTATTCTCCCAATCCTAGCTATACTCCAATGTCAATAAGCAAAACCTCCTTCAAATGCCTGTTTGCCCACTGTCTCTTTATCTAACTCCATCCCAATTCACCAATTATCATATACTCATGCCTCTCCTTGTGCCCTCTGAAACTCCCATTCTGAAACTAACAAATTTCCTTTTATTTTCAACTTCCTTCTCTTCTACACTGTTTATCTTCTGGCACTCATAAAGAACTGGACTTCTGATAATACTTTATCACTAACCATCCTTCTTGATACCAGTTTTACTTTTTCTCATATGAAAAGACTCTTTGGTCCCAATAGTGGAGACAAAATATATTTTGCTCCCTCTTCTACTCCTCCATCACTCATTAAACCTCTTCTCCTTTGAAGTCATTACTACCTAAATGTATCAACTACATTGTCTTGATAATCAACCTCCCTAAAGCTACTGCCTTTTCCTTGTATCTACTTTGTATGTATCTTGTATATGTACAATAGATCAAACCCATTAGAATGTAAGATCATAGAGGACAGGAACTATTTTCACTTTTGGCTCCTCAAAACTTAGCACGGTTCTTAGAACCTATCAAGATCTTAATAAACAAATTGCTGATTGAGTAACTGAAATGCTGTCCCAAAGATACTGAGTTTCTTGGAATTTTTGAAAGAATTTCATGTGATTCAACTCTTATTAATATTTATCAAACACCTACATACAACATGGCATCACTAAGCTAAAGTTACAAAAGGATTTCCTAGAATCCATTCTCACTGGTTTACAATTCAAGAGAAGAATGGATAAAGAGAAATAACTCTGATTCAAGGGAGTTTGAGAAATGTCAAGTAGTGTGAGAATGAAAAGGAACAATAATTTTCTGCTAAGGGAAGGAGAGTAGATCAGGAAAATGCTTTATGGCAAAGGAAGATCTTGAGTTGGGCCTTAGATAAAGGATTTTCCACTTCAATAGGCAGAGACCGGGAGACAGGGAGAAAGGAAAGAGAGTCTTATTGAAAGCACTTCATAAATTGTCCATCTCAATTAAAAAAAACTCAGAAAGAAAACAGAAGGAGAAAGAAAAAGAATGATCAACCTGGATGAGCCCATTTGACAACTGAAAATAATAACTCGAATGATAAAATAAGAAGCCAAAAGCCAGTATCTTGTCTAAGGAACTTCTAGGAGGCCAGTGTCACTGGGTAAAAAGTTGGAGGGGGAGGCTCGAGGGTGGTGGTTTAAAGTCAAAGACTGGAAAGGGAGGAGTGGCTTGTAACCCAATTACCACACAAGGACTTGTATTTGATACAAGTGATGACAGCCATAGGGGTAGATATGTACCAACACATTAGGAAAATCACTTTCCTGACTAAATATAGGACGGATTGGAGCAGAGAGACTTGCAGCAAACAGCCCAACCAGCTGGCTTTTGCAGTAGCCCCAATGTGAGGTGGTGAGGGTCTGCACCAGAGTGGTAGCAATGTCAGAAAGGAGGTAGGTACCAGAAATGTTGCAAGTGAAACTGATAAGCTATAGGCATCTGAGAAGGGATGAAAAGGTTTGGAAGAGTTGCTATGGAGAATAGGAACCTGAACTAATGAGGGAGACACAGAAAGACAGCTTAACAGCAGTAAGGGGTCACTTGAGATTGTAGAACATCAATCTGTAGTGCATCTAGTTAGAACCATGGAATGACTTTCTCCACCTACTTCCACCAGTGCATGTGTAGGAGTGAAGGCAACCGGTGATGGAAGTGATTCAAGGCTTCAGTCTGACCCAGCAAAACTGGTGATATCATAAGGGAGCCAGGGACTATAGCGGGAAAAGTACAATGTTGAATTGAACGATTCACCAATGAGTCAAGCAGGGAAAGAAGGAAAGGTGAGACTGGCATGATAGCTGGAAGAAAAATGAGGGATAAAATATGATATGGAGAGCAATTTGGAACTATGCTCAAAAAATTATCAAACTGTGCATACCCTTTGATCCAGCAGTGTTTCTACTGGGCTTATATCCCAAACAGATCTTAAAGAAGGGAAAGGGACCTCTATGTGTAAGAATGTTTGTGGCGGCTCTCTTTGTAATGGTCAGAAACTGGAAACTGAGTGGATGTCCACCAATTGGAGAATGGCTGTATATACTGTGGTATATGAATGTTATGGAATATTATTGTTCTGTAAGAAATGACCAGCAGGATGATTTCAGAAAGGCCTGGAGAGACTTACATAAACTGATGCTGAGTGAAATGAGCAGGACTAGGAGATCATTATACATGGCAACAAAACTATACAAGGATCAATTCTGATGGACGTGGCTCTCTTCAACATTGAGATGATTCAAACCAGTTCCACTTGTTCAGTGATGAAGAGAGCCATCTACACCCAGAGAGAGGACCTATGGGAACTGAATGTGGACCACAACAAAGCATTTTCACTCTCTGTAGTTTTTTGCTTACATTTTGTTTTCTTTTTCAGTTTTCCTTTTTTTTCCTTCTTGATCTGATTTTTCTTGGGCAGCAAGATAACTGTATAAATATGTATACATATGTTAGATTTAATATATATTTCAACATATTTGACATGTATTGGACTACCTGCCAGCTAGGGGAGAGGGTAGGGGGAATAGGGGAAAAATTTGGAACAAAAGGTTTTGCAAGGGTCAATGTTGGAAAAATTACCCATGCATATATGCTTTGTAAATCAAATGTTTTAGTTTTTTTTTTTTAAATTACGAATAGAGTTTGGCAGAAGAAGGCAAAGGGAAATGTAAAACCAATAAATTAGGGTTATATAATGGAATTTATTTCAGAGTTCTTCAACAGAGAGGTGACAGAGGTGTGATGACAGGATCAAGGGGATGATCTTTGTGCAAGGCTGAAACAGAAGGGAAGAGTTAAGTTATGGGGAATGAGCAGATAAGAAACTGGGAGATTAAAGTGTTTAGGGGAGGTGTGTTAAAGCCCTCTATTATGAGGGCATGAGATATAGAAAAAAGATTATGAGCCAGGTATTGAATGCACTGATGAAGGAAGTGTCCTGAAGGTCTGCAAGACAACAGCTACCAGAATTTTGACAAGGTGGAAGACGTGAACCTAAAAACAGGAGAGGTTACAAAGTGAATGGGACAGAAGGAGAACCTGAAAAGAGTAAGAAAAAGGAATATTCTCACTACATCTCCCTAACTAGTAACCTCAGGAGAATGAATGAAAATACAGGCAGTGCTGATAAGGACAGGTAGGAAGATTGTGTCATCACAGAGGAACCAGGTGTCAGTGGCAACCCAATGATGGAAGAAGCAGGAAAGGAGATTTAAGATGAGAGAAAGTTTGTTGCCTATGGAACAGGCATTCCAAGGGCATATTTGAAGAAATGCATAACATTTAGTTGGGACTTTAAAATGAGTGAGTTGAGCAGAGAGAGAATAAGAAATATGGTAGTGGTAGATGAAGAAAAGGTTTAGATGACGACTTACAGAAGATATGACCAGGTGTGAATTTCTTAATCATTAAGAAAAAGGACCCTCTCCTCTTCCCAGCAGAGGCTAAATATCAGTAAGAAAGAAAAACAGAAGGCAAAGAGTTAGATGGAAGAACTTTCATTTCTTCTTTCCTCTTCCCTCTAGAGGTTCCTACCCCTACTGGAGGTTGGAAATCAAAGCAAGAGATGGGAACCACAAGATGGAAAGCCTCTCTTCTCAGAGTTATACATAACAAGAAATGGAAAGCACATAGATGCATTGAACATGATGAGTAGAAGGCCCCAGATTCCTTCTCCTCTGCCCTCGAGAGGCTAGAGATCAGGTGGAAAATGATGACTTAGCAGCAATTCCAATCTATTTTTCTAACCTCATTTATTAATTTATTTAGATTTTTTTTTTTTGGACTAGGTGAAAGAGGAGATTCTTTTTCTCAGTTGCAACCTAGTTTTAATAACTGAATGGGTGCAGCTTCAAACTGAGCTGTGGAAGACGTTAGCTTAAAAAGGCTCTTTCATTCAGGGCCATCTCCAGTCATTTTGATCTGGCCACTGTACCCAGATGGCTCTAGAGGATAAAGTGAGGTGGGTGATCTTGCACAACCCTCCCTCACTTAAATCCAACTCACTTATATGTCATGGCGTCACCTCCCTGACATCACGATCCTCTCTGAAAACTAAGGACAAACGATAATCACCAAGCTCTACTGTCTGGCTAAACTAGAATTCTCTTTGTCCCCAAATATGGCCTTCCATTACCTACCTCTATGCCTTGGCACTATCGTTATCCTTGCCACATAGTAGGTGCTTGAAAAATGTTTACAGATTACTTACTTATTAAATGTGTTCCCTCTTTAACTCTGCCTCAAAAATATTTTACTCCCTTCAAAAAGTGAATACATGCTCACAAGTGTCTTATTTCCCTTTTCCTATTTATTTCTATAGGCTTAATTCAAATACTAGAAGGCATTGGGCAACCTAGAGGTTTTTTTAATCCTTCAAAACAATTTCTTATTAGATGATTTGCTCAGCTGAAGCACCGCCTTTCCCCATGAAACCTCTTCTGGTATAATCAATTGCTTTTGGCCTTTTCCATTAAGAACCCTGTATTTTTAATGATGCTGTATTCATTCTGTGTGTACTTATACTGTAGATATATCATCTTTAAGAGAAGCTAAGTTTCTTAAGAGTATGAATTGTCTTAGTTTTGGTCTTTGTATCCCCAGTGCCTTGCCCTTCCTGATGCTTCATAAGGACTTAATAACGCTTCTTGAGAGACTGGACTCCTCTAATGAGTGGACAACAAGAAATTTGGATACCTATTTTAGGACATGATATTTACCCTTTAGAAGAATGGTTTTAGAATTTTCCCATGGGTGGATAGATGGAAATACCATGCCACACTTATAAGAGAATCTACAAGCCTCCTTTCCATGCCAGGGAAAGGAATTCAAAGAACCCAATACCCAATTTGATGCAAGTGAATAAAAACACTTTACCTTCTAGCTGGGAGACAGAAAAGGCCAGGGCAACAACAGAATTGTGTGTTCTATATAAAGCATCAACAAATAAATGTTTTCTAAAGATTATGTATTGGTAAGCTCTATATTGTTTTTGAATATATCTTTTCAAATAAAAGACACACCTTTTAAACTGGAGCGGCTAGAAGGTCTCCCTACATTATTCCTCTGGTGCTTTGTTGACATACGTTTCATCTGTCGAGGTGTGCTGGGAGGAGAGGTACCATAAAGGTTTTCAGTATTTGTTTCATCTGAGAATTCCTCTGGATCAGATTCAGAGTTTTTGCAAGCAACATCTCCCAACTTGCACTCCTGCCTAAGAAAGAAAGAAAAAAGAATAATGAAAATTTTTGTCAAAAATATCTGTTAATTTGCAGTTTTCAAATGTTCTTTCATTCCTACTCTCAACCCTTTTATACACCAAAAAGTAGTCAAAAGTTCCATTTCCTGATGTTCTCAGCAACGAAGAAATAGCCTGTTAAGAGCCATAAGCAGAAAAAAATCCACATAAAGTCATACACCAAAAGTTTTAAAATATTTTCATCACACATTTTAAAAACAAAACAAAATAAAATAAAGAGTACTTAAGTTGCACAATAAAAATTAAAACTAAAAATGTGCCGTCAGTGAGCTGGTATCAAACCTAAGTAATGAAACAAGTACAGTCCTGCCTGGCATTTCAAAATCTTACTTCTTAGTTTTACTGAAAAACAAATCCAGAGCCGAAATTTAAGAACTACTTTATGCAGCCCAACATACTAGTTATTGGGGAGGAAGAACATCCATGCTCATAACCAGTAAGCTACTTCCCTTCTCCTATGTGCTTTTATAGGAATGTATTTAAACACTTAAGAAACTAAGTACTAAGGGGGAAAAAACCCACAGGTTTTTTTTATCTTTTAAAACATAATTTCATATTAAGACTTGCTCAAGGCTACATTATTAGTAAGTGATACAGCCAGAGACAGGATTTAAAACAAAGCCTTGACTCCAAATCTAAGGCTTTTTCCATTAAGTATTTTCTCTTCTGAAACATGAAATTTTTACACTTTATTTTTTTTTTAATCATGCACCTACTCTTATGTAATCTGACCCCATATGAGAATAATGTTTTTAGATGTATAAAATTAAAATACGCTATTTATAATGAAATATCAAATAACAAAAAGAAAAATGGAATTTGAAGGTAGGATAGCAATTTGCTTTATTAGACTTCAAAATAACATTTCTCATCAATTTAAATGTAAATGTTCTTTTGTTAATACCAATCTAATTAGATTTTACATGTTTCATGTGACATTTGAAAATGTCTTTTGAATTTGATTTTAATTCAGCATATTGGTAACTTAAAAAGCATTTATAGATTTATATTATTCTTTTATTTGTATTTGCCTTTCATCATATCCTTACATTGGAGATTAATCATATCCAATTAGAAGTTAAGTAGTACTACTCCAATTACATAGTTAAATGAAATATAAAATTTGGTCATTTCTTTTGCCCTTGCACTGAGATCCAAAAAACAAAAACAACAAAACAAAACAAAAAACCCACAGGGTGAGTTTAAAAATTTTATTTACACAAATGTGAAAATGGAAATCTCGATTCTTTTCTTAATTTCTGACAGCACAGAAGTATATAGGGCACCTTGATATTACTTGTTATTCAAACAACCTCCTAAGCTATCATCAAATTGACTTTACAAGTTTCACACAAATTCTATTTTGCCTTCAAACTTTAGTTTGAATTAATTTAGAAGCATTATGAAGTCTGCAGCAAAATCTAATTTCAAAAATGCTGTATTTGGAATAGTAGTACTATGATTAATTTATAAACCACCAATTATTCTGGCAATTAACACTATATGCAAATTTATTTTGGGGGGTTTATTAAAGACTTTCTATTGACTGGCAATTTAAGAGTTTAAATTACAAAATGACATTTATACACAAATGTGTGGAAGCAGGCCTACATAAGTAAAAGAGTTGTAGATACATTATTAATACTTTTTTTGGTAAATGTATCTGGTGGCCTTTATTAAATGCTTCTGTGTTGACTGAAAATCTTAAAATGCTACAAAATGTTACAAAAGGATATGCATGTGAATATACACATGTGAATATATGTATGCATATGGAAGCAGATCCAAATAACTACCAATATAAAAACAGTATAGACATTTATCCAAGAGTGTTAATAAATCCAGAAAAATTGGTAGTTCATGAAGAATGCTGAAAATAGTTTTTGTAGGTTATGTTGGCCACAGTACGATAGACTGAAGGTTTGGAAGGGACCTAGGGACCAGTCCCATCGTTTTGCAAATGAGAATAGTGGCTCCAAAATCAGGGCTATTTCCACTAATGAGCGGAAACAGGAGCAAATTGTAAAAGAGCATGAATTTTAATGGTCTCTTTTATGTAATCTTTATAACTCAAGATAGTTTAGTCAAGAATCCTATACTGTAAAATGGTGGAGTTTAAAAGTTAAATTTCTGGACATAAAAATGCATTTTATTCTTTTTCTGTTTAAATGCCTCCTGTACTCTGAAGAAAATAATTTGAGTATAGAATTTTCTCTAACCAGTCTATTACCGAATGTAAACAAAAAAGATAAATTGATGTAATCATTCTGTTAAAACTCAACTTTGGTGTCTACTTCAGGAAAAGTGCTGTCTTTTTTTCTAAAACCCCACAAAGTTTAAGAAATGTAGATAATAACACTTTTCAAAGTGTTTCCAAATTATTTTAATTATTCATTTATTTTGATTATTTTAATGGTATGTAAAAGAAAAATATCAAAACAGATGAAAAAAATGTCACAAGTTATATAAAGGAAACTGTAGAATAATCATCCTGACTAATTAAGAAAACTACATATTAACATTATCTATGTTCTAATTTATTTTTTTTAATTTTAAAAAATATTTCCCAATTACATTTTAATCTGATTGAGTCACAAGTGTTGCCATGCAATCTTGTTTTAACTCCTCTAACCTAGATTATAAATAACTTTTTAATATTTACTAATACCATTATTTTAAAGGACCATGATCATCTATCACTATTTTTTTTAAAAAAGCATTAATTATATAGATTAAGTATTTTTGAAGTATTATTATTCACTTCTTTGACCTATGCTAATACTGTGGTACATAACTATGCTACTATTTTGGCACATATTATATGTATTGTCCTGTATGTATATACAGATAAATATCTCTTGACTATATGTCTTGCCAATAATACTATAGGACTCTATGAGATCAGGAATAAAGAGCTTTTTTCAATTGTTGTTGTTCAGTCATTTCAATCATGTTCAACTCTTCGTGATCCTATATGGAATTATCTAGGTAGAGACAACGTGGCAGTTCGCCATTTAATTCTCAGGTGAGAAACTAAAGTACACAGGGTGAAAAAGTGGCTGAGGCCAGAATTGACTTCAGGAAGACTCCAGGCCTAGTTCTTTATCTGCTGCATCACCTGGCTGTCCTTAAGAGATTCAATCTACTCATTTCATAGAAAAGGAAAGGGAGGCCCAAAGAGCTTGAGTGGATTGCCTGAGCCCAAAGTAGACCAGGGAAGAAATCACTTGATCTACCACAGATTTATTTTGCTGAAATAGAAAAATATGACAAAATTCATTTGGAAGAACAGAAAGACAAGAATATCCAAAGAACTAATGAGGAGAAATGTCTAGGAAGGAGATTTAGCAGTCACCAGTTTTATCTGGTACTGGCTAAGAAAGAGAAAGGTAGAATGAAACAGAGCAGACACACCATATACAGCAGCAAACAGATAAAGCAATTTAGTGTTTGACAAATGTAAAGATTCAAGTGCTCAGGACAAGAATTCATTATTTGGTAAAAATTCAAGGGAAAGTTAGAAAGCAGTATGGCAGAAACTGGGCATAAATTAATATCTTACACTATACATGACCTAGATATAAAAGGAGAAATTAAAAGAAAATTTGAAGAACATAGAACATATTATCTATCAGACTTATGAATAAACAAGATAGCACAGTGAAATGTAAAATAAATAATTTAAATTACATTTGTACAAATAAAATAAATGTAGGCAAGATCAGAAGAAAAGAAAAATGGGAGGAAAAATTTATTGAGTTCCTCAGATAAAGGCCTCACATTTCAAATATATAAGGAATGTCTTCAAATCCATAAGAAATAAGTCATTCCCCAATTGAGATATGGTCAATGGATAGAAACAAGCAATTTTCAAATGAAATAATCAAAACAATTTATGATCATATGAAAAAATTATCTAAATCATTATTAATTAGAGAAATGAAAATTAAAACAACTTTAAGGTACCATCTCTCACCTATCAATTGGCTAAAATGACAAAAGAGGAAAGTGACAAATCTTAGAAGAGATGTGGAAAAACTAGGACCTTAATTCATCATTGGTGGATCTGTGAGCTGGTCCAACCATTTTGTAGAGCAATCTGCAATTATGCTCAGAGTTATTAAACTACTTCTATCCTTTGATCTAGTGATACCACTATTAAGTCTGATTCCCCAAATGATTATGGAAAAAAGAGAAGAACCTCTATGTTCTAAAATATTCATCTAAGTTCTCTTTGTGGTGACAAATTAACTGCAGGGATGCCCATCAATTAAGGAATGGCTAAAAACCGGGGAGTATATGTTCGTGATAGAATATTACTCTTCTATAAGAAATAATGAGGTCCATGAGTTTAGAAAAACATGGAAAGATTTACACAAAATAATGAAGAGTAAAATGACCAGAATCAAGTGAACATTTTATATAGTAAGAGCAATATTATTTTTAAAAACAACTTTGAGTGATCAAATCATTTTATTATAAATACCCAAATTAAATACCAAGATTCTATGAATTTGTGTTTGCATCTAGAGAACACACACACACACACACACACACACATACACACACACACGAATAATGGTAGCCATTCTAAGGAGGGAGGGAGGACACAGAGAATGGGGGATAGGATTGAAGGGGGGAAGTTACATGATAACTTTGTTGTATATTTAAAAAGAATAACAAGTTGTATATCTCAGATCTGCAATTCCAGAATCAATCTTCTTTTTTTTTTCTATTCTACTTTGTTATGGAAATGCTTGTTTTATTTCTTTCATAATAAAAATTTATAATAAATAAAGTTCATAATAAAAAATAAAAAAATAAAGTTCATAATAAAATTTAAACAAGAGGCAAGAAATAAATGGTAATTTTTATTCAAGCATAGGGCCTTGAATATTGATTGATAATAAGTTTTTACCATCAAAAGGAAAACCAACTGAAATCCAAGAGAATTTTAGAACATTTAATGAAATTCCATCTTACTATTTACAAATATAAGTCGGGGGCAGCTAGGTGGCGCAGTGGATAGAGCACCAGCCTTGAATTCAGGAAGACCCAAGTTCAAATCTGTCTCAGACACTTAACACTTCCTAGCTGTGTGACCCTGGGCA
This sequence comes from Sminthopsis crassicaudata, assembly GCF_048593235.1. Taxonomy (NCBI): domain Eukaryota; kingdom Metazoa; phylum Chordata; class Mammalia; order Dasyuromorphia; family Dasyuridae; genus Sminthopsis; species Sminthopsis crassicaudata. The sequence continues at coordinate 131,145,452 of NC_133620.1, forward strand.
AGTCACTTAACCCCAGCCTCAGAAAAAGAAAAAAAAAAAAAAAGAGAGAGATATAGATTTATTAAGCACTTACTATGTGCCAGGTTAAGCACTAGAGATTTAAAAAAAAAAAAAAAAAAGGTAAAATCGAGTCCCTGCTCTCAAGGAGCTCCCAGCCTGATGGCAAATAAGAGGCTAACAAATCTGTACAAACATGCTATATATATATATATATATATATATATGTACATATATATAGATATAGATATATATGTATATATACATATATATGAAATATTAGGATACACACACATACACACACCCCAACACAAACACCTTTGACATAAACTGGATATAACCTTAGTGGGAAGTTACTAGACTAAAAGACTGAGAAAGCCTTCTTGCAGAAAGTGTGACTGCAGACTTGAAGGAAACCAGGGAAGTCAAGAGGCAGAGATAAGGTGGGAGAGTGTGGCAGGACAGTCAATGAAAGTGTCTGTGATTAGGTATTGGGTTGTTTTGTCTGAGGAACTACAAGGGGACTGAGTATCAATGGAACACACATAAAAAAGGTGTAAGAGGACTAGAAAGTGATCCAATTTTCCTTGTGCAGCAAGATAACTATATAAATATGTATACATATATTGGATTTAACATATATTGTAACATATTTAATATGTATTGGACTACCTGCCATCTAGGGTGGTGGGAGGAAAGAGGGGAAATTTTGGAACAGAAAGTTTTGCAAGGATCAATGTTGTAAAATTTTCTATGCATATGTTTTGAAAATAAAAACTTTAAATAAAAAATGTGGGGAAAAAAGAAATTTTTTTTTTAAAAAATTAAGACTAGAAAGATATGAATACGATAGATTATAAAGGAGTTTAAAAGCCAAATTGAGGAGTTTGTATTTAATTCTTGAAGTAAGGAGTCACTGAAGTTTACTAAATAGGGAAAACAAAATGATCAGACCTGTGTTTTAGGAACTGGACTAGTGTGGTGGCAATATCAGAATACAAGGGAGCATACATGAAAGATCTTTCAAAGGCAACTGATTGGATATGGGGTCTCAAAGTGTGAGGAATCAAAGATGATGCAACCTAGGTTATAAGCGTGAATGATTGGAGGGATGATAGCACCTTCAACATTAAAGGCAAATTAGGAAGAAGGGTTTAAGGATAATGAGTTCAGTTTTGTACATTCTGAATTTAAGAAAGATTATTTTTAAAGATGTGATTGATTAAAAAGTATAAAAAAAAAACTCATCCCATAAGAAAATAATAGAAAGAATGAACTACAGTGTAGTTATTATAGATGCTGATAAATCTCCAAATGCACTGAAAATATGCAACTCCAAAAAGCATTTATCAAATGCCTAGAATATTTTAGGTACAAAGGACATTTGCATTTACTCCACTGACAGAAATAATATGGACATGGGTAACCCACAGGATGTCTTAGATACATTACTGTAGATGGAAGCTAATAACGTATAACCTGCAGTTGGCTTTTTTCCAAACGAGGTAATTCAGGCCAATTCCAATAGAGGCTCTTAGAAAGAGGGCCATGGAAACCAAATGCGGATCACAACATAGTATTTTTACCTTTTTTGTTGTTTGCTTGCTTTTTTTCCTCTCATTTTTTTCTTTTCAATCTGATTTTTCTTCTGTAGCATGAAAAATGTGGAAATATGTTTAGAAGAACTGCATATGTTTAAGTTAATATTGGATTACTTGCTATCTAGGGGGAAATAGATAAATTTGGAACACAAGGTTTTACAAAGGTGAATGTTCAAAACTATTTTTGTGTATATTTGAAAAAAAAAACTATTATTTAAAAAAAGGACCAAGTTCCAATGAAATTCAGGGCCATACCATAATAAGATTTTGGAATAGGAGTTTAGTGGAGTAATTTCCCACAATACTCTGATCATATATTAGAAGAAAACACACTACTGGTCAAATAATATCTTCATTGTCCCCAGTAATATGCCAAAATTCATCATCATTTGTGCTTTAGAAATCAAGCTTTTACTCAAATTATCTGCTTTAAAAATGCAAGGAAAAACTTTTACAGTGGAGAGGAAGGGGGAGTGAATGAATCTTACTCTCATCAGAATTGGCTTAAAGAGGAAATAACATACACCCTTAATATGGGTATAGAAATCCATTTTATCTTGCAAGAAAGTAGAAAGGAAAGGGCATACAAGAAGTGGAGAGAATGACAGAAAAGGGCATTCTGGGGGAGGTTGTATTTAGAAGCAAAATACTTTTGAGGAAGGTCAGAATGAAAGAAAAGAATAGAATAAATAGGGGGAAAAACAGTAATAGTGAATTTGTGAAAAGTAATTTTGAAGTTAAGTTTCTCTGATAAAGGTCTCATTTCTCAAATATATAGGGAACTGAGTCAGATGTATTTAAAAAAAATATAAATAACACCACTCCCCAAATGAGAAAAAATCAAAAATTATGAACTATGTTCAAAGGTTACAAAATCATTCATATCCTTTGAATTAATAATACCACTATTAGGCATGTTTCCCAAAAGACATTTTTTAAAAGGAAAAAGACTTATGTGTACAAAATTATTAATAGCAGTTCTTTTCTCAGAGAGAGAATTAGAAATGGCCGAATAAATTGTCATTTGTAATTCTATTGGAATAAGAAATGATGAGCAGAATTGTTCTCAGAAAAAACCTGGAAAATCCTCCATGAACTCAAGCAAAGTGAAATGTACTGTGTACAAAGTAATAGCAATGTTATGGGATAATCACTTGTGAATGACTGCTATTCTTCAGCAATACAATTATCCAAGATTACTCTGAAGGACCTATGATGAAAAATGCTATCCATACCCATAGAAAGAACTGATTTTCTCTGAATACAGATTGAAGCATACTTTTTTAAATTTTATTTTTCTTGAGGGTTTCTTTTTTGGGAGGAAGGAATCCCCCCCCACAACATGACTTGTATGGAAATATTTTGCACAACTTCATATGTGCCTTCTCAATGGGGGTGGAGTGGGGATGAAGGGGGAGAATATGTGGAACTCAAAGTTTTAAAAACAAACGTAAAAAAATTGTTGCATGTAACCGGGGAAAATAAAAATATTTTAAAAAGCAAAAGCCAAAAAAAAAAAAAAAAAAAGGAAAATAGATAATTTAATAAAATTTAATATGCATCAAAAAAAAAAAAAAAAGGTATAACCTTCACTAAGACTTTCAGAACCCTCATATAACACACACATGCACACACAGTAATTACAGAAGTATGGCCCTATTATATAGGGAGACTAAGAAGGATTTTTTGTTGAAGGAATAACTTGGCTTGAACTTTGAAGAGAAAAAGGGATTTAAGAGGCAGAAATGAGTAGATGCATTCCAGGCATGGAGAATAACCTAAGAGACAGAGGGAAATAAATGGAATATCATATAGAAGTAACAATAAAAAAGGTCTGCTTCTCTAGTCCATAGAGAAGAGTCAACTTTTTAATCATAGACTAGAATAAGAAAGAAGAGTATGAGGGATATTGATTAGAAAAACTGAGGAGGGAAGTTGACTTAATTCATTTTGAATAGCCTCTATTTTCTCAGTAAAATTCAAAGGCTCTTTGCTGAGTATAAGGACTGTGTTATATGACTGACTGAATAATATGTTGGTACAGTTTCAATGTCTTCTGCAAAAATAATTAAAGCTGTTAAAAATATTTGAAGATTCTTGTAAGTTGTGTAAAATCAAACTGCATTTGTATTTTTGTCTACACAAATAAAATATTTCAATATAACTAATATAGACCAAACAATATTTTCTTAACTCAAAATATTTGGTATACATGTCAACATTCTAAACTAAGCAATTTACTACAATAGCTCTTTCCATTTGAAATCTAGGATATTTCAGATTGACTGAGCTGATGTAATTAACTCCGAACTAATTTATACTTATTTTCCTAGATATATTCTTTGCAAATAAATATTTTCACTAAATACAATGAATTTTATAAACTCACTTTTTAAGATATCACTTGCTTTTTTCACTCACGTGTAACATTTGTTCAGTATCTCAACAAAGACTGTTAAATGGCCTAAAGAAATCTATATTAATTTATTCTAGATTAGGAATAATAACATATTTAACAACTACCCTATGAAGTTAACTCCAGCAACAATGTTTTGGTGCTTCTATATTCTATATTTCCTTCCAACACTGACTTCCTATATTTTTACCAAAGATAAAGAATTTGGATAAAGAGTGTGAAGTAAACCTCAGGATTTGTTTTAAATTGAATTTCCCTTTTAGTGATATGGAACATATTTCAAAAAATGGTTGTTTATGGTTCATAATTCCTTCTGGAAATAATTCATAGTTTTTGAATTAACAAGGGAAAATGACTTTTGTCACCATTTCCTGCAGTGATATGGGAAATCACATTAAAAAAGTTATAATAAAAATGAATTTAGAACTACAGAATTTTAGAACTTAAAAGAGCTTAGAGATAATATCCTTATTAGACAAACTATAAATGAAACTGGTTAGAAGATTCACTCAAGGAATCATAATATTCTCTTTTTTAAATGCTTTTACTATACTTTAACATGCTCAAATACAAATAAGCAGAATATAAAATTAGTTCCCAAAGAACTTTGGGCTCATAAAATAATATAGATTTTTTTTTCTTTCCAATTTTCCACATCTAAAAATTTGTTTCCTATGTTATCACTTTCCCACCCCACCTCCCAAGAACAATCACATTGTATGGAATTTTTCAAAGAAAAATTTCAAGTTATACAATTTGCAATAAAACAAATTTTAACGAAAACTGCTAAAACTGTAAAGGGACACTAGAGACAACAGATGGTACTAAAAGACTAAGTAAATAATATTCTCTTAACATTTTTGGCAGTTCTTCATGTTCTCACTGTAGAACTATTTCCATCTATTACTGGAAAAACGATCATCAAAATATGTCATCTAATTTTTACTTAACACCATCCAAAAACTTGGGCCTTTCCTAGTTCTGTTATCATCTCATTAAACTATCAGGATACATTTAATACCATACACGTTATACATACACTATGAAATTTAAGTAATATTTCTAAATCCTTCACTGGATCATACATCACAGATCTACAATTGAAAGGTGTCTCAGGGGTTACTTATGCAGTTCAACCCTTCTCATTTTACACATGAGGAAACTGAGGTCCACTGATGCTAAGTGATTTGACCCTTTAGTGTCACAAAAAGATAGTGTTTCAGAAATGTGGATCAGTACCTATCAGAAAGAGGATTCAAACTCTTCTTCTGAACCAAGAAGACCTGAGAATTTAAACACTAGCCCCATAAAATACTAGAATAGAGAATATGCTTGACCTTTCAGAGTTATTCTAGACAATGCTCTAAGATTTTAAGTTTCAGAGAATGAGAAATACCTACACTAGTTCAGGGAGTTTCCTTACCTGGATTTTCACTGACTAACTTTCATGCTTGGAATACTCTTCCTCCTTGTCTATCTCCAAGATTCCCTGTTCTTCCAGGTCCTTGCTAAAATTCTACCTTCTGCAAGGAATCTTTCCCAATCCTTCCTTAACTCTGGGACCTTCCCTCTATGATTTACTCACATTTAAGTTACCTATATCTTTTTTTGTACAGAGCTGTTTGAACCCATTAGATTTCAGAAGAGGGACTGGTTTTTGTTCTTTTTCACATCCTCAGTGCTTAGCATATGCTGGATCCATAGGAGAAGCTCAACAAATATTTGTTGACTTGATAGTATTAATAATACTACAGGTCTAATCTCTGACTCTTTAACCCTAAGTATAAAGCTAGTATTCTTTCCATTAACACTATAATCACTTTTTCCAGTGCACATTTTTCTTTACCAACAATTCCCTTAATCCATTATTTAGGAAGATCTCTACTTGTACAAAACACATTTCAGAGGCAATATTATAAAGGAAAAGTATATGACTTAGGTTCAAAGTCCCTGTTCTGTCAATTGGACCTCAGTTTCTCAATTTCTTCTTTTATAAAATGGGCACATGATACTTGTGTTATCTCCCTTTCAAGATTGTCCTTTTAAACATTAAAGCACTATGTAAATGTTAGTCACTACTATTAACAATGAAGATAACAATCAACCATCAAGTCCTTGCTATATACCAAGCACCATGCTAGGCACTAGAAATACAAAAGTGATTTGGAAATCCAAAATATATACAAAATGGATATAAAGTATTAGCAAGAGGGGAGAGGAGGGTAAGAAGGGAAAAGACAAACAGAATTTTTGAAAATTCAGTTATGCTACATCTTTAGCAATTATGAAAAGGAAACAAAATTGTCTGTATATACTTTATATACACACATGCATGTATATTCACATACATACACATATGTATGTGTTTATATATGTGTATATATGTGGATGTATGTGTATATATACATAAATACACACACATACACATTCCTTAACTGATTGTACATAGTACCACATAATACCTTTACAAAAACTGACCATATATTTGATCATGAAAATCTCACGAATGAAGAAAAGCATGACTATTAAACAAAGACTTTCATGCTTTTCTTCATTCGTGAGATTTTCATGATCAAATATATGGTCAGTTTTTGTAAAGGTATTATGTGGTACTATGTACAATCAGTTAAGGAATGTGTATGTGTGTGTATTTAAAGTATATTAGTAAAGCAACTTAAAAATACAGGATAGAAGATTAAAAATTTAGAGACTAACTCTTTGTGTATCTCCAAAACTTAGCAGTGTCATTCACAGTAGGCACTTAAATGTTTACTGACTGACTATCCACTGTTAAGTAATTTGCTCAGCTGCTAAGACAACAAGCAAGATATTATTTCTCTAATGAATCATCTGATTATCATATAAATTAAGATTACATAAATAGCCAAGGAATTTAAACAGGTGTCAAAAAATGAGCAGCTTAAATATAAGCATAATTTGTTTTTCTCCTGAATATTCAGCTTTGATGGTCAAATCAAAGGATTATGAACAGTAGTCCATAGGTTAGAAAAATTGACATTTTATTAAGCTTTCTATGAAGTATGAAATTTTTTTAAAAATCTTTTTTTAACAAAATGAAGGGGAAAAAGAATTGTCTTATGCTTTTACACAATATTAAATAAAAAAATCTACACTTTCCTATGTGCTTTTTCATCATTCAACAACCAATGCTAATAAAATATAAAAAATTACAACTATATTCACCTTATGTTTCACAAAATCAAAAACACTAAAACTAAAGTATGTAGAAGAAAATCAAATTAACTCATTTATTCTATTAAACAAAAACAACATCTCAAGTCCATCAGACAGGCACTGCAACTGTATTTATTACATATGTTACATATGCACAAGCATATGGGAGCTCCTTATGCTAAGAAGCCTAACGGTGCAGAAAAAGTCTTAAGTTAAGGGAAAGGGGGAAGTCATAGGGAAGAAAGAAAAGGACTAATTCCTTCCTGAAGAGATGATATAGCAAAAGCACCATTCTTTTTCCTTTAAACTGTTAGACCATTAAGATGATCTGTTTATCTACAAAGGTTCAAGCTGAATCAGAGCTTTCTGAATGCTTCAAGTCCAGTGTATTTTGGAAAATACAGCAATGCAGAAAGACAAGTTCTGGGGGCTCCTTAACTAAATAAATACAAGGGTGGATTAAAATTCATTAATACATTAAGATCAAGATACTTTCATTTTCCAAAGCAAGATACTACTCCAATTTTATCAGTTTTAATTTTCATTTAAAACAATGTTACTTGGAAAGCACTAATTGTGCTTCAAGTTTAATTATGTATAAATGTATAGGACAACTTAAGTAACCCATAACAATTCCAGAGTCAGGAAAATCAGAACTTAAATATGGTCTCAGATAATTACTAATTGTTTGAGCCTGAACACTGACCCTGTTTGCCTCAGTTACCTCACCTGTCAAATGAGCCAGAAAAGGAATGTAAAACAATTCCAGTATCTTTGCAAAGAAAACTCCAAATGGGATCACAAAGAGTTGGATACTACTAAAAGCAATTGAACAACAATAAAAACATACATGCAGAAAAACAAACTTTAACAAGACTTTTTTTTGTTCCTCATAACTACCTCAAAAATAGATCTTAATGTAAAAATAAAAGGAGATAAAGTTTAATTTTTTTTTAAATCTTCCATTTTAAAGCAGACAGTTTCAATCTCACCTATAGATTTTTTATAGTATTCATGGAGAAACAAGATGCCAAAGCCATTTGAATTCATGTTTGAATTCTTAATTTTACAGGAATGTGGATCTTCTAAATTTAGAAAACTGGCATTACATAAAAACAATACCATAACAAGAAAGCAAACCCAATCAGAAATATCTGACTGCCTGCCTTTCCCCTGAACTTCCTCCTTCCCCAAAGGCAATCATTTGCCAAGTCTGGTTGATTCTATCTCCCACAGTATCTCTTATATCTTCCCTCCCCTAGAATGAAACCTTCTAGGTTAAAGCTTCATGGTCTCTCACTAGACTATCTCAGTGCCTCAAGCCTCTCCCTTTTTCCAAACTGTTTTCTACTTAACTGTTATTAAACAGATATTCCTTAAAGAACAGGTGCTGCTCCAGTCATTCCTCTGCTCAAGAAATTACAGTAAATCCCAATTATATCTAAGATAAAATACAATCTCCCTTGCTTGTTTTTAAATTTCTCCAGGATCAAATCACAAACTATAGGATCCTTACACATTACTCTCATGTCATCTAAGCTTCAGCCAAATTGGCCTACTTGAGGTTCCTTATACATTCATCCTTATTTTCATACTTTACAGTCTGCCATGCTCAGAGTGTACTTTTTCCTTTCTAAAATTCCTATCATCTTTCAAGATCAAGTTCAGTTAAGTCAATAAACATTTATTAAGTGCTCTACTATTTTTAAGTTCCATATATACTATGCTAAGTGCTGAAGACAGAGGCCAAAAAAAAAAAAAAAAAAAAGAAGCTTATCCTGCTCTCAAGAAGATCAGTCTTAACCATTGACAATAACATGAAAACCATTATGTACAAATTATGATATATACAAGATAACCTGATAGTTCTTTGAACTTGAAGCTAGATAAGCTTAAGAGGCATAGGTGAGGAGGGGGAAGGTTCTAAGTATCAGAAATCTCCATAAATGGGGTGCCTTTGTCTTCTTGTGCAAGGAAAAGCAAGGAGGCTCACTGCAAAGAATATAGTGAGGGAAGCAAGTTATACAAAGACCATAATGGTAAGAAGAGGCTAGGTTATGAAGGACTTTAAAAGTTCAAGACATAGATTTGTATGAGTCTGGAAGTAATAAGGAGACACTGTAGTTTACTGAATAGAAGGAATGACTTGGTAAGGCTTTAGGAAGATTACTTTGACAACTGAGGACTAGAGTGGGAAAAGAACTGAGGCAGGGTGACCCACCCAGATATTTAACAGTTCAGGTGTGACATGATGAAGGCATATACCAATCTAGTGACAGGTCAGAGGAGAGGATGTTACAAATAGAGGAATGCCAGGAAGTGGCAACTGAATTGGACATGGACAAGTAAGACAGAGTAATCAAGGGTAACACCGAGGTTGTAAACGTAGATGACTTGCCGCAAGAGTAATAGGGAAGACAGGAAAAGGGAAGAGTATAGGGAAAAGATAATGAGTTTAGTTTTGGATATGTTGAACTATGTCTAAAAGACAATTGGAGAAGGAAGAATTATCATCTATATAGAGATGATCCTTGAATTCATGGGAACTGCTTGAAATCATACAATGAAACAGAATAGAGGAAAAAGAGGAGAGTCTAGATAGTTTTGAGCAATGATAAGGATGAAGATCCAGCAAAGGAGAACTGAAAAGGAACAGTCAGGTAGAAGGAAAACCAAGAGAAAGCAATGACAAAAACCAAGAGAATATTAAAGAAAAGAGGGTGATAGGTAGTCATGTCACTTCTCTGATCTAAAATCTTCAATGGCTGCCCATTGCCTACCAACTCAAGTTCTAAACTCAAGAGTCAGGCATTCAAGACTTCCAAAATCTGCACCCTAAAAATCATGGCATTTTTGAGCTTGAAGGAATATTACAAGTCATCTAGTCCAACATCTTCATGGTTGGTTTTTGTTGTTATCGCTGTCTTACAAACGAAAAAAAAAAAAAAAAAACTGAGTTCAGAGTATGTACATGTGTTTGAGCATGTCAAAAGTTGTAGACAAATCAAGAAAAATGAGGGCTGAGAAAAACTTTATTTTAAATTAAGGGATCACTCAAAATTTCTTCAAGATTAATTTCAATTAAGGCATATCGGAGGTACAGTGATAGAGTTCATGGCCTGGAGTCAGGAAGACCTAAATTCAAATCTACTATCTGACATTTTTTCTGTGTGACCCTGGACAAGTTTGCCTCAGTTCCCTCATCTAAAGAGTGAGGAAAATAATAGCATCTACCTTCCATAGTAGTTGTGAAGATGAAATTGAGATAATTATAAAACACTTAGCACAGTACCTGGCACATAGTAAGGGCTATACAAATGTTTATTGTTACGTATGACAAAATCAGAAATTAAATTGCAGAAAGTTTAGAAGAAAATGAGGAGAAAGGAATGATGATTTTTAAGGGCTCCTTCTTTATGTGATACAGGAATAAAGAAGATGGTAGAGAAGGCACCTGAGTGATGTGAGATTAGAACAGGGGAGAAGAGAACTCCTGCATCTGGCCTCAAATTTTTTTCAGGGAAACATAAGGCAAAATTCTTAGCTAAGAGGGTGGGGAGAGAGAAAACCATGAGAAATTTGAGGAATAGCAAAGGTTTGAAAAGCCAATGTGAGAAGTGGGAGGGTGAACCAATGAAGATGGTGTAAATGGACCGCCTTGGCACAGTTAGGGTTCAGATGAGATCATGTAACATAAATTTGTAGTGGGCCTAGCCAGCACACTTTCATTCTTTTCTCTAGCTTCATTAAGCAGCATGTGAGTAGGAGGGAAGCAGCAGATGGCTGGAGTAATGCAAGGGTGAGACTTGGCAGAATGAGATCTGCATCAGAACAAAGGGGCCAGTGACTCCAGAGAAGACAGAGCAGGGTGGAAGTGATCCCCTAAGGAATCAAGACGAGAAAGGGGAAAAAGTACAAGTTCAGGACTCACAGCTTAGGAAAAAACTGAAGGTAATGAAGGATGAAACACAAATCTACAGTTAGGGATGCCAATCAGAGGGAGAAGTAGAAAGACAATAGATTGTAATCTGACAGGCATTTCAGAGTTCATGAATGTGGAAGTGAAATTGTTATGAGTGATGGCAAGATTAGTGATACCATCTCTGTATATAGTTGAAATGGGGTGGAGGAATGGATTATGGGAAATGAGTAAATTGAGAAATTAGAAACTAACAATATTTGAGGGAATACTGATATTTATGTTGAAATAACCTAGTATGAAAACAAGAGATGGAAAAGAGAAAAAGACTACTGGGCTAGGTACAGGCCTCACTGAAGCAAAAAAAAATTCCTGGAAGTTAAAAGACAGAATCTTCATTGGGCAACCTCAAAGGAAGAGAAATTACTGAATAATGTTGGTAAAACATATATGAGGCAAAAGAGAACAAGGTCAGGAAGTAGCAATAAGAAGCAAGAACTATTCCAAATCCTCCACCATGATAGAAACACTAGTAAAAGTGAAACCAGTGATAAAAAGGATGGTCAGGAAAAGAGTGTTATCAGAAGGGAGCCAGGTCTCAAGGAATACAAGATGGAAATAGTGAGAAAGGAAACAATTTAAGATAAAAGTTAGTTTGTTACTTAACAAGCAGGCATTCCAGAGGGCATAGTGATAGGAATGGGACATTGATAGGTTTGGGTTGAGGAAAAGGGGAAAAAGGGAGTAGTCAGTAAGAGATGGAAAATCAGCTTTGAACATTAGGTTCATGGTCACCAAAGAGAGAGAATGACAGGGTAGGTATGTTAATCATCAAGAAATCAAGACAGGTTAATATTATTCATAGGGGTTCATCCTGTGATGGCACTGTCTTAGAGCATCAGGAAGCTGTGTATAGATGGGAAGGGGGAGAGTCAGAATAGGAGCAGATCCATGGAATGAATGCTTAGTTATCCATTCTTAGGAAGCTCCCTTCCCCCTTCCCTCGCAGGTTTAACTCAAGTATAATCTCTTTCAAGTCTATTTTGATACCCTCAGTTGCTAGTGCTACGATCCTTTTGCAAATTACTTTATGTTTTATATTTCTGTTTAAATTGTTTATTTACGATAAAAAATAGTAGCTCTGTCAGGGCAGAGACTTTCATTTTTGTCTTTGTATCCCCAGTACTGGCACAAAATAGATACTTTCTAAAAAATTTTAAATTGAATTAAATAAAATATTTAGATACTTTTACAGGAAAATATTTTTGAATCAATAGTTGGATTCAACAAAACCTAGATACTAGGTTGCCATGATACCTAGAATTTCATCATTAAGCCTAGTATTTTTAACATAAATTTATTCAAAACTATATAAAAGCACTTCAATCTTCCATTTCACATACTTCCATTCTTTATTAGAGTTAATCTGAAAAGAAGTCAAAAGCAACATTCCACGTAAGCAATAAAATCATTCAGGGTCAGGTACCATTTAACCTGCTCCAGCCTAGGACCTGGTTTCATTCTCTGTGCAAGGGGAGGGGAATTGGACTGAAAGTAGGAAAAGGATTCATGATTCATGATCAGGATTCCTTGCCATTAAGTATATTCCAGTAAGGCTCAGCTCCCTCTTTGAGCCTTCAAACCCTTTCCCTTTTATTTTTCTTTCAAAAAAAACTTTTAAAACACACAAACAAAAGAATACTTGGCTCCTAAATCTGAGGTTAGGCTTCTGTTTCCTATGAAATTTGCTATATTCTTACAGTGAACATCATACCGGAAATTGGGATTTTAAAGCAAGTACTCACTATAAAGTAAGCCAGGAATTTAATGCAAACTTCCCAAATATTATATTATTTTATTTAGCAAAGCTACTTTGAGCTGAGAAATGTTTTGGAACAAGATTTAATTGCAATTCAAAGGGTAGTCATTGATAGATGAATTGCATTTTTCTATCAATATAACAATTACCAGCATATAAATAACTAACTAAATATAATAAGCTCATTATGACCAGGTAACAATCACAATGTTTTAACTAAATAAATATATCTTTCAACATATAAATATCTTAATCATAAATGTGAAATGAGAGGCTGCTTTTCTTTTAAAATTCCAATCCAGTCAGTATTTTATTAAGCACCTATTTGTGTGAAGTAGTTAGATGTCATGATAGGCAGAGAGCTGGGTTTGGAATCCAGAAGATCTGAGCTAGAAACCTGTCTCACACACTTCTTAGTTTTGTGACCCCAAGCAAGTTACTTCAACTCTCCAAGTCTCAATTTTCTCATGTGTCTAAAAGAGGAGAGTGGATTCAAAAGTGTCTAAGGATCTTTATAACTCAAAAATCTATGATTCTAGAATACAATAATGAATGCTGGGGGATTCAAAGACAAAATGAAAAATAGTCTCTACAGCCAAAAGAATGCTTGCTGTATCTAAAGGATTCAAACAGAGAAGTATGTATATATTAAGTTGAGGAGAAGAAAGGGAAGACTGACAAATAGGGGACCCAAGAAAGGATTACTTCAGTCAGATCCCCATGACAGTCTAACACAATGGGCCATGTGTTGAACATAGTTTTCACTTTTCCTTTCTTGTTAACTTACTACACAGAAATAAAGAACTGACCATCTTGGCTCCCACAAATCTTCCTAATCTGAACTTTTAGATCGCTTATTTTATACAATTGTTGATTGCCTTGTATTACCATGTAATAATTTATGCATGGCCAAATATTACTTCGGATCAATTTTCTTGAAGGCAGAAGCTAAATCCTCCTACAACCTAGCACAATCTAATCCAAAGTAAGTGATCAGTAAATATTAGCTGAATGAATGTGGTTTTCAAGACTAGGGAAGAGATAATCCTATTATATGTTGGATGTGCTATAAAAGAGGATTCCTTTTCAAGTACAAGTTGAACTGGACAGCCTCTAAGGTCCCTTCAAGTTGATGTATTTTTATGGAAGAATAAACCATCAGGCTATTCTCATCACTAAATGCCATATGTATATGTATATGACCACACTCACTTCCATTCCCACAATTTTACTTACACTGTCTACTAAATCACTAAAAAAAAAAAAAACAAAAAAAAAAAAAAACCACACACACACTCCTTTGCCTATCACAATTCTCCTTTCTTGAATTCAAGACTCACCTCTTCTGCCAAGTCTTCTTAGATTTCCAATTCACAGTGACCTCTCTTAACCATCTTGTCATCAAGATTTAAATTTGGAAGTACTCTCCCCTAAACAGCAACCAATCTGATTATTTCTGAATATAGGTTAAATATGTACAATCCTTTTAAAGACAGTTCCATATTTGTCAAGTTATGCAAGAAAAATCAGACCAAAGGGTGGGGAAGAAGGGGAAAAAGGGGGGAACCACAAGAAAGGGGAAAAAAAGTGAAAATACTATACTCTCCACAGTTCTCTCTCTAGATGTGGATGGCATTTTGCATCCCAAATCTATTGGAATTATATTAAATCATCACATTCTTGAGAAGAGTCAAATCCATCACAGTTGATCATCACATAATCTTGTTACTGTGTGCTAGGCTCTCCTAGTTCTGCTCACTTCACTCAGCATCATTTCATATAATTCTTTCCAAGCTTTTCATATATCATAACTTATTCAACTATGACGATCATATGATCAAATGATGAGCATATACTCAATTTCTAATACTTTGTCATTACAAAAAGAGCTGCTACAAACATTTTTGCACATATGAGTCTTTTCACCTTTTTTATAATCTCCTTGGAATATAGACCCAGTAGTGAAATTGCTGGATCAAAGGGTATGCACAGTTTTATAGCCCTTTGGGCACAGTTCCAAATTGCTTTCCAGAATGACTGGATCAGTTCACATCTCCACCAACAATCCAGCAAGCATTTATCAAACACTCATTATGTGGCAAGAACTAAGGATACCAAAAGGGAGAGGAGGGGAGGCAAATAAAATAGTTTCTGTACTCTTCTAATGAAAGTGACAACAAATATAAATCAATATATACAACATAAATATACAAAGAAAGAATAGAGGCAATGACATTGTGGTTCACTTATTCAGTCAGTCATTTAGTGGTCTCTAACTCTTTTGAGTTCATGGACCACAACAGGCCAAGTCCTAGTATTCTTAACTATCTCTTAAAGTCTGTCCAAGTTCATTCATTATTTCTATGACCCAAAATATCCATCTCATCCTCTGCCATCTCTTTTGTTGCTGCTTCCTGTACAATATAGCAAACTTTGTCCAAAGTTTTTCAGATACTCTATTATTCAGGTCTAATCCCTTAAATCTATTCATCACCTCTGCTTCATATTCTTAAGTAATGTTATTTAACTCATACCTATATGGTCTGATGATTCCTCTTACTTCCTCCAATTAAAGTTTGAGTTTTGCAATAAGAAGCACATGATCTGAGCTCTAGTCAGCTCCAGATCTTGTTTTAATGGACTGTATAAAGCTGCAAAATATATCACAAATACGATTTCAATATTAACTTTCTGGTGATGCCCATGTACAGAGTCACCTTTTGGATTATTGAAATAGAGTGTTTGCTATGACCAGAGAATTATCTTGACAAACTCTATTATTCTCTGTCCCCAATTCATTTTTTACCCCCAAGGTCAAACTAGACTTATTCTAATAACCCTTTAAATTCCTACTTTAGCATTCCAATCCCCTGTAAAAAATGTGACTTTTTTTTTTTTAAAGTGTTTATTCTAATAGATATTGCAGAACTTCATAGAACTGATCAAGTTTGGCCTCTTTGACATCAGTAATTGGAGCACAGATTTGTATTATTACTGTGATGTTGAATAGTTTGTGTTGGATTTGAGATAAATTTCTGTCATTCATGAAATTATGCCCCAGTACTCCTTTTCTCACCCTTTTATAGACCTCGAGGACTACTCCATTTCTTGTAAGGGATTCACAACAGTATATATAATCATTATCTAAATTAAATCCACCTGTTCCCATCCATTTACATTCATTGACACCCCAGGAATGGTTTCTTAAAGTTAATCTAATTAAATGTAGTCCAATCCCCTCAAAGACTTGAAGTCCAGGGAGGTTGAGTCATTTTATTCAAGGTCATAGAGGTATAAAATATTCCAAATTCGGTATTCTTTTCACATATACTTCTTTTTCTAAACCATATAGCAGTTAAAACTTTACCACATAATTTAGTATTACAAACATAAGCATTTTCCTATTTACAGAGGCCAGACTTACATGTTAGTAATAATTAACAAACATTTATTAAATGAATAGTATGTACAAAGACAAAAGTAAAAACAGACCCGACCCTAAAAGAGTTTATAGGCCAGAGATAAACATATATATACAAAAAGAGATAAAAAATGATGTGGAGAAAAGACACTAGCAGTTGAGAAGTAATCAGGAAAAGCTGGAATGCTATGTGTGAGAACAAGAGGCAAGTTGGGCACAGCATGTCTGAAGAGTAGCAATATATAAGGCTTAGATGGGCTGGGACTCAGTTCTAAAAGGTTTCAAAAAGCAAGCAGAGTAGTTTATATTTGCTCCCAGAAGTAACTATGAGCCACTAGAATTTACTGAAGGAAAATTATATATGAGCTTTAAGGGAAAAAAAAAAATCACTGTCAGCTAGCTAACAGATTGAAGTGGAGAGACATAAGGAGATCATTTAAGAAGCTGTGTGTCTCCCACGTATAAAATACTTTACATACTGCACTTTACAACTTTTTGTTTGGGGTTACTGGGTTTGGGGGGGCTTTTTGTTTTGTTTTGGCAAGGCAATCAGGATGAAGTGACTTGTCCAGGATAACACAACTAGCAAGTATCCGATGTCAAATTTAAACTCAGATCCCCTTGACTCTAGGGCTAGTATTATTCACTGTCACTTAGCTGTCCCCTTGCACTTCATAGTTTTTAAAAATATTTTTTAAAGCATATCTTTTTTTCTTTTTCAAAACAACCCTCTAGGCTAGTGGTGACTTGTCACATGTCACACATAACAGACCCTCCTCCCAACTCAATAAAATCCAGAGGTTCCCTATTATCCCCAGGATCAAATACAATCAAATACAAATACAAAATCTTTTTTTGGCATCTGAAAACCTTTACAATTTAGCTCTTTTCATTTCCTACCTTTCCAGTCTTACACTTAACTCCTTATCCATGTTCTCTTAAATCAACAACACTGAGCTCCTTTCCTCAACAACACTTCATCCCTCTGCTCTGAGAATTTTCTCTACCCCCATGACAGGAATGCTCTCTTTCCTCATTTCTGTCTATTGGACACCTAGCACTTCCTAGCTGTGTGATCCTGGGCAAGTCACTTAATCCCAATTGCCTCAGCCCAAAAAAAAAATAAAAAAAAAAAAAATAAAAATAAAAATTCTTTTTTGGTCAGTGAGATTAGCACCAGAAAAACTGATAGGAAATACACCAAGTAAGAAGGTGAACAGCCTAGACACAAGATTGTGGAAACTCATTAAGAGGGGCTAACTTTAATAACTAGGGTTTTCCTTACAAGTAAGAAATGACATGTTCTAAGCATGCTTTATAAAAATTAGCTATTGCTACTGCTATTATCACCTATTTGAAATTGTTCCTTAATACTGTCTAGCACCTCAAGTCCTAATTTAGCTCCAAAACCCAGCCCCAAATCTTACCTCTATAGGCATCCCTGACCTGGGCCTAAAGTGATGTTTCCTTCTGCTAAATTACAACTGTAATTATCTCATCTTTAATTAATTGAATTAACTACTGATCTACTATTCTACTTTTGACTTTATCATTTAAATATTTTCTTGTTACATAATTAGGGGGGAGGAAGGGTAGCTTAGTTTTCCAACTAAATTAAAAGTATCTTGAAGAAAGGGTCATGTCATATAGCTCTCTATATCCTCCAAATCAGGACTCAAACTTTTTCCACTTGAAACCTCTTTGTCTGACCATGTTTTTCCCTTCTTGAAAAAACTCAGTTTTCTATTACCTCTAGGATCAAACAAATTCCTTTGGCATTTGGGATCCATCACAATATATGTCCCTAACATATATTATATATTACTCCCTTTTTCATATTCTATATTTAGCAAAACTGGCTTTTTAACTATTCCTCTCATGATACTCCATCTCTCTCCCCTTTTCATCTTTAAGCAGACCAGGATCCACGACTGGAATTATACTCACTTTTTTGATGAGTGCCTTTTAGAATCTTAGTTTCCTTCAAATCACAACTCAAAAGCCATCATCTACATGAAGCCTTTACCAATCCACAAACTACTTGCACAGCTAAATGTATTGTATATACCTATATGTGTATGGCAATCCTTCTCCAACTGTTTCACTTATGGCTTAAAGTTCTTTCAATATTTAAGTTAGAAAAATTAAGTTCTTAGCAATTAGCTCTCTAAATCCATTAATTGGGCCCAGTGATTTCCTTTTCCTTTACTTCCCTTTCAGCATTGGTTTCCTTCACCCATATGCATGAGGAGGAAGTAGCTTTGTACCTATTAGAAGATTTGCTTCTGCTAGAGAATTGTAGGTAAGGAAGGAGTTTCAAGGCACATATGCTATGGTATATCTTCTTAAACAGGGCAAAAGCTCCTTCAGGACAAAGATTTTCACTTCCATCTTTGTATCACCAAACCTAATAATGTCTAGAAGTAGAAACTTAATGATTATTGATTAAAACTGCAGAGGCAAATTCAAACCAGAGATAAGGAAAAATTTCCTAACAATTGTTAAGTTGTCCTATGAGATAGTGAATGACCATTTACCAGGATGCTCATCCAAGACTTTCCACATTTCACTAAATTCTTCACATCTATTGTTTCTTATTGCACAGTAATACTCTATCAATTTATTTGGCCACTCCCCAATCACTAGACATCCATTTTGTTTACAAGACTTTACAGCCACCAAAAAGGAAGAAAGATGGCATTTGTTCAACATTCAAATTCAGGCCTTTTTCATCAAACAATGTAGAAATGTACCCAGTACTGCACTGGTTCATATTAAAAAAAAAAAAAAAATAGGTTTACTTTTGCAAGTTTAATTCCAAGAAAAGAAAATGGAATAAGATTACATCTTTGTTTCTATGATTAAAGGGAAAAAGCAGTAGTTACTTATTTCTCCCCCAGTGAGATGAGAACTTTCCTCTAAGTGTAAAGACATCCTGTAATTCTTTTTAAAGCCAGGGAGACTGTATTAGTAATGCACATATTAGCATATCCTTCTTTAAAATTAGAGTATGAAGAGAAGGTAACAAAAAACTTTCTGAGAGAAGCTCCTTTGAGGGCAGAGACTTTTCATTTTATTTTTATATCCCAGACATCTAGCAGAGAAATTGAATGACAGGAGGGATTCTGGTTCAAATACTCAGTAGACTAAACCCAAAGGGGAAAGGAAACATAATTTAGGGTTCTTTCTAATACACCATGTTCCCACTATCTTTATATTTAGCACTTCTAGGAAATAAAAATATATTTGAGTCTGGCCTTGACATGAAATAGTCAAGTAACCTTTTCCAAGTCATATAACTTTTCTAAGTCAATTTTCTCATTGGTAAAAATTAATATAATGCTTGTACACTGTACACTGCACACTGCACATCCAGATCTGGGATAACAAAAACATTTTGTAAAAAACTGGAAAGTACTATATAAGTGAAATTATTTCATACATAAAATGAAATATTAGCTGACACTTGCAAAGTAGCTTAACATATATTTTTCTCTTACAACAAACCTAAGATCTATAAATTATTTGTTGTTGTTGCTTCATCATTTTAGTTTCATCTAACTCTTTGTGACCCTTTTTGGGGTTTTCTTGAGTGGTTTGCCATTTCCTTCTCTAGTACATTTTGCAGATGAGGAAATTGAGGCAAGCAGTTAAGGTCAAGCTAGCATTTACCAAAGGCCAAATACTGTGCTAGATACAGTGCTAGGGACAAGATTTATGACAAATCAAAAATGAAACGGTTCCTGCCCTGTAAGAGTTTATATTCTTTCCCTATGTAACAGATGAGGAAACTGAGACTTAGAGAGTGACTTATCTACAGTAATACAACTACTAAGAGTCAGAGGTCAAATAGTCTAAGATACACTGACTCCAAGGTCACCAGGTTCTCCATTATATCATATATATCATATCAATTGTGGCAATTGATTATTTTGGAATAATAAAGCAAGCCATAGAAATATACTTTAAAATTAAACAATTTCTAAAGAAATTAGTGAAATAAAATTTTTAAAAAGTGATAGTCTTCAGTTTCCTAATCTATATTTCATACTGTGTTTTACAAAATCTTGGGTTTTTAGCAAAAAAAAAAAAAAAAAAAAAAAAAAAAAAAGAAAGAAAGCAAAAATTGCAATTATGAACAAGCATATGTAGCAAACCCCTCTGTTTTGCTGTCTTTGTTCAGTATAATGCAAGTATTCTGCTGATAAAGAACAAAAAACTGTTAGATAACAATCCTATGAACAAAAAATTGACTTACCACTTTAGAAGCAATCATTAAACATAGATCTAAAGATGAATTACTTAAAATGCATTTTAAGAGTTCTTTGTTAGTGTTCTTTCATAGCCTTCATTTGCGATTTTAAAAAATCCAACTATCTTATCCAGTTTATTGCTTATCCAAAAAATCACAAGGTTTAAGGAATTAAGACAAAAGTATTAATAATCCAGGTCCTGGAAACATAACAAACAGAACACAAATTCCTCTTCCATGTATTCTAAAATCCATCCAAAATTGCCTGCTACCTCACATATGGCTGTCCCCCACACCTGAAATGTCTCCCTTTTCACGTCTATCTCTTGGAATCTATCTTCCTTCAAAACTTGACTCAAATATCATCTTTAAGATACCTTGCCAGAGAAATTAGATATGGATCCACACTTAACACCATATACCAAGATAAGATCAAAATGGGTCCATGATTTAGGCATAAAGAATGAGATAATAAATAGATTAGAGAAATAGAAAATAGTCTACCTCTCAGACCTGTGGAGGATGAAGGAATTTATGACCAGAGGAGAACTAGAGATCACAAAATAGAAGATTTTGATTACATCAAACTAAAAAGTTTCTGTACAAACAATACTAATGCAAACAAGATTAGAAGGGAAGTAAACAAATTGGGAAAATATGTGGAAAAACTGGGACACTGATGCATTGTTGGTGGAGTTGTGAAAGAATCCAGCCATTCTGGAGAGCAATTTGGAACTATGCCCAAAAAGTTATCAAACTGTGCATACCCTTTGACCCAACATTGCTGTTATTGGGCTTATATCCCAAAGAAATACTAAAGAGCGGAAAGGGACCTGTATGTGCCAAAATGTTTGTGGCAGCCCTTTTTGTAGTAGCTAGAAACTGGAAGATGAATGGATGTCCATCAATTGGAGAATGGTTGGGTAAATTATGGTATATGAAGGTTATGGAATATTATTGTTCTGTAAGAAATGACCAGCAGGAGGAATACAGAGAGGCTTGGAGAGACTTGCATCAACTGATGCTGAGTGAAATGAATAGAACCAGAAGATCGCTGTATGAAGTATCGCTGTATGTTGTATGAGGATGTATTCTGATGGAAGTGGATATCTTCAACATGGAGAAGATCCAACTCACTTCCAGTTGATCAATGATGGACAGAAACAGCTACACCCAGAGAAGGAACACTGGGAAGTGAATGTAAATTGTTAGCACTACTGTCTATCTACCCAGGTTACTTATACCTTCGGAATCTAATACTTAATGTACAACAATAAAATGGTATTTACACACTTATATTGTATCTAGGTTATATTGTAACACATGTAAAATGTATGGGATTGCCTGTCATCGGGGGGAGGGAGTGGAGGGAGGGGGGCATAATTTGGAAAAATGAATACAAGGGATAATATTATTTAAAAAAATTTACTCATGCATATATACTGTGGAAAAAAAAATTCTAAAAAAACAAAAAAAAGATACCTTGCCAGTACTTCCTCCCTTCCTCCTCATATTAGTAACTGTCCCTCTACAATTTCCTTCCATTTCTACTCTACATGTATTTTGTATGTCCTGCTTGTATCTTTATTAGAATATAAAGTTCTTTAGATCAGTAAACTTTTTTTACTTATTCTGTATATTTCCAGCATTGGAATAATGGTTGAGTAAGTGCACAATAAATGCTTTATTGATAGTTCAAATACCAAATCCTAAATGTATAAGTTCAATTATATAATAATCAATCCAATTTGATTTTGTTTCTAGTGATCCCAATATACATTGGCTTACAATTTAAAAAAATAGTTCCAATATTGTAACAAAATTTAAACTGCATTTTTAAAAAAGAAAATGTAAAGAAATCTGATTTTAATGCAAAATAGTGAATTAAATTGAATTAAAGAAAAACATCATTTGTTAAGTAAAGCAATAACAAAAATTGTCATTAAGTATATTACAAGATGAACTATCATATACAATAGTGTTTCAAATTACAAAATACCTGATAGCAAACAATCACATCCTCTTTACTATAATATTTTGACAAAATAATTTGTTGTTTAGAAGAAAATTCATATGAAAATTTTTTGATCTAGACCTGGACTTTCAATGGTGGAAAGTCTCACTGAGGAAATTTCCTTTACCAAAGCAGACTAGTTCCACCTTTACAACTGACAGTCAAACAGTTGGCAAAAAAAAAGTACATATATTATATAATCAGTCTATATGACTTGATGCTATTAGTTATGGGCATTTATAACATCATTATTACAGCTATACCACAAACATGGAATTAAAATCAACCTGTATTTCACATTTAAATGCTTAAAGATAGGCATTATATAAAAGTTATTAAACACTATAGACAGACAAACAGACAAAGAGATAGATGGACATAATAATTTGTTTAATTTGAGCTATATTTGGTGCAACAGGACCATAAGTATCAGGGAAGGGTGATTATATAGTGTTCCAGGACAATTAGTGGGTTAACAGGTGTGAGTTACTAGAGACTTGAGTCAACAAAATTAGACAAGATAAGGAAGGTGTGAGCTAAAAATGATGCCCAATCTACAATACAAGAAATCCACCAGTAACACAGTCCTAAGACCAAAGCTACCAATCCATTAAAAGAGAAAGACACCTAGTTAGTAATTAGGGCTAAGGAAATAAATATGATCTGAGCCTAGAGACAAGGGATCCAAACCCAAGAGTCAGGAGAATATTATGGAAGAAGAACTCTACTTCCAATAATGATCATTTGCTTTACTAAAGTGAGTCATGTTATGACAATGCAGGGCCACTGCTATTCAACAAGTATGTATTAAGCACCTACCATAGACAAATTCAGGTGAATGCAATGCATCTGTAAATTCAGCCAAGACATTTCACACTATTAGCTAGTTACTAACCCTGTTACAAAAATGATAATGACAGCTAACATTTATATAGCACCTACTATGTGCCAGACAGACATTGTGCTAAATACTTTAAATTTATTATCTCATTTAATCCTCACTATAACCTTGGCAGATAGGTGCTATTATCATTCCCATTTTATAGATAAGGAAACTGAAGCAAATACTGGTTAAATGACTTGCTCAATGGATTACAGCTAGTAAATGTCCGAGGCCAAACTCTTTCTCACTCCAGGCCTGATGATCTATCTATTACATCAATTAGCCACTCAAAATGAATGCTGAACAATAATATTTTATCAATTTTCTATCATATAAAATAAAAAGAAAAAAAGATTGGCAATTATACTTATTCCCAAAAGTGACCATAGTGGGAAATGTAATCTATCCACAAACATTTAAGTTCCTACTATCTGTTAGGTCTAAGGGCAGATTCTGAAAATAAAAAAGCAAAATGTTCACAAAATAAATACAAAATGGATTTTGAGCAGTGAAATACTAGTAGCTAGGGAGATTAGAAAAGACTTCATATAGACGCTGCACTACAGATTCTAAGAAATAAAGGTAAGAAAAAAGTGTACTCCAGTATTGAGGAAAGATGGCCATCCTTTATGAACCACAGAGAGGTACTATGTGGTAGGTTGGGGCAATGTACTGTGAAAGGTTTAAATAACAAACAGGAATTCATTTTTATCCTAGAGGTAAAACAGAGCCACAATATTCTTTTTTATCAATCCTGTGAAATCATGATTGATCATTTAGTTCATCAGAGTTCTCAAGTTTTTCAAAATTTTATTTTTATAATATTGCTCCTATAGTATAAACTGTCCTTTTGGTACTATTCACTTTACCGTTCCTATGTGTTTTTTGATGTCTCTTTGAAACTGTTTTTTTCTAAATTCTTACAGCACAAGAATATTCCATTACAAATCTAAAACTATAATTTGTTTAGCATTTCCCTGATTGATTTGGCATCCCTTGAGTTTCCAGGTTTTTTGCCTTTTTTTTTTTGTTTTGTTTTTTTTTGTTAGTGGATGTTTGCTACTACCTCCTGGTTTCCTTCAAGTCTCAAATAAAAACCTCTGGAAGCCTTTCCAAACTCCTTAATGCTACTACCTTCCTTCTGGATTATCTCCAATTCACGCTGTATCAAAATGTTTGCACATGGTTGTTTGCATGTGGTCCAATGACCAGTATAGATTTGTGAAAGATATATTCATGACCTTCTTTAGGGCTTCTTCTTATTAACTTTTGCTTTACAAGTTGATGACAAAATATTCTTATTCTCTAGATTTGGTCCCAAAAGATTAGGCGTGGAATGGAATTGTAGCCATTCATCTTATCAAGAGTAGGAAAAAAAGATCACATGGTGGAAAGAGCATGTTTAGAGTTTAGAATCAAAGGCCTGGGTTCAAATCTTAGCTCAAAACTAGCTGTATGCACCTCTGGACAATTCACTCAATTTCTCTAGGACTCAGTTGCCTCATTTGAAAAGTGAGGTGACTAAAGAGATATTAATCTCTAAAGTCCTTCCCAAGTATCATTCCTACAATATGTTAACTGGCTCATTCAAAAAGGTGAGGGCAGAGATTCAAGAAAACCGTCTAAGAGTGGAGGGGGGGGGGGGGGGGGGGGGGGAGAGGAGAGAAAAGCAGCTGGTTTCTAGACATAAGATGTTAGAACAATCCCCAGAATGGCAAAAATTTGCATTCAATAAGCTTTAAAAATTGTTTCTTTCTGGTTCCCCCCTCCCAACTCCCCATCTGTAGATGACAACTTTGGGTCTCTGATAAAGTCCAAAATGCTAAAAAAAAAAAAAAAAAAAAAAAAAAAACCAACAACAACAACAAAAAACAAACCTTTCTTTGTCTCACTATGGCACTAGTGATTTATTTTGGATTTTTCAAAGTTTTTTTGTTTCTCAAACTAGGAAAAATCCTGCAAATTCAGGAGCTATGCCCATTTATTATAAAAATTTAAAACATGTCAAAATAAACTCAACATAATTCTATATTCAACAAATTCTGATATAATAATCAATAATTTCTTATTGACTTATTCCCTAACCAGGATTACAAAGATGTTTTAGGTTTGATTAATTTGGGATACATTAAAGTGTAAGTGACAGTTGAAGGAAGAGTGATAAAGTGGAATGACCACTTGGACGTATAGTCTGAAAAAAATGGGTTCTAGTTATGCCTCTATTACTAATTATCTAATTTAGGCAAGTCCCAACCTCTCAGTATTTCACTTTGCTTCATCTGGAAAATTAGGGGTTTAGACCAGTCAAAGCCTAAGATCCCTTCCAGCTCTAAAATTCTATAATTCTATAAATTAAACTAGTGAATTTGTAATTATTTTATTAATATACTATACTCATAAATCTTAATCTACTCAACAATAAATTTTTATTAGCAAACCAAGTAATACATAGAGGTTCGTTTCTAAATTAACAAAATGACCATAAGACTTTTAAATGCCTACCCAAATTTCCTTCTTAAAGGCTTTTTTTTCTTCCTTAGTCGCTCCAAAATTTTTACCTTTAACATAATTTCCAATACATATGCCTCTGTGTCTGTAAACTTCTAATAAGCCCAATTAATAAACCTGTAAAGTTCAAGGGTGGCACACTGTATAATTGAAAATTACAGAAAGTACAATTGAAAATTAAAAATGTGACCAACTGAATACTTAACTCTTAAAAAAACAATATAGTTTATCTGTGGTGTAGTTTAAACACCTTTGCTAGTATTTTATGAACATCTTTGGTACAATTTAATCATCTTTGCTAGTATTTTATAAACACTTGACATTCAAATGATACACCAAGCATGCTACACAAAGCATGACAAATGGATAGGTTTTTACAAAGTAACAAAAAATTTTTTTTCATCTAAAACTAAATCATTAAGAATTACTGAATAAATACAAGCTACATTCTATACTATACATGAATGAGAGATCTCAGAGGAATATACAAATCAAATGTTGTGTCAAATATATATATCATTCATAAGAAAGAGTTCCTATTAAAACTAAAGCAGATTCATACATGCCTAATTAATAAAAAGATCATTTTAACATAAATATTAATGTAGATTTTTGAGGAATATTTTTGTAGCAAATACCACATATTTAAAAATTTTTAAAACAAAGTTTTGTATGAGTCTTTAAGTGACCAATAAGATTTGTATGCAAGACATGAAATTATAGTTGCAGTTTTAGTAGCAATTAGATCTAAATCAAATTTCACCTAAATTTGACTTAAATTTAAAAGAACAATGTCCATAAGCTGACTTTTCCTTTCCTTTTGTCACCTTCTCAAAACAAAGTAACTTGAAGCAGAAAAGCAACATGTGAAAACATCTATTTGACATACTTCCTCTCCCCCCCACCCTAAGCCTTTTTTTTTTTTTAAAAACACATACATAGATTCCATTGCTCTAATGGCAAATGTGAAAGTATTATCAACTATATCTTCTAGTCAGATGAAAAGACCACATAAAAATAATTTGTAAAAAAAAAAAAAAAAATCAGTGAAGTTACATTTTTATAGTTCATCAAGGTTTATGAAGTATTTTTCATCTCTATTTCATTTAAGCTTCACAACAACTCCATGAGATAATCTGATCACATCATTAATTTTTATCACAGGTAAAGAACCAAGGTTAAGAATATTAAATGACTTGCCCACGGTTATGCAGCTAGAATTTTAAAATCATTTTCCTCAACAGAAAAGTTGAGAAACTGGCAACATGACATCTAAAGGTATTATACCCGTGTCTTTCAAAAGAATTCAGGAAGAACTCTGCATATAAGAAGCAAGAAACCAAGTCTGATACTATGGAATGTTAGCTGAAGAAACAATTGACAATATAAAATTCAACAAGTACCTCAAAACTGTCAATCAAATCCTGCTAGTAAAGAGATGGAATGTCTAGTCATTAGACAAAGTCCTCTTGTTCTCACTGTGGTCACCATATTCTAGACAGCCTATGGCCTATGATGTCTAAACCATACCCCAAAAAGAAATTCCCAACTCATATTATATTCCATGTCCCATCTCCATGACTTTCTACTGGCTATCTCCCATACCCAACCTCCTCAACTCTGTTTTAGGTTACCTTCCAAATTCATTTCAAACACCCTAGAGGCAGCTAGATGGCTCAGACCAGAGTTACAGGTTGGGAGTCAGAAACACCAGGGTTCAAATGCAGATTCAGACACTTCGTAGTTGATTTTCCTTATTTCACTAAAGTGCGTCAAAGAAATGAATAGTGAACCACACAAATCCATCTTTGTCCACTGGATTGCAAACAATGCTAATAACTGGCATATAAATGTCATAGTTGAGGCAGCCAGGTAGTGCAACAGATGAAGTGTCAGACCTGGAGTCAGGACTTCAAATCGGACCCCTGACACCTAATAAGCCCAGTAACCCTGAACAAGTCTTTTATAAAATGGGAATAGTAATCACACCAATCTGTCTGAGGTTTTTGTGGAGATCAAATGGAATAGTGGTAAAGCATTTTGCAAACTTTATAGCACTTTATGAATGCTATTTTTAGTTCTTTAAGATATGTGGAATAATTTCATGTAAGTTTCACAAAAAGTAGGATTATAAATGCAAACCTCATTTAAACTCCAGCATTAGCCATCCCCCCCTTGTATTTTTACTTCTTGAGACAGGAAAAAAAAAAAAAAAAAAAAGATTCTATTACCTGTTTCTGCTCCATTATGTCGTCAAATTAATCTTCCTAAAACGAAGATCAGACTATGTCATTCCTCTTTCCCTTTTCCCTCTCCTCCATAGAATAAACGCCTGAGACTCCCTATTACCTTTAGGCTCTTTTAGGCATTCGAAGCCCTTCAAAACCACACTCCGCAATCCAGAGGCTGATTTCCCTGCAGTTATTCCCACAGGACACTAGACCTGAAGGCTCCGGTCATTTTCAATGGTTATTTGCCATGTCCAGAACACTCTTCATCAACTCCTCCAGCTAAAACCTTCTATTTTACAAGAGAGCTTTCGTGATCATCTGTAACTCCAGCGCTTTCTATTCCCTCCAATTTATTCTAAATATATCTTGTTTGTTCCAAGTCGTTTTTCATGCACTTTCCCATTAGATCAGTATAGGGGAGAGAC
Organism: Sminthopsis crassicaudata; assembly: GCF_048593235.1. Lineage (NCBI taxonomy): Eukaryota > Metazoa > Chordata > Mammalia > Dasyuromorphia > Dasyuridae > Sminthopsis > Sminthopsis crassicaudata. Next base: position 131,174,133 of record NC_133620.1, read on the forward strand.
TTTGCTTTTGCCTTTTCTTTATATCCATAGTACTTAGCAAAATGCCTAGCACACAGTAAGCCCTTAAAAAATGCTTCTTGACTTGAAATAACAAGCATAGCCAGAATAAGTGAAGTATTTGCACCGTGGAAGACAGGGGGCAGTACTTCGAAAATTCATTCCAGTTGCAAAGTAAAAAGAGGAGGATATTTGACTATGCAAGAAAGGTACAAAAGCAAAAAGCAAACAGCTTGTTTCTTAAAACAGTGCTGAGTTTAAGTACTCCGCCGTAGTCTCATTCCAAGGCTTCCTCGTGGCCCGGAGATGACCCTGAGCGCCAGCTAAGAGCAAGCTCCGGCAGGTCCTGCTTCAGTACAGCCTCTCCAGGAGCCGGCCTAGCTAAGTTCCAGACAATCAAAGCCATAAAGTTGGCCACCAGGTGATGAACTTTAGTTTTGCATGGAGGAGTTAAGCCCTTCTTCGTATAGAGAGGGTACCCAAACGGATTTTTTAAAGAATCTTGATGCACGGAAGAGTTCATGTAAATTTCTCTCCCAACTAAAAAAAGCAAGAAATCAATATCCTCACTAATGAATCCAAGTAAGTAGTTGGTAGGTTACACATTCATTGCTTAGGTACCCGAGCTGGTCCGAGGTATTCATGCCCGGGCATAAAAGTTGCGTGACATTACTCTAACGTGTGCATCAGTTCGTTTGCTTACTCCGCCGTCAAAGCACAAAAGGCCCCAGTCTAAATGCTGACGGCAGATACTCGAGGGAAAAAAATTTAAGAAAAAAAGGCTAGACTGACTCGCTCCGCGGACTGCGGGCTACCCGGGGAGGCAAGCGGGGTGCGCCCAAAGTAATTCAAAAAGTGAAGGCGAGAAAGAATAGGCAACACATTCCCTTCCAGACACATCTGCTCCCTCTGAAAGGGGGGAAGGGGCGGGGGGAGGGCGCCGCGGGAGTAAGGTCTTTATTCCTTTTGTAAACGGGCGAAGCCCACTTTTTAGAAGTGCCCCCGGGAAAAAGAAAGCGTTTCCCCCTCTCCCTACCTCCCCGCCCAGGGCCAGACTCCTGCACGCCCGGTAGTGCTAAGAAGGCGGGACCGACGAGTGGCTGCGCTCGAGAACGAGCCCGGCGGACCTGCAGCACCTGAGCAGAGGGGGCGACCCGCAAGCTCCCCCGCCGGGAGGCTGGGCGCCCCCATCCCTTAGTTACCTGGCGGGAAGCAACAGCTGCAGCTGCCCCCGCCCCCGTCTTCTTCAGCTAGAACTCGGCCAGGAGCTGAAGGCGCTGCTCTCGTCCTCCCGCCGCAGTGCTTACCTTGCCGCCTGGCAACCCTCCAGGTCCAGCTGCAGCGGCAGCTCCGGTGGCGGCGGCGGTTCCTCCATGGCGTTGACGGCGGCGGCGGCGGCGGCTCCTGCGGGAGGGGAGACCAGCTCGGGAGCGGCGACTGCCTCTCTCATCCGTGCACCGAGCCCGGCATGGCGGCGGCGAAAGTGGGGCTGCAGCCGGGCTCACACTAGGGGAAGCACGGGGGCCCTGAGGCTTGCTGGACGCCGTCTCCGCCTTTATCCGGCGGCGGGAGCCCTTCGGCCCGGGAGCGTCTGCGCCGCGGCCATCTTGGAAACGGCGACCAGCCGAGAGAGAACCCGGCTACGGCGGGCGTCAAGGGACAAGCCTCCCGAGGGCGGCGACGCGGGCGGCTGCTGCGGGCTCTGGAATTCCACGGGGCGGAGAAGACTACCGAGGAAGGGAGGGGCAAAGAGGAGGAGACGCAGGGCGGGGGGGGGGGAGGGAGGGAGGAGGGGGATTCGAGGTGGGGGGAGCTCGAGGAGGGGCGGGGGGCGGAGGGGCGCGAAGCTGCCCAATCTCCAGTCCCCGGACCAAGCTTTAACAGCAGCACGGGCTGCGGAGGATGCTAGGAAAGTGTGCCAGGTGTCACAGGGAGCTGGATCCGGGAGTCTAGGCTTTCCCGCGCCCCGGCCGTGGTCCGGTCACTTTCAGTAATCTACTAGAGAGGAAGGAGGTGATGCAAGCCTGAATGCAGCGGGATATTTATTTAGCCGTCTGATTGCCCAGACCAAGTCATTACGCCTTACGGACGGTGGGAGGCCTTCCAAGGGGAGCTCGTCTGCAATACCATCACCGCGTCTCCTGACTTAGATGTTACTGTAGATGCAAACACTTGAAGGAAAGTTAGGGTCGACGCTGCCACGGTAAATTAACTCCTTGGGAAGTTTCAAGGCATTGCAGAGTTTAGCAAATTAAGCCTCATCACACCTACAGATGGCAGATTCCCCCCAATTTACAGCCAGGGAAAGTGAAGTCTGCATGAGCCAAGCTCCCAGCTGAGAGTGAGGCACGAAAGGGTGGAGCCGCTTCGGCTGAAGTCACCGCATAAATCTGCTCAAAAGCGGGGTTTTTGAGAGAGGATTTTAAACTGGTACCCGGGGGAATAAAAAACGCGTGCCACTCGAGCTTATTAAATGAATGCGAGTAAAGGCCCAAATATAAAACGCTGCTACCGGATCAACTGATGCGCTATAGAAACTGTGATTCAGAGCAGAAAGTTGCCCAAGATGGATTTCAGAGCATTTTGCAGAAATTCTGCAGTTCAGACACCACGATGAACATTTACATTTTTTAGTCGCCCAGTTAAACATTGAAAAGAAAACGGTTTTTTATTTGTTTCCGGTTTGTGAAAATTCTGCACTTCTGAAAAATATTTTAATTTTAAAATTTTCTTCTATTTTAACATTTCCCGAATTTTACACACACACATATCTCTTTTCACTCCCAAAAAAAGTTTTTTAAAAAAAGAGAAGAAAAAAAATCAGCAAAATCGATCATTTTTTAAAAATATAATTCTATATCTAGCGAGTTAGATGGAACAGTACATATTAGTCAAATGAATCCATGCATACATACATCCATGTATACAATGTTGTACACTCTGGATCTCTGCAAAGGTGTTTGGGAAAATATCTTCTCATGTGATTTTTTTTAACCTTTTTAAAAAAAATTAAATATTTTCTCCCCTCTCCCAATATCCTTGGGGAGCGGGGAAAGGGAGGGGAGCTTCAAAACTAATATGCATAGTCAAGCAAAACAGATATCCTCCTTGTTCAAAAAAGCCTATCTCGGGTTTGGCAATTATCAATGTTGTAAAGTTACCCATGCATATATCTGGTAAATAAAAACTATTAAAAAAAAAAAAAAAAAAGCATATCTCGGTCTGTACCGTGAATCTATTCAGATGGTTAGGAGATGGATAACATTGCATTAAAACTCAAGTGTACTTATTCCTGTAAAAACTGCAGGCCATACCTTTTAAGCAAATCACGTTAAGAAAATTCTTGTCATTGAATCTAAAGAAATTAGATGTGAACCATCAGCATTTTCCCAAATGTGCAATTCAAAATCTAACATATCCTCTAGTTAGAGAATATCTTTTCTATTCTCTGCCTTGATTTATTACTTAAGCTGTATTTTGGAAATGCCATTCACAATTTTTAGATACATAAATTAATTATTAAGAATCATTAATCTGTGATTTCATGTGGAAAACAAAGATTTTTTAAAATTCATGAAGATTAAAAAATGAACTAAAAGCATAATTTATTTCCAATATAGAATAAGACAAAAATGGTTTTGCAATAATGATTCTTCTGATCTGTATATTTGTTTAAATTCCATTGTAATAATAACACATATTTATACTTTCAAGTTTTCTAGTTGCAACAATTTTGTGAGGTAGGTAGAATCCAAAGTACTATACTGTTCTCATTTTACAGATGAGAGGTTAAGTGACTTGCTTATGCCTGATAAAATAATAAGTCTCAGAGCCAGGACTGAAATCTGAGGGACCATTACTTTACTATACTTCCCCGATGAAGCAATTGGTTGTTTTCCCCTTATATTTTTTAACAAGATCAAATATCACAACATTCCATAAAGTTTTCCTAAAAAAATGTAGTAAGTTAAACCATGTGTGTGCCTTCACTTTTTTGTTTATCCCTCCAAAGCTAGAAAAAATAAAACTTTTTCTTTTTTGAATGAGTGTATTGTCAAGATTGTTCTGTAATATACAATAATTCAAATGGTTGTGGTATTCCTTTCTTTTTAAATTATATTTAAACTTATTCCTGAAGTCATTCAGTTTTTTTCTTTCCAGGCTCTCTAATAAAAAAAGATGTATACAATGCTTAATATAATACTTTTTAAAATAATTATGGTACTTATTCAATTCATGGAATGTTTATTAGGCAGCCATTCTTTGCAAAGAATTTATACTGAAGTATGATTATTTAATATTTTGGACCCTAACTTGAATTAATCCAATAGTTTAGGGGATGGGATAAAGACCAACAAAGGATTACTATAGGATTCAAAACTGAAAAGAATCTTAGTTTCAACTCCCTCATTTTACAGGTGAGCAAATAGGCCTAGAAGTAAATGTGTAACCTGTAACTTGTCTGTAGTCAAAAAGATAATAACAATATTCTGCTTCCTTGCCATATGCCATATACTGTTCCCATGACCAGTAATTACAATTCCCTTTTATCTTGCACTTGAAGAGTTTTCCTTACAACTTTGTGAGGTAAGTTTTAAAAGTGTCATTATTCACATTTTATGGGCAAATGGTTAAATGACTTGGCCACCGTCATATAGCTAGGATGAATGTCATTAAACCTATTATTTGACCTCACATATTGTGTTGTAGATACTCAAATAAGGAGGCAGTTAGCTCAGTAGTTAGAGAGCATTGCAAATGCTCTTCAAATTCAGCCTCAGATACTTACTGCTTATTTAATTTTTGGCTCATTTAATCTCTGTTTACCTTAATCCACTAGAGAAGAAAATGGCAAATCACTCTAGTATCTTTGCCAAGAAAACCCCCAGTGGGGTCATGAAGGGTCAGTCACAATTGAACAGCAACAATGAAAATATACTCAAGGGAACTTAGTAAGGAACAATCTTTATTTTATCCTCAATTAAGTGTTATTATTGAATGCATGGCACTGATAAGAGATCAATCTGCCATTTTCAGTTCAATCTCTTCCCATCACACTATCCCCACAGTAAGGATTAATGTGACTAATTCATATGACTAATAGTGGAAAGACCATTGGTCTGACATCAGTACACTTGAAGTGCAGCTGTGACTTCCATTGGCTGACCATGTGACACTGAGCAAGTTATTTAATCTTACTGAGCTACAGTGTCTTCATCTACAAAATGAGGGTGGAGAAGTATTAACTAAGGTGATCTCCAGAGTTCTTTTTTGTGATTCTTATAAACATGCTTCACACTAAAATGGATTAAGATACCATAATGCTAAGAATTCATTTCAGATTTCTTAGCATTCTTTTCTCAGTAATTCCAGGCTAAAATCAGGCTATGAGACTCATTTTTATGTTCACATATTCAAAGTTAGTCATGTTTATTATACTAAGTTCTTCTTGCTTTCCTAGAAAGTCACAGAAATCTTGGACAGATAGCCTCCCATTGTCAGTGGTCATCTAGCAACAACATATTTGTGTGTTAAAGCAGGGGTTTTTAAAACTATAGGTCTTTAGACCAGGAAATCTGTGAACTTGAATGGGGAAAAAAATTACATCATTATTTTCACAAAGCTCTGCTTGAAATTTCACATTTCAATCAATCAATTAAATTGTTAATTAAAATGACTAAATAAAATTAATCATTTTAAAACATCATTCCAAGAAGGGGTCTATGGGCTTCAGTCTACCCAAAGGGTACTTGACACAAAACTGTTTTAAAAGTCCCTGGATTGGAATGAGTACTGAATCTGAAAGTTACAGAATCAAATCCTGCCCTATTCATTTATTCTAGGATCACAAGTAAGTTACTTACCCTCTTTGTAAGAGGCTTAGTAAAATAAGGGTAATCATTATGCTTTACCAGCTTCCAAGAGATTGTGAAGGAAAGTGCTTTGTAAACAAGTAAAGCATCACAAAAAAGCCAATTATTAATGTTTATCACTGAAACAAGGCTGGCATTTTATCAGAATGTAAAAAAACATGCCCCTGAAATTCAGCCTAACCCTGAAACAAAAATGACTCACTGACTGTGACATGATAAATTGTGATGGGGATTTGTTTTTTTTTAATCTTACAGCCTTCTCTGGTTACAGATGCCAAGGTGTTTGGGGGCTTGTTTCCTCATCCTTTCACTTAATGAACACGGTGAAGTGTTTGACTTAAATTTGTTATCTCGCCTTTCTCTGTGGTTTTCCAGGCATTTCCCATCCATCTCCAGATCTGTGCATGTTTGTGGAGGGACAAAGACTTCACAAGATAGGGCCCGTCCTCTCTCCAGCAGGCTGCTCTGCTGCTCCGCCCAGCTCTGCAGAAGTAGAAAGAGAGAGTCCAAACATCCCAATCTGCTCATGACCAGAGGGGGTTTGATTCATTTTCACTCCAGCACACACAAAGAAGGGCAGAGCAACATAATAGAAAAGAACAGTTAAAACAACAAAAACAACCCTCCAGAACTGCAAAGACCTACCCAGATGGAGTACCTCTTTTTAAAAACATTTCACATGGCATATAGGAAAGTTCATTTTTGTGATATACAATGAAATCCTGGAATAGAAAATGAGTTAGCATTAGTAATAAATTGACATTGGAACATTTAGGTCCAATTTTTGTTTAGTAGTCAGAATTTTTTTCTGAGCCAAAGTTTTTCCAACTAGTCTTTCCTGTATTGTTTCTGTTCCATCTCTTCTCACTCTCCATCAGGAAACAGATTGCCCCTTTCAGGCATCCTACCATATTGCACAGTGAAGGGTACAAATAAAAGCTTCACTGAACAGCAGGAGACCTTGAGACATTACAAACAAGAAAAGCTTTAAAAAAAAAATGTTAAAAATAGTGTGCCTGAACAAAAAGAGGTGAAACTAAAATTAAAAGGAAAGGAAGTGGTCTATCTTCAACTCTAAAGGGATATGGTTTTTAGCAATGGTCCATAACGTGGTAGAGAGGCACATTTGCACATTTCCTTCTAAATGTACGTAGCACAAAGCAGATAGACTGACATTTTTCATCTTCTTTTCTGATTCTTTATAAGATTTCAGTATACCATTATCCAGGGCAATGTGTAGCTATAAAAAAAAAAAGGAATCTTTGTGTAGGCCACCATTTTACCTTTGCTTTTATTTTAAACATCCTTTCCCAATGAAATTTTTATCCTAATTTCAGTGAGACTGCTTTTCTTTCACCTTCAAACAGAACAATACATTTCTTCAAATCCTCCACCAGAAGGTTTTTTTATTTTTTTATTTTTTTTGGTTGCTTTTTTTAAAATAGGGAAGGATCCAAAAGACCAATGCATAAACTACCTGCGTAATTGTAAAATATAATGCTTATGTCATATAAAAAGTTATCTATAGTTGACACAATAAGAAGAAAGGGAGGGAGCAAGCATTTATTAATCTCCTGTTTTGTGCTAAGCACTTTACAAATGTTATCTCATTTGATCTTCACAACAATCCTAGGAGATAGATTCTGTTATCTATCCTCAGTTTACAGCTTGAGGAAGTTGAGACAGAGATTTAACAACTTGAGTAGATTCCCACATGTAATAGGGAGCTGAGGCTTCAGAAAAATAGAAGGAGCAGAAACCAGAGAAAACCATTTTCTTCTCATATAAATGTAGATATTTTGTCTAAATAAAAAGGAGTGGTATCTTTTTTATCCTATTGGATATGTTCTGTTTGTGCACATAGACACTAAAAGTGAAGAATAGAATTCTACATAAATCATTCTATGAGTAGGAAAGACCATGGAGAAATGTATGTTATTAAAGTAATCAAGAATACTTATTGAAGACCTTTTCCAATGTTTTATCCCAGCACAGAGATAATTTTTGCCTTTTGAAAGCCATGCCTGTATACTTTTTGTCTTTTGAAAGCCATGCCTGTAGAAGGACTGGTTCTAACATAGAATCATAGAATCACAGACTCTTGGGAGTTGTAAGGGTTTTAGGAACCATATAGTCCCACCTACAGCTGAACCAAATCCTTTCTATAACATAAGTGGCCATCTTTCTAGCCTTTGCTTGAGAGTCTTAGTGACAAAGAATCTTATTACCTCCCAAGTTAACTCATTCTGCTTTTGGTCATTCCTAATTGTTAGGAAGTTTTTCTGTTGTGGTACTCTACTTTTTGTACATGCTGGAATATCCTCTGATCATGAGCAGAATGGGATTTTTGTACTCTTATGTCTTTCTATCTCTGCAGAATGGAGTAGAACAATAAAGAAGCCAGATGGAAAGAAGACTTGACCCTATTTCATGGATATCAAATTTTAATTCTCCTTTCTGAAACTTCTCTCCTTTACTCATAATTCTCCTTCTGGAGAAAAGCAGAATGTCTACATTCCCTTTTGTGTGACAATCCCTTAAAAAATTTGAAGATGATTCTAATTCCTTCCTTCCCCCCCCCCACCAGTTAAACATCCTCTGATGCTTCTTCTAGTCCTTACATGATATACTCTCAAGTATCTTCATGATTCTCATTGCCTTTTTCAGGATATTTTCAAGTTCATTATTATTCTACCTAAAAAGTGGTATCCAGAACTGAACACAATATCCAAGATATACTTTGATAGCAGAACCATCTCCAGTCTGATCCTGGACACTCAGCCTTTTGTAATGTAGCTCTAGATTAGGTTAATATTTTTGACTACCATGACATTCTATACACTCATACTGAGCACTAAAAACTTCAGTTTTTTTTTCAGATGGACTTCTATCAAGCCATATCTACCACATTTTGCACTTGTAAAGTTGAATTTTTTGAACCCAACTGGAAATCTTTGTATTTATCCCTATTAAATTATCTCTTTTTAGATTCAGCCTAATGTTGTAACTTGGCTATTGTTATTTCCAGGCTAGCTCATTGAAAGGCTCAGAATCAGCCAGAGTCAGGATAAGCAAAAGTCCTCACCCCACATTGAGCGCCAAAATGTAAAGTTCTGTTGTCTCTCAATTATAATCCTTCTCTGAGAGATTTCTTTTCTGAAATGCCTTTTCTCTGGGAGCAGGTTTCTTGGGAGGCTTCTGGAGCCTCTAGCCAGAGCGAAGGTAGATGTGGGAATGAATCAGATTCTCCGTCCAAGAGTATGGGATTGTGGGTTTCCGGGAAGTCAATCCTAGTTGTGAATCTCTATGAGCAGGCTTTTCCTTTAGACTTGTGAATCTGCTCTTATGCAAGTGTCCACAGTCAGCACCACAGTAGAATCTCGAATCCACAGGAAGTCTTCTCCTTGACCCAATCTGGACTCTCTTCTTCCAGACTGACTCCTTTCAGACTGACTTCTTCCAGACTGACCTCTTCCAGACTGACTACTTATATCCTCCCAGAGAATGGGGTTGTGGGTACTCCCAGGGGCTTGTGGGAATTCCTTTACAACTGATGAGCTAGCTCCTTTTAAAGGGGTAAACCTAAAGGTGTGAACTCTGAGTTAGAGAATTGTTAAGTACCGACTTAGCACCTAATAAGGAACCTAACAGGGTGTGGGGCATGTTTAAGGAGGACTAGCACCTCTTGCTAAGCCCTTTTCAGGGGTGCTCATCTATCTTTGGTGTCCATATGGCAGTCAACTCTTATTTGTGACTCCAAGAAGCTGTAGTGTACACAGTAGCTACATCCTAGTAAACTGTTTCGGCAGATGGGCTAACTGATGTGCCTCAAACCAGTTGGTGATTTGGGGATATCTACCCCAAGTATGTGAAATGGGTGGATAAGAACAATTAGTTCCAACAGTCACAAGAGTGGTTGAAACAGGCATTGTGGAGTGCTTAGAGCTTTGTTGGGCATTGAAGATGCCAAGGTTATCCACTGCATCCCAGGCTATTGCTAGTCATCTTGACTTTTGTCTTGCCACTGAACAGATGACTCTGGAAGAGAGGCTGAGGCTGGCTACTTTGTGCATTTTTGTCTCATTTTAATGCAATTCACTATCAAGTCAAGACATTATACAATGATATCATTTGTCCTCTTTGAAAATGAAGGACAAACAACAAACAATATGTCAGCCTATCAAAATCTTTAGGGATCATGTCTTTTTCTTCTGGTATGTTAGCTGTTCCTTTCAGCTTTCTATCAAACGTAAATTTCATAAGCATTCCATTTATGGCCTCATATGATTTGCTTTTTTGACTGTTGAGTCCAATCCCCTCATTTTATTTTTTTTTATTATAGCTTTTTATTGACAAAATATATGCATAGGTAATTTTTCAACATTGACCCTTGCAAAAACTTCTGTTCCAGCTTTTCCCAGCTTTTCCCCTCCTTCCCTCTATTCCCTCCCCCAGGGGGCAGGTAGTCCCATACATGTTAAATATGTTAAATGTGTGTTAAATACAATATATGTAAACATATTTATACAATTATCTTGTTGCACAAGAAAAATTGGATTTAGAAAGAAGGTAAAAATAATCTGGGAAGAAAAACAAAAAGCAAACAAACAATAACAGAAAGAGTGTAATGCTATATTGTAGTCCACACTTATTTCCCAGTGTTCTTTTGCTGTGTGTAGCTGGTTCTGTTCATTACTGATCAATTAGAACTGATTTAGATCCTTTCATTGTTGAAGCTAGCCAGTTCCATCAGAATTGATCCTCATATAGTATTGTTGTTGAAGTGTATACTCATATGATTTATTGATACAAATCTTCTGCAAAACAGCATACATATAGCACAGATCACTGGGAAAATCCACTGGCGCTCTACTTTCAAGTTTAAATCAGCTCACTGATAACTTACCCTTTGGTTCTAGCTGTTCTTATGATTTCAAATTCACCTAACCATACTATTGTCTAATTTGAATCTAACCATCATTTCTATAAGAATAGTATTACTTTGTTAAATGCTTTGCTAAAATATAAGTGAAAATAAAAGCAGGTAGATGATGCAGTAGATATAGTACTAAGCTTAGAATCAGAAAGGTTCTTCTTCGTAATTTCAAATCTAACTTCTGGCACTAGATATATAACCCTGGGCAAATAATTTTATCCCCTTTGTCTCAGTTTCCTCATTTGTAAAATCAACTGGAGAAGAAAATGGCCAATCACTCTGATATTTTTGCCAAGGAAAACCTAAATGGGGTCATGTAGAGTTGGGTACTGATCCACAGCAAAATATAAGTAAATTATATCTATAGCATTTCTAAGTCTCCTTCCCTTGTAACCTGTCAAAAAAAAGGAAAGAAAATGAGTCTATTACAAAAAAGATAGGATGATGAGAGATAGGATGGAAATGTAAATAGAGATTAATTAAATAATAATTCAATATAAGATATGACTCGGTCAAAATGAATGGTGAAGTTAAGTGCTCTGCTTCTTTAAAACCTACCTACAGAATCCAATTCACTTTCTTAACTCCTACATGAATTTCCCCTCATTAATTCTAGCCTCCCTATACCTGTCTTATTTCTGAACTTCTACTTGCTCTCTTTCCCACTCACTTTTCACTTATATACTACTTCAGATTCTTATTGTTCCATGGGTGTTAGCTTTGTTTTCCTAAATAGATTAGGAGTTTTTGGAGTTTAGGGATCTAATCTATTGTTGTTGTTGTTGCTTTGTTTAGTTTTTGTTTTTCTATTCTAGCACCTTGTGCAATACTCTTGGTTATAAACCTGACAATGTTACAATGACAATGACAATTTAGTCAAAAGGAATATACAGTTTAGTGACTTCTGGAGTATAGCTCCAAATTAATAACTAGACTGATTTACTTATTCTTATACACAGTAAATAAGCACTCAATAAATGAATGAACTACTGGCTTTTAGACCACAAGATCTCTTATCCCAACAAGAAGAATTTTATTGGGCTCCCCTTGCCTTTAGGTTAAGTGAACCAAAATTTTAAAAAGTCCAAAAAATTATTTTTAACTTATATGTTCTGTCATAAGGGTAGCTAAGTGGTATAGTGGAGAGAATGCCAGACCTAGAATCAGGAAGATTGCCTGTGAGACCTAAGCAAGTCATTTCATTTTGTTTGTCTCAGTTTCTCATCTGTCAAATGAGCTAAAGAAGAAAATGGCAAACTACTTCATATCTCTACTAAGAAAACCCCAAATGTAATCACAGAGGTTGCAGCAGGACTGAAGAAAACAACTGGACAACAATGTTTTCTTCTCTATATTCAGAGATTCAAAAATTTGAGTAGTTGCCTTTAACAATACATAATTATTAAAAATCAGTTTCCCCAACTATGAATCAAATGTCACATTGATTATGTATTATTCACAAAGATTCCTTATATGTAAGCTAAATTTACAGAAAATTTATATTCATGAATTTGACCAAGTTCCTACGTACTCAAGAGTTTAAAGTCACTAAGTAGATGTAATTCTTTATGATTTCAGATAAAATAATTTTCAGGATCACTCCATTCTGCATCTGATACTCAGACTGGTTGAACTCCTAGAACACATCCTTCCCACATTAAACTCATGCATCACTATGCAACTAACTCAAGCCTTGAGTAATGTACTCATCCCTTTTTCTCTTACCTCACTAAGCTAGTTTCTTAAGAAGTAGATAATGTGCTTCATCATAGGTCAATTGGAGACATGGTTGGTCCTACCTTTGATTAAAGATCTGAAGTCTTTCAAAGTTTTTTTCTTTATATTGTCATTATATAATTTTTTCTCCTAGTTCTGCTCACTTCACTCTTTGTTGGATCCTACTTCACAGAAGTTGCTAAAATCATCTCTTTTTTTGACTCCTCATCACATAATATTCCACTGCATTCATATTTTACTTATTCTGCTATTCCTCAATTGATGAATACTCCCTTAGTTTATAGGGCTTTCTTTTTTTTTTCTAATCTTTTCAATTCCCCTTTAATAGCAGACTATCTGACTAGAATATAAAATATAAAGGAATATGGAATAAAAAAAGGATAGGAAAGTATATTGCAACCATGTTGGATTGGAAAGTTTCAAATGCCAGGGCAAGGAGTTTATATTTTATCTTATCAGCAATGGGAAACCATAAAGTTTTTTGCTAGAATGACCTGGTCAAACCTATGAAACACTGAGGTGATTTAGTTTTCAGTTCTTGGCTTCAACTGGAGCCTCTTGATGAAGTCCTGGGTTACTAGATGGAGTTGACAGAGAAAGCCTGAAAAACTGTGTAATTGATTCCATTGCTTTATAATCATGTCAGGAATTTCCCCCTAGCATTAAAACTTATTCTTTCATATTATAGCTTAAGACCAGTCATGTTGTACCATGTCCTCAATGGAGATAGAAAACAACTCTACACACCATTTGCAATATAATTTTTTTTCTACTGGAAGTGAGAGGCCATATAGTCAAAACTCTCAGTAATTCCATAAACAACAACAACAAGAAAGTGTTCCCCCTACATCCTTTCTACCCAGTAGGAAAAGTTTTTCTGGTCCATGGCAAGGCTGGTTCCTTTTCTGAAAAAGCTACACAAAAAAGCTTTTGGCTTTGAACTAAAAAAGCATGGCCAGTTGGCCAGAGTCTACTCTTCAAATGAGGAAGAAGTAGAATGATAGCCAATGATTTCAGCTGAAGTAAGAAGCTAGAAAAGGCTCCATAGATACATGCCCAGTTTTGCTATCCTTGACAGTATTGGAACTATGATTTGCTATCGTATGACTTGGCAACACATTCTCTACGTGTGTCTCTCCATAATGTGATCCCTGCATATATTTATACTTCCTCCTGCTGATATATGTATCTATGGGAGAATATGTACCAAGTCTGTAGATTAAATGTTTTATTGATGCTTTTCCTATTATTTTATGTTATTTAAATGCCTTTCCTTTAAGTTAATAATGCCCTGTGGTTGACTAGTAAAAGTAAATGTCTCCTGTGGAAGCTATTTTTAGTGGCTACAGAACCTGGGATTGTCATCTTTGAAAGTTCATCTCTAGGGGGCGGCTAGATGGTGCAATACATAAAGTACTGGCCCTGGAATCAGGAAGACCTGAGTTCAAATGTGGCCTTAGACACTTAACACTTGCTAGTTGTGTGACTCTGGTTCATTTAACCCCAACTGTCTTGAAAATTTTTTTTTTAAAAAGGAAAGTTTTATCTCTGTGAGTTGTCCAGTCCTCTACCTCTCAATTACTGCCCTCATCTGAATTTGTATTGGCCTAAGATTTTCTAGTTACTTCTTTATATACACTGGTACAAACTTTTTAAGGAGCAGTGAGCCACATTCAAAATTGATCTTGTCCTTTGACTTAAGTGATTCTCCTGTTAAGAATTTATCTTGAAACTATTAATTAAAAAGGGGGAAAGAAAATACGACTCATCTGTTTTAAAATATATATCACTGCATTAACAAAAAAAAATTGAAGCAATCTATATCTCCACTAATTATAGAGTGGTTGGTTGAATTGTGCATGCAGAGAAATATATGTAAATATGGAAAGATTCATATAAAGCCATGCAAAGCAAGACTGACAAAACTAGAAGAGCATACCTATTACCAACAAAGAAATAAAAAAGAAAATTACATCTATACCAATAGAACTATAGGTGGATGCAGGAAGGATCATAAGGAAAATAATTATTGGGTTGCTGTTGGTTTTGGCTGTTAATTTCCTTGATTCCATTTTGTTAAATAGTATATACATTTTTATTCATTACGTTATAGATGCATTTCTGTTGATTTTTTTAATGTTGATTATTATTAGCTTTATAGTTATTACATTTTCATTACAAAAGAGTCAGCATTTTGAAGCCTTTCCTGGTTCCTGTCATTGCTAGTACCTTCCTGCTGAGAAGGCTCATATGTAAACATAAACACACACACGTATATTTTTTATGTATTTAGACACACTGCATATCTTGTGTATACTTAATTATTTGCATATTTTCTCTCCTATTAGAAGTGAACTTCTTGAGGGCAGAGTCCATGTTTTTGTCTTTCGATGTCACCTTCCTGTAGGAATTGATCCATAAAATATATACATTACTAGTGGAATTGAACCATATCTATATTGATATTCTCACTATAAATAAAACAAGCTTTTTTAAAAAGTTATAGCTCGGTGGAAGTACAATTTACAAGTTGGCAGGGTTGGTTTTATTGTGTGCCCAAAGGCAGAACATGCACAAGTCATATTAAGATGCCCTTTATGCCCTTTACGCAATTTAAGTTGCTTCCCATTAATTATCCAAAGGGCAAAATGCCCAGCAGAAAAGACTCCTCTCATAGTCTGTCTCAGCATAAATTGATACTCTGCACCATCAGCTAAATTGCTCTGAATTCTTATGGGGTTCACAGGATAGGACTCCACTTTCTGTAGTGTCTGGCAGAGCCTACTGAATACATTCCAACCAGGTTGACACATTCAAGCTAATTGTAAAAGCATAAGCAAAACAGAGGCTCTAATGTGGTTCTATAATTTTAGCCTCTCCAAAATAGCTGACTTTGACACAAATTCGATACTATCTATGTATTTGAAAAATCAGTGTGATACAAAATTATTATGCTTTTTTATTCATCAGACATCTTTTAGCTCTGGATTTTAAAACATGTAAAATTCAACTAAGGATGTTATTGTTTCCATATTCTAGGTAGTAACAAATAGAGTAAAAAATTACTTTTGCTAAAGGTCACACTGTATAGTCTGCTGTTGCTTGCAATCAGATTCATCATTCTCCCTACTGAAATTAGAATCCTTTCTACATACCAACTGATCAGTTATGCTCTACTATTCCTTAATTATCCTTCCAAAGATAAATTATTTTGAAAGCATTTCTGTGAAGAAAAACTTAGGGACTTATAAGTCATAATACATTTAGAAAAGTAAGAACATGAAACATGTAAGCCAAGCAGGCAAAAATAAGACAGGGTCCAATAGGGGCTAGAGAGCCATACTTGGAGTCAAAAAGATTAACATTCACGTCTCTTGAAGTTTTTTGATTCTGGGCAGGTCATCTGACTTCTCAATGTCCCAAGCAATTTTTTAAGCCTATAAATTGCTGGTCTAAATTAATTGAAGGAGTTTCCTCACCAGGAATGTCCTAGCATATAGGATCAAACAAACAAACAAAAACCAGCAACAATGAAATCACTTAAGTATCATTTCATTCCTACATACCTAGGAATTTGGCAGGAGGGCATAAATTATTCTGTGACTGAACCACATAAAAGAGGAGAACAGCTATAAAGACTATGAAATCCAGGAAAGGATTAGTTAGATCTAGGTGAGGGGACAAGATAAGGAATATGAAGAAAATGTTTTATTAAGGATGTAGACAATATTCTTTTCCTGTATTCCTGTACATTGTAATTCCTGTACAAGAATTAGATTAATTCAGGCACTGAGTCATTCTGGGAATTGAATATAAAGATTCTCAATTCATGTAGAATTGAAGCAGGAAGGTGCTAAAGCAGGAGAGCCAATCGTTAAATTTTCAATGAACATTTATATCTCAAAAATTGGCAAATGCTATAAATTAGGTCTTGATTTATTGTTTTAATAGCCATCTGGGCTTAAGGAAATGTTCAAGAAAATGTTAATAATGCAGATTAAACTTAAAAGTGTCAAATGTATATTTTATTTTTTGGAGAGCTTGTTGTTAAATACATTCCAGTATACCACTGGATCTATCTAATAGATTTTCAGCCTATTTTAGAGTTGTATATTTCTTCCCTTTTATCACCTGGCTTCCTCCAAAACTCATTTCAAATCTTCTTTCTTGGTACCAACCACTGTGTTAGTAGCTTCTTTCTGAGATTCTTTCTGTCTCTCATTTTATACATACATGTATACACATAGACATACATGTGTGAATATGTGTATGGATGTGTATATGTATATGTATTCATGTATATATGCATATATACATATACATATCTTGAATGTAATTAATTATTTGCAGTTTCTTTCCCATTAGAAGTAAACTTCTTAAGGGCTTGGACCATGCTTTTGCCTTTTAATTTGTACAATAATACTTAGCACGATGGGACTGCTGGAAGCATCAGGCCTAAAGTCATGAAGATCTATCTTTGTGAGTTCTAATCTGGCCTCATTGCCGCAGTTTCCTCATCTATAAAATAGGCTGGAGAAGAAAATGGCAATCTACTTCAGTATCTTTGCCAAGAAAACCCCTAATGGGGATGTGTAGGGTTGGACATGACTAAAAATGATTGAATGACAACTTAGGATAATCAATATTTATTAGTTGACTGACTTTACCAGAGAGTGAATTTAGGATTCTCAGATCTGAAAGGTTGTGAAACATTGCAAGACTAAATTCTTTCAATTCTGACTCTTAAGGATTGAAACTGCAGCTGTGAGGATGCCTGCAGCTGTTGCTTTCCTGGAAAAGAGAGAGAAACCCTCTTGTAAGTAATGCCAGGATTTAGACACAACTAAGAGGCAGCTCTTTGGATTAGCATCCATTTTATTCTTTTCTCTCTTCTAGCAACTTGCTCAAATCTTCCTTTGTCCAATCTTTCTTGTGATAATTTACACCTAATTTCCCACCAGGCACATAGCAAATACACTTTTCCAAGTACACTCTATGGAATATTTGTTAGGTAAGCATGACCAACTGTTGTATGTCACATAATCTTATAGGGGATGAGATTCCTAAAGAAAACATTTCCAATACACCAGTTCATATAAACACACACACACATGCACACAAAATAACTTCCTAATTATACTGATTGGTACCTGGCTATACTACATGAAACTCAGATTGATCTAGATATGTTCAGTTCAGGTAACATGGAGGTCTGTCTTCTCCACCTCATAATAGGGGACACACTGTTATCCACCCTGGCAGTATCCAAACCAGCCTGTCACCATACATACATACATACATACATATATATATGCATGCATATGTACGTACATATATGCATGTATATAATCACTTATAGAACAAATGTGGTTCATATATATGTCATTATTTGTTATTCACAAAAAAATTTCAACTTGAAGCCTGTAGCTCATTGCCACCATTCAGGCAAAAACAAAGTTTTGTCATTTCCAATGTAAGTCCCAATTCAATCTAGTGTTTTTTTCTGTCAGTTTTCTAATTTAATCTTTTTTTGTGCCCTAACTTACCAATTAAGGTTCAGAAAGAAAAACAACAACAGCACTCATTTGATTAAGGAACTGAATTTGTGTAAGGTGCTTTACCTGTGGGGTCATAGAACTTAGAGAAAGTAAGTACCTTAGAGATCATTTAATCCAATTTTCTCATTTTACAGATCAAGGAAACTGTTCTCTGGATCTCAGTTGCCTTTTCTGTAAAATGAAGTTGCTCTAAATAATCTCTAAGGTCCTTCCTAGCTCAAAAATTCTAAACTGACAATGAAAACCATCTTTATTTTAATTGTTTCAATTTTTCTGCTAGTTAGCATAACTTTTAAGTTTTCTTAGTCATTTGTGATTTTTCATAAACCCATTTGGGGTTTCCTTTTTTTTTCTTTTTTAGATTTTTAAATAGTATTTTATTTTTCCAAATATGTGCAAAGATGGTCATCAACATTAACCTTTGCAAAATCTTGTGTTCCAAATTTTTTTCTCTCCAGCTCTCTACCCTCTCCACAATAGCAAGCAACCTGATATAGATTAAATATATGCAATTCTTCTAAACATATTTCCATAATTGTCATGCTGCACAAGAAAAATCAGATCAAAAGGAGAAAAAACACAAGAAAGAAAAAAAAAAGCAAATAAACCACCACCACAACAAAAAGATGAAAATACTGTGCTTCAATTCACATTCAGTCTCCATATCTTTCTTTTTGGATACAGATGGCATTTTCCACAACAAGTCTATTGGAATTGACATGAATCATCTCATTGCTGAAAAGAGCCAAGTCTATCACAGTTGATCATCACATAATCTTGTTACTCTGTACAATGTTTTCTTGGATGTGCTCACGTCACTTACTATCAGTTCATGTAAGTCTTTCCAGGCTTTTCTGAAGTCAACCTGCTCATCATTTCTTAAAGAACAATAATATTTCATTACATATATCATAATTTACTCAGCTATTACTCATTTGATGGCATCCACTCAGTTTCCAATTCCTTGGCACTACAAAAAAGCTGCTACAAACATTTTTGCACATGCAGATCCTTTTTGATCTTTTATGATGTCTTTGGGATATAGATCCAGTAGAGACACTGCTTGATGGTCCTTTGGGCATAGTTCATTTAGTTTTTTTTTTTTGGGCAAAGATACCAGAATGGTTTACTATTTCCTTCTTCACTCATTTTACAGATGAGGAAACTGAGGCAAACCAGGTGAAGTGATTTGCCCAGGGTGACAAAACTAATGAGGCCAAATTTGAATTCAGGAAGGAGAGTGTTCCTGACTCCAGAACTGGTACTCTGTCCACCATGACCTCTAGACCTGTGATTTTGCTATTATAAGGCAGTGCTATCAAATGCAAAAAGAAATGGATCCCCTGCGAGTACATGTTGACTTAGAACACCACAAATTAATTAAGATATATATAGTAATATATGTAATATTAATTATATATGCATTAGACAGATAAATAGATACATATGATTTTGTTAATCATTTCCCAGTATATTTTAATATGGCTTTTGTTTAAGAGTTTTGTAGTCCATGCTACTCCTTAGCTGGATTTTGATACTACTGGCACCCTATCTGCAACTTAAGAGTCTTAGGGAATTTCCTGGGGATAACTTGAGGTTAAATGCCTAGCCTACAGTTACAGAATCATTATATATCATTAGCTAGCTCTCTATCCACTGTTCCAGTCTGTCTTTCATTTAAACTATTAATGTATTGGATTTTCCATCCCTGTATTAGCTTAAGTTTTTACACTTAGAATTCTATTTGTCTTCTTTCCAAAAGGATTAGTTTATCCTAAATCACTTCATTACAATATGGCTGAATTTTCTTTGTAATGTGTCTGAATTTCTCATCTGTAGTGACAAAAGAAGATAGATATCCTTGGACAGATGGTACAAATAGGTGTGTGTGTGTGTGTGTGTGTGTGTGTGTGTGTGTGTGTGTGTGTGTGTGTGTGAAGACTACTTGTGATTGTATTAATGCATGGATTTTCCAAAAGGAAATCCCCTTTACCAAGGCAGATCAGCATTTACTCAACAGTTTTGTAGTCTTACTGGGGCTATTTCTAATTATCCTGATCTATATCTTGCCACTGGACCCAGGTGGTTCTGGAGGAGAAAGTGAGGCCAATATCTTTGTACAGCCCTCTCTCGCTTAAATCCACTCATTTCATCACTTTCATGATGTCATGGTCCTCTTCTAGAAGGAAGGACAAAGGACAATAACAATAGTTTTACAGAATTGGCTGGGGTCACTGAGAATTAAGTGATTTACCTGGTGTCAAAAAGCCTGCTGAACTTGCTGGTCTTGAATCCAGGTCATTCTAACTCAATAAGCTGGTTCTCTATCTACCATCATTCTTTTTCTCCAATTTGGTATCTATCTTTCTTTCTTCCTTTCTTCCTCCCTCTCTCCCTCCCTCCCTCCCTCTTCTCTCCCTCCTTTCTCTCTCCTCCTTCCTTCCTTCCCTCCCTCCTTCTCTCTCTCTCTCTCTCTCTCTCTCTCTCTCTCTCTCTCTCTCTCTCTCTCTCTCTCTCTCATCTATCTATACTTAGAAATAAGTTCTTGTCCTAAATTAATTACAATCCCTTTGTCTTACAGCTCAGTATTCAATTGAATACATCTTGTGTTTCCTAGTACTCTTCTGTAAACTATTGTCATAGATTCACATCTTCTGAGCTCCAGAGAAGGCATGGATTTGTATTCGACTCAATAGAAATACATAGACTCTTGTGCAAACAGTTGGCATCCTGGGGATGGCAACTTTCTTAGAGAAAGAAAAGGTTAGTTAAGGCTCTTTGGCCATTTTACAGCTTTGAGATAGTTTTTTTTAAAGAACTCTGAATTTAAAAACAAGAACTACTTTTCTTTTGTTCTTGGGATCCCTAGAGATTGAACTTTTATATATCCAACTTGGCTTGTTAAGTCGTTTTAAGCATATGCTTTTTATTTTGAATAAAAAGGGTTTAGGAAATACCTTCTGGGCAACACACAGATTTAAAAGAGGTTTGAAGAAGTGTTCAGCAAGGGTTTATTTAATAAAAAATATTTACATAGGTGTCCTCTGTGTGGTTCAATGGACATTTAATGTTACTTTTCAAAAGGGAGTGCATAGCTGCATATGTAGCTTAAGTAGCCTCATTCTGAGGTTCATTGTGCTTAGGAGGCAAAGCCAAGATGGCATAGTAATAAGAAACAGTACAGCAAGTTCCTCCAATGCCCATCTCCTTCAAGGAGACCCAGAAAATATAACAAATGGAATCCTGATGAAGAAATCCAAGAAAAAGTCACAGTGACTCATTTTTCCAGCCAAAGTTCGCATAGGGAGACAGAGAAGCCCATGGACACAGGAGATAGGATCTATCCAAGAGCATGCTTGGTGTGGAATACTTTAATGCCAAGGGGGAGGCTATATACTAGGTCAAGAAAAGGTCCCAGACCCATACTGGGAAATCCTCAGAATTATACAGGCCATTGTGATACGGTCAGGTATCAACTGGCAGCTTTGTCATTCACTACCCAGCTCTGGGTCACAGATCAAAGATGAACTGAAAAGGAGATCTCTGTCCACTCCCTTCCTCCATGACTCAGTAGTATATAAGAGAAGAGCAAGTTCAGAAGCAAGCAGTAGCCATGAGGCTCTACTTTCCAGCTCAGTCTGAAATTTGAAGTCTGAAGAAAAATCACCAAGCCAGGAATCCCAGATTTCAAGAGAACTTGCAATTCTATCCCTGAATAAGTCTAGCTTCCTGGGAACTGTTTGCTCTTGCTCAGACTCATTTCTAGAATTTACAGAGCTCAGACCTGGGGAGCAGCAAAAAGACTTTGATCTAGATCATACCATTTTACTAAAGAAGGGAAAGGGACCTGTATGTGCCAAAAGGTTTTTGGCAGCTCTTTTTGTAGTAGCTAGAAACTGGAAGATGAATGGATGCCCATCAATTGGAGAATGGTTGGGTAAATTATCGTATATGAATGTTATGGAATATTATTGTTCTGTAAGAAATGACCAACAGGATGAATATAGGGAGCCTTGGAGAGACTTACATCAATTGATGCTGAGTGAAACAAGCAGAACCAGAAGATCATTATATGCTTCAACAATGATACTGTATGAGGATGTATTCTGATGGAAGTGGATATCTTCAACATAGAGAAGAGCTAATCCAATTCCAACTGATCAATGATAGACAGAATCAGCTACACGCAGAAAAGGAACACTGGGAAATGAGGGTAAATTGTTAGCATTTTTTATTTTTCTTCCAAAGTTATTTTTACCTTCCGAATCCAATTTTTCCTTTGCAACAACAACAACAACAACAAAATTCGGTTCTGCACATATATATTGTACCTAGGATATACTATAATATATTTAATATGTATGGGAATGCCTGCCATCTAGGGGAGGGGGTGGAGGGAAAGAGGGGAAAAATTCGGAACAGAAGGGAGTACAAGAGATAATGTTGTAAAAAATTACCTATGCATATGTACTGTCAAAAAAAGTTATAATTATAAAATTAATAATAATAAAAAAAGATCATACCATTTTGGGAGCACTGAAAATCTTCAAGTCCTCAACTTCAGATGTTCCTGAAATTCTGGAACAGCACAATACTCAATAACCCAAGAAAGTAGCAATAGAACCAGACTATTTTCTTGCCAAAGATGTGCAAAGAGTCAGGAAACAGGATGGACACTGTGTGTGTGTGTGTGTGTGTGTGTGTGTGTGTATGCATACATTCATGTATATATACATATATATAAATACACACAGTGTACAACCTGTTGGATATATAGATGTATATATGTTTACACACATGTATATATGTAAATGTGTATGTGTGTATGTATATATATGCTAAAATCTCAAAGGAAAAATAGCTTTGGAATACATTCAATAGAAATTTTTCAAGAGATGAAAAAAAGTTTAAAAAACAAAAAGAATAAAAAATATTTTAATCGATGAAATGACAGTACTGGAGAAAAAAAATAAAGTAAATAAGAGCTATGGAAAGAAGAAAGGGAATTAATAAGTTTACACAAGAAGTACAAAATTCTATCCAGAACAATTAACTGCATTTTTTAAATGTCTATTATGTTAAAGTACTGGACTATGGACCAGAGGTTTAACTCTGTGTTCCCATGTAGGACAAAATACTATCTCTGATCTGACATTTAAAACCCTCCACATTTGGGCCCAAATGTTCCTTTAAAATATAATTTCATATTACTCCCCTTTACACATCCTCTACCTGAGCCAAACTGGAGTACAAAATTCTTTCCACTTTCTTATTGCTGTCTCTCACCTCTAAATAGTTGTAAAGACTGTTTCTCAGGCCAAATAGAACATACTCCTTGCTCATCTCTGCCTGTTGAAATATTCCTTTTCCTTAAAGGCTCAACTTAATTGCCGTTTACTCTGTTATATCTTTTGGGATTGGCCAGACTTAAAGTGTTTTTTTCTCTATCCATTTTCCAAAACCATTTTATTGAGGCTATCTCCTTTGCCCTGTTACTTTCTGACTTCCCATTGTACTTGTTTATTTCTCAAGTTCCTTTAACAGACTGTAAAGTCTTTGAGAAGACTGACTACAACATCAAACATTTTTGTATACCTAGTGATTAGCCTAGTATCATACAATAGACAGTTAATAAATACTTGTTAAATTCAATTGAATTAAATTACACCTTCATGTGTGCTGTGAGGCTACGCAGTTCTTACAGGAAAATGCGGATTTAGAGCTGAAAGGGGCCTAGAGACATCTAAGTAATCCAATATAGTCAAATCTAGCCATGGGGTCTTAGTAACTACATGACACAGGGCAAGTCACCTAAATATGATCTGCTTCAATTTTTTCAAACTGTAAAATGAGGATAATAATGGCACCTGCCTCATAGAATTGTTGGAAGGATCAAAAAAGACAATATTTGTTAGTTTTTGTCCCATGTTATTACAAGGTGATGTCTTGTCTCAAGAATGAATTGGATTTCAATGAGGCAGAGTTGTACAGAGTTGTCAGTCTCACTCTGTTTTGCAGAGTTATTAAAGTTCTGTGGCAAAACAAAATCAAAATGACTGGCAATGGCTTGGGATGCATGGGTCACATTGGTAACATTTTGACATCAAAGACATTTTCATATCCTTTGAAGAGTTTCCTCAGCTGAATGGACAGATGAGAACAATTTGTTCCAACAGCCATCATAATATTTGTAAAGTGCTTAACATAGAGCTTCAAACAAAGTAGGTGCTTAATAAATGATTGTCCAGAATCACACAGCTCATAACTGAAGCAGATTTGAACTCAGATCTTCCTAACTCCAAATTCAGTTCATTCTCTCTCTCTCTCTCTCTCTCTCTCTCTCTCTCTCTCTCTCTCTCTCTCTCTCTCTCTCTCTCTCTCTCTCTCTCTCCACTATATAATATTGCTTCTCACTTTAGTCTGATCATAATTATTTAGAATTGTAAAGGAGCTTAATCCAGCACCTCATTTTTTATTTTTTTATTAATTTTTATAATTATAAATTTTTTTGACAGTATATATGCATGAGTAATTTTTTTATAACATTATCCCTTTTATTTGTTTTTCCAAATTTTCCCCTCCCCTCCCATACATTTTACATGTGTTACAGTATAACCTAGATACAATATATATGTGTAAATCCAATTTTCTTGTTGCACATTAAATATTGGATTCCGAAGGTATAAGTAACCTGGGTAGATAGACAGTAGAATCCAGCACCTCATTTGATAGTAAAGGAAACAGAATTTTTGAGAAAGGTTAATCATTTTGTCAAAGACCACACAAATACTAAGAGTAAGTGAGGATCATACAACTAATAAATATTTCAGATCTTTAGGCCCAGTTATTATCTGTTGTATCACTTAGCTGCCCTCTGTATTATCCGTATTCCCATAATCTTGTATTTTTTCATTTCTCTAAAGAGATTATATCTCCTAGTAGTGTTAAGGACCATGCCTAGGTGAAGGGGCAGGCCAATTCTCTGAGAGCCTCCACAGCTGTGAATCATAACACTTGAAGGAGTCACAAAGCAGCCTTTACTTACACATATGTTCCTTGTGGATTGGGAATGAAATAAATTGGTGGCAGAGGGAAGAGGAGAGAGGTCAGAGAACACAACTGCTTCTCAGTCTCCTGTTATCATCATCATCCTCTCACATGGAAAGATCCATTCTACAGGTCTGAGTTAGACTTCCGGCAGCCACTGGCAGATGGCTCCCATAACACAACAAGTAGAATGTAATCTCCTTGAGGATAGACAATGTTTTTCATAGAACAAGGTTCAGAAGAGATCAAACCCTTTGAATTCAATCTCCTTATTAGGGAACTGAAGCATGAAGAGGTGAAAGTAGCAGAGATGGGTTCTGACCCAACAATTTCCATCTCCAATACTCTTTTCTATTACATTTTATTTAAAAAAAATTTTTTTAAACTAACAAGCACTAGGGCAGAATTGGAATTTAAAACTAGTACACTAACCTCAGTGGAAAATCAATATGTACTCTGTTCTTATAGTAGTTTTCTAGCTAGGAGAATGATTGAAAACATTAGCTAAAATATTAGCTAAACTATTTTTTCTTTGTTAGGGACAATATCAAATATCTCATCATTGTCATTATTATTGTTGGTTATAGTGACTACTGCTGTTGATTAATGTCCTGTAATGGCCATTTGCAAAAATTTGCACTTGTAGAAAATATATTTCACTGTGCATTCCAATGCAGCCAGCAGAGGAGGAAAACACACACACACACACACACACACACACACACACACACACACACACACACACACAGTATTTGGAATGCAAAGAACTTGTCTTTAAAAATGAAGGCATTGGCTTAGACAAATCTCTGAATTCCCTCTCAGTTCAAAATCCTATGATCCTATAGTAAAAACCAGCCAGTTTTTTCATACGCAGCATTAGCACTTGGCTAGAGGAATACATGCTTTCTTTACCAGTCAGTTTTTCAACAATGTGCTGTTCAGAAGTCCCAACAAACTGGACCATGGAAAAAAATGTGCAAAAGGTTCCCATTTGAGGAAAATGCATGCATCCATTAGGAAAGAGGTCACAGTAATTTTAATGCTATAAAAGTTCAAGGAATTTGCCTTCAAAGTCCTCTTCTTACAAAGGCTTCTCTGAGCTCAGATTCTTTCCTATGTAGTAGAATGCTGCTTTGCATAGAGGAGGAAATAATTTAACAGTAGAATCAATGTTAAGGTTTCTTGGAGACCGATAGGCATTTGCAACAAAGGAGAGTTTGCATTATGCATTGAGCTGCTTTTGGCAAAACTTATGCACATGCTGACATGCAACGTATATTCAGTTCTGAATGCTCATTTATTTCTTGTTCATTTATTGCAATTGTAAAACTTCGTGGCAATGGAAATAACAGAATAGAAATACAGCAGATGCAATGTTTGGGTCAAATTTCTTTGCTTGGCCAAATCCATGAAATAACTCAAAGCCTGAAGTGATGGCAAAAGGTTAAAATGCAAACATGTTCTTTTGCTGTTAGGACAATGCTCTTGTATTTATTTATGGAAATAATTTAATCCAAAGCCAATTTTTTTCTCCTGTGAACAAGTCTCTTAAATCTGCTCTGCTTCTGTTTGCTACTGAGGTCTGTAAAGAATATTGAATCAGGGCTTTCATAAAGAAAAGAAAAACAAATTATCTGATAAAGATATAAAGAGAACAAGAAGAATTATGTATCTAATATGTGCAAGACATTGTGTTAGATGCTAGGGATTAAAAGACAAAAATTAAAAAATAGTCTAACTCAAGGACTTAGAGTTCTAGGTGAGGGAATGGAGCTGGGGTGCTGTGGCATATAATATTTAGACAGATAAGTCAGTGCAAAATAATTTAAAGAGGGAGAAAGTGAACTATATCATGTATTTTATAAGATAATTTAAGAATTATGATCACCTGATTTTTCTTGTGTAGCATAATGAATATGGAATTATGTTAAGAATTGTATATGTTTAATCTATATTGGATTGTTTGTTGTTTAGGAGGAAGGGGGCAAGTAAAGGAGAAAAATTTGGAACACAAGGTTTAGCAAAGGTGGATGCTGAAAACTATCTTTTGCATATATTTGGAAAAATAAAAAAGCTAAAAATTATGATAAATCCAATACTAGATAGGGAGTAGCCTTGGAATCAAGAAAAAAATATTTTGAAGCTTACTTAAAATATCTTATTTTGAGGCAACTAGATGTTATAGTGGATAGAATGCCAGGCCTGGACTTGGGAATTCAAATCCAGTCTCAGATATTAGCTGTGCGATCCTGGATAAGTTACCTCACTCTGCCTCAATTTCCTCCTCTATAAAATTAGCTGGAGAAAGAAATGGCAAGCTACTCCAGTATCTTTGCCAAGGAAACAGCCAAAATAGAGTAGTAGAGAATCAGATTTGACTTAATAACAACAGGTGGTATAGTTAGTTGAATGGTGGACTCTTGTTTTAGTCACTTTTCAGCTTTGTGACATTGGGCAGGATCACTCACCTCTCTGTACCTCATCTGTTTCCTCATCTGTAAAATAGAGGATTAGTTTTGGTTGTCTTTAGGGTTCCTTCCAATACAAAATCTATAATCCTATGAACTATGATTGCAGTATCAGCACAGTGCCTGGCACATGGTTCTTATATGCCTGTTGATTGATTGCCAATAAATAGGGGTCTTTGTTGCATTGTAGAAAATAAAGTGTAGTTAATTTAGGACTCCCAAGAAGGGAGCTATTTAAGAAGCATGTTAAATAAATATTTTAGATCATGGAAACATCTTGGTGTTTTATGTATACAGTAGTCAGTCAGCACACATTTATTTATTTATCTATCTATCCATTCATTTATTGCTGAGGCAATTGGGGTTAACTGACTTGCCTAGGGCCACACAACTAGGAAGTGTTTAAGTATCTGAGGCCAAATTTGAACTCAGATCCTCCTGACTTCAGGACTGGTGCTCTATCCACTGCCTCACCTAGCTCCCCAAGCACACATTTATTAAGTGCATACTGTATGTTAGGCACTGACTTAAGAAAAATAGAGTCCATATTGTCAAGGAACTTACATGCAAACAACTATGTCTAAACAAAATTATCCAGGATAAATTATAGATAATCAAAAGAGAGAAGATAACTAGAATTAAATAAAAGATAGGATTTTAACTTGGACTTAGAATAGCCCTGGCCCCTTACCAGGAGGTAGGAACGAGAAAGGATAGTATTCCAGACATGGGCAATAGGTTGTGAAAATGCCTGGAGTCTGGTGATGGAGTGTCTTATTCAAGGGACAGCAAAGTAGGAAGCAGCCATGTTGTGAAGGGGGTGTTGAATGAAAAATATTTTATATTTGATCTTGGAGGTGATAGGGAGCCACTGGAATTTATTGAATAGGAGGTGACAGGGAAGATCTACACAATAGGATGATAAATTTGACAGCTTAGGAGAGGATGGAATAGAGTGACAAAGACAATATAGGCAGACCAGACTAAAAGCTATAAAGAGATATATGGAAATCATTTTTAAAAATCACCAGCTTTTTTGAGAACTATATTAAGCAGGAAAAATTGCCAAGAAATTATCAGGGATCTTCTCAAAGTCTATAAAGTTACAAGATGCAACTTTATATTAAGGTGTATTTACTGGGATTTTGAATTTCTTCCTGGAAAACCTAGGTTATTTCAGTTATTAGCTAAATATTTCCCAATTACACATAAAATATTTTTAATATTCATTTAAAATTTTTTTTGAGTTCCAAATTCTCTCCTTCCCCTTTTCCTCTCCCTCCCTTAAGAAAACAATTTGATATCATTATATATGCATGTAAGTGAATTCTAACAATGTTGTTTGTATTAATGACATATGGCAGGAAATCACCAGTAGCTAGATTTTAGTTGCATTAAAAATTTTGTTTTATAAAAAAAGCACATATATTTTAAAAAGTGTGTTATTTTTATGAAAACAGGTGGTGATAGAACCTGAAACCATTTTTGAAATGAGCACGAAAATGACAGTTTGCCTCCTTTTATGGGTGTGATAGAGACAAAATTGTTGTTTTAAATGTCATCCAGAGGAAATAATTGTTAAAGAAGAACTCCTACAAGTTACTGATTTGGCTGTAGTTGCTGGTCAGTCATATCTGACTTCATGATCCCATATGGCAAACATAATAGAGTGGTTTGACATTTCCTTCTTCAATAGAGTAAGGCAAACACTAGCCTAGGTTCACACAGCTAATGAGTGTTGTTCTCGTTGTTTGGTCATTTCAGTTAAGTACAACTCTTTGTAACCCTATTTAGAGATTTCTTGGCAAAGAAAAAGTGAATTGCTATTTCCTTCTCCAGAAAGGAATGATTGATTTGAACTTGGTTCTACCCAATTCTACCTGGCTATTTCTATTTTCAAAATATGAAGCTTACCATTATTTCATTCATTAAAAGATAAAATTAATACATGTTCTGGTAAAGTTTTTATTTTTATATTTTTTGGTTTTTAGTTGTGCTCAGCAAACTATTCTAAAAAAAATTGCCCTTGGGAAATTATTCCTGTGAAAATCCAAGCCATCCAGTTCTACTAGACACCCTTCTTCCTTCATGAGCCCTTTGGAAGCTCATGTTTTTATCCTGAGTTATCACAAACATATTCCTTCCCTGTTTGCAGGCATTTTAGAGGAAGTCACATATTGGTCCTGTGTCAAGTATAAATTTATTTTAACTAATCTCAGGGGGATCTCATTGCTGCACAGCAATTCTTTTATTCTTCCTTTTTTGACTCCCAAGTCCTAATGTATAAGAAGTCTGGAAAAGCTGATCCAAACCTGGACAAATCTCTTTAAGCCTTTTAAGCCAAACCTTTCCAACTCCTTCTCCACAGCAGAACTTAATTCCTCATACTTTAATGAAAAAAAAAACAAAAAACCAAACCATTAAGGCTCTGTGTCATGAACACTCTTTTCTCTACTTTAGAACCCTTCTGTATTCTTCTATTTTCTCCTCTTCTCCAGGTACTTAGGTGGCTCTTCTCCTTGCCAAAATCAACCTCTCTACTTACATCACCATACTACTACTATCTTCTCCAGCAGTGTCCTATCAGTAATCCCCCCTCTCTTCATTCAGGCATTTATTAAGCACTTACTATGTATGTTCTAGGCACTGTGCTAGTGCCTGGAAGCCAAAAACCCCAGTCCTTGTTCTTAAGGAGTTTTTATTCTCTTGAGGGAAAACAGCATGCACACAAATAAGTAAATTCAAAATATATAATGAAATAATTTTTAATTTTAGGGAGGAGAAGAACATTTTGGAGGAAAGGAGATCAATTTAGAACTCATGCAGGAGGGTGGCATCTGAATTGATTCTTTAAGGAAACTCAGAGACTGTGATGAGGATAGAGAGAACATTCCAGGCAATGTGGGACAGCTTTTGTGAAGGCACAGAACTGGGAGCTGGAATGTTGTGTCCAGGAAATAGGAAGCAGGCCAGCATGACTGCACTAAAGAGCCTATGAAGGGGAGCAATGTATAATAAGTCTGGAAAAGTAGCTTGCAGCCAGACAGGGAAGGGTTTTAATTGCCAAACAGAGGAGCCTGTATTTGATCCTAGAAGGAAGAAAAAGTTACTGTAATTTTTTTTAAAAAAAGAATTACATGGTTAAAATTGTGCTTTATCAATGTAGCAGTTATATGAAGGGTGAATTGGAAATGGAAGAATTTTTTTTTGCCAATGTATTTTTATTTAGTTAGTTAAAATTTCCCAATTACATGTAAAATATTTTAAAAATTCATTTAATTTTTTTTGAGTTCCAAATTCTGTCCTTCCTTTTTTCCTCTCCCTTCCTTGAAAAAGCAATTTGATATCATTATAAATCCCAAATCATGCAAAACATAATTCCATATTAGCCATGTTAAAAAAAAACAGACAAAAAACTCAAGAAAAATAAGGATTAAAAAGTATGCTTCAATCTGCATTGATTTCATCAGTTTTTTCTCTGGTATAGATAGCATTTTTCATCATGGGTTCTTTGGAATTGTATTGATCAGAGTAGCTGAATGTTTCACAGTTGATCATCCTTACAATATTGCTATTACTGTGTACAAAGGTCACTCACTTCATGTTGCCTCAATTCATATAAGTCTTCCAGGGTTTTTCTGAAAGCAATCTGCTCACTATTTTTGATAGTAAAAGAGTACAAGACAGAATATGGGCAACTAGGTGGTACAGGGATAGAATGCCAGTCCTGGAGTTTGGAAGACTACTCTTCAAATCCAGCCGAAGACACTTACTAGTTGTGTGACCCTGAGCAAGTCATTTACCCCTGTTTACATCAGTTTCCTCATCTGTAAAATGGAACCAAAGAAGCAAATAGCAAACCACTCTAACATCTTGGCCAAGAAAACCCCAAATAAGGTCACAAGAAAATCAGACACAATTGAAAGACTCAACAAAACAAAATGAGATAAAAGAGACTTAATTCAGAGAGATTCATTAGGAGACTATTGTAGGAGTCTTAGTGAAAGTTGACAAGGACCAGAACTAGGGTGAATGTGTAGTGATGAATGGAAAAGATAGCTTGAGATAGAATCAGTAAGGGTGAGACAATTAAGGTGAATCTGCGTGACTAGAAGAGTGGTTGTGTCCTATATAAAAGATCTTCAATCTCTGTTCTTTTTGGCTCATTTATTGCTGCCTATAACCCTAATTAATTCTTTTCTTTTTTTCTTTTCAAAACAAAACAAAACAAAAAAAACTTCTACTTAATTCTTCTCTCCTTTAATGGTATACTGGAAAAAGCATTGGCTTTGAATTGAGAAGTCCTGAGTTCAAATCCTGTCTCTGATACTTGAGTGTTTAAGTCACTTGGTCTTCTTGTAATTCAGTTTCCTTATTTGTAAAGTGAGGAAGTTAAAATCTCTGAGGTCCATCCCAATATCAGCTCTATGATTTTATTTCTTTCCTTCCTACTTGGAAGACAAACTTCCAAAGAAATTCATTTCTTCTGTCTTCTTTTAGTCATATCTCAAATCCTTATAATTTGACTTTTGCTTCCATTGCTCTTTCCAATGTTATCAATGATTTCACCATTTCTAAATCAGATGTCCTTTTTCAGCCTCTGTCTTTCTGGGTTTTCTTGACACTAGTATCTGACTTCTGGCACTAGTGCCTCTCTGAGTCTTTCTTTTCCATCGTCTTTGTTGCATCTTCATTCAGGTCCCAGTTTCTAATTGTAGGTACCCCTAAGGCTCACTCCTGAACACTTTTTTCTTCTCTTGAAATCCCTTTTCTTAGTTATCTCAACAGATTACATGAATTCAATAATTAAGCCCTGATTTCTCCATTGAATCCTTCATTCCTAGTTGCCTCATGGACATCTGGATCTTGATGTTCCATAGTATTTCAAAATCTATCTGTATAAGAAAGAATCCCTTCTTTTCTATGAAAAATCTGTCTCTCCTCTAAATATCTTTGTTTCCATTGTACCACCAAACTTCCTGTCAATCACATTCATAATCTCGGAATTATAATCGACTCTTATTCTTTTTCACCCCCATCCATCTCTAACCTGTTGTCAAATCTTGTCACTTCTACCTCTTCACCTTTTCCTAAATTATCCCTTTTCTTCCATTCATATATATTGACAACCCTAGTTCAGGCCTTTATCACCTCTCAGCTACCTTATTGCAGTAATTTCTAATCAGGTTTTGTTTCCATTCTCTCTCTTCTCCAATTTATCCATCACAGAACTGCCAAAGGTCTTCCTAAAGTATCAATCACATCACATAATTCTCTTTCTCAAAAATCTGTAATAATTTCATATTTTCTCTAGTATCAAACTCCTAAAGCTAGTTGTGCCACTTTAAACCTGTCACAATCTGGCTTCAGCCTACTTTTCTAGACCTTTTTCATATTAATTCATTTTATGTATTCTATATTTCAACTAACCCATTTCCTCCTTAAACCTATCATTCTCTCTCAGACCTTTCCTCTAATCTTAATGCTTGAAATACACAACTTCTTCCTGTTATAACCTTTAATTTGCTTCAGGAATCAATTCAGGTGCCATCTCCTACAGGAAGATTTTCTTGATCTCTCTAGTTCTTAATGTTCTCTCTCTTCAAATTTTCTGTTTTATTTGTTTCTATGTTATATTCTCCCAGTTTTATGTAATCTTCTTAAGGGAGTTCGTGGTGTGTGTGTGTGTGTGTGTGTGTGTGTGTGTGTGTGTGTGTGTGTGATCCCCAATGCCTAATACAATGCTTGTGAGCAATTTTTTTGACCAAACCTGTGAAGGAGATCTGAGGAATAGCTAGAAATGCAGCCCAATGTCTTCTCTTCAATTTATTGTTTTAGAAAATTGCCTGGGGGTACTGAGAGGTCAAATAACCTGTTAAGCAGCACATAACTTATATCAACCAATTAATAAACATTTATTAAGCACGTACCATGTGTTGGCCATTCTGCTAAGCACTGAGGATACAAAAAGAGGCAAAAGACAGTCCCTGGCTATTATGTGTCAGAAGCGAGATTTAAACTCTTCCTAACTTAGAAGCCAGCTTTCCATCCACAACCCTGACTTTTGCATTTGGACAAAGTAAGCATTTACTAAACTAGCTGAGTTGAATCAGTCCACTTAAATTTCTTAATTCACTCACTATGTTTCTTTTCCATTAGAACAGTATATTTCTGAGGATCCTTATACTTGCTTTCAGTTATGTTTATTTAAAATATGGGTGGGAAGTAAAATGTCACATCACCACATTCTGGTAGTTATTATACTAAAATGTGGACTTTTACTTTATACCAAGCTCTATTTCTAGCTCTATACTTAACACCAAATAAAAAGCGTATCTTGTCAAATTATGACAAATAGTTATTTGAATTGCAAAGGACATGCTAGCTATAAGTAATTCCAGCCTTCCAATTTAACCTTTGTGCAGCAGAATGAATTTGGTTCTTGTACTTCTGCAGTCTTAAAAGAAGTCTCAGCAAAAACAGTTGGATTATTCCCAAGGAGGTCCTAACACATTTTTTATTTTAAAATGAACTATTACTCTTTCCTTTAAAAAAAAAGTATAGCTTCATGCAGTTGGGTACAGAAGTCATCTAAAAATAATATGGTTAGGGTGAATAAAATCTTTCTGCTAGCAACATTAAAACAGTAAAGTCAGTGTTTGGGTGCACATCCATGCACATGCATGTGAGCATGTATGAGGGTTTTACTTTATGGTCAGAAAATTATAACTTTCAACTTTAAAGAAAAGAATTTTAAAAGATGCCTGTGGTAAAAATGTCCTCCCCATTTGTATAATTCAACTTAAATTCCTACTAAAATGTATACAAGCTTAAAATGGAGGTATCATAAGATTTAGATTGTAAAGGATCCTTGAAATCCAATCCTTTCAAGTTACAGAAGAAGAAATTTGGGTAGTAGAGAGATTTAATGACTTGCTCAAGATTATATAGGTAGGAACATGATTAGAATCTCTGACCTCGTACCTTGAGTCCAGTGCTATTTCTAGCTTATTGTCCTGGTTTTGTCAGAAACCATATGAGTAGATTATAATTTGGGTTGTCTCATGTAGTATGTCCTGCACAAAATAAAACAGATTTTAATAGCTTAAAATTGCACAAAGTGTTTGGGACACTCTGGATTTCCATTTTGCCTTTTAATCCTTTAGGAATTTTAAGACTATAGTTTCCACTTACGTGCTCTGTCTCCAATAGCCTTAAAAGCCTTTCTGTGCCTTCTCTAGGACTGCCTTTTGCCTGTTAACTACAGTTAACTACAGTTTTTACTTTCATGGTTTGTTCAAAGAGCCCTCTGTATGTAAGGTACTCTACTGGGCACTGGGTGGTGGTATGGATTGCTTAAAGAGAAAAATAAAGAACAAGTATGGTATTAATGTGTGGAGGAGAGGGAAGAATTTTCTGTTTGCCAGTTTTATCTGCAGTTTTTCCACCTGTCACCTTTTCTAAGATTGCTAAAATATGAAATTGGTGTTAAGAAAATTATTAGAGTGTTTTTTTAAACATTAAATTACAAAAGTGTCTGAGGATCCAGTCCTTAATTATATGTCATTAAGGAAGAGAAAAGTTTTAAAAACTTGACACTCACTTTAAAATTCTGAGCATATGGACAGGTTGTGGTTTTAATCACCATAGAAGACTGAAGCTTCACTTGTATGTTTATCTCAAGAAAGGTACCTCAAATCACACACACACACACACACACACACACACACACACACACGTCTGTCCTTTATTTTTAAATCTGGCTAATCTAGTTTCATCACCTTGTAAATATTTTTGCCTAATATTAAGCTGTCAGTTGTATAACTGACTTGAAGAATGAAGGATAATTTTCAAAGGCAATTATATCAGTAGCTACTTAGTTTCAACTAGCAATTCCCTCCATACATTAGATACAAAAATTGCTTTTTCCTTTTTGAACCATTGATTGTTAGAGCTAGAAAGGACCTTAGATTTGTATGTCAGTTTATCTACAACTCATTTTTCTACCTGAAATATTTTCTAAGATTACTGAAATATGAAACTAAATATTATAGAAATGTGTTTTTTAGTCTTCATAGAAAACTTTCATTCCACAGTGATATATTTTACACTAAAGACAGAATGGTTGTAAATATTAAGACAGTTATAATGGTAATGTAAAAGGTTGTAGAGAGGCCCAAGTTTCTTGCATAATTTCTGACAATTATATGAAAAAAAAAAAACAACAAGAGAACCAGTGGTAAGAAAAACTAAAAAAGAAATAGAAATAAGGTCTTCCACATCATCCAAAATTGCAAAAAAATATAAAAACAAGTAAAAGTAGTCTGGAATCTAGTATTTGTGAAGGTAAATGTTAAAATCTACAGAAGTGGGGAATGTATACCAGAGAGTGCAACATAAACTCAGATAAAAGGTCAGTAATCAGGGGAACTGAGAAGAGAAGTAGTATTAGAACAAACTCCCCCAAGTGGAAATAGCTATGTTCCCAAGGTTATTCAATTGCGTAAGTCTTTTACTCTGTAATACCCTATTAGGTTTATTCCCCTAAGAAATCAAAGAAAGAAAAAAAGAACCAATATACACAAAAATATTTCTATAAAAACAATGTAATCAAAATTAATTTTCTTATTTAGTCCTAGACTAAATATACCAAAGAAATATTTAACAGAGCTAGAAAAAATAATAATGAAATTTAATGAAAGAACAAAAGGCCAAGAATTTCAAAAGACTGGGAAGGCAGGGATGCACATCAGTACAAGATCTAAAATTGTATTACAAAGCAGTAATCATTAAAGTAACTTAGTATTAGTTTAAAAATAGAAATTGATAGAACAGATTTGTTATATTACATACAATTTGATAAACTCAAAGACTATTCTAGTGGGGAAAGGACTCATTATTTGACAAAAATTTATGGAAAAACCATAGAGTAGTCTGGAGGAAAGTAGGCTTAAAACAATACCTTCCATTATCTACCAAAATATGTTTGAAATAGACATATCCTTAGATGGTGACCTGTGTTACACAATGAACAAATTAGAGGAGCAAGTAAGAAATTCCCTTTTAAATCTTAGGATAGAGGAAGAGTTCTTGAATTAAGAAGTCATAGAGAGGAATTTACAAGATAAAATGAATAATTTTGATCATACAAAAGTTAAAAGATATACAAATAAATATAATAAATATAATACAAATAAATATAATAAAATTAAAATAAGAAGGGGTTTATCTAAATATGAAAAAAAATTGTAGCAATTTTTCAGATAATGAATTCATATCCAAAATAAATATGGTACTAATTCAAATGCATAAAATTAAGATCTATTCCCTAATAGATAAATGATTATGGGATATGGACAAGCAGTTTTCAAAGGAAGAAATCCAAACTATAAGCAATTTTATATGAACATTGTTTTAAATCAATGAGAAAACAATAGAGTGCAACTAGAGAAATGCAAATAAAATCACATTTAAAGTTCTGCCCCTCACCCATAAGACTGGTAAAGATTGCAAAAGAGAAAAATAACAAATATTGGTAGGGCTAGGAAAACAGGCACACTAGTGTATTGTTGGAAGAACTGTGAAATAGTCCACCCCTTCTGGAAAGCAGTTTGGAATTGTGCCCAAAATATTACTAAAGTGCACATATTCTTTGATCTAACTACTATGCCTTATATCCCAAAGAGATTAAAGAGAAAAAGGACCTATACGTACAAAAATATTTAGAATAGCTCTTTTTGTAAGAGCCAGAAATTGGAAACTAAGAGGCTTATTTTCCTATTGGGGAATAGCTAAATAAATCTTTTTGAATGCAATGGAATATCATTGTGCCATAAGAAATTAGAAAATGGTTAGGTAGGTTCAAAGGAGCTGGAAAGACCTCTGTTAGTGAATGTGGAATGAAGTGAAATGAAGTGAGCAGAATTAAGAGAAGAATTTATATAATATTATAGAGAAAAAGCAATTTTGAAAAACTTTAGAGCTCTGATCAATGCAATGATAAAGTATGAGTCTAGGAGACTAAAGATGAAATGCACCATTCATCTCCTGTCACAAATATAATTAACTTAAATGAAGAGAAAGAAACACATATTTTGGATCACAATGTAGGAATTTGTTTTCTCGACTCTGCATGTTTATGTAGGGGCTATATTTTTAGATTTTTTTGGGGGAAGGAGAGTGTTATTTGTGGATGAGACAGTAGGAAGGACCCATTACAAAGACCTGTAAAATAAATATTTATTTGAAAACATTCAAATATATACATATTAAGCAATTTTCAAGTATATCAAATTCTCAAACTAGATACATTCAGGATATTTGGTCAATAAGATGAAGCTATTAGCAATATATAAAGTCCCTAGAAATAATTAGAAGAAACTATGTGCTGAGTGGCTTCTTATATAAAATGAAGTCCTAGAAGGGGAAATAACCTTAAAATTATTAACATGAATCTGGTTTCATAATGTGAAATATCTAAATGGAAAATCAAAATAATCTGTCCATTTGATAAACAAAATCTAGGTATTTGGAAATGTGGCTGAGGGAATTTTTTACTTATCAGAAAATCATGCTTCTTGTTAATCCTTGAATTTTTAGATTTTTACAAACTAAGACACAATTTGAGTGTAGATAGAGGTGAACAAAACCCATTTCTTAATTGAAAAAAAATTGCTTTTGAGAAATCTGATAGATCTAATTAAATTTTAGTAGCTAGATGGCGCAATGGATACAGAACTCAACATGAAGATAGAAAGAACTGAGTTCAGATTTGACCTCTTTCAGTTTCTAGCTGTGTATTCTTAGGCAAGTTACTTAACTTCTGCCTGCCTCAGTTTCTCCAACTATAAAATGAGGAAAAAATTAATACTAACCTCCTCAGGTTGTTTTCAGGAACAAATGAGATTAAATTTGTGAAGTACTTCAAAATATTTTAATGAGTCCTATGAATGCTAGCTATAGTAATTGTTCATATAAAAATCTTCATTTTCAAAGCAGGTAACTGTTAGGTCACCACACGTTTTTTGTTTGTTTCTTTTCTTTTTTATTATGAACTTAACACACTTACATAAATTTGAACAGTTTAGTATACAAAGAAGTATGGAAAAGAGGATTATAGATGAAACATATAAAATTGTTCAAAACAATAAAATTGTATAGGATTCTAACACAAATGTCTTGTCTCTTCCATTTTGAATTTCTACTTTTTTCAGTGAATCTTTTTGAATTTCTTAGTGGTATTCGTTTCTTTATTTCAAAATTTTATATAAAAAAGAATGTTAAAATGGATTTTACATATAATTGGAAAAAACAAAATACAATTTAAAAGAAAAAAAAACAAATAGAGGAATTTATATTTGATTTATTTTTTGCCTGAAGGTAACAAAGGAGCCATGGGAGTTTACTGAATGAGGAAAGGTACTGTCAGAATCATGCTTTACATGCTTTTTACAGAATACATGGTTTTACAATCAATTTGATAGATGAATGGAAGATGGATTGGCGTGGGGAAAAACTTGTTGTATGGATCAAATGGGCTAAGATCCTCAAATCTCTGCAAACAATAAAGTAATAGATAAATATGAGTTATTATCTTCATGTTATTAGTGTTATCGTTATTATTATTATTTTTGCTGAGGCAATTGGGGTTAAGTGACTTGCCCAGGGTTATACATATAGGAAGTGTTAATTAAGTATTTGAGTCCGGATTTGAACTCAGGTTCTCCTGACTTCAGGACTAGCTGAGCCCTGTTATTATTATTTTGATGATGAAATAGATGATGCACTATAGAGAGAACTGTGTGTTCCACTAAGGAGAACTATGGACTTCTTCCCTTGGCGAGGGAATCCAATCCAATAATATCCAATAATAGATAAACTTTTGTATTGACATAGAAAGTTTTTATTGTTTATTTGCTTTTTTTTTTACTGTTTTCTCTTGCTTGACTGAAAGATGGCTATTAATATGAGTGAAAAAGATTCACCCTGACAGACCTTGGCAGAATAACTGAATAGAAGAAAGTGAAAAAGTCATTCAGTGGATATTGAATAATCAAATTGACATTTAAGTCATCAAAGAAAAATTGTAAAAATGAAAGCCAGTATTCTATACTCTGTATTATTCTCTTTCCGAACTCTCTTAACAAGGAGATAAGAGGGGAACAACTGAAGTTTTCATGGAGTAGGTATAATTTCTGTTAAGTGATTTGCCCACTATCACAGCTAGTTAAGTGTTAAATGTCAGAGGCTGAATTTGAACTCAGGTTCTCCTAACTTCAGGACTAATGCTCTATCTAATGTGTCATCTAGCTGCCCCAGGACATTTCTTAAGGAGTCTTATCACTGGAGCTATCTAAGAGAACAGCAGATCAATAAACAAACAAAAAAGCCAAATGCATCTGCAATGATCTTTCAGTTAGTTAAGAGGCACTGAATGCCTATTATGTGCAAGACTTTCTTTATAGATGTCCAGCTAAAAGTCTGTCCTAGATATGGGTGTGGGATTGAACATTAGCCAGGGTATATTTTTCTTGCTATCCTTGCTTGGAGCTGGAGGACTCCCACGGGTATAGAAGCGTTAGCTAAGCCACAATTGTCCAGCTGTTCTTGCTTCAAGATAGAGGTCTTCTGCCCTCACTTTTGCACTATCCCCTAGAGATTAGTGACTGTTAAAAGAGAAAGCCAACTTATTTCAATAGCAATATTTTAAACATCTACTATATACCAAGCACTGGGAATCAGGGTCAAGCAAGAAAGGAAAAGACAATATTTAGATAATACACAATTCTTGTACTTTCAAATACACACTACCAGAACTTAGGGTTTGGTAGGAAGAGAAGGCATATAGGCAGCTATAATACATGATAATACGTGATTAATTACAAGTGTGTATTATGAAATCATCACCTCTGACTCAGAGCACTATTTAATTTATATCTTGACTTTTGTCAAAGCAAAAAGAAATAAAATTCAGTCTCTACATCCAAATAATTCCCTCCAGTGCACTTTCTTATTTACACTAGACTGGCTAAACTTTTGTCCATTGCATTTTTTCTCTCACATGCTTTGTCACTTATTGCCTCTTGACAAATGCTGCTACCTACCCAAGGGAAGGAGAAAATCCTAATTGAAGTGGTGACATAATGGATACAGAAATAGAAGCATATGTTCAATATATATTAAAAGACAGACCTTGGCAGAATGACTGAATAAAAGAAAGTGAAAAAGTAGTCCAGTGGATATTGAATAATTAAATTGACATTTAAGGCATCAAAGAAAACCTCCAATAAAAATGAAAGCTAGTATTCTATACTCTGTATTATTCTTTTTTTCTAACTCTCCTAACAAGGAGATAAGAGGGGAGCAACTGAAGGTTTCTAGGGATAAGTGTAATTTGTGTAATTCAAAATGAATGGGTAGGAATTAAATAGATAAGGAATAGGAGAGTTGACATTGTCGATATAGTGATAAGACCCTTTGGAATGAAATTGGATAGTACAGGATTTACTTGGGGACAATTTTTTCAGTTTAAATCCTCTTCCTTTCATAATAACTCTTTGGATGCTTCTGAAACTACAATCTTCCTAAAATCCTTTTCTTTAAGAATATCTGGAACATCTGATGTATACTATGAAAAATGGAACTCATTTTGCCTTTCTATAAGTATAATATATTAGCACTGGGTTTTATATTTAGCATAGTGCTTGGAATATAGTAAGTGCTTAATGAATGCTTATTGGGTGACCTAGTGATGGACCTTTAAACTACCATTACGAATAATTTAAGGCAAAATAACAATCTGAATTTGTAGGAGATTCAAAAAGTCAAGTTTGTGCCTTTTCTTCATTGGATTGATAAGATACTCTTGACCAACCTGTTAACTTAGAAAAAAACTTACCTTGAAAGAAATTTCACAATCTAATCATGAATTGAAGGATAATATAGATTGCAATCCTTTTTCTTTCACTATATTTCTTTTCCTATAAATTCTGTGGCTGCAATAGCTTCTGCTGCAAAACTCGGCAGAAAGGCAACCCCTTGATTAGATTGTTGATACAGTTTTTATGACATGATTTTATTGGGTCAATCTTGGTTGAGCCAATGCTTTGTAAAGTGTAAGGTTCTTGAATTGTAAAGGTCCGGTCGTCTCTTAAGTTATCCTTGGGGACTGGCGTCTCAACTCAATCCCAGACTCCACTAACTCCTTGCCCTCCTGCCCTCCTCTTTTATTTTAACAGAGATTGTAATGAGAACTCAACAGGGCTTGTGAGAAAATACTTCAACCAATGAACTTGCTCCTTTTAAAGGGGCATGTGAGAACTCAGGGGCGTGGGAAAATTACTTCAACCAATGAACTTGCTCCTTTTAAAGGTTGTGTAAACTTCTTTTCAGAACTCCTTTTAAAGGTGTAATCTGCTTTATGTAAACTCCTCCTCAGAAGTTCAAAGGTGTAAACTCCCCTTAAAGGCCCGAACCAAAGGTGTGAACTAGAGATTTGTTAAATAGCGACCTAGCACTTAGTAAGAACCCAACAGTAAAGGATTGGCCCAGGTTAGCCCTCAAATCAGTGGCATGGGATGCAGAAGTACCCAAATTTTAAGATCCTTTTGTATCACAACTACATTTACACAGATTAAAAAACAATTCAGTGTTCTTCATAGAAGTAATGGGATAAGATTGTTCATCCCCCACATATGACCCTTCTTTATTTCCTTTGCTAGATCTTCATCCAGATAGGTGTCTTCTAGGGTCCTGGGTCCTTTTCTCCCCTATTAGTGATCTCATCAGTTCTCAGGGTTTTAATTTTCTTTTCTGTTAATGATCCTCAAATCTGCTCACTGAACTCTGCTGACCACTAGTCTAATTTCTTCAACTGCCTCTTGGACATCTGTAACTGGATGTCTTTTAGATATCTTAAACTTAACATGTTCAAAACTGAACCCATATTTCCCCCAAACTATTCCCTCTTTCTAACTTTTATATTATTCATTAGGATACTATCATCCTCCCAGTTGCTCAGAGTCACAACTTAGCTGTCATCCTCAACTCCTTATTCTCACCACCCATATCCAATGTGATAGAAAAATCTCTCTTTTACTTTTAAATTATTTCTTTTACTTAGGTTGGAAAATGCCATCTACATCCAGAGAAAGAACTATAAAGACTGAATGTGGATCAAAGCATAGTATTTTCACCTTTTTTGCTTGCTTACTTTTTCTTTCTTATTTTTTTTTCTCTTTTGGACTGATTTTTCTTGTATAACATTTGAAATATGGAAATGTTTTTTAAAAAAACAGTTTAACCTAGGGGTAGCTAGGTGGTGCAGTGGATAGAGCACCAGCCCTGAAGTCAGAAAGACCTGAGTTCAAATCTGGTCTCAGACACTTAACACTTTCTAGCTGTGTGACTCTAGGCAAGTCACTTAACCCCAATTGCCTCAGGAGAAAAAAAAGTTTAACCTGTATCAGATTGTTTGCTGTCTTGGTGAGGGGGAATGTAAGGGAGAGAGGGAGAAAATTTCAGAACATAAAGTCTTGCAAAAATGAATGTTGAAAACTATCTTTACGTGTATTTGGAAAAATAAAATACTGTTGAGAAAAAATAATTAAAAATAAATATAAAAAATATATATCTTTTATATACATACTCCATCTCTCCTCTGACACTGCCATTACCCTGGTGCAGGATCTTAATTCCTACCTGAACTAGTGTAACAGCCTAATCTCTCCCATTCCAGTAGATCCTC
The DNA here is from genome assembly GCF_048593235.1 of Sminthopsis crassicaudata. Lineage (NCBI taxonomy): Eukaryota > Metazoa > Chordata > Mammalia > Dasyuromorphia > Dasyuridae > Sminthopsis > Sminthopsis crassicaudata. The sequence continues at coordinate 131,217,494 of NC_133620.1, forward strand.
CATTTAGCTGTCAATCATCTTTCTAAAGAGCATATTTAATAATTTCACCTTCTTACTCAATAAACTCAGTCAACTCCCCATTAATTCCAGGATCCCAATAAACTGCTCTGTTGCATCCAAAGCCCTTCGTAATCAGTACCTCCCCACTCCTTCAGTCTTCTTACATCTTTTATTTTTCCTTCTCCTATATATTCTGTTCCTTGAATAAGACATTCCAGGCATTTTCACCAGTGTCCCCCATGCCTGCAATACTCTCTACCTCCTCATATGTACCTCTTGATTTCCCTGGCTTCTTATAAAATATAAAATTTTACCTTCTCTAGCAGGGGTAGGGAATGTTTGGCCCATGGCCTGAGGAATCATTTGTTAAGGCAATTGCAGGTGATGATGAGCTAAAAGCTAGGTACAACAACCTTCCACTGCTTGAGTTCTACGAATTGATAATTTTGTATGGCCCACAAATGATGCTATAAATATCCTTGGCTGGAAAAAAATATTACTCATTGTTGTTTTATAGGAAACCTTTTTATTTTTTCTTAATCTTAATGCCTTCTCTGTGTTGAGTATTTTGAACTTATCTTGCATATAAGCCTATTTGTATATAGTTGTATACAGTTGTTTCCTCATTATACTGTGAATTCTATAAGAACAGGGACCTTTCTTTGTCTCTCCAGAGCTTGAAGAGCTTGACATAATGCCTGGCATACAGTGGATGCTTAATACATGTTTATTGAGTGATTGACAAATAAAAGGTAATTAATTTTCCAGGTTAGCCTAGTGTAAAGAAGGGAAAAGGTCATTGGTTCACTCAATCAAACATTTATTAAGTGCTTTCTATGTGCTAGGGAAAGCATTGGGGAAATAAAGACAAAATTGCAACAGTACCTTCTGCCAAGAACTTCACTTTCTATGGGGGCAAAGAGTGAGTATGAATACAAAATGTTCATAGATAAGTAAATACAGGACATATAAAAATAAACAGAACATGATTTCTTCTTGAAGAGCACTAATACCTGAGGGAATCAGGGAAGATCTCTTTAGCATGAAGGGAGCCAGATGTTCTAAGAGACCCAGGTGAGGAGAGAATGCATTCTGCACAAAGCCTTATTGACAGGACATGGAATGTCATATATAGGGAACAGGACATAGAATTCCATGCATGGGGAATAGGTCATAGAATGTCATGTATGAGGAACTGAACATGGCATGTGAAGTATGGGAACTGGACATGGAATGTCAAGTATGGGGAACAGAACATGGCATGTCATGTATGGGGAACAGGGCATGGAATATCAAGTATGGAGAACAGAACATGTAATGTCATGTCATGGATGGGAAACTGGAAATGGAATGCAATTATGGAGCATGAATTGTCATGTAAGAAGGCCAGTTTTGCTGGAGTAAAGAATGCATGAGGGGAAGTACTATGTATTTAGCCTGAAGTAATAAGGCTGGGTTAGAATGTGAAGATCTTTAAATGCCAAACAGAAAAGTTTATATTTTATTCTAGAAGCCATAAGGAGTCACTGGGGCTTCCTACAATGGAGAGTAATATGATTAGCCCTATATTTTAAAATTGTCAATTTGATTACTGTGTGGAGAATGGATTGAAGAAGGGAGAAACTTGAGGCAGAGGAATCTACTTTTAGGAGTTATAATAGTCCAACTTAGAGATGATTAAAGCATGACCTAGAGTAATTACCATGGGAATAGAGAAGAGAAAGATGTGAAAGATGTAAATAGATAGAGAAGATAAGACTATAGGGAGGTAGTGAATGAAATCTTGAGGATAATTCCCAAGTTGTGATCTTAGGTGATTGGGAGAATGGGGGAAAGGAGAGTGGAAAAAGAAAAAAATGTAAGTACCTACAATGTGCCAGGCACTTTACAAATATTATCTCATTTGATCCTCATGACAACCTTGGGAGACACATGCTATTAATATCCCCATTTCATGTATGGTTAATGAATTTGAAGCAAACAAAAGTTAAGTACTGTGACCAGAATTACACAGCTTGTAAGTGTCAGAAGGCAATTTGAATTCAGGTCTTCCTAACTTCAGGCTTAATGCTCTATTCATTGCACCACCTAGCTGGTATTTCTCAAAAGAAATAGGAATTTAGAAGAGGGGAAAGAGATAGGTTGAATTTGAAATGCCTATAGAATATCTGAGTTCAACAGGTAATTCATGATGGCTAAATCTAGCTAAGGAGAGAGATAGGAGTGTGTAGATGTGGAAATCATCTGTATGAAGACAGATACTAATTGAATTCATGGGAACTGATGAAATTACCAAGAGGGAATAGAGAGAAAAAGAAAGAAGAGCAAGCCTTAGACAGAGCTCCATAATAACCCTCATGAATAATAATGCTGGGATATGGAGAATGCCTAGATATGTAATATAGGCAAGGGTTTTTAGTCTAACTGACTTAATAGCTAGGTGACATTGGCCAAGTCTCCAACTTCCCTAAGTATTGGAATGTAAAATGGAAAATAAGAATAATAAAATGTAAAAATGGAATAATAAAACTTACATTCAATCAGGTATGTTGAGAAGAAAGCATTTTATAAATCTGAAAGCACTATAAAAATAATTTAATAATTTAACAAAAAATAAAAGCAATTAAGAGAGTATCTTTAAGTGCACTAACTCTGGAGGAGTTTTAAAAGTTTCAAATTCTTTTTGAGTTAGACTAGCAGTAAGTTAATGGATTCAGAAATCCTCATTGACTTTCGAAGGACACTCAAGGATGACTTTGTGCAATACAGGTATTTGGAGCTCTCAAATACAGCCTGAGGTTCATGGGGCAGTCTCAAATAATTACTGTATCAGAAATGAGGTCTAGATTGTAGAAAGGCCACAATTGCTGAAAATCTAGGGGAAAAAATTCTTCTCATGCAGTCCTTCTTACTGCTTTACTTCCACTTCTAATCTAGTCATCTACTTAGGGCATCTTATCAGTTGTCCCGCTATTCCCTGTATCCTACCTTCTTCCCTCGATTTCTAGTTTTTTGCTCTGGGCAAAGCAATCAAAACAATAGTACTATTGCTTCTGGAAAGGGCATATCAAATGATTGCTTTACATATCATTTTTTACTGTCTCTATAATTCCCCACACCAGAATTTTCCTGCTCACATTCCCTTATATATTTTGTCTTCCCCTACTAAAGCAGGGAGTGTTTACTCTTTATATTCTTATTTATTGTGCTCAGTTAGGACACAGCATTTAGTAAATGCTTTTTTATTCATTCACTTTCATTCATTCATTACATCATATTTCTACTTCATGTAGAGAAGGGGATACTTGAATACCAGAAGGAATTGACCTTTTAAAAAACTTTTTTTAAAAATATGCTAACAACCATCAGCAAACATTTTAATATACAAAGAAGAACAAGGAAGAGGTTTGTATAGAAACTATCAACTTCTATTAGGAATTGAGTCTGTGGTGCTTAGAGAAAAGAAATAGAGTTCTAGATTTGGAATTAGGAACCCCTGAGTTTGAATCCCACTTCAGACATTTACTAGTTATATGTTTCTGGACAAAGGACTTAATCTTTTTCAATTCCAGTTTCCTTATCTATAAAATGGGGATACTAATAGCACCTATTTCATAGGATTGTTGTAAAACTTAAATGAAACAATAGAGGTAAAGTGCTTAGCAAACCTTAAAGCACTCCATAAATGTTAGTTATTATTATTACTATAATGATGGTGACTATTTACCAACAGGAAACTCTTCTTTTCCATTATATCCTTTGCCCTAAGTTGATCTGTTATGAAGGTTTAAATTTGTGTCTCAAAAACTAGCTTTACTAAGCCAAGAAACACTAGTATTTGTTCAAAGATGGGTAGAAAAAGGGTTGGAGGCTCATATAAAAGTGTGATTGAAGCCATGTATAGAGCTGGAAGGGTATTTCATGCTTCTATAAATGGGACTATCATCCTATCTTGCTATCCTGACAGTCACAGTTTACAATTCATGCAGCTGTTCCCTAAGTCTGTCAACAACTCGAAGTTGGATAGGAGAAGCAGTGGTATCCATGCTTTCGTGTTACATTTCAGTACTGTTACATCTAGAGCTCTCAAATACACTTGAGATTGATGGATAAAATCTTAGAAATATATCCAGTGCTGTTTCAGAAACTTATCAAAAGATTCATTTTAACTGAAAGGGTGATTGCTGGGTTCTGGGGAGTACCAAGCATAGATACAGCATAACACATAAGAAGGGAAAACGCAGATCTCATTAACTACAAGATGCAGCTCCTCTGGCTGCCTTCACATGGATAAGTGCATATGGAGAGATGTATCCTCAACAAAGAAGTCTCTCAGGAGTCTCAAAATATTGTAGCCAGATCTTTTTGTGACACCATGTTTACTTGGGTCAAATCTGTCACTAATTGCTTCACAATTATGACCCAACCTAATTAACTATTAGCACCAGGTACTGTTCCTCTCCCTTCTTCAATCTTTCAACTAAACACTACGCCCACACATTCATAATGATGAAACAATGAAGCTTAACTATGGCTGGTTCTGCTGCATTCCATAGCCATAGTGTTGACTGAATTAGCTGCTGATTGTCTATACCACTCACTCTAGCCATGGTCCTGACAATAAATGAAAAATCTCAAGGTACTTCTAGATTCCCTTCCTTTGCATGTCCCACTGCCATATGCACCATACCATAGTGATCTAAAAAAAGTTAATGAGATATCTCAAGTACTTAGTCTAGAAAATGATTAATACATAGAGACTTTTGTCTGTAAAATTGGCTATTTAACTTGTAATTCATCTTGAATTCTTGAGACTCTAGGATACATGCTAAAGGGTGAGAGGCTATGACTCAGAAGCCAAAATATCTGGATATGAGTAAAAATATTCAGTCAATCATCCAAACAATTTAGATACATGGCACTAAACATTGCTGTGTTTCCTAAATATGTCAATGTGTGGCATTTATGCTACAGAAAGCAAAAATAAAATTAGAATCTGATTCATTTTAGAGGTAGCAGGGCATCATTAAACTTTCTCTGGGCTAGGAATTAGGAGACCTGGGTGTGAGTTGTTACTTTGCTACTTTCTAGTTATATGATGTTGGCATGTTACTTTACTCCTGTAAAATTTCCCCTCATCTATAGAATAATAGAATTGAACTTGATAGAATCTTAGGTCCTTTCCAGTCCTAAGATCCTATGCCTATAGATATTCTTGAGTGAATAGGAGGGAAAAAAATCACAGCATCCAAACCCCCCCCCACTCCCAATAACTACAGAGTTAAAAATAAATTGGTGCTCATGCATTATTCTGTCATCAGATAGGGGTAATTTCCTCTTGGCCATTGTACCAAATGAACAAGGTTGAAAGCCCATCTTACTTATGTACAATATTTCCTTCTGAGTTGAAGCCAACACTCTTGCCAATACTCAGTGCTCTCTTGGCTTTATTGATCAATCACTGGCATTTCCTTTCTACAACTTGCATAACCTTAATGCACCATTTTCTTTTAAATCATTGGGAAGAGTGAGATTTCGGTTTTAGCTCAGCTCTAGGACATTTTGTGTCTCTTCTACTTTTTTGTTCCACAACAATTTCAATAATTAGGGACAAATTTGAAGTACTATTAAAGAGTATCAAGATAGAGCTTAAGTCTGACTCACAGCTTATTAGGTTATACAAGGCAAAAAAGACAAAAACCTCTTTTAAAAGTGTTATAAATGAAATATTCAACATTTTCCCAGTGCATTTCTGAACACTGATTTAAAATTGGAGGCAGAATGGTACAGTGGATAGAGATTGGAGTCAGATAGACTTAGATTCTACTATGGCCCCCACATTTATTAGTTGTATAACCTCTAAGTGTCTCAGGCAACTTAATTATAAATGATTATAATTTGCCTTGATGAGTTCTCACACTTAGAATTTCACACAACTGCAAAATCAGAGACTCTTTGAGTATTTTAAAATTAAAATAATTTGAAGGATGAGTATTGCTGTTTTCCCTTAAAAGCATGTAAGCTTCTTGAAAGCAAGGTCTGTGTTGTCTTTTTGTTTATACATTTCCAGTACCTAGATTCATTGTACTATAAGTGCTTCAAGTTACTTTAACCTTCATTTTCAAAGAGGATCAATGACATCGTGGAGTGATTACTTGACTCTCACCTGCATTGGAGATAGGTGAGGCAGAATTGCATTGTTGTCAGCTTGTCTCTTCCAGAGTCATCTAAGTGCAGTGGCAAGACACAAGTCAGGATGACTGATGATGATTTAGGATACAGGGATCTTGGCATCTTCAGTGTTTGATTAAGCTATAACTGCTCTACAGTGTCTCTTCAGCTGCCCTTATAGCCTTTGGAACAAATTGTTCTCATCTGCTCATTGCACAGGAGTAAATGAGGGGGTATCTTCACATCTCCCTAACTCATCAATGAATTCAAGACCTGTTAGTTACCCTTAACCAGGTTTAACCCATCTGATGGCATAGTTTTAGGGGTATGTGGCACCCTAACACAACTTTTTGGAGACACAGGTGAGAGTCGGGTGACAAGTGAGTATCAAAGGTGTATGAGCATCCTGAAAAAGGGCTTCTGAGTCTTTACCTATGAAGTGCTACACCTCTCTGAACAGCCCCTACACCCCATACACATGAAGTGCTTAATATATATTGAATGAATGAGTAAATGAAATTCTCATAGCAATTGCTTGATAGATTACAAAATTGTGCTTTACTTTGAGGATGACTGTTCTGAAGGATATTTACAATTCATAAAACTACCACTTGGGATAAGCTTTATAACAAAGATAGATATTTAGGGGGAAAAACCATTCATTTTATTCATCTCTCTCATTCCCATGTCTTCTTTTTCTAGGTATCTAACCACTTGCCACCTTTACCACTCTCATAAACCTCCCTAATTTAGTTATTTTTCCAGTTGCTTCTTTTTCAGAACCTTTGGCACTATCTGTGTTAGTAAGGTTCCTCATTAATTATTTAATTATGGATTCTAGTACTTTGGGGTCCCCAGTGGTATATTCCATTTTGTCACCAAGACAATTCATTTTTTAAATGACTTTAATGTTTATGAATATAGTCCATGATCACAAATTGCAGCCAACAAAGTAGGTCATAACCTTGGCCCCCACTGGCATCATTCCCTAATCAACTGAGTGGTCTTTTAAGTCTAATATTTGCAAAAAGTGACAAGTTAGGTTAATAGCAGTTTACAATATGCTATCACATTTTTTACTTTGATGTATTTCTTCACATCTACATAGTTTAAAATGAAATTATATGTATTGCTTTATAGAAAATAAATATTTGTTTCTAAAGTTAAGGTATTCCAAAAGTCTAAGTACAGGTCTATGATCTAAAGGCATAGAGCTGCATTAAGACTGGGGATACTTTATACACATAATTTTTAAAAATTGTATAATATATTCAGTGCTCTAGAATAAAGGGTTTTACCTTTTTTGTGTCATGGATTTCTTTATAAAACTGATATTTCAGAATAATGTTTTAAGTGCATAATATAATATGAATAAGATTACAAAGAAAACCAGTTGTGTGTGTATATATATATATATATATATATGTATGTATATATACATACATACATATATATATACAAACACACATATATATACACACACACATATATATACACACACATATATACATACATTATATATACGTACATATACACACACACACACACACACACACACACATATATATATATATATATATATATATATATAGTGTATATATATAATTTATGGATTTGGGGTAAAATGACTTGCTTAGTATCACAACCAATTATATTTAAATGTACTTATCAAAATATTTTAAAAAACAAGCTCCTGGACCTTAAGATAAGTTTAGAGGACTTAGTTTAAAAGTCTCTATAATATAAATCAAGCTTCATTTGTGCTTCTTAACTGCATATTTTCTTATATGGGATTTTCTTAAAGCATTACAAAGTTGTTCACTTACTGATACCTCACTGTTCCTCCTTTAAGACAGCATTAATGATCCATCACTATAGAGTAATTCTATAGTCAAAATGAAATCAACAAAAAGTGCCTGTAGTTCAATTATCATTTTAAAATGAGTCAAAATAACCTGAAACAGATTGTAGCCAATCCTGAAGGTTGAGGAAAAAACTATCCATCTTTTCTTATGAAAAAGAAATGCTACTTTAGGTTAAAAACATTAGAGAAAATATTATTGTTGAATAAAAGTAAATAAATATTAAAACATACACAAATACAAAACACACATATATAAAGAAATCTGTGAACCATATAAAAACATGGTTAACATATTTCTTTTTTGACTCATCTTTCTCATTTTATATTTGTTATATGCAGCCAGGATTATAAGACAGAGTATTTGGTAGAGTAGAAACAATTAAATTTAGCAAGAAAAATTTAAGTAGAAAACTACTAGATTTTATATGCTCTCCCTTTGCCCTGCTCTCCACAAGTGAATTTTTCTCCAATCAGAATATAACCTGGTGTCTCACTCACTCTCAGTGCCATTCATCCCAAGCATAATTTATACTTCTTGCCTTTGGTGCAAAAATAGCTAACTTTGCCTGTTTGTCTACCATAAAAATGAAGGTACATATTTCTATTTGGCAGTTGTGATTAGTCACTGAAGCTATAGTAGCTTAAAATTTCACAAAGATTTTTGGGATACCCTGTGTTAATTTATAGTCTTCTATGCTTTTTAAAAATGTATAGTTTTCTGTCTTTTCTCTGTATTTTTGTCTGACCTCTCTCATTTCCTCTTAAAATCTGCAATAAAATTCTAAAGTAATAGAAGTAACATAGGAGGAAAAATAGTGAGACATTTTGTGAAGAAAGGCATATATCATTGACAGAAACTAGGCACTGATCCACACCTAATACCGTATATCAAAATGAGGTTGAAATGTGTTTATGATTTATACATAAAGAATGATATTACAAACAACTTAGAAGAACATAGGATAGTTTACTTATCAGGTTTGTTGAGAAGAAAGGAATTTGTGATCAAAGAAGAACTGGAACTCATTAGTGAATACCAAATACATAATCTTGATTATATTAAGTTAAAAAGTTTTTGTACAAACAAAATGAATACAGACAAGATGAGAAGGGAAACAATAAATTGGGAAAACATTTTTACATTTAAGTGTTCTGATAAAGGCCTCATTCCTAAAATAGAGAATTGACTCAAATTTATAAGAATTCAAGCCATTCTCCAATTGTTATGGTTAAAGGAGATGAACAGACACTTTTCAGATGAAGAAATTAAAATCATTTCTAGTCATATAAAAGGTGCTCTAAATCTCTATTGATCAGAGAAATGCAAATTATGACAAATGAGATACCACTACACACCTGTCAGATTGGCTAAGATGACAAGAAAAGATAATGATGAATGTTGGAGGGGATGTGGGAAAACTGGGACACTGATGCATTGTTGGTGGAGTTGTAAACAAATCCAGCCATTCTGGAGAGCAATCTGGAACTATGCCCCAAAAGTTATCAAACTGTGCAAACCCTTTGACTCAGTAATGTCTCTAATAGGCTTATATCCCAAAGAGATCTTAAAGGAGGGAAAGGGACTCACATGTACCAAAATGTTTGTGGCAGCCTTTTTATAGTGTCAAGAAACTGGAAAATGAATGGATGCCCATCAATTGGAGAATGGCTAAATAAATTGTGGTATATGAATGTTATGGAATATTACTGTTGTGTAAGAAATAAACCAGCAGGTTGATTTCAAAGAGGCTTGGAGAGACTTACATGCACTAATGGCAATTGAAATGAGCAGAATCAGGAGATCATTGTACATAGCAACATCACTATTATAGATGATCAATTCTGATGAATGTGTCTCTTGCCAATAATGAGATGATTGAGGCCAGTTCCAATGATCTTGTGATGAAGAGAGCCATCTAAACTCACAGAGAAGACTGTGAGAACTGACTGTGGATCACAACACAACATTCTCACTCTTTTTGCTGTTGTTTGCTTGCATTTTGTTTTCTTTCTCATTTTTTTCTTTTTGATCTGATTTTTCTTGTCCAGCAAGATTATTGTATAAATACGTGTACATGTATTGGATTTGACATATATTTTAACATATTTAACATATATTGAATTACCATCTAGGGGAGGAGGTAAGGGTTAAGAGGAGAAAATTTGGAACACAACTTTTATAAGGGTCAATGTTGAAAAAATTATCCATGCATACGTTTTGAAAATAAAAAGCTTAAACCAAAAAAAATTTCCTCATGTGTATAATGAATGGGTTGGATCAGATGATGTTTAAGGTCCTTTCTAAGTCTAATGATTTATGATCATATATTCACTCTCTCAGCAATATACTAGACATTTTAAAAAAGTAAAAATAAATAATGCAGACTTAAAAAAAATATCAGAATTCCAGACCACATGCCTAATTCAAAATTACATTGGCCAAAAAGATGGCCAATGAAAAAAAAAGATATTTGGTATCTTTCAGCTCTATAATGTCATATACATTTTCCTATTTTAACAGCTTACTATAGCTTATCAAGGACATGGCCCTGTATTCTTGAAGGCTATGCATGTTAGGAAAGGCCAAGCTTTGGCAAGTCCTAACAACCTGGAAAGGCTCTGAATACCAGTCAAGTGACAATGTTATCCTAGCTGAGTTCAGAGAGGCTCATCACCAGAAGATTTGTTATTTTTGGCTAAAGTGTCTCATGAAGCCATCTATTATGGTGTCAAGGCATTTGTCATCCATATTAATGCAGAGGATCCACGTTGGCAAAAATCACAGATCTTTACAAAGTACTAAAATAAATTGGTCTATTATTGTTGAAATTTGTTTATTAACAATATTTTCTGATTCTACTTTTGCTTGAGGATAGTGATGGTAACTGTGGATAAGAAATTTTACTCAAATGGACTGTTTAGTATAAGAATAAATTGATCTTATTGTGATGTACAGGAAAATGTGCTGAATTTGACTTCAGAAAATCTGATTTCAAATTTTGGCTCTGCTTTTTACTACATGTTTAAATTTTGGTATATTACATAACTTCTCTAGGTCTCAGTCTATAAAAAAGAGGGAGTTGAATTATATGATCTTGAAGGTCCTTTCCAACCCTAAATCTATGATAATATTTCCTGTAAATAAGTGGATGGGAACTCATAGAAAGATTTGAGGATTTATACAATAAAGAACTAAGCTGGTCAGGATGATTTCTGAAAAGCCTGGAGAGACTTACATGAACTGATGCTGAGTGAAAAGAGCAGGACCAGGAGATCATTGTATACTTCAACAACAATACTGGGTGATGATCAATTCTGATAGACGTGGCCCTCTCCAACAATGAGATGAACCAAATCAGTTCCAATAGAGCAGTAATGAACTGAACCAGTGATAGCCAGCGAAAGAACTCTGGGAGATGACTATGAACCACTACATAGAATTCCCAATCCTTTTTGTCTGCCTGCATTTTTGATTTCCTCCACAGGCTAAATGTATGCTGTTTCAAAGTCCAATTCTTTTTGTACAGCAAAATAATTATATGGATATGCATACATATATTGTATTTAACTTATATTTTAACATATTTAACATGTATTGGTCAACCTGACATCTGGAGGAGGGGGTGGGGAGAAGGAGGGGAAAAATTGGAACAAAACGCTTTGCAAGGGTCAATGCCAAAAAATTACCCATGCATATATCTGGTAAATAAAGAGCTATAATAAAAAAACAAATAAAAATTTTTTAAAAAAGAACTAAGCTGGTTAGCTGTGATATTTTCCTATAAGATAATGGAAGGGAGCTCGCAGAAAGATTTGAGGATTTATAGTACAGTAAAGAACTAAGCTAATTATCTATGAAAGGGATATTCAATTAATCAGTATGTAGTAATGATAGGAGTATGGTCCTAGAGTCAACTAAAAGGCATGCTTTTTTTTTTTTTTTAAAGGCACTTTTCTTGGTAGTTTTACATTGATAGCAGAGTTGTGATGATTTTTGAAGGCTTTTGAACATTAGTCAAAAGCCAATCTTTTCTAAGGATATGCCTTACTTTAAACAAACCTGAATAAAGGAATAGTCAGAATTAAGCATTTCTTTACTTAAGTAATAAAAAGGGTTTTTATGTTTTTTAGGATTTCTTTATATATATTTGTGAATTGTAACTATCTTTCATTTATAAAATTTGTTGTATTTATAGTTTTTTAGGAAACCTCTTATAAATAATAAATAAATGGACGTCACAACTTCCGTGAACCTCATTTCTTCTGCAAAATGGGCATGTCTATAGCCCTCTACACCAATGGATTCATTATAAGGTTCAAAAATTTAATGAATATAAAGCACCATAAAAAACTACTTAAAGATCAGCTATCATTATTGTTACAAATTTCAGTTTGCCTGAATTTAAGTAAGCAAAACCAATTAAATCAAATTGTTCTGTGCTTAATGGATAGAGAACTCTTCTTGGAGCCAAGAAGATTTAAATTCAAATCCTGCCTCTGACACAAACTGGCTATGTGACCCTAGAGAGTCCTTTAACCTCAATATTCTAGGCTAGAGGTGTCAAACACTGGACTCACAAGTGGCCCACAACACTCCCTTGCAGCCTGAACTAGATTAAAATGTAATTAGGAGATGTTTTACAAAAGCACCAAAAATGTAAATTAGGAGATGTTAATTTGTGATTTTCTATGTCAACATGCAATCGGCAGGGATCCATCTCCACTGAGTTTGACACCACAGGGTAGGTAATTCTCTAAGCTGCAGAGAAGGGGGTTGACCTGTATGGATAGAGGGTGTTTCTTATATCAATGATATCACAGATGCATTCCCAATTTTAATTCTTCTGACCTGCTGAACACCACCTACTGAAGCTCTAATAAGGTTCCACACAGAATTTGCCCAAAAAAATTATATCCGTGTTCTGTATTGGTATGATCTATGAGACGGGGAAATGCTCCAGAGATGGCTTTTGGGATACAAACAAAGCTCTCCAAAATATAACCTACTCTGCCATTCAGTAACTTATTAATATATTATTGATACCATTTCTACCATCAACACTACCAGGAGAAAGGTGAAAAATCCATCATGCAATCTTCTTAGTTTGTTTACAATTACCCAAATAACTTGTTTCTCTTCTTCCCTCCTCCTTGTAACTGCTTAATCTGTTTGACTAAATTAGCCAGCTGGCTTACCTAATTTAGAGAAAGATTGAGATGCTTTATCCATCAAATGCACTGTTAGGCAAATGTTAACAGTTACTCTGTAATGTAATCAAAGAGATAAAAAGATAAATAGAAAATAAGCAAGAAGCATGAAGCCATCTTGTTGAACACAGAGTGGTCCCCAATGATGGGAGCCTAGCAACAGCAGAGCATCTTTCCTACCTTGGGTTCCTTCTCCTGCCTCTTTCTTTTCATCTGTTCACCAGAGTAGGGTGGGATGACTCCCAGAGAATGACAGAGAACTGGCCAGCCCAGTGTCAATGAACTGACTTCCACATCAGGAAACCAAGGGAAGTATTAGGTTCAGCGGCTTGGGCTTTGACTGAAAGGTCGTTGCAGAGTTCCTGTGACTTTGCAGGAATGCAGGCAGCTGCTCCCTTGGCCTGAATTACCCATTTTTTCCAGAGGAGCTTCCGCCTCTCTGTCAAAAGCATGAATTTTAAATAGCAGCTGGCAACTTGCCCAAATGGCCAGTCCCCACCCAGCCCTTCCTAATTGTTTTGCTGGTTATTTTCTTTACTTGGCTTCTTTGTTTTGGATTTGGGGAAAGCTAACCAACCTGCTTACAGAAGCCAGACAAGATAAACTGTGGCAGGTCTGAACAATTATGGAAAGGAGAGACTGTGCTATGGACACTAATGACATAGTTTCAGAAGAAGGGGTGACTTTGCTGCCCCCTTTTGGACCTCCTTGGTATGATCTCCAATGTAAAAGGTTCCAATTATATTTAGGGTTTTCTTTATCAAAGCCCTGGGATTTGAGTTCATCTCAATTCTTCTTTTTTGAACTTGAAAGAGACTATTTTCCTGAAGACACAAATGTCACTACACAGATCCTCATTGCTTCTGGGGAACTCTGGCTGCGAGACCCAAATCGGGTTCTGAGAGAAGCCTTTAGCTTCCCAACCCACATAGATGTTAGAGCTTTTCTCTTTATATATACTTTCCATCATATATACATAGAAGGTCCAGTTGAAGGGACCTTGGAATCAAAATTTCTTATTTTACAGATAGGGAAACCGAGACCCAGAGAAATTCAATAATTTCCCCATCATTATATATAGTTAACAAATGAGAGAGTGAGTATTTTAGCCTAGTTCTTTTTCACTTTAAATCTAATTCTCTTTGCCTGGCTCTGGGTTCAGGCAATTTTTTTCCCATTAAATAAGCACAGTTGGGTCTTTACTTTTTTCCCTTGCCCTCTTCTTCCTTCTCTCTCTTTCTCTCTTCTCTCTCTTCCTCTCCCTCTCTCACTCCTACTCCCTCTTCAACTTTTCCCCTCTCCCTCTCTCTTCTCTCCCCTCTTCTCTTTATTTTTCTCTTCTCCCCTCTCCTAACCTCATTTTTTCTCCTTATCTTTCCTTTCTCCTTTTCTCTTTTTTCCTCCTTTCTCCTGTTTCCTCCTCTTTCCATCCTTTTCTCTCTTGCTCCCCTCTCCTCTCTTTCCTTTTTCATTGTTTACAGGCTTTGGGAAGAGAAAGGAATTCACACTATTCATTCTGTGCAGAAAAAAAAGTGAAAATAAATATAAATTAGAATAAAACATTATAACTAGACAATTCTCTTATTAGATTTTTCTTACTTTTATAAACATGATATTTAATGAATAACATATGAATAAGGCTGAAAAAATGACATTCAATTCAACAAATATTTATCAATCACTTAGTATGTGCCTAATCCTGTAACTAGGTCATGCGGTGATACAGAGAGGAAAAAAATTACACTATATAGATCCTGTCCCCAGAGGGCTTATGGTCAATTTATAGGGAGCTTATCTTCATTATTGGTAGGAGGAAATTAAGAAATCCTCAATCTGACATCTAAAGTCTTCAATTATATGACTCCTAACTTTCCTGACTATTTCATATTACCCCACTTTTTGTGTTTTCTAGTCTAGTTAAACTAGCTTGCTAGCTGTTTCCTAGATATAATACCTACTTTTTTTCCATAGTCCATCTTCAGTGCTTAGGATGTACTTCTGCTCATCATTGCTTCTGAGAAATTCTGGCTCCCTTCAAGGTCCATATCAGGTTCTGAGAAGAAACTTTCCCAACCCATGTAGATATTAGAGCTTTTCCTCTCATGTACACTTTCCCTTATGTATATATACTTCATAACTACATCATATTTTTATTTATCATTGTACATGTACCCTGCAGGTAGAATGTGAATTCTTTGAAGTTAGGGAGAGCTTCAGAGCCTTGTACATAGTAGGTATTTAATAAATATTTATCAAATTCAATCGACAGATAGTTTTAAGCACTTATTTATATTTTGTGCTAGGTGCTGGGGATACAAGTGCAAAGAATGAAACAATCCCTACTTGCCAAGAGCTTACATTCTTGAATTGAACAAAAAAAAAAAAGATATTGAAGAAACAGAGAAATGAAATGACTTGCTCAGTCACCCTACTAGGATGTGTTTAGATTAGAATTTCACCTGAAGTCTTCTTAACTCCAAGTTCAGCAGGGTTTCCCATGCTGGTTCACAGTATTTGTCATATAATAGCTTTGGTAGAACCCATCTGTGGACCCTGCCTTGAGTTAGTAGCTGGAGCTTGTTTTGATAGCTCTGAAATCTCTTTGCTTTGTGACAATGACTTTTCCTTTTTGAGATTATCCCCAAGATTTTTTGGAAGGAAAAACAGTCATTTCCCCTTTGACTATTGCATGTCAGGCTGGTCTTACAACATTCCATAATTATACCTCATGGTGGTCTTATACCATGTCTTCTGTCTGTTCTGTTTGGCAAAGAGCCCTTCCTTTCCTATATCCTGCTATCATCTCTCCTTCACAACTGCCCAGAAGAACTGGGATATAGCAGATATAGATTTTATGCTGATCTCCTGGCTTTCAGGACTTGCTTAGTTAATCATCAAGCGTTCAGTGGTTTTAAATTTCCATAGGGAGTGCTGAGGAGATTGCTCAAGAAGGCTGTATGTGCCTGGTGTCTGGGCAAGTCCAAGTCTCAAGGCCACCAAGCAGAACATAACCCTTGCTCTGTAAATCTTTAGTTCAGTTAGGTTCTGGTGTTAGATGGTCGGCTGAATTATCACTATTCAACTGTCTGGACAAATTATTGCATTTGGCTTCCAGGATGATAGTAAAGAATTGTGTCCATGGAAATTGATCTGTATACTGGGGATAAAGATTATAGTCCATTGTTGTTCAATCAGTTGTATCTGAATCTGTGATTCCATTTGGAGGTTTCTTGGCAAAGATATTGGAATGGCTTGCTATTTCCTTCTCCAACTCCTTTTACAAATTAGGAAACTGGGGCAAACAGGGTTAAGTGATCTGCCCAGAGTCACAGAGCTAGCAAGTGGCTGATACCAACTTTGAATCCAGGTTTTTCCTGTCTCCCTGCCTGGCACTCTCCACTGTGCCACTTAGTTGCCCATTATAGGCAATTACTGCTTCCTTCTAAAGGGAAAGTATAAAGTGCAGATCAATCTAGTTTCAGTCCACTGAAGTCATTCCATCCCAATTCTATGCTCTTCTTTTCAGTATTCCAAAGAACATGCTGGCTTTCTCGATTCTGTTTTCTATTTTTCTGCTTGCCAGCACATCATTTTTTCCATTGAATTGTTAAAATATCAACTTGTTTGTTTTTTTGGATTTTTTATTTTATCATAAATGTAGAATGGATATAAAGCAGATCTTGAAGACTTCAAGAACTGCTTCTGACACATGTTGGCATGACACTGAACAACTAACTTCCCAATGTTCTCAGAAGTTCTCTAAGAATATCATTTGTATTTTTGATCTGATTTTTTTTGTGCAGCAAGATAATTGTATAAATGTGTATGCATATATTGGATTTAACATGTATTTTTACCATATTTAACATCTATTGGATTACTTGCCATTTAGGAGAGCGGATGGAGGGAATGGGAAGAAAATTGGAACACAAGGTTTTACAAGAGTCATTGTTGAAAAATTATCCATGCATATGTTTTGAAAATAAAAAGTTTTAATAAAAAATAAAATAAAGAACATCGGTTGTAGAAAAAATTGGTAGAGTGAGTTTTCTCAAAGAGGAATTCCTTATACCAAATAGTCTTTACCCTTATCCTAGGTTATGAACAAATGTGAATATTTTAGCATTCCAGTATTAAGAACAGAGAGAAGATTGCATGTGAAACCATAAACTTTTGCTTACATAAAGTTTGCATTAAAATGTATATATGTATATATATATATATATATATGTGTGTGTGTGTGTGTGTGTGTGTGTGTGTGTGTGTGTGTGTGTGTCAAATTTAACAGAATAGAAAGAGAGAAGGGGGAATAAACATTTATTTAGCCCTATGTGTGCCAGGTGTTGTGTTAAGTACTTTACAAATATTGCCTCTTTTGATCCTCCCCAAAACCCTGTAAGGTAAGTGTTATTATTATCTCCATTTTATAGTTGAAAAAAATGAAACACAGAAATTAAAATTTTTTTCCTCAATAGTATTTTATTTTTCCAAATACATTTTACAGATAGTTTTCAACATTCATTTTGGTAAGATTTTGTGTTCCAAATTGTTTCTCTTTTCCCTCCCTTCCCTCCCCACTCCCCAAGACAGCAAACAATCTCAGAAAAATTAGACCAAAAGGGAAAAAAAGCACAAGAAAGAAAAGCAAATAAACAAAAGGTGAAAATACTATGTTTCAATTAACATTCAGTCTCCATTGTTCTCTTTCTGCAATCAGATGGCATTTTCCATCCTCAGTCTATTAGAATTGTCATGGATCACCACAATGCTGAGAAGTTTGTCATAGTTGATCATCACACAGTCTTGCTGTTGCTGTGTACAATATTCTCCTGGTTCTGCTCACTTCATTCAGCATCAGTTCATGTAAGTATTTCCAGGCTTTTCTGAAATAACCCATTCATCATTTCTTATAGAACAATAATATTTCATTACCCTCATATATCATAATTTATTCAACCACTCCCCAACTGATAGACATTCACTCAATTTCCCATTCCTTGACACTACAAAAATAACAAGGCATACAGAAAGTAAATAAGTTGCCCAAGGTTGCACAACTATTAAGTGTCTGAAACTAGATGTGAATTCAGGTCTTCCTGATTCTTAGGCCCAAAGCTCTATCCATTGTTCTTCTTTGTCCTGTTTGTGTCCTCTTGTGAATTTTTTTTTAAATTTTATTTTTTGTAATTCTTTTTAGATTTCTGTTGCTAACATCTTTGACTGTCTTTGAGATTTTGGTAAAACTAATTATTATCCTGTAGCACCAAATGAAACTTCAGATCAATCTTTGATTCAACATAAAGTAAATATTTAAGTTCTCACTATGTATGGTAATGCATGGTAAGACAAGGGAAACCTGGGAAAAATGGAAAAGCTTTTCAGAAATTGTTTTAGCTTTCAGAGTTCTTGTTCAACAAGAGCAAAACTTTGTAAAGTAGGTCAAGTAACATTGGATTTATCATATAGTTTTGCTTTTCTCTTTTGGTGATATGAATGTACCTGAAAAGAAGAAGACCAGATTACACAAGAAGGGTCAAATAAAGGCATTGGTTAAATCTTGAGTAAAGCCTAAATCAGTATCCTGCCCTTTGCTTCCTTTCTTATACATCCTATTCAGAAAACATTATGATTCTCTAAGTTCAATCAGCTACAGACTATCATAGGGAGATGAGTTTTTCTATCTCTCATTTAAACACAGACTTTTGGTATAGTTGATCTAAGGATACTATTCCTAAACATTTAAGGGACACTTTTTTCTCATTCTGCCTAAGTAATATGGTAATAGCTTCAAATGACCATCAGAAATTTTAGGATTCCTTTGACTGATCAGCTGTTCCAAACTTTTCTTTTAGTGACTCCCTTCTAATTCATGATACCTTTTATATTAATTGCACCCAAAAAGAAAAGGAAGACAATCTTTATTTAATGTTCTCATGCTCATTTCCTTTTGTATCTTTTTTTTCTTCCTTCCAATCTTAATTAAATCCAAGTTAATCTGAAAACTCTTCCACAGGGAACCTAAGTACTCTGAAGTCAGTATATGTGCTACCTCTTCCTCCTAACTACTTGTACCTCTTCCACCAAATCACATTATTTCATATATATGTATGTGTATATATATTTATGTGTGTATATATATTTATGTGTATATATATATATATGCACACATACATATTTAGGTATACACATATATACTTAATCACATTAAGTCTTTCACTATTACAGATATTATTCTATACTGCTACAGGATGATGAATCTTTAAAAGCAATGAAAATGAAAATTGACATTTATTTAGTGCTTTCGTGCAGTGAATAGAGAGCTGAGCCAGGAGTCAGGAAGATCTCAGTTCAAAGATACTTAGGCCTAAGATTCTTATTAAATGTGTGGGACAACTCAACCCCAGTTATCTCAGTTTCCTCACCTGTCAAATGAGTTGGAGAACAAAATAGAAAACCACTTTAATATTTTTGCCAAGAAAATCTCAAATGGAGTCCTCAAGAATTGATATGATTGAAATGACTGAACAGACTGAATAAAAAAATTTAAAGTCAGAAAAAACTTTACATACAGTATATTATTTGATTTCACCAAAATAAAAGTCATCAGAATTTTCTATACTGTCTTCTCATTTAATAAACTGCTTGGGGGTTGGGGCTATGTCCATCCTATTATATAGAGAAAAAAATGAATCCTTAAAATGTCAGATGATTTTCCCCAAGACTATGCTATAATTTTTTTTAATCTTTAGCATATAGTATAGTGACTTCCATATAGTATGTGCTCAAATAATATTTGTTGATTATTTTAAAAACTATCCTCTCCCCTTCTTAATATAATTATAAATCTTCAAAATTTTGTGAATCTGATGAAAAGAGATCAATTCAGTGAATCCAATGGATCAGAGAACTCAATTTAAAAGCATTATTTTTAAAAATTGAATTAATCAGTTAACTTTTACTTAGAAAGTGTTCTCCAGCTGATTAAACTTTAACCATTATACCAACTTAGCAATCCTGCTATCTTCTTACTCTGAGGTAAAGGCTGATAAACATCCCATCACAGGGCCTCAGAGGATGTTGAACAAAAACTAACAAAAAAGAAATGGAACAGCAATATTTCAGAATGAAAAAGAGTTCCAATTTTTCTCTCTTTCTTTTCTTTCTTCTTTCTTTCTCTCCTTTCTTCCCTTTCTTTCTTTCTCTCCTTTCTTCCCTTTCTTTCTTCCTTCTTTCTAGATACAAATTTTCTTCAAAGAATGGGAATGACTCTCTAAATTTATAGTTTAGAATTATGTGTCCTAATAAACTATTTAAAACTAAGTAGTTGATTAGGACATAAAGCCAGAGAAAGAAGAGAACAACTGTCTAGTCACAGAAAGCCAAAGAAGTGAAGTTTTGTATTTTTTCATTTTTCATTTAATTATCTTGCCTTTAAAAAGAGGTAGGACTAAATAAGTTTTAAGGTCTGTTGCAAGTGTAAGAATCTATGATTTTACAAACTAATTAGAACTATGGGAGTAGTCACTATTGGCAGGTGATCTTATCAAAGACAGAGATTGAAGTTTTGATTTTTTTCTATTCAAGGAAGGTATAAAATGTGAGAATGTCAAGAAACGGAGGGCACCGGGTGGAAGAGCATAACATATACATCCACTGGTCATACACATTATCTATTTTTTTGACCTGTTATGGTGTGTAGGAAGAATGCTTGTCCAAAATAACATGGTAAGGATGGGGAAGAGAATGGGATTCTATTCTCCCTGGGATTCTATCTTTTTGAACTCATGCTCGTGTCTTTTCCCATGCATATAAATTGAGCATAGAGAAATTTCCTATTAGCTATATCAAAATGAGGTTTATTGGATGTCTGCTATGCTAAACAAAGTTTTGAAGACAAGTTAAGCTTGTCTTACACTTGTTTTCTCCGTTCCTCTCCCTTCCCATTCTTCTATCAGAGAAACATAGGATTTAGAATGGGAAGGAACTTTTGATTTGAGGAAGAGTCATAATTTACATTTCTTTTGTATGTCCCTCCCCCCTCTTACCCAGTATAGTATAAAGCATATAGTAGACACATAATAAATACCTTAAAAACTGAATCATAATATTCAGCATTAATTTGGAATGCAAAATTTTGCAAAAGGTGAATGTTGAAAACTATCTTTGCATATACATGAAAAAATAAAATACCATTACAACAAATAAATAATAGAAAAAAATTCAGCATTCCAGACTTTGTAGAAGACCTACAAATAAAGCCATAATTTTGGTCTGAGAGTGGTATGGAGGGATGATATCTTCTTTCATTTCTACTTTCTGAATGGTTTCCTTTCTATCAAGTTCATAATTAATTAATTGCTCAGAGCAAGTAATCTTCATAACCAGTAGCAAAGTAGCTTTGAGACTCAAAATGTTATTATTATTTTTGTTTACAAAGACAATAATACTAGCTAAGCTAAAGTTCTAAAATGTAGAAAGTGATTTATAGGTAGGGATGTACTGAAAAACGTTTAACAGTTTTTGCTTTAAAAAAAATCACCTTTAAGTGGTATCTAAGTGGTGCAGTAGTGGGAACTCTGATGTGTGTTCAATCTGACTTCAGAAACTTAATAGCTGTGTGTCACTGAGAAAACCACTTAATTCTGTTTGCCTCAGTTTCCTTATCTGTAAAATGAGTTAGAGAAAGAAACAATAAATCATTGCAGTATCTTTGCCAAGAAAACCCTAAATGAGGTCACAGAGTTGGACACAATGGAAACAACTAAACAACAACATAAATGAAACACTTTTAATTTTTGGTTTTCATTATTAACATTTAATCTAACAGTTTAACTCTAGACGACAACAACAACAACAACAACAACAAAAACCTAATAAATTGAACACTTGCTTTTTTGAGTTGGTATAAGCTAGCTCCAACACTCCTTGGTTTAGAAGTGTAATTTGATACTCACAATTCTTGTAACTGAGGAAACTGAGATTCTGAGAATTTAAATGACTTGCCCATTGTAACAAAGATAAAATATATTTGGGGCAGGGGTTGAAGATCAAGTGTCGGGTCCTGTCCAGTATATACAACCTAGATTCCAGACCATCTCTGACACATTAGCAAGCTACTTCTGAACTTTAATTTCCTTCTTTGAAGAAATGGCTCTGCAATAGTTGCTGTTGTTCAGTCATTTCAGTTATGTCCAATTCTTCATGACCCCATTTGGGGTTTTCTTGGTAAACTCACCTTTTTCTTGCTATTTTCTTCTCCAGCTCATTTTACAAATGAAGAAACTGAGGCAAACAGAGTGAAGTGAGTTGCTCAAAGTCATATAGATAGTAAATGTCTGAGGCCAGATTTAAACTCAGGAGGATGAGTCTTCCTGATTCCAAACACAGTATTCTAAGCACTGTGCCATAGTGGACCAGATTATAATCATTGCATTGGTATTATTCTCACTCTTTCTTAAAAACTCTTATTGATCTTTTTGCTGAATCATCATCTATATATTGTGTCCTCTAAAAATGGTTGTTTCCCAAGGTTCTGTCCTAGATTTTCTCATCTTCTCTCTAAATCAGGGATGAGGAACCTTATTTTTTCTGCCACGGGCAGAATTTGGATATTTATTTATAACATTTATAGCATCACTTGTGTTGACCATACAAAATTATCAGTTTAAAGAACTCAAGCAGTGGGAAGTGGTTGTTGTCTGAGGTTGCCTTGATAGGGCCAGACCAAATGATTTTGAGGGTCTTATGTGACTCCTGGGTCAGATGTTCCCCACCCCTACAACTATGTTTTTGAGAGCGCTCATTAGTTTTCATGGGTTTAATCTTCACCTCTATTCATTTGATTCCTAAATCTTTATCTCCAACCTTGGTCTTTCTTCTGAGCTCTATCTGTACATCTCCAATTGCCCTATTGGATATTCCAAATTGAATATTCAAGAAGCATCTCAAATTCAATACATCAAAATGGAATTCACTATCTTTCCCTCTTAAACTCACCTCTATTCTGAATATGCTTATTTCTGTTGAGCCTACCACATTCTTCAATTTGTGTATTTGCAATTTTGGGGTCATTCTCAACTTGTGACTCATTCACTCCACATATCCACTCCGTCACCAAATCTTGGGTATGTGTGTTTGAATCTCCACAATATTCCTCACATCTGTCTTCCCCATCTTTCTACTTACATAATCCTAGTCCATCTCAGACAAGGACTAATACAATAGCTTCCAAATTGGTATCTTTGCCTCAAGTCTCTTCTTACTAGAATCCATCTTCCCCATAACTTCTGTGATTTTTCCTAAATTGCAGGTTTGACCAGGTCCCTTATTCATTAAAATCCAGTGGCCTCCTATTTTCTCAAGTGTCACTCTGTCTAATTTTTGAAAGCTTTCACAAAGTGACCTTGATCTTTCTTTCAAACTGCTCTGTGGTCTAGCCAAACTGTCTTTGATGTTTCTCACATTTAATAACCCATTTCTTATCGCCATGTCTATTCTAACCCAAGCCTGACTCAAATTGGCTAGTGGCCAATGTTTGGGGTTAAAATAAAATGAAATCTCCATAGATCATCTAGCAGTAAGTAAGAGATTTACTTAACAATAGCATAAAAAGGACACTCATCAAGGATACAGAACTGATTCATTTGAATTCTACATTTCTCATATGTTGAGTCTAAGGGAATTCAATTCCTCCCTGAAAGTGGGGCCAATGGTTTCAGTCCTAGATTTCTGGACTAACGGAGTCTCAAAAATGTTTTGCTATTTTTTAATAGTTTATGTGGGGTGGATGCTGCTGCCATGCTGGGGATTGATTCCTTCTTATCTAATCTACCTCTCTTTAGAAGACCTCAAGTACTTCAAAACTCTATTCAAGTACCCTTTTGTACATGAAGCCTTTTCTGTTTTTTTCTACCTACTACTATCTCTCTCCCTTTTAAAAACTGATCCTGTATTTATTCTGCAATATTTTAAGCATAGTAATTTATGTACATGTTGCTCTTGTCGTTAAAATGTTGACCAACAGATATGTTTTTAAAACCATAATAGCTCATTAAGGTTGTCTATAAAAGAAGGATTGTGATTTGAATTCGTAGTAGGCATACTATCTGAATAAAATCATGGATCATTGAGCTGAAGTCTAGGCCCAAAGAGTATTTTGCATATTAGTAGGTATCCATTAAATGTTTGTTGATTGAATGATTTTTATAGCTCACCAGGAATAAAGTTGCTTAAACAATCAAACAACAAAATAACAATTTTGAGTTGAGGAATAATTCTTACTGTTTGGTAGAATTGGGAGATTTAATGAAAATATGTCAAACTTGAGTTTAGTAACAGAAGGGTGAGATATTTCAGAGCCAGTATGTTTCTCACTTTCTTTTAATGAATCAGAAAGGAAATAAAGGAAGAAAACAAACATATGAACTATATGGGGAGATAAAGAGATGGGGACAAGCATTTGGAAAAGGCAATGAGAATAGGACATGGGGAGGAGGACTATTTTCATCACTTCCTAGAATCTAAAACAAATATTGGCATCAAACATTTTGTAAGATCTTCCATGGAAGATAATGTTTGAATGCTTACAGCAGAATGGCAAGGGTCTCTGGGAGAATAATTAACTTAATTTGACTGCTTTGTTTGTTTACGGTCCTTTTCTCTTGTATGAGTCAATAAAGCTTGGAGCTTTGGGACACATAGCCCTCTGGACTCTGCCAGCCAACCCCAAAATGGAATATGGGAAAGTAGTATTTTTCTTTCTTTTATTTCTAAAATCAGGTAAGATTTTGAAAACTATTTATTTTGATGGAATGTGTAATTTTAAGAGCACCTAAGTTTTTTTATTTTTTTAATCACAATTTCAATTTTTTTCCTCGGAATGAGTAAGCATGTTGCAAATGCTTGAACAATTAAGACTCAACAATACATTTGACTATTCTTCTAGCCTGACTTAATATAAAGATGATTGTTGAAGTGACTTTATGTGTAAATTAGTTCTTTTAGTATTTGGTCCACTGAATTGTCAGGTCAAGAAGTGGTAGAAAACTGAAGAATTTATCAGGTGATAATAGCAATTTCCCCAGGAATATTGTCAAAATGCTAGAGATGATTAGGATAAAGAGGGAAATAAATCACTTTCTAATTTCCAATATATTTTTAAAAGGAAGGTTAAACAAAATAAGCAAGCCATTAATTTGGCATTCCAAAAAAGTTTATCAAATTGACCAATAAATAGATTACATTATTATGATTTTTAATTTATTTAAATTATAACATTTTTACAAATGGTTTCTCTTTAAGACAAATTTAAAATGATACAATACTACTTTTAACATTATAATCTATTTTTAAAAATTAGGCCCGTATAAAGGAAAAATAGGACCCTAGAAATAGTTATAGGATACATCAAAGAGATATAATTATAGTGTGTGTGTGTGTGTGTGTGTGTGCACATGTTTGTAATTGGATGTCCAATTATGAAGATATAAGAAGTGGAACAATGGTTAAATGCCCTTCTGTGGCAATAAGTCTGTTTGAGTGGTTCCTTAGTTGGACTTACCGTTTTATATTCAACATGATCTGGGTTTCTTGTTTTATTTTAGTGAATTGTTAGAACAATCTTTGTTTTCTTGTTTATCATACCATGAGCATTCCTAAAAGATAAATTAGAAATAATTCAGAAAGAGACAGGCATAAAGATAGGGATTTGTCTGGGCTACCTTTTCCAGTGTTTTATAAAAGTTAACTAATTTCTCACATCATTTGATTATTTTTAAAAAGTTTGGATAGAGACTTTAGAGTTGATATAAATGAGATAAAAACCTTAACAAAATGAATTTTTTAAAACTGTAATCAAGCACTTGTTTATATTGCAAACTTCCCAGAAAAAAGAAAAGCAAAGAGAGGTCAGATAAGGAATGAGCAAATATTTTTTTTTTTGCTCTGCTCAGCAATCTGAGCACAAGTTAAAAAATTAGGGAGGAACATTTATATGTCAGTGTGTATGCACACACATATAACACAATGCACATATAATGTGTATTATATTATAATGTATTATGTGTGTTGTATATGTGTCTGCATATATACATATATGTATATGTGGATAGCTTGCCATAGATAATCTAAGAGAAAAAAAATCTTCAAAAGCACACATCTTTTTAAATACCAAAATTTATCTTCATTTTAAACTTTAAAATTTTTTTTAATTTAAAATTTTCTTTTTTCATTTTGCACTTTAGTATCATTTTTCTACAGCACTGAAATAGTCCTTCAAAATGGATCGGATTGAACTTTTTACACCTGCCTTTAGCTGATGCAGAAGTATTTTACAATTTTGCAAAAATAAAAAAAAACCCTCTGATTTATTTTTTTAAAAAGTATTTGTCTCTGTAACAATATAGTTTCACCTTGAAATGAAAACATTTTTGATGCTAAAATATATTCTTATATTGTCCCATGGATTCAAGTTTCTTCTAGAGTATGACAGCTTTGAGAAACTGAGAAACAGACAAGTTGAACAAGCACTGTCATTTGGGAAGGGTCAAAATCAACACCAAAATTCATAAGGAAAAAACATTCTAGAGTTGATTCCTATTTATCTGGAATATGAACTCTGAAACTTGTTTTTTCGTGCTGTTTTTCAATGTCTTCTCGGGGTGTGTTAGGATATTTTTATTACAGACTCAGTGGGGAAAAGTAAATCCTTTTTACTTCACAAAGTGTTCTGATCTACACAATTGCAAATAAATTCTCTGGGACTTGAAAGCTTAGCTTGAAACACAATGTAGACTCTAGGCTTTAGAGCATATGATTTTCTTTAAATTTTCTGTAATTAAATCAATCAGTTAAACTGCTTATTATGTGCCAGGTGCTATGCAAAATGATGGAGAGGAAAAAAATCAATCACTGTCCTCAAGGAGCTTACATTCTAATTGTAGAAAGACACACATTTTTACTTAGAAGATAGCTACAGAGCAACTGAAAGAGTAGAGAAGAAGGTATTCACTTTTCAGATTGGGGAAAGGCCTCCTGAAGGAAGTGGTAATTCAATTGAGTCTTATAAGGGCAGCCAGGATTCTAAGACTCAAAGGTTAAGAGCAAGAGTATTCTAGGCATATGAGACAGTCAGTATAAAAATGAGACAGTCAGGATGGAGCAGGAATGAGAAAACCAGCAAATAAACTATTATTGTAGGACTGTGAGTACATGGAGGAGATTACTGTATAAAGAAGCCTGGACATGTAGGAAGGGGTCAGGTTGTGAAATCTCTAAATGTCAAACTAGAGTTTATGTGATTGAACTTTTTTTTCAAAATCTTAAGATTTTTATTTCAAGATTCATATATAGTCAGTTATCCATTATTATTCATTATTGGGGTTGTCTCAAATTAAGAAGAATGAAAAATTAGGTCTTCAGGTAGAGATTGATTATTTGGTGGAGGAAATGTTCAGATAGAAGTTAGTTGGAAGAGATAATCTCTAAGGTCACTTATAATTAATTCTAAGATACTACAAATTCTAAGATCCTAACTTCTAGAAGGACATGTTACTCCTTTCTCACTTTGTCTACTGTAGTATCATGATTTGAAATTGGATATTAAGACCTAGTGAAAGATTTAGTCATGTAACTTTGTAGTTACATGTAACTATGTTACATTAGTTACATGTAAGTTAGTTGCACATAAGCTTTATATTGGTGTAACAATAAAGATTAGTGTGGCTCAGCTACAAACTAGAAATTCCAGAGTAAAACAGATCTATAAGTTACTTCAAAAAGAAGTTTGGATTGGGAGGAAACTGGAAGGAAATGAAACAATTTGATAATATCAAAATAATTTGATAATTGAAAATAGATGAAAGAAGGAGTAAAGGTAACCAAAGGAGGTTAAAATTAGGTGAGCTGTGCCATGCTGATAAGGATGGGATGGGAACAGGAAGATAGTTAATAGGTTCTCAAGGTCTACATCTGTTTTGTTTCAATCTATGCTTAATATCAATCTACTAAGTCAGCTTTCCTTTTTCTCTCCAAACTTCAGTAAGCAAAGTGGAAATTTTCCTCCCTTATATCCACCACCAAAATATACTCACTTTTGGAAGAGAAAGAAAAGGTGTTAGTAGGGTTTAACATAGGATATCCTCTGTCTTCTGAATTTAGTTGAGAGGCCACAGTTAAATCACATGCTTCCCTGCAGGTAGGCAGATCCTTCTGAAAGAAAAGATAGAATGATGGAATAAGTTTAACATGTAGAGAATAAAATAAAAGAATGGATGAGTAATACATCTTAGAAAAGTTGTTGAATAATAGCATTTAAATCTTACATGTTTTTAAAAATGAACTATTAAGCATGAATATTATTTAACCTGTATAAAGAGTTGATAGGATTGGTCTCTTTAGATAAGTAAGATATTAAAAGTCTGGAATGAATTTTTTTCCTTGGCTTAGCACAGTACCTGCCACACAGTAGGGGATTAATAGATTTTTTTTTTAAAACACGATGAATGTATTAGAAGTCATGTTGGACTCACTTTTTGAATCACTCCTCAAAAATCATGTTCTGGGACATATATGTTAGGGATTGCCATCCTCTAGTGACTGATATAGCTTTGTGAAACCTGCAGATCTAAATGTCTCTAGAAGATGGCAATCTCTCACTGAGAGCAGGAACTTTCACTTTTGATTTTGTATTTCCAGTGCTTAATATAACATTAGGCACATCTTCGGTGGGTTAATAAATAATTGATGATGGTTAATTATTGAATTTTCAACTAAGGATCTCTAGCAGCTCAAAGGACCCAGTAATATGCACTTCAAATTTCATATTGAGGAGAAAAGCTCTTTTGTCCTCTTACCTTAGAGCTTTGAGGGACTATAAACTTTTGAGAACACACAAGCAACATCAAAATGACCTTGGGAACAAAGTACTATTCTTGTACCACAAAATGAGTCTTACAGGATCAAATGAAGAGTGTTCAAAAAAGGGCAAATATGATTAAAACATTCTCAGATTTATCTCAAAGTTGAGAGAAATCTAGAAGTTTTCTAGTACACCCTCAATATCAGGGCAGTTATAGGAAATCAGGCCTGAAGTCAGGAAAAGCTTAGTTCAAAACCAGCCTCATGTACTTATTGGCTGTTTGATCCTGAGCAAGGTGAAATGGAGAAGGAAATGGCAAACTATCCAATATCTTTGCCAAGAAAACCCTACTAGGGTCATGAAGAATTGGATGAGATTGAACAACAAACAAATATCCTGAGTAAGAATCTCATTTACAATATACTCAAATGAGCTTTTAGCTTTTTGCTTGAAAAATTTCCAGCGAGGGGGAAAATCCCCAGATGAAATCTACTGAAGGACTTAGGGATATCTAGTTTATAGAAGAGAAGGTAGTGTGACAGGATATTTCTTTTTAATTTAACTTCAGAAGGCAAAACTAGGGGTGATGAATGGAAGCTACAAAAAAGCCAGTTCAAGTTGTAAAGAAAAACTTCCCACTAGTTAGTTATCCCAAATGTCACAGGATGTAGTGATTTTTTTCAAGCAAAAGGGTTTTTTATGGTTTGTTTTGGTTTGGTTTGGTTTTTTGGTAGGTATATTTTTTAGAGGCAATTCTTGATCACAGGATTATGGATCTAGTTCTGGAAGGGACTCAGAGTTTATCTTGTACTAATCCTTCATTTTACATATAAGGAGTTACATGACTGACCCAAGCTCACATAAGTAGTATGCATCAGAGGAAGAAGCCAAACTCTGATCTTCTGATTGCAAAACCACTGCTTCTGCTTCTATTGGACAATGCAATTTCTTTTACTTATTAACTCTTAGGTGCTCTCCAACTCTGAGATTCTGTAAATTGTTATTAATTGCCAAAAACACCATTGATATAATATTTATCAACACTCCTCCCTTCCCTAGGCCATACACAAAGTATTTAATGATAGTTGTTGACTCTAGAAAAACAGGCACAGATCTAAATAAATAGAGATACTCTTTGTCAAGTGTCAGAGTAGCAGTTGCTGCCCCAGTTTTAGGAAACTGGGCTAGAATGTATAGAAATTCCTAAACCAATTTTTTTGTGTCATGGTTCTCTTTGGCAATTAGGTGAAGCTTATGAACCCTTTCTTAGAATAATGTGTTCAAATGCACAATGTCTAGGACTATAAAGGAAATCAATTATTTCAATGGCAAACTTTTATACGTTTTTAGACCACAATTTTTTTAAATGCATGCATATTCACACATGTGCATACTCACACATTTTATTTATAAATGTATATATTTTATATGAACTAATAATATGGGGTTTTAATAAAAATCAGACTATTGTTGCTATTTTTTGTTCTTTTTAAATTTTTTTTATTATAGCTTTTTATTGGCAAAACATATACATGGGTAATTTTTCAGCATTGATCCTTCCAAAAACTTCTGTTCCAACTTTGCCCCTCCTTCCATCTACCCCCTCCCCTAAATGGCAGGTAGTCCCATATGTGTTAAATGTTAAAGTGTATGTTAAATACAAAATATGTACACATATTTATAGTTGCATAGACCACAATTTAAAACCTCTGCTCTTGAAAAAAAATTGGAACTCAAAATCTTAAAAATATGGTTGTTGAAAACTATCTTTTATATGTAATTGGAAAAATAAAATATTATTAAGTGAAAAAAATGAGAATTTTTGCTCTAATGGTGGAAGTACCTTGTTTTTTCCTCATACTTTTTAGCTCACTGAATCCCTCACTCTAGTGCTTTGGGAACAAATTATTTTTAATGAAAGCTTTTTATTTTCAAAATATGTGTATAGATAATTTTCAGCATTCACCCTTGCAAAACCTTGTGTTCCAAAATTTTTCCCTCCCTTCTCCCTAACCCTGGCAAATAAACCAATATATGTTAAACATATGCAATTCTTCTATATATATTTCCACAAATATCATGCTGCACAAGAAAAATCAGATCAAAAAGGAAAAAAAGAGAGAAAGGAAAGAAAATGCACAAAAAAGTGAAAATACTGTGTTGTGATCCATATTCAGTTCTCACAGTTCTCTGTCTGGGTGCAGATGGCTCTCTTCATCACAAGACATTGGAACTGGCTTGAATCATCTCATTGTTGAAGAGAGCCAAGGGGAATAAATTATTTAAAGGTTACATCTAGGTCTGCCTAAAGGATCATGTACTCAGATAAAAGGTACTCAGTGTAAACTGTAAATTAGTTATGGGACAGGTATTTTATTCTTATACACACAAAAAATGCTAAACATGAAAGACAGTGAACATTGATAAAATGATTTAAAATAGGAGTCTAACATATCTTCTGTTACAATGCTGGGAATCCAATATAAGATATTATCAAAACATGCAATAGTCTGCAGGTCCTGATGCTGATAGGGTATTTTAGATTTCACCTAGGCTCTCACTGGTCCTCTTCAAAAGCAAAGAATAAACAACAATATTATATTTCTCCAAATCTATATTTGCAGGATAGAAAATCAATCCATACTTTGAGCAAAGCAGAATTGAAATAGCTCAGAAGAAATGCAACATAAACCAAGTTAGAGAAGATGCCCCAAATGTTCATAGGGATATTTGTGGCAGGAGCATCCTAAGCTCATATTGGCCTGATGAGCCACAGTTAGACACATTATAACTCGACTCTAATATTGTGATGTCATTTTGGTTCTCTTTGAAAATGAAGGACACAACCAATTTTCAGCATACTGATCTCTTCCTCTTTTTTGGTGATCATGTTCTATTAAGAAACTCCTATTGTTGTTAATCAGCTTCACTCAGTGAGACCAGTGGGCTCCAAGAAGCTGTAACATTTGGAGCAGCCATCCTCCAGAAAACCATCCAAGCAGATGAACTAAACCAGGTGGAGAATAACTAACAGGTTATCAAATTCATTGGTGAGTTAGGAGAATAACTACCTGAGCATGTGAAGATTTTCTGGGTGGATGAAAACAATTTGCTCCAATGGCCCTAAAGGCACTTGGAGCAGGTTCCGTGGAGAGTACAGAGCTTGGTTAGACATCCATGATATCAAGGTCGTTCACTGAATCCTGGACCATAGCCAGTCATTTTGACTTTTGTTCTGCCACTGTATTTTGATAATTCAGGAAGAGTGAGACTGACAATATGTGCCTTTGCCTTATTTAAATCCAATTCATCTCCAAATCAAGACATCACCTGTGATGTCATTGATTCTTTTTGAAAATGAGGGATGAACAATAACAAGACTGTTCAAACTTACAAGAATTGCCTCCAATCATGGATATGTACACTTGAGATTTATATTCAGGAAAGGAAATGCAGAGGAGAAAAGCAGACTAGAGGCCCAGATGTCTCAGGAAAGCTGTAACCATGATGCTCAGGTGGGAAAGGGCCAGCCTATCCCTCATTCCTCATTGTGAGTCTCCTTTGATGTTACCTGGATGGGTAAAGGAGGATTAAATCTGCCAGAAACTCTTTCTTTTGAACTAGTGCAGCATTTTACCCTCCTGCTACTATCTAAAGATAAAGGAGGAACAAGAGACCACTTAAAGTTTTTTTTGCTTCATTCTGATGGACCAGTCCATTCAGTGTTAGGCTAGTATATGGCCAGAAGTCATGAAGTTCATCACCCTCAAAAATCCAACCACTGAGTCTTCAAAAGTAGCCAGAGGGAGCTCCAAACAGTTGCTAGATTGGCTCCTAAAGTTCAATTGTATCAATATCACTAAGGATGCCTTTGGTGACTTAGCAATAAAAATAATTGTTTAGTGATATTATATAATAAAATCAGGTGAGACATAAAACAGGGAGCCATACCATCACCAAAAGCATTCTCCATGGTCAAGGAAATTAGCATTACAGAGTCCTGGTCAAGGAGGGATTCTTGCGTTTGGTGAGACCTTTTAGAGCAGAGGTGTCAGAATTTAGACTGCATAGCAGCCAAACCAGATTAAAAATGTAATTGGGAAATGTTTAACAAAAAAATGTGTCTTTTTAAAAGTCAGCATGTGGCCAGAAGGTTTCCTTTCTTAGTTTGACAGCACTGTTCTGCATTATCCTGATTGTGCTGATGGTGTCAAACTACAAGAACCTATAGCGTCTCCTGGAAGAGACCTGTAATTACTCAAAGGAGTTTGGTCTATAAATCTGCGCAGAAAAGACTGAGTAGATGAAAAATAACTGTTGTCTAGATTTTGACATGCAGTTGGAGGAATACCTCATTGAGACAGTTCAATAGTTTATGTATATCTAGAACAGACAGAACAGATACACAATAAGGTAGACCTGATAGGTAGCTAGATGGTGCAGTGGATAGAACACTGGGCTTAGAATTAGAAAGGCTCATCTTCCTGAGTTCAAATTTGACCTTAGACTTGTGTTACTCTGAGCAAGACCCTTAACTTTGCTTGCCTCAGTTTCCTCATCTGTAAAATAAGCTGGAGAAAGCAGCAAAGCACTCCCGAGTCTTTTGTCAAGAAAACATCAAATGGGGACATGAAGAGTCAGAAATGATTGAACAACAATGATTTATTTAACAGAGTTTTTATGAGAATCAATTGAGATTAAGTCTGTAAAGAACTTTATAAATAGAGCACCAGCCTTGAATTCAGGAGGACACGAGTTCAAATCTGGTCTCAGACACTTAACACTTCCTAGCTGTGTGACCCTAGGCAAGTCACTTAACCCCAGCCTAAAAAGGAAAAAAAAAAAAAAAAGAAAAAAGAAAAAAAAAAAAAGAACTTTATAAATGCTAGTTTAATTTGATTATTATCCTTATGCCTATTACTGTTAATTGCTTAAGTAGAAAGGTAGCAAGCTTTTAATAGTAGAGATATTAATAAAATTTCACTTCCCTTTCAATATCTTCTTTAGTAATTCTAATGCCCCAAATTTCCTTGATGGGGCAGTCCTTCCACTAAAATAAACAAGGCATCCCTTCCTCTCTCCTCCCACCCCAAGCCATATACATATACATATACATATGCTTATTTTTTGTTAGAAAATTTTGTGAGTTACTCTGGTTGGAAACAATTGACACCTAGTTGTCTTCTAGTGACAAACCTTTCCAAACACACATAGTCTGGTCTTTGGATGACAGTCTATTAGTGGGCCCATATTCAATCAGTCAATAAACATTTATTAAGTATCTATTATGTGCTAGGAAGGGATGCCTCAAGGAATTCATAGTCTAATGAATTAGATGTTTGAAGCTTTCCTGAATTGGTAGGAACTTCCATACCATAGCTTGTGTATTTTTGACAGCCCTCAAAAGTCTTATCCCATTTCCAAACCATAATGGAGCCTCTAAGATTCTAATGAAGATTTAATTCCTTCTCTTCATTCAAATAGTAGCATGTTGCTTTACCAAATTGTTACAATCTATTAGAAGAACTATTTATTTCAGTCAAAAAATTTCTTCACGCTAAGATTTTTTTTTTCTGGATTCACATTAAGCAGCAATTCTATGACGAATTTTTATGTAGCTTCAATGGCTTTCCATTGCTTAAAGAATAACAACCAAATACCTTAACAAAGAGCCTTTTTTTTTTTTTTTAGTACTTTCATGTTTTAACCCCCTATTTCTTTTCCGTACTGTAAATTGCAAAGTATTAATTATTTGAACTGAATGGTATTTGCTATTTCTTTGCATTCTTTTCTCTTTTCTTCCTCATTTAGGACAAGGAGATCTGTTAGAGAACTATGTAAAAACAGAGGGAGCTTCACTTTCTAGTTCCACCAAAAAGCAATTTGAGGCAAATAGCATAGAAGAATGTAAAGCAAAATGTGAAGGGGAAACTGAATTTGTCTGCAGGTAAGTTCACTTGGGCCCCAACTGTGCATGCATTCTGCTGGTTGAGACACTATTTTTGGAACCAAAGCGAAATTTATCCAAACATTTGTTTATCAGCCCAAGGTAGATTTAACTAGAAAAAAGAATATGGTGATATCATATCT
This sequence comes from Sminthopsis crassicaudata, assembly GCF_048593235.1. Taxonomy (NCBI): domain Eukaryota; kingdom Metazoa; phylum Chordata; class Mammalia; order Dasyuromorphia; family Dasyuridae; genus Sminthopsis; species Sminthopsis crassicaudata. The sequence continues at coordinate 131,252,683 of NC_133620.1, forward strand.
GAAGCAAGCAGCATTAGCCTTTTAATTATCCCTATGTGTCTAAAAGCATGCTTAACTTATGTCTACTCCAGAATTTTACTAAGAGCTAATATGGACCCGTGTCCCCATTGCTTACTTATATAGAATAAAGTCCAAACTTATTAGTGGGCATCCTCGAGGTTTTCAGAGCTTGCCTTCTGCCTACTTTTCTAAGCTGATTTTTTTTTACTAATTTTTCTTTTAAATTTCAATAGTACTTTGTATCTCACTCTAGGACTTATCACATTCTACAGTATATATTAGTAGATCATAAACTTCTGCGATCTAGATTTGGGAAGCAATGTAACAAGTCTTAAGAGTTTGGAAAATCTGTTCAAGCCCTGCTTCTGGCACATCCTAGATGTATGTGACATCTTTTTAGAAGGCCATGAAGCATTCTGATACTAAAAATTATGGACAGATTGAATTTACATCCTTAGAGTGAATGAATATGAAATCTTAGTCCCAGGACTACCCCTAAAAAATCCTTATAGTACCTAGACACATAAATTATTTGATAAATGCTTGACCTAATAAATGAATTGATTTCTATGAGAATATCTCTAAAGTATTTGTATTGGCCTATTTCATAAACCAGAGTTAAAGCTAATAACATTATGACCAAAAATGCAGAATTGGACAGAAAGTTGATTTTATAAAAGCAACTCTAAAAATGTCATCCATCAATATTTTAGTAGACACGATCTTTATCAATTCACTTGAAAAATATAGATCTCTTTCCCTTCATTCCCTTTTCCTTCTCATCTCCTTCTTTCTCTTTCATTGTCTCTTCTTTTCTTTCTCTTTCCTTCTCCTTTTCTCTTCTGTCTGTCTGTCTCTCCTCTCCAACCACCCTGAACACATGTTCCAGGCAAATTCTAGCTTACCATAAATAGGCAAATGGAACACAAAATTGGTCAATTTACCAAAACAGCTTCTATGCAGAGAGTTAACTTTTAAAGATTGAGTTATGAACATCCATGCAGGCATATGTAAGAAGGATTCAAATGAATTGTTTTATCCAAAGGTAAATGTCCAGAAGTCAGGCTTACCTGTTCTTGTGATGTCAGAGAGAGCTAGTGGTGGCTCATCAGTGATACTGAGGCAGAGCTTCAATCTGCTGTTGACTATCCAGTCTGTGAGCCCAAAAAAGAGAAGGAGAAAATTCATACATTCACTCTGGCTGCTGTTGTGGTGTGGAGAGGGGGAAAGAAAAAGGAGAAGGGAAACAGAGGAGAGAAAAAGTCCAAGTAGAGAAATGAGTGCTGTCTCCTATCTCCCTCAGCAAGGAGAGAGGAGGAATTAACAACAGTTATTGGCTAGTTTCTGTGTCTACAGATGTGCTCTAATTTCTGAATAATGCTGCAGAAGTCAAAGTCACATGTCACCATCACTACTAACAAGCATTTATTGAGTGCCAAACTATACCAGATATAGTGTCATGCATTAGGGATACAAAAGCAAAATTTAAACAGTTCTTCCCTTTAAAGAGTTTATATTCTCAAGGCCAGCTAGGGAAAATAGCATCATCTATATTCTAAAATTTATTCCAGATGAGTTTAGCTCAGTTCCCAAGAAATGACATGATAACAATTTAGATATGGCAAAGGACCTTAGATAACCTACATGAGGTTTCTGGGATTTGTGAGAAGTTGTGCTGGGCTAAAAGTAAGGAGAACTCAGGTTCAGGCTCATCCAGTGACTCACTATGAGATCTTGGGCATGTCCCTTCCCCCTTACTATGGCCTCCATTTTCTCTTTCTATAAAATGGGAAACTGAACTAACATGATGTCTAAAGACTCTTCCAGTCTAACATTCTTCCTTCAAAGGTCATCTTTCTGCCAGTTTCTGACAGAAGTCCTTCTAGAAAATATTCATGCTTTGCTTCTAATATAATTTCTCTATGTGCTTTTCAGTTCAAATTCAGATTGAAAAATGATATTCTTAATTTAGTGCCAGATTTAGTCCAAGTAATGAGGTCAATGATAAATCAGAAAGAACTGGATATCAAATAAAAAATTGTTTCCTTCATTTAGCTTTATTGCCCTCAGTTTCCTCTTTCTAAGAGTGATCTCTGGGCAAGGATGGTAATTATATGTGCTTTATTAACCAATTGGGATGCATCTGGGATTTCATATTATGATGATAGTCACCCTAACTTTAATACCTAAGTGAATCTTCTTTCCAAAACTTTCCTTTTGAAACAAGTGGAATGTAAAAAGTATTAATAATTCCAACAATACTTCAACACTGGACTTACGAGTCAGAATATATGACATCATGCCAAAATTTTCCACTCAGTATCTATGACATCTTTTCATAAGTAAAATTAATGTGAAATTAAGTGACTGTAAGGTAAAATTTGAGCTCAGGTCTTTTTTACTTTGGCATTTTACTCAATAGGCTGATCAAAACATAGTATATAGATTCCTGAACTTTAAGTCTAGAAGAATTATTTTCAAATTCAGATATTTACTTAGCAGTATGAGCGTAGGCAAGTCATTTTACCTCCATAAAATGTGAGGCTCAAATGAGAGAATAATATGTACATATGTTCGGTAAATCTTAAAGCTCTATATAAATGTCACAGAGCATTTTAATTATATGTCCACCAGCAAGATTTAATAGATGTGCACATAAAATATGTAGAAGTATAGTTTGGATACTGTGCAGCTGAATGGACTTCCTTAAGCCATAATGTTCAATGTATATATTGAAGATAGAGGATATGCATGTTGCAGACATGTATTATTGCTATTTGAAAAAAAATTCTCTAATAGCCGTGGTGTCATTTTTACTCCTCAACAAGGTTATGAGAAGATGAATGGAACATTAGTATCATATAGCAATCTTTAATGCCCTGGAGATTAGTGTAATTCTACATGAGTCTAGCTTTTATATTTCATTATTAGTTAGCTTTCTGGTGAAAATTAAGTTCACTACAAAGTTATTCTAACTTTTCTCATTTCCTTCATTTGCTTATTTGCTTATTAATTTTTAACATTCTTTTAAAGTTCCAAATTCTTTTCCTTCTACCCTCTTTGCTTCCACAAGCAGGCAAGCAATATGATATTTTATTCATGTGAAATTATGCAAAGCACATTTCCATATTAACCATAAAACAAAAAAAGAAAGAAAGAAAGAGAGAAAATTATGCTTTAATTTGCACATGGAGTTCAACAGTTCTCTTTCTGTATGTGGACAGTATTTTTTCAATATGAATCTTTTGAAATTGTCTTGCATCATTGTATTGATTAGTGTGGCCAAGTCTTACACAGATGATAATTATTACAACATTGCTGGTGCTATGTATAATGTTCTCCTGCTTCTTCTTGTTTCACTTTGCATCAGTTCACATAGGTCTTCCCATGATTTTTTCTGAAATCAACCCCTCATAATTTCTTATATGATAAAAGCATTTTATCATAATCATATGCCAATCATTTGGTGGGCTTTTTTTCTTGCCATGGACAACTGCTTTATTTATGCTCTTGATCCTGTTCCTTTAATTATCTCTAGTAGCTTTTACTTTCAATCACTTTCTCCCTTTTTTCCTCATCTTCCCATTCTCCTTATCCCTGCTGTCCAAATTATGCCCAGATTTCTCCCATCCTTAAAATAGCTCTTCTTGACTCTGCCATTCCTGCAATATGTTTTCCACATCTCTCTTTTTTTTTCACGCTTAAATCCTAAAAAGCACTGTCTACCCAAATGGAGTCACAATGTCCTTGAAAACTGACTAACCAAGAACTTTATATTTACTTATTTGGGTACATTATTCCTCTCTTTCAAATAGAATACAGTCTCTTTAAAGATAAGTGCCTTATCATCTATAACAATTCAGAATGAGTCGGATGACTGAATTCAGAATATTTGTTAATGGTACGATATCAGTGTAGCTGGAGGTGTCCAGGAGAATACTGTTCCTAGCCCTACATTGTGTAATATTTTTTATCAGTGATTTGAATAAAGGCACAGATGGCACAAATTTCACATTTATACTTGAGAAAATTGGGAGGGCTAGCTAGTACAGTAGATGATAGACTCAGGACTCGAAAAACTTGACAGACTCAAGTACATTAACCTGAACCTAATCAGACACATAGGAATAAATGTCAAATCTTATTTGGGTATAAAGCATAATTTTGAAAAGTATAAGATGGAGGAAGATAAGTCATGCTTCCATAAAAATTATTCTGAAAATGATCTGGGGAGAGAGAGGGTAGTTGACTTTAAATTCAATTTGAGTCTGTGGATTTGTGAGGTTAACTAGAAAAGTGAGCACAATGTTGGGTTCTGTTAAGAAAGGTTTCAATTTCAGGAATAGAAACACGACAGTCCTATTGAACTGTGCTTTATTCAGCCTTTGTATGGACAATTGAGTTCAGTCTGGGGTTTATAGTTTAAGGAAGACAAACTTAAGGGGCCTTAAGCCTGTGCCGTCTGAGGCTTGGCTCAAAGACGTAGACATAATTTTCTTGGAAAAGTGGCCATGACTGCTCTCCATGTATTTGAAAGACTTTTATGTAGAGGAGGGATCAGATGTATTCTATCTGACCTCAAGGGCAGAATAGAAACAGTGGGTGGAAGTATCAAAAACCTGTCTAAAAGTAGAACAGGATGCTTTGAAGGGTAAAATCTCTCCTTGGAGGAATTTAAACAGAGACTGGATTTCTTGTATGTCAGACATAATTCCTTTTATAGAGATTGAATTAGATGGCTGCCAAGATACCAACTCTTAAATTCTGTGATTATGATCCTGTAATGTCTGGCACATAATGGACACTTTAAAAATGCTTATTGATATAAATCAAATGCTCAATAGTCTTTGGCAGAGAATCTATTTCAATCAACACATGGTACCATTTGAGTCATTGTAAATTACTCCCCCATCTCTGAGTCATTTTTATTGTGTATACAGAGAGGTGTATGGGAAAGTAGAAGGATTTCAAAGCTTACAGTCAGAAGGTTTGACTTTATGTCCTTACTCTAATACTCACTAGCTACATCATCCTGGAAAAGTAGTTTCCTTTCTCAGCCTCAGTCTTTTCATCTGTAAAATAGAGATATCAATATTTGGACTCTCTAGATACTCAACATATTTGTGATGTAGACAGACAACACTTTGTAAAACAAAGTACAAATATGAGATATTCTTGTATCAGCTCTACTGCCAGCTTTGTGATGATCTTGATGTTCTATATCCAGATGGTGACACAGTGGATAGAGATAGAGGATTGTTGTTCAGTCATTTTTCAGTTGTGTCTGACACATTTAAGGGTTGTTTTTTTTTGGGGGGGGAAAGATATTGGAATAGTTTTCCATTTTCTTCTCTAAACTATTTTACAAATGAGGAAACAGAGTCAGAGTTAAATGACTTGCTCAGGATCACACAGATATTGTCTAAAGTCAGATTTGAATTTGGGAAGATGAGTCACAAATCCAGCCTCAGACACGTACTAACTATGTGACTCTGGACAAATTAATTTTAATTTGTCTCAGTTTTATTTAAAATAGGGATAGTTCCCTATTTTATAGGGAGCTCCTTCTTTCTAAGGTTTCCATGAAGATTAAATGAGGTAACAAAGTCCTTAGCATATTATTACATGAATATTTTAAAAAATGAGATAACAATTGTAAAGTACACAGAACAGTACATGACACATAGTAAGCACTATATAAATGTAAGTCCTTACTATTATTATAATTATTAGCAGTAGTAGTAGTAGTGATATTATGACCACATTCTAGGAAATGTGGTAAAAAGTTGTACATTTTGATTTCTATTAATTATAATGAATTAAAGAGATTTTTAAAAGATTAAAGATTATTATAGATTAATTGTCTTATTAAAGAGAATTGTCATAATTTAACAACTTCATGAGGCTACATAGATTGGTGTTTCTTAGTTTTTTCATTTGCTACTTCTAAATTTGTTATATTACATCTTTAGAAGACACAGGTAAACTTTCCTTTTTCTACTGGCCATTTCTGGCAAGTAAGGAGATTGTTTTACATTAGAAAGTTAAGGCCTCAGATATTACTAGCTGTGTGATTCCAGTCAAATCATTTAACCTTATTTGCCTTAGTTTCCTTATGTGTAAAATGGCAAACCACTCTAGTATCTTTGCCAAGAAAACCCCAACTTGTATATGAGAGAGGGTTGTAGACCTTTGAAATAAGTTTATTTCATTAAATAATGAAGAGGAAAGAGAGAGAGAAGAAAAACAGGTGTATAAAACATCAGATAGTGTAGGACTCAAGCTAAAATTATTGGGAAGTTCTACCATCTATGACACACTAGTGTGGGACGTGCTGGTGTGTCCTGGCATTAGCTACAGAACATCAGTTTAGATCATGAGTCATTCTTCAGGATCTCTGACAAACAATAACACAATTTATGAGATGCCTCTGTTTGGAACTTCATTCCAATTCAGGATGTCTTCCAGGAGAAAGACTGTTCTATGAGTGAAACACAGTCTTGGTAATTAGATGCTAAAACCCAGACCCACCCTGGGATGGAAATCCCAAGCGAGCCAAAAACCTCAGGAGGACACAAATGGAGGCAGTGGGGTAGAAAGGGATGGGACCAAACAGGGCCAATAAGGGAGAGTGGAAACCTGCCAGCTACGTGGGCTGGCTGATAAGTATTTTCAACTGAACAAGCAAGGCTATGTACTAGAGGCAAACAATGAGATGGAAGTTGGGGGTTTGAGCTATCAGAGTTAGAAGTCAGATTCAAGAGAGAAGTCTGGAATAGCAGATCTGAGTGAGCTAGACTAATTGCTTTAAGTTTCTTTCCCATAAGAGGTTTTGGTAGATCTGATTAAGTTTATCTGGAAGCAAATACCTTACAATTATATTCTTCTAGGCTTTGTTACCTAGCCCAAGACCTGGTATATTCAAGGTAGTATAAAATTATCAGTCCACCATCTCTGCTGGTCAAAATTCCTATATTGGGAATTAATGAGTTAAATGGGATCATAGATCACAGATTCAGAACTACAAAAGATTCTAGAAACTTTCTAGTTTAACACTTATTTAGTGTATGAGGAAATTGAGATCTAGAGAGTTTAAGTATCACTTGAACTTGGCCCTCTGACTCCAAATGCAATACTTTTCCCCCTGTGACACTACATCTTCATGGTGCCTCAGCAAAATTTAGGGAAATCCACATGCTGAGTCTTCCTGACCCGAGGTCTAACCCTCTGGCTATTGGGCCATTGCTGTCCATCCTAGAAAACTGGCTGCTATTTTAGTGTATTTCTTTAAAAGGGGGGACATTGTTATTGGCATTAGTGAAAGCACTTTACACTAGTATGTTTATAGAATTATGAAGTATCTCAAGTTCCTTGAGATTTGTCTGCTTTCTCATATATGTTTAGTCGTCTTTCTCCCCCAAAGCAGAGAAAAAAGAACAACAGAGAGCCAGCAGAGAGCTGATAGAATGGCAAGTTTTTAGAATTTCCTTTGGTGTATATTTCTGTCTGGCAACGAGGTAGAGTGGTAGATTCTGTAGTGAGCTTAGAATCAGGAAGATTACTCTTCCCAAGTTCAAGTTTAGCCTCAGGCAAGTGCCTGACTTTTAAATCTCTAGCTGTGTGATTCTGGGCAAGCCACTTAATCCTTTTTGCCTTAGTTTCCTTATCTGTAAAGGGAGTTGGAGAAGGAAATGGCAAACCACTCTACTCTCTCTACCAAGAAAACCCAAAGGGGGTCATAAGAGTTATTCACAACTGAAATATCTGAAAACAACAATAATAGATTTAATGGGCATCCTTGCTTTGCTTTTTATAATATTGGAAAGGTCTATAGTTTGTTCTCATTATATAGATTTTGATTCTTCATTTTATATAGATAGTACTACAGAAATTCAGGGGAGTAAGAGATCATAGAAAGCTAGGGTAGTTGGGGGGGGAACCTCTGAAAAAGGTAGATCTTAAAGGGGGATAAGTGGATAGGTGAAAAGTCAATCCAGGCAGGGAAAAGAGCATGATCGGAGTTGGAACAAGGAACTGAGGGAATTAAGGAATAGATTCATTTGATTGAAGCAGAAGATATGGATATATATATATATATATATATATATATATATATATATATATATATATATATATATATATATATACTCGTGTATGTGTGAATAGCTGGAGAAAAAGTTAGAAAAAATGATATGGAGATTCTTGATTGCCCAGCAAAGGGTTTTTTATTTTTATTATGCAACTAATTTTTAAAGAGTCATTCAAGGTATTGGACTAGAAGAATGGCACGTACCACAGAAGACTGATCTGGCAGTGATACCTTGGGTATATTGGAAAGGTGAGATGAGAGAGACAGAGAATAATAGGAGGGATGATCAATTCAGAGAGGAAGTAATTAGCCATCTATCTTTTCATTACAATGTTAAACCCATAGATATTAATCTGTAGTGGTTTTATATCAATGTGTGTTATGAGCAAATAATTTGAAACCAAAAGATATAGAATATTAAGGAGAAAGCTCATGAATAAAAATTTCTTTATTTCCTAACATTTTGATTTTGATTCAAGTAAACAAATATTCAATACAAGGACAGCTGTTTAAGACACTATACAAGGTGTTTGGATTTTAAAAGTAAAAATGAACTGCAGTATTCTAGGCCATGTTTACTTTTACCTAAAATGTATATAGGACAAAAGGCTCAAGAGTTCCCACAATTTATTGCAAATTATAGAGATTTTCAATTTTTGTTATGTATCTTTATATCATTGTGTTTATTAGTCAAGGTTCTCCATATCCCATTTTAAATATTTATCTCTTGCTATCCACACATACACATCTATATATGTGCAAATATATGTACACATGTACAAACATGTATATGTGCATATAAATATGCACGCATATATAATTATATATAGCATGCAATTATAATAGTATAGGTGTATATGTTTTAAGTGTACACACATGCATTTCCCACATGTATGTGTGTGTATATACATATAGTCATGTGTTTCAGGCTTGTGAATAAGTATTTATATTAATTAAGGTGTGGGGGGGAAATCTCTCATCTTTCATTCATTTTTGCAGGTCCTTTGAATATTACAACAAAGAACAGAAGTGTATGATCATGGCTGAAAACAGCAAAACTTCTTTGATTGTGAGGTGGAGAGATGTGGTTTTATTTGAAAAGAAAGGTATGCATGTCTTCTTGTTCATCTTCCTTTTTAAGAGGAAGCCATATACAACTTTTTAATGCTTCTTCTTTCCTAAAGAGATGAGGATAGATCAAATAATGAGGGGTTACTTTGTTTTGGTAATAGAGTGACCAAAATGGTAAGTTCTTTCTGTGCTAGATAAAAGGATCGCTAACATTTGCATGGAGGGGGACTGACTGTACTTCTTGGTTTCCAATTTCAGAATATGACTGAAGGGTTATTAAAATATTATGGGATACAAATGCCTTCTGCTAGTATGTATATATCTATAGCTTTCTGTATCAGTATTCTTATCTTTGTTTTTCTATGCGTGTGTATATATATACATATAAATGTATGAATCTACCTGATATATGTATTGATGCATCTATATATGTATATGCCTATCTATCCATCCATCTACCTATCTATTCATCTATCTATATTTTAGATTAGGGAGATTTTAGTTCTTTCTGAAAGTATTATATTATAGACAAATCCTTCTTACATTTTTTTTTCTTTTCTGGCAACATATAATATTTTCCTCAGACTTTTAATTAATTTCCCTCTTATTGGTGTATTAAATTCTGAATTTTCACATTTTCATTTTCCACAGTTGGCATTTGTTCCTTAGAAACTTTTAATATATCATTATTATATGAAGTGACATTATCTCAGAAAAGCAAATTCCTATAGGAGGATGGGATACTTAGCATTGTTTCAGTTAGAAGACACACAACAGAGTTTGGCTATATATAGGAAATGCTGTTTTTTGTTTTTGTTTTTGTTAAGGTGTTAATGAATGCTAAGCTTTAGAATAATTTTTGGGATAAAGCTAATTACAATTAACAATGTCCTAGAAAAGGAAGGATGCCTGCATTAGAAAACTCCATTGTGACAAAATAGGTGTTTTTTTTGTTGATATTAAAGTAGATGAAGTATATCCTATTTGGTTTTACTTAAATTATACCTTGTTACAATAGGTGATTTCCTATTTTGGGGTTCCATGAAACTTCATATAATATACTACAGAGATCCCTACTTCAACTCTACTCCTTTCCCCAATATGAAAAACAGAGGTTTTTGCAGTATTTTTCCAGAATAAGAGAAAAAGGGCAAAACTGTATGGATACACCTTTTTTTTCCACATTGGAAAAAAGTTCAACTTTTCTTCTCTGCCTCTGCTAGAGGGTACCCTTGCCCATGAAACATTTGATCCTCACTTTTTAAGCATAAATATAACTTCACACTAAAATTTGTGCCGTTTGAACACCTATTTGCTCACTGAGACAGGTCAGATTATTTCACTTCTCTGGATTTCAATTTTGTTTAAAGTCCCTTCTAGCTTTGGATCTATGATCCCATAGGTTTCACTACGCATGGAATAGAGACAGTATGAAGAATTCACCCTCCCAAATTCTAACATTTTGACATATCATTTAAGACAAAATGAATAATGTAAGATCGGTCTTGGGATTAGAGTTCAGAAGGTAGTTGCCTGGAAAGTGATCAAAAAGACCAAAAATACACAAAGGCTTCCTTTAGATACCCCTATCAAAAGTGAGAGTTAGAATATGGCCTTTCCAATATTTGCTTTTTTCGTTATAGAACCCTGAAACACTTCAACATGTTTGGCCAGGATTTCCTCATGGAAAGAAATCACTGACAAATCACAGTCCTATATGATTGGGTGTTTCAGCCACTGGAGATGAAAGAAATTCTTTTTCCAGGGGTCTGGCAGTAGCAGCTATCTAAAATGTCATTTCTTTCTGCTGTTTGATAGCCTGTTAGTAGTGTATAATTAAGCAGGAAGCTCAGATTTGTCTGTTATGTAACAGATTGATGGGAATTTTTCAGTGTATCTTTCAGAATGCAAGACTGGAAATGGAAAAAACTATAGAGGAACTTTATCTACAACTAAAAATGGTATTACCTGCCAGAAATGGAGTGATACTAGTCCTCATATACCCAAGTAAGTTTTTTCCCCCTATCACTGTTCACATGCTATATGCAGGATGATTATAGTTATGCCCTCAAACAAATCAGATATGTGAATAGAAACTAGTAACTTGGTGCTCATTATAGTTGATGATTATTGAATGAACCAAATATTTAGAATACAGTACCAAAGTGGGAGCTGCCAAAGTCAACTTGTGACTAATTTAATAGGGAGCCATGGTTTTGGAGTCAGAAATACTTAAATTCAAATCCGACCTCAGATGCTTACTAACCATTCCAGCAGTAGCAATTCACTTAACCTCCGTTTATTTAATCTGTTGGAGAAGGAAATGATAAATACATGCTAATATTTATTACTGCTGCTGCTACAGCTACTTCTACTACTCCTACTATTATTGTTATTGCTGCCACTACTACTACCACTGCTACTGCTACTGCTGCTACTGCTACTCCTGCTTCTGCTACTGCTACTACTAACTACTACAGCTACTACTTCTACTTCTACTACTACTAGGACTACTTCTACTGTTACTACTACTACTACTACTACTACTACTATTATTGCTACTACTACTACTACAGCTATTACTGCTGCTACTACTACTACTACTACTATTACTACTGTTACTGCTACTACTACTACTAACTACTACAACTCCTACTACTATTAACTACTACAGCTCCTACTTCTACTACTACTACTACTGTTGCTACTGCTACTCCTGCTTTTGCTACTGCTACTACAGCTATTACTGCCACTATAGCTACTATTACTCCTGTTACAACTGCTACTGCTACTACTACTAACTACTACAGCTACTACTGCTATTGCTACTACTGCTGCTATTGCTGCTGCTGCTACTACTACTAACTACTATGGCTACTACTGCTACTGCTACTACTACTACTATTGCTGTACTGCTACTGCTACTGCTACTGCTACTGCTACTACTACTACTGTTACTACTTACTACTAACTACTACAGCTACTACTTCTATTGCTCTACTACTTACTACTACAGCTACTACTTCTATTGCTGCTGCTACTACTATTATTACTGCTACTGTTACTGCTGCTATTACTACTGCTACAAAATGGAGATGAGACCTATATTTCCTGGCTTAGGAGGGTATAAGAGGAAAACAGCCTGTGAAACTTAAAGCACAATATAAATAAGTTATTATCATTCTACAAATGTAGATTATTTTATTCCCTATGTATTTGATATCCAAAAATCTAAATGTCTGATGAGATTTGTCTGTTTTTATGGCTTTAAAGAAATCTATTCATTATTTGAATATAGGGATGGGGTCCTGGAACTGGACATGTGATTTTTTTGTATAATAATAATAATGATACTGATGATAATAAATCTTAGCATTTATACATCACCTGTATGTGCCTGGTCATCATGCTAAGAGATTTATAAATATCACTTCATTTATCCTTACAACAATTCTGAGAAGCAGATAGTATTATTATCCCCATTTTATTGTTGAAGAAACTGAGGCCAACAGATACTATGCAAGTTGCACAGGGCCACATATGTAGGTCAAATTTAAATTCAAGTCTTCCTGATTCCAGATCCAGCAACTCTATCCAATGACCCACCTAAAATAGTTCTAACGAAATAAATCAGTATTTTCTCGATTGATAGTCTTGGAATATTGTCAGGGACAGTTTGGTTAGATGACTTAATTAGCTACCATATAATCTTCATATATTAGTCTTGGGACTTGAACCCAGATCTCTATGTATCTATGCTGTGGCTCTCTCCCAATTAAGTATTGGTTTTCAATTAAAACATTTTTCCCTTTCCACAGTTATTCACCAAGCAAATATCCAGAAGAAGGACTGGAGAAAAACTACTGCAGAAATCCTGACAATGATGTTAAGGGACCTTGGTGCTACACCACAGATCCAAATACCAGATATGAATATTGTGATGTTCCTGAATGTGAAGGTTGACCTGTCCTCCCTCCTTCCCTCCCTCCCTTTTTCCTCTCTCCCTCCTCCCTCTTTCCTCTTTTCCTTCCTTCCTTCCTTCCTTCCTTCCTTCCTTCCTTCCTTCCTTCCTTCCTTCCTTCCTTCCTTCCTTCCTTCCTTCCTTCCTTCCTTCCTTCCTTCCTTCCTTCCTTCCTTCCTTCCTTCCTTCCTTCCTTCCTTCCTTCCTTCCTTTCCTTCCTTCCTCCTTCCTTTCTTTCCTTCCTTCCTTCCTCTCTTTCCTTTCACTCTTTCCTTCTTTCTTTGATGAAACAAGGAACACAGACTACTGGATCTCAAAAAGATATTGGAAGTAGATTCAGAGAACCCACTGTTAAATTCTCAGTGTTAGAATTTATACCTTGTTAATTTACAAGGCTACAATTCAGTGTTTGAGTTACTGTTTTATTGTTTTTCTAGACTTAAGAAAGTGTTAATAATTCAGATTAAATTAAAAGTATGTTGCTTATACCTTTTATTTTTTCAGAAGAGCCAGCTATTAAACATTTATCCCTCTACTCTTGTATTCATTAAGAAATTTCTTGATTGAGCTTGACTTTAAGAGAGGAGCTAGAAACTAAAACACTCTGTGTTCTTAGTTCTAACTTTGAATTATCTATAGTCACAAAATTGGAGAGATTAGAATTGTATTAGGAAATCTCTGATCTTTTATTAATCCTTCTTTGATGAAACTTGTCTAAAAAGTTGGTATGAAAAAGCAGCACCCTGCTATTTCTAATCCTTCATCTAATGCTAGTTTCCCAGCTGTGTTTCTTCCTCCCCATTTCCTTCTCCCACCCACTATCCTCATTTTGGCTTTGTTACCTTCATTCTTTATAATCTCTCTCTGGTTTCTATCTAACCATCTCACCAGATGAATGCATGCACTGCAGTGGAGAAAACTATCAAGGTACCATTTCAACAACAGAGTCTGGAATCCAGTGTCAGGCTTGGGACTCCCAAGAACCACATTCTCACGAGTACCTTCCTTCCAAGTAAGTCATACCAGGAGAAAACAAAGATGTTGGAACTAATTCACACAGATCCTTTCTATTACTAATTCTCATTCATCCAAAAAGTGACTAGAAGATTTAAGATAAGAAGCCATTGCTGAGGAGCTTTAGATCTCAGAAAACTCATTTCTCTCCCTGCCATTATCATGATGGTAATGTAAAGGAAGAAGCCAGAACAAAACAGCTGAGAATTAAAATGGTACTATCTCTACCAGAGTGAACTATTCTTATCCTTACATTCATTCCATTGACACTTAACACATGCTTTGCTCTCATTATCAAGTATAGGTGAATTAGACCCAAGATCCACCAGTCCCTTTCCCATTAGCTGGATAATATTTTTTAACTGGACGGTTTTAATAGCTTTCTTTAAAATTGTTTTCTAAAATTTAGAATAGGTCTTGTTTCCTTTATCTTTTTCACCTGTTCAATTACATCCAAATAACATTTTTTTTAAATGAGAAAAGCAATAATAGACAGCCTCTTGTAAAATGGCAGAAAATTGAAGGGGCAAGTTAAACGAAGATTTTTCCACAAGTCATCAGCTCTGGATAATCTTTTGATACACTGCCAGAAGCACTGTGCAACCACCTGCAACTAGATTCTCTTCTATCCAGATGCTGAGCAATCCAAAGGAATCTCTTGTGTTCAACATAAGGGACCATCTGTGCTTGCTTTTACTTCTGCATTCCCTGGGGTCCTATTTTTCCTACACTGTGAACAGTCAGTAGGATAAAAGAGTCATTTATTAAAAGCCTGAGAATTCTCACTCTCTTCTCTAGTGTGTACCAACTCATTATATTTATTCAGTGAATAGTGAGCCAAATTCAAAAACTATGCATTATGTGCTATATATGTGCTGTTTCCTGTATAATAAAGGTTGCTGTTTGTCCTTTCCTGAAGAGAACCATGATATCAGGGAGGTGATGCCAGGACATGCAAGTGAATTGAATTTAAATGAGGGAGGGCTATGTAAGGTCACCTGCCTCACTTTCCCCTCCAGAAACATCTGGGTCTAGTGGCCAAATATAGATTAGTAGGACTACAGGTGGTCCTGGATGCAGTGGGAGATATGAGCCTTGTTAAACTAAGGGCTTTAACTGAGGCAATGGCCAATCTGTGATTAAAATTAGGTAAAAAATAAGACAAAGAATGATCTCTTTCACCTAGTCCAAAAAAAATAAAAATCAGTCTGGAAGAATACCCTCAGCGTTTCTGATCCAAACAGAAACATCAATATTTACATTTACTATATACATTTACATTTACAATACTCCAAACAATGAGAGCCAGAGTAATTTAGATTCAAGGCTTGGTCCTAGCCTGTAAACCTCAAGATATCTTGTGAGGTTTCAGGAGTCAAAGTTTATATTACTTTGGGCAGAGCACCCACTGGTGAGGGTATGATAAACTATGGGAAGAGAGGGAAGGGAAGGGAAAAAAAAGAAAGGAAAGAAAAGAAAGTAATAAATGTATTAAACACTTAGTCTACAACAGTCCCACATTTAACCCAAACCAGATTCAAACGTAATTGGGAAATATAAAACAAAATAAATAAAAACACAGTGGAAATAGATAACATCAATATGTGATTTTCTTTTTTCTTTTCCCTCAAAAGTGTTTATTTAATATGTGGCTTTCTAAATCAATCTGCTGCCCTTAGGAATCTATCTCTATGTTTTAGTAGCCTTCCTTTCTTTTATACTGCTGGTATACATGACATCTTTGTGTCTTTGCCTAGATAATCCTTCCAACTCTTAGAATTCCTATTTTCCTTCATTGCTCAACTTAAGCACTAAGCTTTTCCTGCCACCTTCCTCTCCCCAATACTTTTTCACTATTCCTTACTCATAATACTGTGGATTTATTTTGTTTATATATTATATAGACCTATTATTGCATGGTAAGTTGGCCTGAGGGTCTGGACAACCTGGTTTCAAGTCCTGAGTATGAAATATTTTGGTTGTACAGCCAAGAGGAATTCGCCAGTTAATCCCGAGTGCTCCAGAGAATGCTCTAAAATTGCACTAATCTGCATTGATAAAGAAAGCTTCCTTACTCAGAATCCTTTATTCTATCTTCAACATCATTGACAACAATCTATTAAGTATTTAATACATATCAAGTATTGTGCTAAGTACTAGGGATACAGTGAAAGGCAAAAAAAAAAAAAATGGTCCCTACCTGAAGGAGCTCAAAATTCTAATGGGGAAGCTGACATGCCAATAAATATATACATATATACAAAATGAATACAGTAAATGGGAGGTAAGTTCAGAGGGAAAGCATTGGTGAGTGGAGGAGATTAGAAAGATCCTTTTGAAGAAGATGGCATTTGAGCTGAGTCCTCAAGGAAGCCAATAGGCAGAAGTAAGAAGGGAGAACATTTCAAGTTTGGAAGATAGCCAGTGAAAAGGCAAAAAGTCTGGAGATGGCTTGTTGTATGTGAAGAATAGCAAGAAGGTTAGTGTTAAAACATGTAACAACAACAAGAGTAATAATAGGTAGTAGCATTTATATAGCACCTACTATGCTTCAGACATTGTTTTAAGCTTTTTTCAATTATTCTATTGTTTGATTCTCACAAGGGTGTGAGAAGTAGGTGCTATTATTATTCCTATTTTATAGATGAAGAAACTCGTCATATAGAGGTTAAGTGATTTGCCCAGGCTATATCTGAACTCAGCCGTTCCTGATTCCAAATCCTGGACATTACTCACTGCAAGAACTAGGTAGTATACCTTATGTACCATTTGGCACTTAGAGAAGAGTAAATATAAGCAGACTAGAAAAGCAGTAAGAAAGTTGGCTTGAAGGGCTTTAAAAGCCAAGGAACTTTATATTTGATCCTGGAGGTAAGAAGAAGCTATGGGAGTTTATTGAGTAGAAAGATACTATTATTAGACCTGAATTTTAGGAAGATCATTTTGATAACTGAGTGGAGGATGGATTGGACTGGGGAAAGATTGGATGGAGGAAGACAATCAGAAGCTTTTGGAGTAGTCTAGGCATGAAGTGGTAAGGGTCTGAACCAAGATGGTAACTGTGTCAGTGAAGAGAATTCTATGAAGAGATGTTGTGAAGTTAAATGTGATGAGTTCTTTTGCTTTTCAGATTTCCCAACAAGAATCTAAAGAAGAATTATTGTCGTAATCCAGATGGAGAGCCTCGGCCATGGTGTTTTACCACAAGTCCAAATAAGCGCTGGGAATTCTGTGACATCCCCCGCTGCTGTAAGCGTTACCTGTTATAGCATTGTGCTATTCAAAGTCTCTGGATAAAGTTTTAAATTGGATAAAGGTGAAAATATCTGACAGTGACAGTATCTGGTTGAAAGGTGATGCTAGTGCCTGAAAGTTATTATTGCTCTTTGTTCAGTCACTTATTTTTTTTAGTCATATCTGACTCTTTGTGTCTTCATTTGGGGTTTTCTTGGCAAAGATTCTGGAGTAGTTTTCTACTCCAGCTCATTTGACAGTTAACTAAACTGAGGTAAATAGGCTTAAGTGACTTGCCCAGGATCACATAACTAATAAGTGTCTAAGGCTGAATTTGAAAAGGTCTTGATTCTAGGCCCAGCACTCTAAGCACTGTATCATCTATTGGCCCAAATAAGAACATCAGCTCATATTTCTCTTCCTAATCAGACCCACTTACTACCATGGAAGAAAAAATATGGCCCTATATCTGGGATATTGACTCCAGCATTTTGCTCTTCTCTACTTAGCAGTAAAAATGAGTTTCATTTCTGATCTAGTTATTTACTTTCTCCTCATTTTTAAAATGTTATTTTAAAAGAATTCTATCTAATTGATTTTATTGATGCCTTTTTGATTTTTATATCATAGTCATTTCTGAATATATCCCTTGCTCTTCCACAAATCTTCCCTTTTAATAAAGAAAAATAGTTAAGTGAACCCAACATACACAAGGACAATGCCTGTATCCCATACCCATAATCCAACAAACTTTTAAAAGTAGGAAGGAAATACATCCTCATCTCTTGTTGGTTAAGATCAGTGATTATGATTATATCCTGATGGGATTTGTCTATGAGTACTTTTTTAGCATTATTTTAGTCACTGTTTTTCAGGTTCTACTGAATTTACTTTGCATCTGCCCTCTTCATGTTTCTCTTAATTCTTCATGTTTATATTCTTACATGCCAATAATATTCCATTACATTCCCTTACCATACTTGGTTCAGCCAAACCCCAATTTATGTGTAGTCACTTTGTCTCCTATTTTTTTGTTATCACAAAAATTATTTGCAATTATTTTGATATATGAAATCTAAAACAAAGAGCTCATCTTTAGATTTTTGTTGTTCAGTCATTTCAGTTGTGGCCAGCCCTTGTCCCATTTGAGGTTTTCCTGGCAAGGATACTGAAATGATTTGCCTTTTCCTTCTCCAGCTCATTTTATACTGAGGAAACTGAGGCAAAAATCATTAAGTGAATTGCCCATAATCACACTATTAGCATATGAATGAGGTCATATTCAAACTCAGGTCTTCTTGTTCTGATGCTCTATCCACTATGCTATCTAGCTGCCCTATCTCTAAATTATTAAGGTCTTAAAAGTGAAGAAAATCTTAGGTCATCATCAGAATTCTCTGACATGTATAATCTGACATTTGCTTAAATACTTACAGCAATGGGGAATTTACTATTTCACAAATGAGCCCATTCTATTTTAAAAATTATTTTTGCTTTTATCTTTATGCTTGTTTAAAAAAGAATAGAAAAAAGAAAGACAGAAAAAGAAAATAAAACAAAATGGAATGAAACAGAACAGAACATTGTCATATGCCCAGCAAAGACAGAAAAGGAAAATAAAACAAAATGAAACAGAACAGAACATTGTCATATGCCCAGCAGAATGTCAGGGAGAATTCAAAATATATAACAATAAATTCCATTTCAAGAAAGTATATGTGATAATAGAAAAAATATATTAATGAGTGTCCATTTTTGCTTCCTTGTAGGTTATTCTTTTGTTCTCTGCCATGTGTTTTTTTGTTATTCTTTTTTCCCCCTTTAATTCCTCCCAACTTCCCCAAGCAAGCTATAATTAAGCACAGACATTTTTCTTTCTTTTTTTTTTAATTTTTTACAAAAAAAATTATGCATAGGTATTTTCCAGCATTGACGATTGCAAAATCTTTTGTTTCAATTTTTCTCCTCCTTCTCCCCACCCCTTCCTCCAGATGGCAGATTGACCAATACAAGTTAATATGTTAAAGTATAAGTTAAATACAATATATGTATACATATCCAAACAGTTATTTTGCTGTACAAAAAGAATCAGACTTTGAAACAGTGTACAATTAGCCTGTGAAGGAAATAAAAAATGTAGGCAGACAAAAATATATGGATTGGGAATTCTATGTAGTGGTATATAGTCAACTCCCTGAGTTCTTTCTCTGGGTGTAGCTGGTTCAATTCATTACTGCTCTATTGGAACTGATATGGTTCATCTCATTGTTGGAAAGGGCCTCGCCATCAGAATTGATCATCATATATCATCATATTGTTGTTGAAGTATATAATAATCTCCTGGTCCTGCTCATTTCACTCAACATCAGTTCATGTAAGTCTCTCCAGGACATTCTGAAATAATCCTGTTGGTCATTTCTTACAGAACAATAATATTTCATAATATTCATATGCACAATTTATTTAGCCATTCTCCATTTTTGCCCAGTTTCCAGTTTCTGGCCACTACAAAGAAGGCTGCCACAAACATTCTTGCACATACAGGTCCCTTTCCATTCTTTAAGATCTCTTTGGGATATAAGCCCAGTAGTAATGCTGCTGGATCAAAGGGTATGCACAGTTTGATAACTTTTTGAGCATAGTTCCAAATTGCTCTCCAGAATGGCTGGATGTATTCACAATTCCACCAACAATGTACCAGTGTCCCAATTTTCCCACATCCCCTCCAACATTCTGCATTATCTTTCCCTGTCATTCTAGCCAAACAGGTGTGTAGTGGAATCTCAGAGTTGTCTTAATTTGCATGTCTCTGATTAATAATGACTTGGAGAATCTTTTCAAATGGGTAGAAATAGTTTCAATTTCTTCATCTGAGAATTGTCTGTTCCTATCCTTTGACCATCTATCAATTGGAAAATGGCTTGATTTCTTATAAATTAGAGTCAATTCTCTATATATTTTGGAAATGAGGCCTTTATCAGAACTTTTGAGTGTAAAAATGTTTTCCCAGTTTATTATTTCCCTTCTAATCTTGTCTGCATTAGTTTTGTTTGTACAAAAACTTTTTATTTATTTTTTTAAAATAGTTTTTATTTACTAGATATTTGCATGGGTAATTTTACAACATTGACAATTGCCAAACCATTTGTTCCAATTTTCCCCTCTTTTCCCCCACCCCAGATGGCAGGTCGACCAATACATGTTAAATATGTTAGAGTATAAATTAAATACAATATATGTATACATGACCAAACAGTAGTTTTGCTGAACAAAAAGAATCGGACTTTGAAACAGTTGTACAAAGACTTTTTAATTTGATATAATCAAATTTTTCTATTTTGTGCTCAATAATGACTTCTAGTTCTTGGTTGGTCATAAATTCCTTCCTTTTCCACAAGTCTGAGAGGTAAACTATCTTATGTTCCTCTAATTTATTTATAATCTCATTCTTTATGCCTAGGTCACGAACCCATTTTGACCTGATCTTGGTGTTAAGTGTGAGTCAATGCCTAGTTTCGGCCATACTAATTTCCAATTTTCCCAGCAATTTTTGTCAAACAGTGAGTTCTTATCCCCAAAGCTGGGGTCTTTGGGTTTGTCAAACACTAAATTATTGAAGTTATTGGTTGTTTTTTCCTTTGAACCTAACCTATTCCACTGATCAACTAGTCTATTTTTTAGCCAATACCAAATGGTTTTGGTGACTGCTGCTTTATAATATAGTTTTAGATCTGGTACAGCTAGGCCACCTTCATTTGATTTTTTTTTCATTACTTCCCTTGAAATTCTTGACCTTTTGTTTTTCCATATGAACTTTGTTGTTATTTTCTAGGTCATTAAAATAGTTTTTTGGGAGTCTGATTGGTACAGCGCTAAATAAATAGATTAGTTTAGCTAGTATTGTCATCTTTATTATATTTGCTCTCCCAATCCAAGAGCATTTAATATTTTTCCAATTGGTTAGATCTGACTTTAAATTTGTGGAAAGTGTTTTGTAGTTTTGCTCATATAGTTTCTGATTTTCCCTTGGCAGATAGATTCCTAAATATTTTATACTATCAGTAGTTACTTTAAATGGAATTTCTCTTTGTAGCGCTAACTGTTGGATTTTGTTAGTGATATATAAGAATGCTGATGATTTATGTGGGTTTGTTTTGTATCCTGCAAAAGTACAGACATTTAATAATACATACATACACACACACAGATATATACATATATACACACAAACATGCCCCTTCTATAGCTATATATTTCAACCTGATACCTATTTCAATTATTAATCATTAAACAACACTTCCTTTTATTTCACTGAAATCCATCTCTTTGTATTTTTGATTTACTGGACCTAGTTCTGTCCCAAACTATGCAGAATAAATTGAGTTCCTCTTCTCAGTAACAGCTTTTCAGCTACTCAAAGATAAGTAGCTTGTTTCCCTTAAGTCTTCTCTTGTCTGTGTTAAGGCAGCTGTGATGGAACTCTGAAAAATGAGGGCTTTTGTATGCTGGAAATAATCTTCAGGCTACAGGGTAGGAAATTGGCAATGGATATAGATGCTGTCATGATCTTCCAAACTGAAAGCTGTTCTGTTCTGAAAGCTGAGAAAACCACAAGAAAGCCCATTTCCAGAATCCTGAGATGGACTGACTTCCCTTACACTAGGCTAAGATCTTCACTAGGGAGGGTGAAGCCGATAGGACACATTTACTACTGCTACAGAATTTTGAAAAGCAAATGATATATTTGGGAGTTGGGAATAAGACTGATTTGTGGGTAATGAAAAACGATATTGTAACATAGTCCCAGTCTTTTTTAGCCATGTATCCCTTTGTTAATTTCATTATAATCTTCTCCTTTTTTATCAGCTCTTAGAGATGATGGAATTGATCTTGACCTACTAACAGGAGAAGCAGTCTCATTGATGTTTAGGAATAAAATACAAAGCTGAAACATAAACTTTCAAAAGAAACTTAGGTGGGAATATAGTAAAAATCATTGCTGATATTGTTCAGTAGTTTTCAATCATGATAAAGTCATTTTCTTCTTCAGCTCATTTTATAGAGAAGGAAACCAAGATGAGTTCTAGGGTCACCCAATTAGTAAGTTTCTGAGGCTGGATTTGAACTCAGAAAGAAGAATCTTCTTGACTCTAAGCCCAGCATTCCATTCATTGTACTACTTAGCTGCCTAATCATAAAGGTGCTGTGGAATAATTATGTTCTTTGTTCCAGACATTCCACTTCTTTAATTGTAGTCTAAGAAGTTAACTTTTTGGACAGCTAGATCATCTTGTTGAATATTATGCTAAACTTGTAGTTAACCCTTTTTACATTATTAATTGCCTTTAACACGTTATTTGCTGCAACCTGGACCTGAACAATTGATTTTTTTTTGGATTTTTTTTTTATTTTTATTTTATTTTATTTATTTATTTATTTATTTTTGCTGAGGTAATTGGGGTTAAGTGACTTGCCCATAGTTAGGAAGTGTTAAATGTCTGAGGTCAGATTTGAACTCAGTCCTCCTGATTTCAGGGCTGGTGCTCTATCCACTGCACCACCTAGCTGCCTGGATATCTTTTGTTTTTGTCATCTTCATTTCCAAACATAATTCTGATCCCACTCAATAAGACATCCTTTGAAATAAAAGCAAAACCAACCAATACATCAAAAGTTTCAGATAATGCTTACAAAACTCCAATACCACAGACTCCCAAATGTACTGAGAAACAAGAGAGGTGCATGTCTTCTAGCTTTTCTCCAGGGTCAAGCTTGGTCATTGTAATTCCAGTTAGTCAACAAATATTTAATAGGTACTTGCTGTGTGCCAGGCATTATGTAAAGCCCAGGGAATACAAATTAAGAACAAAAAAAAATTCCTAACCTGGTGGAATCATGAAAAGTTATAATAACATCTAAATAACTAGGTGGGGAGCAGTGAGGGGACACATTAGCACCTAAGAGAACCAGGGAAAACTTTTTGAAAAATAGGAGGAAATTGAGCTAAATTTGAAAAAAAAAAAAAAAAAAAAAAAAAACAGAGAAAACCAAAAGGGAGAGATTAAGGAGCATTTGTGGATTGTAGGATAATCAATATAAAAGCATGGAGACAATGGAATGTCATACTCAATGAATAGCAAAAGGCCAATATCGCCTTTTCTTCATATTTTGTTGTTGGGTCATTTTTCAGTTGTATTCAGTTCTTCAACAAACCATTTGAGGTTTTCTTGGCAAGATATTGGAACTGTTTTACATTTTATTCACCAGCTCATTTTACAAATGAGGAAACTGAGCATTAAGTGTCTGAGGCTAGATTTGGACTCATGAAGATGAGTCTTTCTGGTTCCAAGCCAGATAGAGCTTTATCCACTGTACCACCCTTTTGTCTGATATATCAGGCTAGTAATATCCCAGCGACTATGTCCTTCTTTTCAAAGTACATACAAAGTGTTTAATGATTGATTCTAGAATTTTGCAAGGGATTGACATCAAGTTCATAGGTCTAGTTTCCAGAACCTACCTCCCCTGTTTTGAACATGGGAGTGATATATACTCTTCCTGAGTCATCTGCCACTTCTCTTCTCCAAAGGGATTCCAGATTCGTGATCACATCTACCAGTTAATTCCTGTACTCTCTGATGTAATTCTTTTGGATTAGGTGTATTCTTTTTATCTTCCCATCTATTTCTTTCTCTCTTAACCATATTTGCTCTACCCTTTCTAGTTTGAAAGCCATTCTCCTTGACAGAGAAGATGAAAGCAATATAGGAGGTACCTCATTTGGCTTTCTTTCTGGTGTCAACATTTCATTAACAACTCCAAAGTAGTGGGTATATACCTTTCTTGTTCTGCTTTTTTTTTTTGATTTTGAAGATACAAAACAAAACAAAGCAAGAAACCCAACCCTGTTTGTTCACTTTAGACTTTTTCTTTTAATTTAAATTTCTCCTCTAATGCACTCTCCCATCCAGCCAAACTGGCTCTACTTCACACAGTATTCTGTCTCTTTTTTCCATGCCTTTGAACAAACTGTCCTCAATGTCTGGAGAGTATTCCTTCCTCTTCTCTGTCTCTTAGGATACCTAATAGCTACCTTCAATTCTTAGCTTAATTGCCACTTTTACATGAAGTTTTCCCTTATTTCCCAGCTATGGATGCCTTCCCTCTTACCTTGATTTTATTATTATGTATACATTTTGCATTTCTTTATATGTGTACGTGTTGTTTCTCTCAATAAAATATAAATACTTGGGGCAGGATGGTTTCATTTCTCTCTAAGAGAGAAAGTGCTCAGCAATTAAATACAGCATTTGGCACACAGTAGGTGCTTATTATAAGGTCGCTAGATGGTACAGTGGATGGAGTACCAAACCTGAAGTCAGCAAGACTCATTTTCCCTAGTTCAAATCTAGTTCTAGAGAATTATTAATTGTGTAGTGCCAAATCTAGTCTCATTCACTAACTAGGTAAATCACTTAACCCTGTTTGCCTCAGGTACCTTCTCTGTAAAATGAGCTGAGAAGGAAATAGAAAACCATTCCAGTATCTTTACCAAGAAAACCTCAAGTGGGTTTCCACGGTCATGAAGAATCAGAGACAACTGAACAATAACAACAATCTTAAACAGTGTCTGTTGATTGATTTTTTGATTATTCAAATCTCAACTCATTTGGGGTCATTAACTTTAGTACTATCATACAAATCCATTACATGTTTGAGATTTTTTCTTTCATGGATACTTCCATTTTTTATACCTATCCCATTTGAGAGATTTTGGGTAGCCATAATGGTATACTAGCTACTTTTTCTTTGCTTTATCACTGGAGTTATATTTCAAATATCTTGTCAAAATTTTGTTTCTGAGACAAGCCCTTCTTGGGCTATCTTCTCTTTTAGAGAATCTCTGGCCGTGAGACTGTATTTATCAATTCTCTGTTTGTGTTAAGGTTTTAACAACATTTTTTATTAACCCCCCACACTATGTGCATTGATTTTTATCAGTTAGTGGGATCCACAAATCAATCAGTTAACAAACACTTAAATATCTACTATGTGCTAAGCATTTATGCTACATGTAAGTTTCTTTAGGACAAGGACTGCATTTTGCCTCTTGTATTCTGAGTATTTAGCCCAGTGCTTGGTATATATTAGGCATCTAATAAATCTTTATTGATCATTTTATTGCTTGGGAATTTCATTCTGAGACAAATATACACAGGATCGTAAATTGAGAGCTGGATGATACCACAGAAGTTATTCAGCCTAATCTCATTTTACAGATTAGGAAATTGAGATCCCAGAGAGATTATGAAACTGGACACCATATTTCCAAGGCCAACTCTCTATGACTTCTGCCGTTCTCATATTATCTTGAAATAATAGAAGGATTGTATTTACGACAAGAAGGCTGAAGTATTGATTTGCTTTATGCAGAGATAGATCTCTGGGTCTTGAGTCAGTATGACCTGAGTTCAAACCCAGCTTTAGACACTTATTAGCTGTGTGGTCCTAAGGCAATCCCTTAACCCTGTTTTTTGCCTCAGTGTTCCCAGACATACAAGGAGGTAGAGAGCATCCAGAAATGTCTCCTCTTCAACTATCTCAGAACAAAAACAGGTGAGGGAAATACAAGCCTCATCAAGCCTTGTGAAAAATGTAAAAACAACATCTAAATGCCAAGTCTCATGGGAAACAGAGCCAGAAGGGGAACTTAGGCCAGTTTTTTTTTCTTTAATGTTTGTCTATGCTTTCAAAAAGCACAACATTTTTTTTTCTCTCTTTAAGCTACACCTCCACCACCTTCTGGTCCAATGCTTCAGTGCTTAAAGGGACGAGGCGAAAATTACAGAGGCACCATCGCTGTCACTAAGTCTGGGCTTACTTGTCAACACTGGAACAGCCAGACACCTCATAAGCATAACCGAACCCCAGAAAACTTTCCCTGCAAGTAAGTCCCTGTTGATGGCCAATAAGTATAATATACTGTGTATGTGTATATGTGTATGTGTGTGTATATATGTATGTGTGTATATGTGTGTATATACATATATATATGTTTATATATACATGCAAATATATATATTTATCTTAAAAGTTGAAGGATTTGACTAAGATCACATAGATAGTATGGGGCAGAGTTGATTTGGTCCCCAAATCTAGCCCTCGGTATTCAGAGTTGAAGATTTTAGGTGTCAGAGAAGAATTGCAAATGACTGAGACTTGTGTACAGAAAGTAGAAGGCTATAGTAACTTGTGTGGAAGACCAGACCTTCCTTTCTAGCTCTACCTCCATATTCCTCCTCTACCAGATCCTTCTAAAATTAATTCCTAAAAGACTCTTTAGAGTTATTGACTTAGAGTTAGAAAGGCCACCTAATCCAGTTCCCCTATTTTACAGATAAACTGAAGCCAGGTGATTTCACTCAGGGTCACAATTTTAAATCAATAATCAAATTTGAATCCAGGTCTTCTAGCTCCAAATTCCTCGTTATAATTCCCTATAGCAGTTAAATTACAGATTTAGACAAAAAAAGTCAGTTATAATTGTTACTAGTAATATAGATGATAGTAGTAATTATAGGTAATAGTTGTAGTAGTGGTAGTTGTACATAGTAGTCATGAGTGGAAATAGGTAGAAGTAGATAGTAGTAGTTGCAGTAGTAATAGCAGTACTAGTAAAATAGTAATAGGTACTGGTTATAGTAATAATGTAGTAATGGTGGTGATAGGGGTGATTGATTCTTTAATATAAATAACAACCCCAAAAGATGTGTTCAATAATTCTCATGAAGTCCAGATGCACTTTTCATCCTCACACCCAAAAGAGAGAGAAAGCTGTAATTAATTGTATGTGAGCCCATTCCACTAAAGCTTTACCTCTGGCATTTGTTCGACATTGTGTGTCCGAAATTTTACTCTTCTGCTCAAGAAATTTCAGTAGCTCTCTAAAGTACAATACAAACTCCTCTGTTGGGCATTTAACTTACTATTCAAAACCGATTACAAATTCACATTCTATTCTCTACCTGCTGTTGCTTGTATAGGATAGTTTCTCTTCTACCTCTGAGCTTTTACATAAAGTTATTCTTTATACTAGACAATCTTCTTTTTCATTTCATTCAGCCTCTAGGAATTTCTAGCTCCCTTCAGAGCTCAGTTAGCTCAAGGGCTACCACCAGAAAAAGCCTTTTATGATTCCTCTGTTAACACTCTAAATCCTTGGTACATACGTATTCCTTCCTCCAGCAGAGCATTAGCACCTTGAAGTCAGAGCCTATATTATTTTCACTTAAAGATTCCTAGTATCAAGCACCCACGAAACATCTAATAAATGATGTCTGAGTTCCATTGTGTCATGGTGGCACTTACCTTTGGGTCATGTATAAGTCAATCTGTTCATTGTAATTGCAAAATGTTTTCTTAGTGCTACTGATCCCAATTCAATTAACTTTCAACAAATTCTTTTCAGGGGTTTGGATGAAAACTATTGCCGTAATCCTGATGGGGAGTCAGCACCCTGGTGCTACACCACCAGTGAAGAGAGGTGGGAATTCTGTGACATACCTTCCTGCGGCTCCTCCCCTCCACAGACAGAAACAGTGGGTAAGGGAGGTTTCTATGAATGACATGAGTGATGGACCCAAAAGGAATCATGGAGTACTCCCAGTACTCTCCTACTTCTACTTTACAAAGATCTAATTATCAAGGAATAGATTATTTGGCTAATAATTGTATTTTCAGAGCTCTGTGTATGTATGGCTGTGTGTACTTACACAGAACATCCCATTTATTCATTCAGTATGGTAAGGATGTGTGCACAGTAGTGGAAAGAACTCTAAGTGGTACTTAGAGTCAGGAGACCTGGGTTTAAATCCTGTCTTTGCTTCTTATAAGTTGCATGTTCAGGCAAATCACTTAAACCTCTTGAGGGTCAGTCTCCTAATCTGATAAATGAAAACAATAATACTTATGCTATCTATTTCACAGTCTTATTGTGAAAAAAATCAAATCCTGTTTCTCTTTCCTAACTCCTGCTCTAACATTAGGGGATATATATATATATATATATATATGTATATATATATATATATTATATATATATATATATATACATATATATATATATATATATATATATCAGAATTCCCTCAAATACTCTAACTTCTCAATTCCTCAATTTACTCATTTTTATGACCTATTCCTCCACCCCATTTTGTGTACACACAGAGATGATCATATCTTTCTTTTTGCTATCACCCACCTGATCTTGAATTCTGAAATTCAATGATCTGATCATAATTTTATCATTCCTTCTTTCCTTCTGATTAACCCTGTTCTTTCTTTTCACTGTGCTCTTCAAACCTTCTGCCCCTCAGCTTTTTCTAAGCCTATCATCACTGCACTAGATACACTTTCTTCCCTTCCCAATCCTCACCCTTGAGAATCAGCTCAACTACTCTTTGTTCTGGAGTCCTTTGCCCGCTTGGCCTATTACTGACATCCCCTGCTGAATTCCAACCTTAGATTGTTCCCACGTGCATTACCATTGCCCCTTTTCTCATGTTGCTGAATAGAATTGGAGAAAGTCACAAAACTATGCTGACTTGGACCACTACAGATTTAGGTTTTGGTAGAAAGTAGTGATAAACCATCATGGTGGAAGTAGTGATACTGAGCACCAAATGTTAGCCTAGTAGTTGTAGAGTAGAATTACAGGTCATTGGGATTGAGGTGTGAAAGAGTTTGTCAGTTTAAATTTAAGCTAGAAGAGAGGTGTTTCACATGATTATCTCAGAGCTTAGAGGTGATAGCAGGGGAGCTACGAGCCAGGTGCCAGAGTCACTGAAGAAGGGAGTTCAGTGTTCAAGCATTTGGTAGATAAAAGAAATGTGGATGATAGGGAGAGAGGTTAAGAGATCTGGGAGAGGTTGTTGAGTGATGAAAATGAAATAAATAAATAAATAAATGAAAGGTAGTTAAGAGAAAAGAGTATATCTATACCTCTTCTCTGCTCTTCTCTGCCCTTGGGATCAAGGAGAATGGGAGAAAAAAAATGGCCTTTTTAAATTTTTTTTAAAGCATTGCTAAGAATGTAGCATCCACTGACAGAAGTTTCAGTTAGTTTGAAGAGACAAAATGAGTGCTTTTAGTTAGAGTGGAAGGATATAGAGGAGTTTGTTTAGACTAGAATAGGGTATCTTATTTTTTCCCTGAAAGATCGTTGTGAAAGACGCTAATCAAAGGTAGAATGATCTAGCAAAGGGAAGAATAGGGCAAAGGAAGGTAAGGGTTGAATTGGATGGGGATGAGAATACAGAAACTTTGCTTCTTGTTCTGGTGCCTCACACATTTTATGCTTATTAAATGTTTATTAAATTGTAGGATGAACTTAAATCGAAGTAAGTGACTGAGAGTTAGGCCAAAGGTAAAGTTAGAAGGAAGAGGACACAGTCTCAAGGGGGCAACATTGGAAAATAGCAAGAGCTTATTGAATTCACTAGGAACCAGATCCCAATCAGCCCACTGGTTATTCCTGTCATAATTTGAGTCACCAGCTCTTCTGATGCATTTAATGTCTATGAAATAACCAGTACTATTGTTCAATTTCTTTTATTTCTACTGCAGTAACCACTGTGCAAAGCCCTGTGATCCAAGAATGCTACACGGGCAATGGACAAAGTTACCGTGGGACATCATCCACCACAATCTCAGGAAAGAAGTGCCAGCCCTGGTCTTCTATGATTCCACACCGACATGAGAAGACCCCAGATAATTTCCCCAATGCGTATGTCTACATCATCCATCAGCTAAGAATTTTACCTAGTGTATCTATTAAAAAAATCTCATAAGGGAAACAGGACATTCAGATGCCCATCAGAACTGTGCTTTAGCAGGCTCTCCACTAGTGAATTTTGTCTTTAGTGAATTCCAAAATGTTCCTGATTCTGAGAATAGGAGAGACAAGAGCTTTAAAAAGCTTGGTGTAACCAGTTTTGAGGTGGAATAAAAGCAAAATTTTAATGGAAAACTCAGAGGGGCACTTAACATAGGTCTTTGGGAAGATTACAATTTAATGGCAGTTAAAGACTTTAGAATAAATCTATTGTTGATTGTACCATCTAATAAGAAATGCGATCTTCACATTATTAGCTTGGTTGCCTCCCAAAAAAGTGCCTCAAAAAGCAAAACTACTAATGATCCTAAGTTTTAAGACCTGTGAATGTGGGTATATAAATATATTTTACATGTGTTAGTAAATGCATTGGTAAAATAGAGTACATCAGAGAAGGGTTATTGCCATGGTGACGGGATTGTATAGTGTGCCATATGAAAGCTGGAAGGAGGAATTAGGAATATTTAGCATAAAGAAGACAAGGTATTGGGGGGCATCATAATAGCTGAATTCAAATATCTGAAGGGCTCTTATGCAAGCCAGCTTTAAAAGACAAAAAGGATAGAACTAGATGTATTGGGTAAAGATTGCTAAGGGGCATATTTCAGTTTGTTATAAGGAAGAATTTATCTCCAAAGTATAATAGTATGCCTTAGGAGGTAGTGGATTCTTTTTGCTGTAAGTCTTCCAGTAGAGATGGATAATCACTTGATTTGGACATTCTAAAAGTGATTCTTCTTCAAGTACAGGTTGGGTTGGATGGCCTTAGGACCCATTATGATCCTGCCATTATGAGATTGTGAATTTGTATTATTCTCATTGTCATGTTCTGGGTCCTGGGCAGTAAGTACTATTTTGTGGAAATCAGGCAATGAACCAAAACTGGGAGAGCCAAGGCAGATAGACAGGCAGGTGAAAAGGAAGGTACAGAAATAGGAAGGCAAGATGAGGCAGTGGGTCAAAGATGGGCAAATAGAGAGGAGAAAAAGAACTGATGTTCTCTGCTTCAGAGAGGAGGCCTTTGAAAGGTTTCCTATTCTTGCAAGATCTAATAGCTTACTCTTTAGCGTGTAAGGAGGTTAGCTCCTGTGGGTCAACGGCTGTTCCAGTGCAACAATTTGTCATGGCTGTCAGATCCCTTGTCCCTCCCTCCCCACGATACATACCACACACACATACACACTCACTCATTCACTCACCAGATAAACATTCTGGAAGCCACACACAGTAGAAAAATATGAAAGCATGGATTGTTACTGAAGGCTAGTTTTGTTGACATGCAGTATCTGTTGCAACTGTAGGAGATTACTCCATAGCACAAGTTTTCTTAATAAGTGGCAGACCATGAGTCAGAACTCATGAGTCAACTCATATTTCAGAGATTCGTGATTTTGTCATCCTGGGGACTCCACTCACATAGACAATAATGCCTTTGTGGACTTGGTAGATTGGTCATTAGGAGTTGATGGGACCACTACGATAATAATAATAATAACAAAATTGCATTTACAAAGCCTTAAGGTTTGCAAAGCATATTACATATATTAGTTCATTTGATCCTCAGCACAATCCCTGGGAGGTAGGTGTAAATTGTTAATCCCTGTTTTACATATGAGGAAACTGAGTTGATGAGTTTGCAAGGTGAGTTGCTCAAGATCACACAACTAAGTAAGTATCTGAGGCAAGATTTAGGAATTCCTGACTCTAGGTCTAACACTAACCTCAAGATATGACCTAGCTGGCTCACCTTTTTGTGGCCTACCTGGTAATGAGCCTCTCTGAACTTATCAAGGATGTCAGACTAACAGGGTGTTACCAAATCTGACCCTGAAACTTTTCCAGGTGATTAAGACGTGACAAAACTCGTGGTCTTCCTGCAAAGCTCTCAGGAACCCAGGGACACCTTAACACCCAGATAAAGCTGGTAGGACTTGACCTACAGGCCATGACTCATATCATGCTTTATTAAAATTATCTCATTAAGGAATGCTTATAAGGATCCATAGATTTATGGTTTTTACAAACAAGTCTACAAGCACTCTTTGTCTTATGTATATACAACTTAAAAATATGCCTCTTGCATATTTCTCCCCTTGGGAGAAGGCTGGTTTTGGAGTCTTGAAAACTCAGAGACTACTATGACTAAATCAAATTTAAATGCATTTAATCAACACCTACTACTACCATACATTTATACTAAAGTTTATATTTACAAAGACAAAAGGAAATAATCTCGGCCCTCAAGTACTTTTTGCTGAGCTATAGTGCTGTCTTGTATCTTTGATATAAAGATTTCACAATTTATAAATAGGTACCTCTCTAGGAAAATTCTAACTGAATAAATGTTCCTATGTGACTAAATATTCTTTTGTTATTATTAATAAAAACTGTTATTTGTTCTTATAGTGATTTGATACACAACTACTGCAGAAATCCAGATGCAGATAAAAGTCCTTGGTGTTATACCATGGATCCCAGAGTCAGATGGGAATTCTGTAATCTGGAGAAATGTTCAGAAACAGAAGGAAATCTCCCAAACTCCCAAACTACAAAACTTCCTGGTGTAGATTCAACTTCCCCCCCAGAATCAGGTAATTGCTTCTTTAAAGGCCTGTATGCTTTGACACAGGGAAGGGAAAAGAGAGACAATCTTTATAGGTAGAGAGGTTGAGAATGGGGAGATTTATTAAAGTTAGCTATATATATATATATATATATCTTTATATATATATATGCATATATATGTGTATGTATATACATCAGAGGAAAATGGGGTGGCACTTTGGAATTGAACATGGGGAAGGAAAAAGGTTAATAGTTTTAAGGGTGGTGAGTCAGAAAATACTATTCTAAGTTTTATCTTCATTATATATCCATCCTCTTCCCCGTCCTAAATCAAATAGCCATACATTAACAGGTATGATTGGTTGTACACAATGTGCCAGTGTTAGGGGCTAATTCAAAGAACAAATACTATCAGAAGGAAATTAGAAATGATACCTGTTTAATCTCTGAACAAGAACCAAAACTCAATTCTTCTATGTACACATGTTTTTATGTACACATAAATTTATGTACATTCAAGTATGTGCATATATTTTTGCAGCTGTCATTTATCATCATTTGACCATGGGCAAATTATGTCCCCTTTTAGAATCTTAATTTTGGCACCTGGAGTAGATTCAGGAATAATAATGATAATAATAAATCGCCAATATATGCTATCAAACTGCCCCTTTCAGAGGGTCTCTCCTAGTTCCTTCCAATTCTAAATTTATGACCCCTGAAGTTCTTTCCACCTCTCAAATTGCATGATCCTATGGTTTTGTGAGAGGTAGTGGGATATATTGAAAAGAGTACTGAAACTGAAACCACAAACTGAATTCAATTTTTCTTTCAGCCATTTGGTAATCTAATGACCCTCAAAAAGTCTCTTAATTTCTGAGTTGCCCTGTTTTGTATCCTGGGCCATTTCCAGTGATCCTGATCTTTATCTAGCCACTGGCTCCAAATGACTCCAGAGGAGAAATTGAGACTGGCGATTTTGCACAACACTCCCTCCCTTAAATCCAATTCATTTTCAAGCCTTGGCATCCCACCCTGACAACATGATCCTCTCAAGAATGAAGGGCAAACAACAACAAAGCAATATAAATGTGAATTATTATTATTGCTGTTGTATTCTCTATATTCATATACAGAAGCCACCCTTTCTGAGTCCTACTTAAATTAGTACTCAATGGTGATTGGGAAGGAGGTAGTAGAAGTTGGGGAATGTAATTAGAATCTTAAGAACCATTCACAACCATCCTAAACAGTAGGTTGATTGAATATTGCTGAGTTAAAATATCAATGCACCTTGGAAAAATCTTTATTAGTAATCTAAATATGAAATCACATGACCTTGGAATGAGCACAATAAACAAAACATTGAACTGCACAAATTTTATGAAAATTTCAGTGTAACTGAAATTTGGATAACTGAACCCAGAGAAACACATAATTCAATTCAATTCAAAGTTAATTCGATTTGAATTAGTTCTGGAGAAAGGGTTTGTTGCAGCTACCCACAGAATTTAAGAGTTGGAAAGGACCTCATTGGAGGGCCATGGGATCCAACTCATACATGAAGGAATCCAATTATAATACTACCTAAGTGGTAAACCAGCCTTTGCTTAAAGGTGACTCTCTAAGGCTAAAAGTTGCAGAACTTCTGTTGACCTGCATTTGTAGAAGAAATTTCCTCTCTGGGTGTTCATTACCAAAGCTATCATAGAGTTACAATACACACACATATACCCACATATTGCTTGTAAGAACACAATGACCTTCTCTTGTTGTCATTCAGCCATTCAGTCATGTCCAATTCTGTGATTCTATGGGCCATGGTACACAGGGCCCCTTCTATCCTTCTCTATCTCTTGAAATCTACCTCACTTGGATAATGGAATTATTGTGATTCCTCTTCAGCATAGGGGAAAGCTGAATCTCAGAAAAAATAAGTGAGTGACTTGCCCACATTATATAGCTAGCTAGGTAGGTCATCCTACTATTCATTTCCAGTCATCCTGATCTTTATCTTGCCACTGGACCCAAATGATTCCAGAGGAGAAATTGATTTTGCACAGCCCTCCCTCCTTTAAATCCAATTCATTTTCAAGTCATGGTATTGCATCTTGACAACAAGATCCTCTCAAGAATGAAGGAAAAACATTATCAAAGCAATATAAGTGTGAATTATCATGTCTTCTAATTCTGAACCTGATATTTCCTCCATTTCATCACTACCTTGACAAAAAGAGGACAGGAATGGAAACCAGTAGACCTAGATCCTAATTGCTTATACTCCTACTTTTAAGCACACTCCTACTAGAAACAATTTTTATTCATTTTGATTTTTTTCTAACCAAAGTAGATGATTCTGATAAGCATTTCTACTTAGAGAACTAAAGGTGGATAAGGAGAGACATCCTCATGATTGAAAATTTCTCTCCCCCACCATTTTCTGGCTATAAAGTATGATATTCTGAATAGAAAAAAATTCCACAACTAGATAAAACATAACTATAGGAGTCAAAGAAAGTTCAGTTAATGGTTTGCTTCATCAAATAGAACAGTCAAAACTTTTAGTATAACCTTGGAGAATCATTTTCCTAAAGTCATTCAATCCCTCTTTAATCACCCCCATTAATGATTCTGCTTTCCAATTAGGCAAAAAGGGAACCTCAAGAGATGTTTCCATTAGTGGAAGTAATTAAAAAGACTTCTTTATCCAGGACTCCTTACCTTGTCCAATCACTTGCCTGTATTATTTGAGGATGGAATATTTTCCTGGTCTGATCAGGAGAAGGGGGAGCATGACATTGATTTGAAATTGATCATCAAAGTCTAAAAAGATTTCTCTTTCATATAAACTCAGATTAGGATAAACTGTCATATGATATAAATCACCCCTCGCCCTTGGGGGGTGCTTTTCGATAATGCTGGAAAATATATTACAACACATTCTATTCCTTTGTTATACAGACTGTATGTTTGGAAGCGGTAAAGAATACCGGGGCAAGAGATCAACCACTGTCACTGGCACCCCATGCCAGCCCTGGGCTGCGCAGGAACCTCACCCACATAGTATTTTTACTCCAGAGACATATCCAAAGGCAGGCCTAGAAGAAAATGTAAGAAGCATCAACTCATTTGTTTAACTTTTATTTAAAATATTTATTTTATTACTTTATTTATTTAACTTATTTATTAATTATAATTAATTTTATTTTATTAATATTTTTATTATTTTAACTTTTATTTCTTTCCTTTTAAAAATTCTTTTAAAATTAAGAAATATTAATTTTCTTTCTCTCCCATTTCCACCTCACAGTGGAAAATCCTTCCAACATATATGCTTTAATCTACAGTTCAATTTTGGTAACTGGAAGGTTGATAGGGTAAGGCTGGGTTTTCTATCTGGGCGGTAGAGGAGAATGAGGCAAATAGAGGCAATTCAAATACATGGGATACAAAATATAACCAAGAATTTTATTCCCTGTGGAACAGAAGATTAGTTTTTTATTTGTTCAAGGTACCTTGAAGAGTTCTACATATTTTTAAAATCATGAGTCTACAACTGGAAGGAACTTTCAAAAGTATTTAGTACAACCTTCTCATTTTGAACATGAGGAAACGACAATTCTAGAGGACTCATGATGAAATGAAAAACAATACTCACTTCCTGACAGGTGATGAACTCAGTGTACAAGATGCAATCTACATTTCTTTGAACATGACCAATATGGGAATTTGTTTTATTTAACTATAGTTATGTCACATGTCACATTGATGGCAGATAGGATTCAAACTTAGCTCTAGAGCTCTTGAACCATTATAAGGAGGTTCATTTTAGCCTGTTTAGATGGGATTGGGAGGTGAACTCCTCAAGTATTCTGCCTAGTCACCAGTGTGATTTTTACATATTCTCATCCTTATAGGATGGTTTTTCTGGGAGGATGACTGTAAGGGAAAAGTAGGGAACTTTTAGTAGCATAAATCTTTGCCTCTTTGGGACTCAATTTCTTAATTTTGGGAAATAAGAAGGTAGTATTAGAATACTTTGAATGACCTATCCAGTTTTAGATCTTGTGACTTCAGAACCCACAGGGAAACAGTCCTCATCTGGAGAAATATTTCTGAAGAGAACTCTGAGACAGTGCCAAATCACTAGGGCCTTGTTCCATTTCCTTTTCTCACAAGCTTGTGGCCTTCTCCCTGCCTAGGAACTGATCATTCCTAAGAAGTGGACAGAGTTTCAATTACTAGAGACCCTTAATAACAGTACAAGAATATTACAAGTCTCTCTCTCCTTTTTTCCTTCTAGTACTGCCGAAACCCTGATGGTGACCCCAATGGTCCTTGGTGCTATACAACAAATCCTAAAAAACTCTTTGACTACTGTGATATCCCCCAGTGTGGTAATCCACTTTCCTCCTTTTCCTCTTATTTCTTAAAAATGTTGAAAGATGTAAAAATAATTTTCTAGTTATATTTTCACATTTCTGAGTAAGGTAGCTGAATCTTGTCACAAAATTCCCTGTTATTCTCCAGAACAGAGTCTATCTAACCTGCTGGAGGCACTCCTCTTGGCATCTTAACATTGTATGGAGGCTAATGGAACATATGAACTCTCACAACATGAAGAGTTCACTTCTGTTCTCAATAATAATAAGATCCTAATAAAAGTTTTCTTATATTTCTGTGATTCTTCATTGGAATGGACTGCTATTTAGATAACTGCAGGTTGGTCTGCAATATTTATGTATATATTCATATTGACTGTATGCTTCTTTTCCCTTTATGGCTTTCATTTTTTGGAATTTAAAGTATTTAATGACAACAAACCATATAGCATCGTTAAGAGATGAGCTTTTGATTAATTTATAGTACTTGGGGTTATTTAAAGCACTGTACAAGTTTTCCCAATTACAGCCCAGTCTCCCATCTTCCTTCTATTCAATTGTATTTTTTTAAAATTTACACTTCTCTCCCTCTCCTGAATTAAGTCTTTTGTGCCAGAGCCATGCAAGGGTCCTTGCATGCTAAGTTAATGTGATCAGTCTGCTGGACTTATCTTGGGCCTCCTGGATCATGACATGACCTCTATCTCTTGGGGTTAGGCTCCCTCGTTCTATCTTTGAGTTTCATGGCACTGGATTTTTAGGGTCCTCTCTGGAATCTCAGGGAAAAGATGTGAAGCACTTTAAAGCCCCTGAGCCTTCACTGTTCTAGTCTGAGTGCTGTACCTATCATGTCTTAGTTAATCTCTTGGATTTTCTCAGGGAATTCTCTTCTTTACATCCAGACACAGAATCTCACCAGTCTTCTGGGAAGTCCTTCTGGGAGGTCACCCCATTTTGGCAGTGGCATTGTGGGCAAATCCTTTTTTCTATTGCCTGTGGATTTCTGAGTGACTTTTTTTTCAGTTCTGGGATAGAAAAAGTTACTCACTGTAGATTTTCGTCAGATTTATCTATCATTATTGGATCTGATACAAAATAAGAAATTGGAAGTAAGGCAATCCACAGCCAGTTCAGGCAGCTGGCTAGAAGTCAATTCCTTTGGAAATCCAGGGTGCTACTACTATTTTGGAAGGTTTCTAAAGGGTCTTTTCCAGCTATGTTTGTGCCTACATAATTTGTCTGTTTTGACCCTTACTTATTAATCATTCTTGAATTGAATGACTGACAACTTAAGTCCTTTAAAAAGCTTTCTCTTTCCTTCCTCAAGTCTCACCAATCTCATTTGGCTGCGGAAAACCCAGAGTAGAACCAGTGAAATGCCCAGGAAGAATTGTGGGTGGGTGTTTTGCTCAACCCCATTCTTGGCCCTGGCAGATCAGTCTCAGAACAAGGTAAAATGCTTTACTGTTACATGCCATACATTACATTCAAACAAGTCTTTTATTCAATTACATTTAACTATGTACTGATATTTCAGAAGTCAGTAACTTAATTATTGATAGGAAGGTAAGACAGAAAACAAATTAACCAAAATATTCCTCTTATCTTTGAGAGAGAGACAGAGAAACACAGTGAGAAAAACAGAGATAGAGACAGAGAGACAGACAGAGACAAAGAGAAATAAAGAGCCAAACAGAAAGACAGACAGAGAGAAAATCCATATAAAGGGATAAAAGAGTCTTGTTAGCCAATCTCATTTGAAGTGAAAGCTTCCCCTAGTGGACCAATCTTGAATATATTTTATGCTCTCAGGGAGTCCAGAATCCAAAAAATCTATTCATGCTTAAAAATAATTAAAAATTAAAAAAACTCTTACTAATGGGCTCTGTTTCTACAGCACCATTACTCTGAATATGCCTCCCTCCTACCCCATCCCCAAATTTAGCCTTCCTTTTTAAAAAGTTTACATTTTTTTAAAAAGTTGACAAAAAAATTTTTAATTGACAACTTGTAGTTCCCAGTCTCTCCTGAGACAAATATTCCAATCAATCACCAGTGAAAATAAAGCTGGAGGAATATTGATAGTTTTATCCATACTGTTCTGACATCTTCTAATAGTAATAAGAGGAAGGGGAATTAGCATTTATATCAGACACAATCATTAATCCTCATAACTCTGTGAAGTAGGTGCTGCTATTAATGCCATTTTGTAGTGGAGGAGGGCATGTAAAGGGCAGCTAGAATAGAACTCCAAGCTTGAAATTAGGAATACTCATCTTCAAGAGCCAAAATAATTGTGTGAGCCTGGGTAATTCACTTAACATTATTTGCCTCAGTTTCTTCATCTGTAAAATGAGCTGGAAATTGCAAATACTCTAGTATCTCTGCCAAAAAACAAACAAACAAAAAAAAACCCAATCCAGATCAGGAAGAGCTGGACACAACTCAAAAACAACTGAATGACAACATAATTGATGAAAGGAAGGCAAACAGAATTTAAGTGACTTGCCCAGGATCACAAAACTAGAAAGCATATGAGGTTAGATTTGTACTCTGGTCTTCCTGACTTCAGGCCCAGTACTTTATTCCCTACCTATATTTTATTGGAATAGAAAAAAATCCTAGATGATGAAACTTCCTCTCCCAATCCAAATAGATACTTTTTCTAATCTACAGAATTAGAGAATTGCTGAGGTTTGTCCCGGGTTACATACTCAGGATGTTTTGGAAGTTAAAACTTGAATCCCAATTTATTAGCTCTGAGGCTTTTATGCCATGTTTCCTTTCAGATCTTTGGGCCTATTAAATATTTCATTTTTACAGCATCTCCTGCCTCCAGACAGTCAGTGTTTTAGGGGATATCTCCAAGACATAGGACTTCTAAGTTGAAATCAGCAGAACTTCCTATAAAATTGTCCATTGGGGAATCTTTTGCTACTTATGAAATGACTTATTTGCATTCCATCTCTTTAGCTTTCACTCTTAGCAAAAGTCTCAGAAATAAAGTCTTTGATAAATCTGTGGCTTGTTATCTCCAATAGAGCAGAAAGCTAATGAATTCAGCACCATGGACTCAAGCAATCTCTTGGTGAATGGCCAAGGACATAACATCTGCCAGCCAACTGACAAGTATAGGGGGCAGGGTGGGGGCTTAGCTGATCCAGTCAGAGCATAAATCAAAAGAATGCTGATAAATGTTAAAGCACTCTGAAAACACACTGCATTATTAACATTTTTTCCATTGCTTTAAGTCTAGACAATCAACAAAACAATAAATCAAGACATGATTTATAGGATTTGTTGATTTCTGAGGTGTAATAAAAACTCGTACTGAAAATATAACATTTGGCTTTCCTGAGCCTGTGGAAGCTGGCTCCAATACACCCCTGGTAGAGATGATCATTAGAAATCCACCCAGAAAATTTCCAATGCTAGAAAACTTATGTGAAGCATGTAGCCCATTGATAGTGAGTGTTAGAATACAAAGAATGGATCCAAGCTCGGAGGCCTGTGCTCTAGTCTCTAAATAAGCCCTTAGGTCATTCTGAATCTAAGACTCTATATCATATCTAAAAAAAAAGGGGGATAGGATGCCATAATTTTTGAGAATCAATCAATTGGTCAACAAACATTTATTAAGCACTTACCATGTACCAATTTTTAAGAATCATCAGTAGCTCAACAAGTATTTATTAAGTACTTATCAAGTGCTAGCACAGTGATTACAGCCTATGCTCTACCCTTCTAGCTTTGAATTTCTAGGATTCTTTTTTATCTAGGATAGAAATATGATTTGTAATATGGCCAGGATTAGATGCCTTACTGACATCTTAGTAGGAAATGACTAATCAGTTCTTCCACTAAAATCTGCCTCACTTTTCTAGGTTTGGTGGCCACTTTTGTGGAGGCACACTCATAGCTCCACAGTGGGTGCTGACAGCTGCTCACTGCTTGGAACGGTAAGTTGGCTGCTAGTAGTAATAACTGCTAAGTAGACCTGAGAACCCTTACCTTCAATGTGGAGGGCAAGTTCAGGCAAGCTGTGAATCTAAGTGAGCAACAGGATCAAAAGCATTTAACCATTCACAGACCTGACAGTGCCTGATCATTCATGAGGTTAGGAAGAGCCAGGCACAATAAATGGCATATATGTTCCCAATTTTCCCAAGATAATCAGTACTTATTCCTGTCATCCCTTTATGGTTTCATTTCTCCCTTTCTCAACTTCCTTTACTACTATCTTTTGATGCATTTAACCAATCAATTATTAGATGTTCATTAAGCTCCTAGTAAATGCAAAGCAGAAAAGCAGACAAGAAATTTCCCTAATCTCAAGGAATTTTATAATTTGATGGAGGAGGGATGGATGCTATGGGGTAGCAACAATAAATAAAAAAAAAACAAGATAAAAAGAGAATCGAATAATTGCAAAAGGGAGATGACAGAAAAACATGCTGAGACATTTGAGATTCAAGCAACAAACATTTATTTTAAATGCCTACTGTGTGCCCAGCAATGTACTAAAAATACAAAAGAATAAAATGGTCCTTACTGTAAATAGCCTGTATCCTATCATATGAGTATATATACCTTTGATGTGGGAGCAGAGTGGAGGACAAAGATGTGGTTTGGTGAAGTTTCAAGGAAGAGACGTTTGGAACTTGGAACTTGAAAGGAAATGCTTTATTGTTTGTTGATGGTGCGAGAGGGCAAGATTTTTTCAAGGTGTGAAAGGACTTCAGTGAACAGAGATAGAAAGAGAGGAGGAGGAGGAGGAGAAGAAAAATAGAAAGAGAAGAAAGAAGAGGAGGAGGAGGAGAAATGAAAAGATGAGATAGTTTGGAAAATAGACTGTTTGAAGGAATAGTACCTTGAAGAGGGCCTTGTCTATTAATATAAGGATTTTATGTTTTATTCAATGAGTATTGGGGGAGCCATGGAAGGGTCTCTTAAGTTGAGGAATGTGATATGAACATGCCCTACCTTTAATTGTACTTCTTATTACAGTTCCAGCAGGCCTTCTTCATATAGAGTTATCCTGGGACTACACAGGGAAGTTCCTCCAGAGTCATATTCTCAAGAAATAGAAGTTGCTCGGCTGTTCAAGGGGCCCTATCTTGCAGACATTGCTTTGCTGAAACTGAGCAGGTATTAATTGATTCATCCATGGCAATATAACAGATCTGTTTAGTCCTAGGTGTTATATACCTAGGGCAGTAGCCACAAGGTGAGCAGGAAATCCATCATAGTAGGTGCTCTAGGGCAGCCAGCTGGGATGAGTACAAGAAAGCTGTTAAATTTTCATTGTGAGCATTTATGTCTCAGAAATCACTGCCAACTCAGTATTTGATTTATTGTTTTGTGGACTGCCTGGACTTAAGAACTTTTAACTAACTAAACTTAAAATGTGTGTGCATATATTCAATATTTCAATATTGAATTCAATAAAGCCTTACAATAATCCTATGAAGTATTATTGTGGACATTTAACAGACAAAAAAACTATGGGCAAAGAAAGACTTTCCAAATCAAAAGCAAGGTTTCTATTACTATAGCTGGAGTCATTCAATAAAACACTTATTAAAGGTGAGGCATTGTGCTCTAGCGTTAAGAACTGGAGATAGAAATAAGAAAAAGAAATACAACCCCTGCCCTCTATGGGCTTACAGTCTGATAGGGAAAGACACACACACTAAGAAGCTGGACAGGGAGGAGAGAAAAGGAAGGAGGGAAGATGAGAAATCCAAAGGACTATAGCCAAGTGAGAAATGAAAAGATGGTTGACCTGAACACTTTCTTTAAAAGGAGGACTCATCTGTTAAAAGTTAACCAATTTCATTTTAAAAAGATCCTGGATACCATTATTTAGGAGTAAAAGTTATTTCAATAAGTAACTTTGGGGTATATTGATTTAAGGCTCACAACTGCATTTAGAGAGATAGCATACCCATTACTTATCAGTAGGAAGGCTGGAAAATAATAACATTGGAATAAAACAACCAAAAGAACATTGGTTTTGTCTTACTCTATTTTCTTTTTTTACTTTTAGACCTGCTGTTATCAATGATAAAGTAATCCCAGCATGCTTACCTCCACAAGATTTTATGGTGCCTGATAGAACACTCTGCCATGTCACTGGCTGGGGTGAAACTCAAGGTAAGAGAAATTCTATGGCACTAAGACACAACTGATCTTTATCTATTTTTTTGTGAAATGATCTATATTTTGGTGTTTTCTAATTGAGAAAATGGTCATATTTCTGAATATAAATCTGTATTACTAATATCATTTCTTCACCCCTATCTTTCTCTTTAGAATACCCAGTTTTCAGAGATCCAAAATTAGTCTGTTTCAAAATAATTGAGCCTTTTCTATGTACCAGGTACTGTGCTAAGCACTCGGCATCTCAAGGAAGGCACAAAAGACAATTATTGCTTTCAAAAAACAAGAATCATATGTTTCAAATGGCAAATAACTTCAGTGGGATGACAAAGGCAGTGTTTCTTAGATAAATTCTCATTGTGGAAGATTCCAAAGGATATCATTTTATGTTTAGAACTGGAAAGGACTCTAAGGCCAACTGGTACAAGCCTTTCAGTTTATAGATAAAGAAACTGAGGCTCTGAGATTTGAAATGACTTGTCCAAAGTTACAAAGATAAGAAATAGTAGAGCTAGTATTTTAATTTGTGTCATGAGTTCAAATAAAGGTTTGCTTAAATTGCACAACATAGTTTCTATGATTATAGCTGGAGGGAGTCAATAAATATTTATTAAATGCCTACTATGTGCCTGGTACTATGCTCTAGTGCTAAGCTCTGGAGATATTCATAAGAAAAAGGACAGTTCCTGTTCTCTAGGAGTTTATAATCTAATGGGGGAAGAACATATGAAAGAAAGTTGTGAAAGGAAAGATTCCCTGACTCCAAATTGTCTTTTCTATTATACTGTGTTGACCCCTCAGCAGTTTTTATAATGTTTCCTTAGTTAAATAGTCTTTTGACATAAACTCAGAAATTAAGAATCTCTGTTCCTATCTCTAGCTTATGAATTCCTAAGAAGCCAGTCAATAAGCATTTATTTAATACCTAGTAGGTACTAGGCACTGTGCCAAGTGTGGGAGATATACAAAGAAAGACAAAATGCAGTTCCTGCCCTTTAGCTGTGTGACCCTAGGCAAGTCATTTACCCCAGTCTATTTCAGTTTCCTTATCTGCCAAATGAACTGGAGAAAGAAATGCCAAACCATTCTAATAGCTTTGCCATAAAACCCTTAAAAAGGGGTCATGAAGAATTGTGAAGAACTAAAATGATTGAATAAATACCATATATAATGGTTATCTAACTTGTGCTTGAAAATTTCAAGTGAGGGAGAACCTTCTCCTGAAATAGCCCATCCCACTTTTGGAGAGTTCCAGTTATTAGGGAGTTTTTTGTCCCTGATATCTAGTCTAAATTTACCTTTTTGGCAACTTTCACAGTCTGAGTCAACATGCAAACAACTATGTATTTTAAAAATACTATATAGG
Organism: Sminthopsis crassicaudata; assembly: GCF_048593235.1. Lineage (NCBI taxonomy): Eukaryota > Metazoa > Chordata > Mammalia > Dasyuromorphia > Dasyuridae > Sminthopsis > Sminthopsis crassicaudata. The sequence goes on from NC_133620.1 coordinate 131,297,419, forward strand.
ATAAATTGGAAATAATCAACACAGTGAAGGCTAACTAGAATTAAGGAGGATCTTGAAAAGGTAGGATTTTAGTTATAACTTTAAGGAAGCCAGGAGGATGAGATAAGAAAGGAGAAACTTTCAAAAACGAATGCAAAGAAAATGTTTGGAGTCAGGAGATGGGGTGTTTTGTGTGAATTACAGCAAGGAGGCCAGTGTTATTGGATTCAGGAGTATTGCAGGGGAGTAAGATAAGAGAACACTAGTAAGGAAGAAGGAAGCTAGATTAAAAGCCAAACAGGGGACTTTATATTTAATCCTGGAGGGAGAATTTATTGAATGAAGTAATGGTAGTAGTGGTGGTAATATGATCAGATCTGAACTTTAGAAAAATCAGTTTGATAACTGGAGGTAGGATGGATTAAGCAAGAGATAATTGAGATGTAGAAACCATTTATTGTTGTTCAATAATTTTTTCAGTTGTGTCTGACTCTTTATGACTCCCCCCAAAACCAACCAGTTGGTTATTATAACAATCGAGTCTTGAAATGATAAGAACTTGTATCAGGATTGTAGCAGCATTAGAGAAGGAAAAATGGTACATATGAGTAATGTTACAAAGTTAAAACCAACTGGACTTGACAATAGATCTGATATGTGTGATGAGAGAGAATGAGGAGTTGAGATTACAACCTAGGTTATAACTGGGGGATTGAAAGCATCATGGTAGAAAATAGAAACAGGGAAAAGTGATAGTAATTGATAGTAATAGATAGTAATAAAGAGGTCAGGAAGGGAGGATATTTGTTAGGGAAAAGATGTTGAGCGCTAGAATCTTAGTGTTGAAAGTGACCTTAGAAATGTAGAGTTGAATCCTACTATCATGCAGAAATTCACTAACATCCTTAGTACCAACTGGCATATATCTCCACCAAGTCATCCGGGCTCTTTTAAAACTCTTCCCTCACAGAAAATATACTACCTAATAGAAATGCCCTAGATTAGTAATTTTAATAATAATAATAATAATAATGAATAACATTTATATAGATCTTCAGGCTTCGCAAAACAAAATTACAAATTTCCCATTTTATGTTTGCAAAACTCTGGCAGATTGTATGCTACTATCATTCTTGTTCTATTAATGAGGAAACTAGGTAAATACAGATAAGAAGTAGCTGAAGTGGCATTTGACCTTGGGTCTTCCTCACTCTCAGTCCTAGAGAGTTTGGGTTGCATTCCTCCAGATCAGCCAGCCTATGCTTCCACATCTTGTTCCTAAAGACCCAAAAGCCTTATTCTATACTTAACAGAAGGTGAAAACTTGAACGAAGATTTTTGATGAGTTTATCATCAAATTTGACATGAACTTTTTGAGTACAGGGACTGTCTTTTGTTTTTCTTTTTGTCCTCTGGTCTTAACAAAGTACCTGACACATTAATGCTTTTGGGCTGCCTGGCAGATCTTACTAAACTGAAGAGACATTGTGACATAGTGTCGTTTGAATCTGGACAGGTTTATCTCCATATAGTAGTAAGATGATTGTTGCAATTTCACTCATTGTGAGGGTCACCAACTAATGGAAGCTATCTACTAAGATTCCAGTTGATGAGAGTGGAATGCATTGAAGGGACTTGCTTAAGATCACATAGCTAGTTGGAAGATTTGAACCTTCTGACTAATAATCCAGCTTTTGATACCATGCATCCACCCTTTGTGATCATTCCTGAAAGGCTGATGAAGCCTTCCTTTTCCTGACAATTCTAGATGTTGTAGAATTAGCACCTGACTAAAAGTTAGAACTGGTTTCTTTGCTTATTCCTAGTTCTGACTCCATCTACTTGTGTGACTTTGGGCATTCTGAGGTCACTTCTCTGGGATTTTCCTTGTTAACTAAGCAAGAGGATTGAACTAGTTGATTTTGATAATTTAATTTGTCATGATAAGAACTCATAAGTAAGAATTTGTTTCTACCAAATCTATAATTCTTTTCTTCCCTTCCCTTTAATTAAAAAATTACCATAGAACTTCCAAATCCATTCCCTTTCAGGAAAAGTGAAATGAAGAACGATGCCTGATAGACATATAACAATCTCAAAATCCATTCTGAAATGGCTTCCCTTCCCAACAACTAGGGAAGCCATTCCACTCCCTTCTGTACTTCTGGCTCTGCCTCCTTCCTGTTGGAAGTTCTGCCTTTATCTAAATGTCACAATAGAGTAGCCTGTTTATCCATTTTCTGTAAAATAATAACCAATTATTGAGTATCAGAAGAATTAAGTAGCTTATCCTCAGTCACATAGTTAATAAATGTTAGACTCAGGATTTGAACTCATCTCTTTAGTTAAAAAAAAAAAAAGTAACAGGTTTGAAATAAATAACTCAATTTCCTTAATGGTAAAATGAGGATAATAATGGTTTCACAAGATTATTATGAAGAAAGTACTTTGTGAATCTTAAAAGCAGCATTTAAGCATGAAAAATTACTAATTTCCATGCTTCTTTTATTTTCAAAATATTCTCTTGCTCCCAGCTTATGCTCTTCATAATTTTATAATTTAATCATTGTTAATTTGCTTAATGTTAATCGAATATTGTTGCACTATGTTTCCTCCCTTCCTCCTCCAAATTTATTTCTGCACAGAACACCCCACCTTCTCTTTGTTTCTCTTTTGGCCACAAGATGACAGTATCTTCACACAAACAATTTCGCCCATAACAAAGCCCTTGAAAGCTAATTGCTTGATTACTCATTGGTATGATGGAAAATACATTATTGGACCCTACTACTAATAATAGCCCCCACATATAGAGTACTGGAATTTTTACAAACTACCCTACCCAAGGGTTGAGTTTTAATACCATGATTTTATAAATCAGGATGCAGACACAGGTAAAGTGACTTTCAATTAGTAAATATTTAAGACTAGACATGAATTCACATCATCTGTCATCTAGTTCCAAGTTCAGTGCTCTATTTACTTTGTCACCTGCCCTCCTGTTCAATGAGCAAGTTGTTTTTGTTTTGTTTTATTTTTTTAATCAGATTTGAAATTCCATTGGTATATGGAACTTCCAGTTTGGAAACTCCCATTTTCCAATAGAGATTAGCAATCCCTTAGTAATTTATAATCTTAAAGAATCGCTTGGGGGCCACTGAGAGTTTGAATAATTTATTCAGAGTTATACAATCAACATGAGTCAGAAGTGGGACTAGTTGTTTCTAGCCTTTTTTATTTTTTTTAAAATCCAGATCCTGAGAACTGTATCTGATTCTCCTTTTAAATAAATTCCTTAAAGGGTGACTAGGAGCTTCAGGCAAGACATTTGATGAATAAGAGGAGGTAGAAAAGTTTTGTTCCCATCTATTCTAATTGATTGAGTCAATCAAAAAGTGCTCTAATCAACAAAAGCAATAAATTTTAAGTAGCTGGAATAATTGTGACTTACTTTTCTAGCAGTACCAAGTTAATTGGAGGAACAGAAGATGCTTTGTCTGGAGAAGAGATAAGAAGGGGCCTAATAGCTGCCTTTAAGGGATAAGAGATAATTTGATAATTATTATCTCTTTTGATCCCCACAATAATCCTAGGAGATAGGTGTTATTACTAGCTCCATTTTATAGATGAGAAAATTGAGACAGAGGTTAAGTAACTCTTATACTTAACCTCTGTCTCAATTTTCTCATCTATAAAATAATTCTAAATAACTCTTATACTTAAGAGTTCTTTGATCCCAGGGCTAGAAGGTAGGAAGTTGCCAAAAAGGTAAATTTAGACTAGATATCAGGGGCAAAAATTCCCTAATAACTGGAACTCTCCAAAAGTGGGATGGGCTATTTCAGGAGAAGGTTCTCCCTCACTTGAAATTTTCAAGCACAAGCTAGACAACCATTATATGTGGTATTTGTTCAATCATTTTAGTTCTGTACAATTCTTCATGACCCATTTTTGGGGTTTTATGGCAAAGATATTAGCACTGTTTGGTATTTCCTTCTCCAGTTCATTTGGCAGATAAGGAAACTGAAATAGACTGGGGTAAATGACTTGCCTAGGGTCACACAGCTAATGCCTAAGGCTGAATTTTTATCTACTGCACCACCAAGCTGTGATGGAAAGGATTTTTGTTGTTGGGCTCCATAGTGTCTCAAGCCCTTTCTGAATCTGAGAGTAAACAAACTTTGCATAGTTTACTCTCTGTTCTCAAAATGAAATAAAATGTAATACAAGTTTTTTGTTTGTTTGTTTGTTTAAATGAAATGAATGTATATACTTTCAATATGTTGGGTAAGTTACTTAACCTCTGTCTCAATTTTCTCATCTATAAAATGGAGATAGTAATGACACCTACCTCCTAAGATTGTGGTGATTATCAAATAAGATAATAATTATAAAATTATCAAATGAGATAATTATAAAAAATTTAAAAATTAACTTTCTCTCTAGCTTCCTTGTGACTGAGGTGACAATCATTGCGCTGGAAACATCATGTCTCTGAGTGCAATGTCCAGTGCAGGGTCTGACACATAGTACTACATTGTTGTTATTGATTTATTTATCCATTTTGATTAAGACAAACATTACAATGTTTAACATTTTTTTCTGACTTGTTAGTCCTGAGATTTTCATGGGAACCCATTTGATGCTTTTTTTTAACCATTTCTTTGCTTTTCTCACCCAAGGCACTTCTAGAAAAGATCTGCTCAAACAAGCCAGTCTCCCTGTGATTGATAACCGAGTGTGTAATCGCTATGAATATTTAAATGGAAAAGTAAAATCTTCTGAACTTTGTGCTGGTCATTTAGTTGGAGGTGTGGATAGCTGCCAGGTAAGAAAATGTTCATGGATGCCAATCTGAGGCTACACATGGGTTTGAATGCTGTGACAACTCACTGTGGTTCCTATGTTGGGCAATTTAGTGAGAAACACCAGCCTCTCCCCATAATGTTGTTTAGCCAAGACCATGAAGAGAATTTTATACCATATAGACACACTTTATAAGCAAGGAATAGCCACAGGTAAAGGCAAAGCAGGAAGCCACCAGCATGATGTGGTATAAGGAGGGCTTAAAAGTTTTACCTCAAATAAATTTCCCACTCATCTATTTTACTTGCAGTCATTAATGTATCAAACCCAATGACAAAGGTCATTGTCTCCAGATGAGCAAGGCAGAGAGCATGGGCATCGATTCTTTAGATCTTTTCCACTGGCCGAGATGATCAGATTAGCTAGTGAAAACTTAGATACGAAAGAATGAAATTCAAGGAAATTTTAGAAAGGGCATACAGAACAGAGATGCATCGTGTGTAAATTAGTAGCAAGCAGGAGCCCCTTGGCGGGCCTGGGGGGTATTTTAAGAAGAAAGAAATAGGATGTATGGTGAAGACAGACTTAACCAATGTCATGTTTTTGTCCAGGCTTGACCTTGTTTAATAAAAGTAAAGAACAGAGAAGGAAGTGATAAATTTTTATGATAGTTTCTACAGTTTCTTTACTTTAAGTGAAACATCCAAACTGATTTCATGGGGTTTATAAGCAAAGGATTCAGCCCCAAATATTGTGCAAGGGATACAGCCCTCTCTCAGTAAATTATTATTTGATAAAACGTTATTGTAATAATAATAATAATAAAATAAAATAATAGTGTTATAAAAACACACAAGAAAGATAGATTCTAAAAACAAAATTATAGACAATCATTTTCCATGGAAGAGTCATTCTATTAAAAGATGGTTCTGTTCCTATTATTCAGTCAGTCATCACATTTGATCACTGATTGCTGCATTTTTCTTCATACAGGGTGATAGTGGAGGACCTCTGATTTGTTTTGAGAATGACAAATATGTTTTACAAGGAGTCACTTCTTGGGGTCTTGGCTGTGCTCGGCCCAATAAACCTGGTGTTTATGTTCGAGTATCAAAGTATGTTTCTTGGATTGAAGAAGTAATGAGAAATAATTAATTGGAGAGAAGAAATTGTGAAGCAGTGACTTTATGGTGATCAGCACACAGGTAGAAGATATAATTCAGAAGTAATTCACAGTCAATCGAACTAAGCCTGGGTGTTATCATTAGCTGTGAGTGATACCATCTTGACAGTAGTTGATGATTTATTTTTGTGTGTGCACCAGCTTTCCATCTTATTAACTGCTTAATGCCATATTAATAGAGACTCAGCTGTGACATTTATTAAAAAAATAAATTCTTTACTTTCTTTGGCTTGGGCCTTTTTTATTTTTGAATGAAAAAATATAAGAATAAAAGCTGATTTTAAATGTTTACATTTCCTTGTTCATCTGTGTAAAAAATCACTTTTCTCTAGTTCAAGGTTACTTGATTACACCACTCACATGGTGTTAAAATTAACTATCTTAAGTGAGGAAGATCTACTTCTCAGAAATTGTATAATGAAGAATGAGGAAGCAGACTATAAAAATCACTACAAAGGGGATGTGATGTACCAATGGGTCACCTACTCCACTACTCTTGCCAACATGGGACAGCTAAGTAGCACAGTAGATGGAGCACTACTTTAAGAGTAAGTTCAAATACAGCCTCAGACACTTGTTAGCTGTGTGAAGCTAGCTAGGCAAGTCGCTTAACTCTATTTGCCATAGTTTCCTCATCTGTCAAATGAACTGGAGAAGAAAATGGCAAACTATTCTAGTACCTTTGCCAAGAAAACCTTAAATGGGGTCACAAAGAGTTAGATATGACTGAAAACAACTGGACAGCTTGTCAATGAAGGTCTGCTTAATGCACATCTTTGTTGTCATTACTTTTGCCACTGAAGAGATTTTTTAAAAGCAGCAGCATGCATGTGGAGTTATGACAAGCAACCCTATTCTTAGAAATGATATCTATCAGTAACTTCTTTAGCCAAGTACAGGGAACATTGAACTTAGTGTTACTGTCTATAGTGGGCAAGAGAAATGTAATTCAATATTGAGCTAAGTGTCCGAATGTTATCCTTGAGCAGAATAGAATCTAGGAATCCTGCCAAAATCATTAGGAACGACAACATATACATAGGTCTACATTTATTTTTAAGCAAGATTGCTTGCCTAAAAAAAATTATGCTATTGTGATAATAAGGTGAAACAAATCCTAAGCTGAATTTTCAGGTTTTTATTAATGTCTCAGGTAATTTGTGTGTTTTTAAAAAACATTTATCAGTTTTCCCCCTACCCCAAAGAAATAGGACTTCTTGCCTCTACTACCCCACCCCACTACTTCCACCAAAATTGTGTTTTAATTTCTGCTTATAAACTATCTTACTAAAATGAAATACTTCCTTTTTTTTCAGGTGGTTAGCAAGCAGAAGGGCAGCAGGATGGAGTTAGGAAGATGAGCCTTTCTGCACCTAAATATGGCCTCAGATACTTACTAGTTATAAGATCCTTTTTGCCTCAGTTTCTTAATCTGTCAAATGAGCTAGAGAAAGAAATGGCAATCCACTCTAATATCTTTGCCAAATGGGGTCATGACAAGTCAAACATGACTAAAATGACAACAACAAAAAAGCAAGCATGAATGTAATCTCTGTATCAGACAGAATAGTGACAGAAATATTTGAAACTTTATTCTTTCAGTTGGTAGTAGTGTTCCAGTTATGTTTTATATATATATATATGAATATATATATATATATATCATGGAATATTATAGAATCATAGAATATCAAAGACTTTGAGTGATTAAAGTGTCAGGTCATTTAAACTTCTATATGGAGAGCCCCAGAGTAGGTGTAAATACATTACCAAAAAGATTTACACAGAAGTGACATAAAGGATCTCAGTAAATATGGGGGGTGGGAATGGTGATTGGCTGGTTATATAGAAAGAAGTAGGGTTAACCAAAGGACTGCTCATGTATCCCACTAGTATTCATACAATATCAGTAAATGTTGAGAAAGACAACAGTACATTGTCTGCATCCCTCCTTGAGTGATTTATGAGAAGGTCTAGTATCTACACAATATCAGTAGATATAGACAAAGTTAACAGTACATTAAATACATCTCTTCTTGGTGATTTATAGGAAAGTCTTTCAGTGTAACTACCTCATTTTCTTTTGCTACAAAATTAAAACATTGAATTGTATGGTTTTGAAGATCTCTTTTAGCTGCACAATTATATGATTCTGTAGTTGTGATTCACTTTGTGAAAAGCCTTGGAATTGCAGATTGCTACCAGTGAGAGAGAATTTAAGAGATTATTGAGTTTTATCAATGAATTTCCTATGTGTAGATGCTGATGCTTTGAGAGATTAAGCAACTCGTTCAAAGTCATAGTTCATTAGTACTAGTTGCACTGCTGCTTTACAACTATTAAATTTAAAACTCATCACCAAGCAACATCATGTCCAGCATCTACTCCCTTGAAATTTACCTATAATCAAGCCTGCTTACCCTTCTGAACAAGAATCCGAACCAAATAAGAGTTGATAGTTTATGGGTTTTTTTTATGCTTTAAGGTTTGTAAATTACTTTCTTTATGTATCTTAACATTTTTGAGAGGATGAAACCTGGGTTAAAATGTTGTACTTTGCCCAGGTTTATACAATGAGAAAAAGGCAGAGGCTGCTCTAGCTTTGGATCCGTGTTTTCAGGTTGTAGTGATCCTTCCATTATACCAGTTATTTCCTTAGGGAGAGTAGTAAATTAATCAATGACAATACTTTGGTGGGAAAATCCTAGGAACTATAAATATTCCAAAATTAGACAAAGGTAGAATTGTGAATTAAGCTTATTATTGAAACACCTTAGGAAATAAAAGGAATCCAGAAGCTAGGACCTAAATGTTTCTTTTCTTTTTTTTTTTTAAAGGGCTTTTTTCTTATTTTCCTAATCTTTAGACCAGGATGTATTTATTACTGACCATAACATGAAAAGCAAAAGTGTTCTGTGGAAAACTGATCAGACTAATATGCTTTTGAGAATTTTTCCTAAAGGTAAGAAGAGAGGAGATAACCATCAATAATTTTTCCTTGTCAATTTATCATTTTTATTGTTATTGGAAGTAAAGTAGCTTAAAGATACAAAGGTGATATTAAAGAGTGGAAAAGTCTCTTAAAGCTAGTGCACTTAAAGGAAAAAAGGGAACATCAAAACAAGTATGAATTAATGAAGTCATACAATATCACTAAAATCCAAAACAAACTGTCTGACACTTTATAAAATGAACATTTAACATTTAAATCAGTTGTGATATAAGGATTAAAAGTTTAGGTTGTGATTAGCACACATGTTGTATACATATATACAACTATATCTATCTATCTATATATTGTAATAGAAATTCTCTTTAACACTGTCTAGATCTCATGCTTTTAGTATATCTTTACCATATGTCCCCAGAAAAATAATATTTAAGAATATTATATAAGGTACATACTCAATCCAAAAATATAACATACAGAGTAGAAAACCAAAAAACACTGATGTCACTCAAGGATATTTTGTGATGTCTAAGAGCACTTACCAAACTGGATGTTAATTAGTTTAAGCATGGCTGTACATACTCTTCATTTTGTATTAAGCATTGGCTCAGTCCTTGGACAAACAAGAATTGGAAAAAGTGAATAAGAAATCTCTATGCCTTATTAAATACATCTATCACCAAGAAACAAACCTAACAAATAAAATACAAACCACTGCAGCCTTTGAAAATGCAGAGAACTGTGAACTTATCAGGAGTGAAGGCCAACAGTTCTTTTTCATTGGACTAAAGATCTGGCTCTAGGTGTCCATTGCAGGAAAATAGATATGTTTTTTGGATAATCACAGGGTTAATCTTGAGTAATAAATAATCTAGTCAAAATATGAACTGTGTAACAAATGAATCTTTGTAATTAGCACAATACCTAAACCAAACTAAGATTTGTAGAAACTGAGAGGAGAGAAAGGGAAAACCAAATTGGTAAATGCATAACCCCCATGTTCAAGATTAGAAGAGATGGTAAAGGTTCAGCACAGTGTTTCCCAATACATTTAGGATTCCAACATCAGGATTCCTAAACCTTGATCTTCAATGTGGCACTTTTATTGTTCAGTCACATTTTGATGAAGTCCCTCCCATATTTTTTCTTGTTGACTTGAATTGGATTACTGATGCTCAGGTCAGCAACACCATTCCTAAATTCTGTTTGTTTGCATTTCCTGACTTGCTGGAGGAATCCTCATCAGGATGGGGAGGGTATGTTTTGTCATTCATCATGGAATCTTTTTCCCTTTTTGCATCAGAAGTAAACAACTCCAGTCCAAAAAAATGTCTTGGCTCCATGAAAGCTGCTCAAGAAATTGGCTCTTTTTTTGACATAGCCACATATTCCAATCTCCCAGAAAGAAATACTTATTCTTCCTAATTTTATACAAAAGTACACTGCATATTTTAAAAGTCCATGTATTGTACTTGAAATGCAATATATATAGTACAGAGAACTTGTTGATAGTATTAGAATGAAGTTGAAAATGAAACATACATCCTTGCAAGTTGTGTTTTACTGATTTCAAAGGAATATCTGATGGGAACCAGGTTCCCATGGTAGAACCTCACACTAAATACCTTCTTAAGTCTTTGGCAAGGACTCAAGTGTGAATGCTTGTTACTTGACTTTTCTTCTTCTTGCCTCTTTTATAGAAATGTGGGCTAGCAAAACACAAAAGAAAAAAGAAATTTCACATAGTCACTTAATGAATTAGAGGAAAATAAAAATAAATTTCACAAACATATTAGTCAATATGGAATTATTTTGGGTTATGGCTCATTGATAGTGTCATGTATTGTCTTTATTTTCCACTGAGAAAGAGATGGCTTGAAAATGGAACTGTTTGTTGCTTCAAAAAAGTCATTAGATGTGAGACTGGTAATATGAAAAAATTGGTAGGTGAAAAGATGATTTTAATAATTTGGAGAATAAGCAATTTGTTTTTGAGTAATTAGGAAGGGTGATAAGCTAATGTTCATTGAAGGAAAAGGTGACCAGGATTTTGAAGGAACTATATCGTATCATATAAGGGCTGGTTGAAGAACCTGGGACTATTTAGCATGGAGAAGTGAAGACCTAGGAGCATGATATCTGCTTTAATATGGGAAAAAAGATTTTGAACTATTCTTCATTGCTATGGGGGCAAAACTAGCAGCTATGGGTGTAATTTTAAAAAAAAGAGTATTAACCTTACAGTAAAAGGAAAAAGATCAAACTTCTTAACAATAAGAGAAGTCATAAAATGTAATGAGCTGCTCTAGAAAGTAGCAGGACCTCTAAAACTTGAGATTTTTTTTTTTTGATTTGGAGTTAAATGACTTGCACAGGGTCACACAGCTAGGAAGTGCTCTAAGTGTCTGAGGATAAGATTTGAACTCAGATTCTCCTGACTCTAGGACTGGTACTCTATCTAACTGAGACATTTAACTGCCCCTATAACTTGAATTTTCAAGGAGAGGCTTCTTGACCATTTCCTGAAGCTGTAATTCCTGTCCAGGAACAATTTGGAGTGAGGGCTTCGAAAAGTGTCCGTGCCATTCTGAGATATTGTCAATCAGATCCTTGCCACTACTCATTGCTGCTTTCTAACTGGCTCACAATAAAAATTATAGCATCTCATATTTGCATGATGCTTTGAGGTTTAGGAAGTACTTTATATACATTATTTTATTTCTTGTGAAGTTATGATTTTGCGCTGAATACTTCCTAGACTTGGCTTCTTGTGGGAGCCCTATGTATTATTTATTTATTCAATTTTCCAAAATAATGTCATGGCAAATAGAATGACATTATGGGGCTCTTATCAAGAAAGAGAAATAATTTATTTTTACATATGCTGACAAACTAAGGAGGAGGAGTCCGATTTTAAAATTTTTCTCTAGTTTTAAATTACTATTTTAATATTGAAATAAAATATGAACAGAATAACCCATCAATTTAAAGAGTCAAATGGCATGAAGCAAAATGATGATTTTTCTCTAGGAAATAATGGTATTGATTATGTTTCTCAATATGCTTCTTTTACTTACTAAGTAAAAGATGTATCATCAACAATTGATTTTGCCTAGATCTTTGTGTTTGTCATTGCTGATATGCAAACTCCAGGAGCTTCAGGCTTTTAACTTCCATGAATACTAAGAATGTTTATATGCACAGAAGATATTTTATATGCCAATCATGATGATGCAATACCTGGCAAGCTTTTCCACATCCTCCACTGTCTCAGGTAAGGCAATACCCTTTGTTTCAGGCAAGAGCATGACGAGACCTCCACAGACTGATGCAAGAATACCTAGGGAATAGTAATGAAAGATGTTATAGTACCAGGATTGGACAAGTTTGATCTAATTTTCAGTTCTCAGAAAAGATAGGTTTCTAGGAACGATTAGCAAAATTTGCCAATAATTGAAACAAACAAAATTTTCCCATAAGCCTGTTCTCCATGTAATTTATAAGACTAATAATAAATATTGTCACCAGGACATAAAATTCAAAGTACATTACATTCTTTCATTTGATTCCCCAAAATTATTGTTATTATTCCTATCTATACATTCCAGGTACTTTTAAGCACATTCTATAATCTCTTGCTGTTCTCATTGATTAGGGCTTTATTTTGGTGTGTGTGTGTGTGTGTGTGTGTGTGTGTGTGTGTGTGTGTGTGTATGTGTATATAAATGTGAAATTTCCCACTGGATGAATAATTTGTTCTAAAACTGATGTGTCTTTAACAGGGTGGAATATTTTACATAAGTTGCCTTGACAATACCACATAAAGATGATTGGTTCATGCCAGGCCATATACTTGAGCTATATTTCCAGAGATGATATTTAAATGCCACAGGAAAAAAAGGAACATGAAGTGAGGGAGCTAGTGTTTAGACAGAGGCACACCTGAGAAGGAAGAATTTGGGTAACTACTCTTTATGGTTTCCATTGGATTAGAGCCTTTCCTATATCTGGCATTTTGTTAGCTTTGGGACTTTTACTGATGCTCAGGGCTCTTCTCTTTTTTGGATACAACACAATGTACCCAAAATGCCTGCATGTATAGTTCTGCTATGGGAACTGTTTACTCAAGACCTAAGAATGATTGTGTGGGGTCCCAACTTTTTGTGGTTTTCATGCTAAAAAATCCTATCTGTGCCATATCCCATAAACTCTCCTCAGGAGAATTTTTCCTTGCAGGTATTTTTCTTGCTTTAAAATTAAACTTCTGTTTGATTCCTAATTTCTGTTTCTAACTTGCTTTGTTCAGCTCTGACTATCCATAAATTAGAGATCAGTTCTGATTTGGTTGACAGTACTCAAAATCAGATTATATCTTCTTGAGCAGACATAAATCTAATAATGAAATAGATGTATCCTATAAGATTAACTAGATTGTAATTTGGGAGAGAGGTCAGAGCTAAGATAAAGATTTGGGAAATATCTGCATAGAAGCAAAAGTTGAAGAGAAGGGATAATTACCAAAAGAAGGAAGATAGTGAGAAAAAAGGTACTGACAATAGAACTTTGGGGATGTGCTTACATTTGAAGACTAGAAGGAGATAATGGGTTAAAGAGAAAAAAGAGTTGTTACAAAGAATTGGAATAATAGGGTCCAGGAAGTCAAAGGAGAAAAGTTTGAAAAAGTAAGGATGATAAACATTGTCAAATGCTACAGATTTTGTTAAGGATTGAAAAAAATAACCATTGCACTTGTTGACTAGGAGATAATTTTTGATAATTGAGAGAGCAGTTTCAGACTTTACTATTTACTTTCACATATTTCTCTCAAATCAAACACTAAATCAATGATTGGGTATGACAAGTAGAGGCAGCAACTGCCTGATTTTCATTTTTCTAAAAGATTTATTATGAACTTAATAAGCACCAGAAAATATGAAAATTTTCATATACAAAGAACAGAGAATTTTGCACATGAAACAAGATTTTCTACTTCATGTAGTTTGGTTTTAAAAATATAGATTTTTTTTTTTTTTTTTCTTTGATTCTTTTTTTATTTGAGTCTTCTCAAAATCATACTGTACATGATTACACACATATAAAATATATTGGATTGTTTACTATCTCAGGGAGGAAGGGAGAGCATAAGAGAAGGAGGGATAGATTTTGGAACTCAAACCTTTAAGAGATGCCAAAAACTGTTTTAACATCTAATTGGGAAAATTTTTTTTAAAAGAGGTATCAGTTTTGTCCTCCAACACTAGCATTTTATAGGAATTCCATTTTGGTTTTGCTTCAGAAATCTTTTAAAAATAAATACTTAACAAATTAAACAGACTCTTGTAGGAGATCTATTTTTATGGGTCAACATTTTACAGTATTATAGCTGACTCCTCAAAAATAGTATAATCAAAGGCAAAAGATTAAACAGATCCCACCAGCAACAATTTTAAGAGTCAATCTAGAGTTCTATTAATAATAATAGCTGACATTTGAATAGCACCTTGAGACTTGTAAAGCATTTTATATTTTATCTAATTCAATCCTCCATAAGATAAAAAGTAGAATTATTTTTGTTCCCATGGAAACTGAAACTCAAAAAGGTTAAAATATTTGATCTTGGTCACACAAGTAAAAAAGGTTAAAGGCGAAATTTGAACAGGATCTCCTTGAGCCCAAATTCAATATTCCATCCATTATGTCAAATTAACTCTCCAGTGAAAAATACCATATTTAAAAGATACATATTAAATTCTTACCAAAAATGATAAGAGGTAGTTCTAGCCAGATGGCTGATAGCCGGAACAGCAGAAATGGAGCTACAATACCACCAAAATCACACAAACCTGAACATAATGAAACACCAAAGTTTCTGCAAAGGAAAAAAAAATATATATATATATATATATTTTAATGATCCAGGAAAGTTATTGTTCCATCTTTACAAATTTGGTCCAATATTTTAGTCTTATCAAGAAATTATAATTTGTTGATTAAATTAATAAGTTACAATTTTAAAACACCAATAAATAAATCTGGTTAACTTTATGGATAACATGTGAAATTTAAAAGCAGTTAAATCTTAAAGATGGCATTTGGTAGCAATAAATGTTAAGTGCAAAACTTTATTTTTATATTTTTGGGTATAAGTACAATATGGAGAAAATATGGTTAAATAGCATTTTATCAAAAAAAAAAGTTCTGTACTGCCAGCTTAATATTAGTTAATAATGTGACATGACAACAAAAGAGTACATGAAATCTTGGGTTATAATCACAGCTATAACTTGTAGAAGCAAGGAGGTAATCATCACACCATATTTTGCCCTCACAAGACCACAGCTGGATAATTGTATTCAGTTTTCTGCAGCAAAGTTTTGTCATGCTTCAAATGCCTCTCTTTTATTCAATAGCTATCTTTTTTTCAGTGCTGGCTAGACTCAGGTTTGCAGGGGATAGCACTTTGAGTAAAATCTTAATCTTCTTTGATTTTCATAACACATTCCATTTCCTTTTGCAATTTCTGCAAAGCAGTCTTGTGTTATTCATATTTCTTTTTATTTATACTTGGTAGACTTTTCTAGATTACTTACAGTCTTTTTTGTTTTGGTCATTAGAATTGTTCAATATAAACACTATACGTGCTACAATTTGCAGCATAGATTTTTCTGGTGGAGATAATCTGAGGTGGCGCAGTGGATAGAGCACCAGCCCTGAATTCAGGAGGACCCTAGTTCAAATCTGGTCTCAGACACTTAACACTTCCTAGCCGTGTGACCCTGGGCAAGTCACTTAACCCCAGCCTCAGAAAAATAAAAAAAATAAAATAAAATAAAATAAGAGAGATAATCTGTGGATTCTTTTAATTGGCAGGGGTTTTTGTATTCAGAAGTTCTGGGCAGTTTTCTAGTTTCTGGTTTCTAGATTCTAGTGTTGACTTGTGTTCTTCTTAAGGATTTATAATCCTTAAATTCTCTTTATACATTCTGTTCAAATCAATTTGTTTTGCTTATACAGAGATCTTTTAATATTATTCCCCCTTTTAAACTTTTCTTCTTTCAGAGTGTTCTTCATTTTCATGTATTTGCATTCTCAACTAGTTGTCCTTTCTTTTATTTCTTTGGAGAGATGTAGCACCATGAATAAAAATTTTCTATTTTGCCAATTATTTCTACTATACAGGAATATAGTCTTTCACACTTCTTATTTCTTTCTTATATGATTCAGTCCTGTTATGGTTACATAATCTCTTGGGAATTCATAGGACCTTCTTTCTTAACAGATGTTGACTTTTTTTTTTTTTGCCTTGCAATATTTATTCAAAGATGTTTGGATTCATTTAGTCTATCTTCTCTTTTGTTATTAATACTATCTCTGTTGATTTGTCTGCTTGCTTTCTTGGTTTTTACCTGAATTTTCTTTTTTCTTAGATCTTTGGACATTTCATTTTTTCTCTTTAATTTCCTTGTTTCTCATTTTCTGACTCCTTCCATTTTTATGGCCAAACCCCTGAATGCTAGACTTTAGCATGTTCCCATGCTGGTGAATCATTTTTCATCACCCTTAGTCCTTAGCTGAGGAGCTGAGTGGCTATAAGAGTTCAGAAGTGGATTCTTAGATTCCAAATCCTTTCCTTGTGTCCTAATACAATCCCACACAGGGGCAGACACCTTGCCACAACCTCTCTGTTCTTAGTTCTCTGATTGAGCACTGATATAAAACAGTATAATGCTGCCTCAGATAGAGTAGCACTTGGGAATACTTCTAGAGGGGGACAATCAGAATGATGAAAAGCCATGGAACACAAGACTTGGAAAGAAATAAGAATATTCAACCTGAAAAAAAACTGTAGAATCTGATTAACTATCTATAAATATCTGAAAAATTGTTATTTTGAAGAGGGATTAGGTTGAAGGAAGACCCAAGAACAAAAGTAGAAGCTTTCAAGAGCTACATAATGGAAGGGAAAGCTTCCTGATAATTAGAACTATCTGAAACTGGAATGGCTGCATCAGGGAGGCAATGATGTCCTCCTCATTGGAGATCTTCAAACACAGGCTAGACAACTACTCATTAGATACATTTTACTAAAGATTTTGCTTTTGATATAAGTTGGATTAAATGGAAGCAGGAGGGCACCAACAACTCTTAAATTCAGCAAGTAATTGAATATATCAGTGTGATTGTAGCAAAAACTATAGCACTGCTACAAATAGAACACTCTCTTTCCTGTTGTTCACTATCCTGTTCAATGTGAGAGACTGCTTTTATCATGATGCTATTATTAGCTTATTGCAAGCAAGGCACAAGCACCGAGAATTTTACAGTAGCAGGGATAAACTTTCACTGAACCATAAATGTTACTTTGTCCAGATTATGACCAACAGCACATATTTGCAAGACAACTGGATTAAAAAGACAGCATAGATCTAGTTCCTATTTCTACATAAAAGATAGATATTTTATCATAGGATATATTCTACTATATGGTATATTAGACTGGGCCTGAATTGCATCTCTGACACCAATATGCTCAGGTCACTGTTTTCTGTTTCTTTATATGTGATGTGGGGATAATAGAACTTAATTTTTACTACCTACCTCACAGAATTGTATTTTGTTGACCTTAAGGTTCTACAGAAATAAGTTATCATTATTATTGTGCCTGAGTATAAGTGTAACAGTCTCAGCATTTTTATTTATGTAAAAAACTTGAATATATTTTAAATTACATTTTAGCAGCTGATTGACATACTCCGGTTTAAGGGCAAAATTTCCCAGGAAGTAGGAAGCCCCATTATCACCACTAGGGGGCATATTCCTCCACTTGTACCCTGGTCCTTCTTCAGCTCTAGTACCCAAAATCTGAATGGGCTGCTTACACATCTTGGATGATAGGAGTCATCAACTCTGTTCCTTCTGATGTTATGAAGGACCATGTGGCCTTGGCTATCCTCCAGGTATTATCATCTGCCCTATGTCTACATACTTTAGATCCCACTGTGATAGACAAAAGAGCAAAATTTAAGATTCCTTTCAGGTCTAATGTTTTGTTTTTTTAAAATTCTGTTAATACAGAGATGATCTCTTATTTTAAAAAGAACTGGACACATGATTTCATACTTACTTCCATGAGGAACTCTTCAATGCAGAGTAGCAATTGTCTTTCAACTTGGTCTTAGAGGATTCATTGGGAGCATTAAGATGTTAAATTACTTGTCCATGGTCACATGGTCACATGGTCATATATGTGAGAAGTGGGACATGAGATCATTCTGATTTTAAAACCTGTTCTCCATTGACTGTGCAATATTGCCTTTTGTCCTCTGATGATGACGGTGATAGTGACAAGCATTTTTATATATAATGGATATCTTGACTTACAAAGTACTTTACATTTTGTATCTCATTTGAGCCTCAGAAAATTTCTTAGATACTACAGAAATTACAAGCTACATTTTACAGATGAGGAAAACAGAGGCTCAAATAACCTAAATTACTTTCTCATGATCATAGGAAGGAAAGGAATAAATATTTATATAATGCCTACTAAGTACCAGATAGTGGGCTAAATGCTTTTATAAGTATTTCTTCATTATTTGCTCATGTTTAACTTATATTGTTTTGCTTGCTGTCTTGAGGAAAGGGAAGAGGGTAAGGAGGGAGAAAAACTTGGAATACAAGATTTTGCAGAGGTGAATCTTGAAAACTATCTTTATATGTATTTGGGAAAATAAAATAATATAAAAATACTATCCATACCTGGAGAAATAACTGATTGTATCTGAATACAGATTAAAGCATACTTTTTTAAACTTTATTTTTCTTGAGGTTTTTTTTTTTCACTGTATAGCTGAAGAAATTGAAGAAGCCTTGGGAAGATCTGCAAAGGTCACACAAACTACCCTCTGATTCTAGAGAAAACATTTTTTTCTCCCGTATCACAACTAGCATTAGGAGCTAAAAACCCTTGACTCTTTTAAGATGAAGTAAGGTGGCTTAATGGACAGAGCAATGGGCTTGGAATCAGGGAGTCATGAATTCAAATTGTACCTTGGATGTTTACTTGGATATGTGATCCTGAGCAAGCCACTTGATCTTTCCTAACCTCAGTTTCTTCATCTGCCAAATGGGGATACTAATAGCACCTATTTAGCAGAGTTGTTGTAAAGATTAAATGAGATAACATATACAAAGTACTTAAGTTTAAAGGCACTGTATAAATGTCAGCTATTATGTGTTATTTCTACTACAGCATTGCTATTTTTTCTAAAGCTATGGAGCTATATGGAGATATTTACATTTATGCTAAATGTTCCCAAACTTCAAATTTCACTGCTTTTTATATACTCTGTCTCCTTCTTTTAGTGGTCATTTAAAAAATAGACAGCTGCCTCTTTCAGTTGTCCGGGCTGGGGTCATTGTTAATGTCTCTGTACTAGGTTGTTAGAGCAGAAATGTAATGTGAGGGAGTGTACCAGTCTCTCCCAGATTGAGAGTGCTTGTAACTAAATAAATATAAAATAAGGATAAATTGCCTTTGAATGAGGACCTGAGGGGTTTTTCTATGTATAAAGAGTATGGGCTATGGGATGATTATTTTGGTTGATGAGAGAAATGTTTTTCCCCTCAAGTTTTTGACTATATTACAACTCATTGAGATCTTAGATAAGTGACTTCTGAATTAGTGAGATGTGACTTTAATAAAATACCTCTGTAGAGTCCTTTTGTAATTTCTAAAATGCTTACACTTACATTATTAAAATTAGTCTTTTATTAGACTATTTTAAGTGAATGTGCAGTGTTACTTGCCAAAAATAAAATTTGCCATTTAGTTGAAGCTTCTTTCCCGAACTCAAGTCCAGTAAGTGGAAGAGCTGGGGATAGAAACATTTGATTCACAATCTGAAGTTCTTTGATGAGATCTCTGAGCCAAATTATTTAAGCAATAGGTATTTATTGCAGTCTGTCCTAAGTCATTTGGCATGTAGGATATCTATCTGAATAGCTATGTTTTAGCCCCGTGTTTCCTCCTGGTCAGGGCTGTTGAAAAACTATAAAAAAAATTTCATCCTTCTCATCTATAATTATCTTCCCATAAAAAACACAGCACAAAAACAGTTTGTGCAGCAAATAGAAAGTGAGGTAACAAATAATGTTCTTAAGTCTCTTAAGTCAGGAATCAAACTTAGGTATTTAATTCAAGTTACATGATGACAAAATTAGTACAAATTGAAATGAATTAATATTTGCAATGACAAACAGACTATTCTCTAAATATGCCAGAAAAACTTTAACTTCAGCTGAATGAGACCCTTTAATAGACTAAGTTATATACCAGAACCCTAAGGCAGAAAGTATTTCCATCATTCATTTCAAAGACATCATGTATGAAACTGATGAAACAAAGGCTGTGGGTCACATCAACTTTGTTGATGCAAATTCTAGGTTATGTGTTTCCAGACTATTACCCTGAAGCTAGGCATGGGTTAAAAGATTACTGAGCTAACGAGCCTTTTTCAAAAGGTTAAATTCCATTTTGGAATTTTAAAAGATCTCAATCATAAAATTAGAATTAGAAACTGGGAGTTACACAGCATAATTACCTTAATGTTGTTGGATACAATTCTGAATTCACCAAATAAACAATTTCAAAGGCCATGGTAATCCCCAGTCTTCCTATAGTAGCTACTGAAGTTCTCAACCATGGTATTCCTAAGAAATAGAGAGAGAAAAGTTAGGGATTTAATGTAATTACTAGCTAACCATAAAATGCTTTTGCTTGGTCCTTCCCACAACCTTATAATTTTTGATCAAACAATAACCAACATATACTGTATATGTATATGTAATACATATTATGTATACATGCATATATATGTGTGGGACTGTATATGTGTGTATATATGTATATGTACACACACATATATAAATTTAATGGGATAAATACCCCATAGCATTCTTTCCTTCTACTGCAAATGACATTGCAGAGTAGAGCTGTGATAAACAGCAGAATAAAGCAGGCAAAGTTCTGTCTTGGCTTTCTTTTTCAGTTCCTAAAGGTATTCATTTTGTTCTTCACATAGAATCTTTAAAATAATATTCTGGCTGTTGTCATTCCTACTTTACATTATACTATTCTTTTATTCTTTTCTGCTCTGCTTTCCCCTTCATTTCATTTCAATACCACCTAGATAGATTAGTCTCACAAAACTAGAGTTGAAAGTAACCTTAGAGTCTAAGCCCAGAGAAGTCTCTCTGTCTCCCTACATGCACATACACATGCAACTTTTCAGACCACTAGAGAAATATCCCTATCCTTTGGAGAGGTATTCTATCTGTATTTTGAATAACTAACAAAAACTGCCTCACCTGTTCCAGAACATTAAAAAAACAAAAACAAAATAACTAGTTAACCCACTGAATTCCAGGCAGGGAAAATGTATAGGTTGTAGTTTCAGATATTTTTCAATCAGTCCTTGCTCTTCATGACCTCACTTGAGGTTTTCTTGGCAAAGATACTGGAGTGTCTTGCTATTTCCTTCTCTTGCTCATTTTACAGATAAAGAAATGGAGAAAAATGGGGTTAAATGTCTCCCCCAGGGTCAAAAGGCTATCTGAGGTCAGATAAAGATGAGTGTTCCGATTTTGGGCCGCATTCTATCCGCTGTCCACCTAGCTGCCCTCTCCGTAGGTAGCTAAATCAGTGAAATAAATTCTTTAGGATGGTTTTGGCAAAGCAAAGAAATCATACTCCTTTTCCTCCACTCCCAAAGTGTCATTTATTCAAGAAATATTTATTGAATAACATGTTCAGGGCGTTGTGTTAAATGCTATTAGGTATATTAGCTTAGATGAATAAGACTTATCACCTGCCCTCCAAAAGCTAATAATTACCAAAAGTTTTCTCAACATTTTAGCTACTTTTCTATGATCCCTTATTTATAGAACATTCTAGAGAAATGACTTTTTATAAATTGGTGATTTATTAATGAGTACTGCTCTTGTTACTCTTCCCTATTTATTCAGCAATATAAATTTTGCTAAGTCTTGGGGGGGAAGGGGAGGTACAGCTATTATTGATAGTCAGTGCAGTATAATGGAAAGCCAATTAGAACTGGCTTCAGAAGATTCCTCACTTAACTAGCTCTATGGCTCTGGTCAAAGTTTTCTGAACCATAAATCTAAAATGGCTCAGATGAATACTGTGTATTATCAATTATACATCCTACACACATAATTATGCAATGTATGCATTCATCAGTTATACAAAAATGGATAATAACTCTTGAATGGAACAGTGATGGAACACTGGTAGGAAAATACTTTTCTAATTTTAAGGCCCTTTATAAATATGGCTTGTAAAAATGGCAAAGGATAGAACACGCAGTAATATGTTCTGAGGCATACAGTTTTCACTAAAAAATAAAAATGACATAACAAAAAATATATGTTTTGAAAAGAAAATTTCAATTCCTTCATTCATTAGGACATTAACTTTGAAGTCTGAAAAAATTTTAATCTTTTAGGGCAATTCATTTTACTCCCAAAGAAATGAGCATTCTCCTCTCTCTGAAATAATTTTGCATTTACTTTGTATAGGTTTTTAGTTCATATATCTATGTACATGTTATGTCTTTCAAATAAAACAAAAGCTACTAAATGCTTACTGGATGAATGAATGAATATTAGAGGAGAATCTATTTCAATGAATTCAAATTCATTCTTTTAGTAAATATTCAACAAATGAGGAGGGAACCGCCCTGTAAATTACTAAAAGTAACAATCTAGCTGGGAGGAACAATGAGAAGAGCCCATTACTTTAATGCAAGTAAATGGTTTTGAGTAATAGCATATATTTTCGGTATAAAATCACTGACTATTTATCTATGTCTGTTTCCCCCCGATAAACTCTTGCATAAACAGTTAAAGCAGAGAGGAACATGAGAACAGAACTGACGCTTGCTAGACTTCCATCTGTTCCAGCACCAAACAGTTGTAAACATGTGTCTTATTCATGCTTTAGTGTTGCATTAAAGCCAAGTAGAAGGATGAAGAATCTAGTCCAATCCATTCCTTCAATGAGCAGGTGGTGCCCAGAGCCAGGTGCAAGATAATGAAGGCTGGATATTGTTGCCAAGCTCCCTGCATCATGCCCAAATTTCACAGTCTCTGCCAGCTTTATGCCATCCAGGAGTGAAGACTAAGTGCTGAAGGGAAATAACTTTACTACCCAGGCTTGAAACTTAATTTATTTCTCTAAATAAATTTAACTTGCAAGGGGAGTCCAGTTGAAAAGTACAATGGTAGTATAGGTACAAGATTAAGGCTGTATCTGTTGCTTGTGGTACAACAATATCCCAAATTCAGATCCTACCTCTGCATTCAATATCTGTGCAATTCTGGGTAAGTTATTTCCCTTCTGGGTTCTTATCTTCCTCATTTTTAAAACAGAGGTGGGGTGAGGGAAGAAGAAGAGTGGGAGAGAAAATCTTTCAATTCTGGTCATATGATCTTAGCCATTTTAATAATATCTTCTTCTGGGAAGTAATTTCTTTAGAAGTAATTGGTAAATGTTAGGAAGTAGTAGGTTCCCCCTTATTAGAGTCCTTTAAGCCAAAGTTCAAAGTCTATTTGACAAGTATATTATAGTGGGAATCTCATTATAAGGATGAGTAGTTCTAGATGGCTAATGATGTCCCTTAAAATGATTCTGTGCAATTTTTAAATGCATGGACTTGCGTGTGAGCACATAGAAATAAGCACAAATACAATCCCAAAAGTCAGTGACCATTTTTTAAGCATAAATTATATAGATTTTTCCTACATTAGTATTAGGAATACAAAAATGAAAAATGAGATTAGTCCTTCTCCTCAAAGATTTTCTAACTTAGAGACATTTACTTGGATATTTCTCTTCCTTTTGTCAGAGTTTAATTTTTACTTTCACAATTGCCTACAGATTTTGTATAGAATTACACAGTTATGGAATTGTAGGATGTTGGAGAGATGGAAGAGATCTTAAAATATGAATGTTAAAAATCAAATGGGATCTTCAAAGCCCTCAAAGTGAAAATGGGAAATCTTGAGCAGCCATGGCAGTCACCACATCAGTCCTGAAGAATTTAGTGCTTGGGTTGAAAAAGATTGTTATGTTCACATTAAGCTGTTTTGAAAAATATAGAGAAGTGTGATGTCCAAGTAGAAATGGAAATTTATCCAGGTACCTCGATTATTAGAAAATAATGGATCAAAAGAAAAAAATATGTAAAGCACAATAAAAATACTAGCTATATTCTCATCATTGTTAAAATGAATGTAGAAATAAAAATGACCCCAGTTTTGTAATTCATCTGAAAGTGACATCTGCTATTGAATGTAAAAGAAAGGCAGGTAGAGTGTACATCACAGAAGTACACTGTATTGGCAGAAGAGGTTTCCTCTTTGGGGATCTCTTAACACTGATAAAATCACAGGTCTGGAATCCCCTTCCCTCCGAATTAAATATACAAACCAGAAACCAGCATAATCTTACAAAAGTTAATGAAGATGCCTAATATATACATTTTATTTTGCTTCTGAATTTTTAAAAAATATTAAGTAGAAGTAAATTAGCATAATATGAAAATTAGTGCTGGTTTTAGAGTTACCTTAAGTAAACTGGGATTCAAATGATAAAATATTACAAATAAATATAATTCTTTATTTTTGGAAATTTCAATCAAGGCTCAAGAATATAGATTAATGCAAAACAACAACAACCATCAAAACCCCCCAAACTATCCTATTTGGAGCTAGAATATAGGCAGAAAAAATTTTATAGATGCCTATAACCTTTTTTGATCACAAATATTTGGTTTATTGGAATGAAAATTGGCTAATAAGTTTTCTTTTGAGGATACTATTGGAGCTGAATCTGTCAAAAGGCTAACTTGATACTAAAGCTCTGTTATATTATCCAGCTTCCTGACGTTTGCCCTACTGCTACTCTGCCTCCCAGTTCTGGAGTTGTCATGGAGCTATTTTGGCCTGATTGGTGATGATATCATGTAGCCTGCTCTAATTGGCACCCTGGACACCTGCTTGTCCTTCATCTGCTCTTTTGTTACACTTGTATTTCTTTGACAAAGGCCAGGAACCTAAGGCAGGACTGAACCCACTTTGTAATTTCATTAGGTTCACACTTTCCCTATAATAAGTAAATAATTAATCTCTCTCTCTCTCTCTCTCTCTCTCTCTCTCTCTCTCTCTCTCTCTCTCTCTCTCTCTCTCATCTCTCTCTCTCTCTGTCACTCTTTTTTTTTTTGTATCTTTCCCTAGAGTAGACATCTCTTTTCGTTTGATACCTTTTCTTCCAGCTCCTAATAGGTTAGAATTTTAATATAAGTCAGTGCCTGTAAGAATTTCAAAGCAACGGGTAGCTAGGTGGCGCAGTGGATAGAGCACCAGCCCTGAAGTCAGGAAGACCTGAGTTCAAATTTCTCCCAGACACTTGAACACTTCCTAGTTGTGTGACCTTGGGCAAGTCACTTAACCCCAATTGCTTCGGTTTAAAAAAAAAATATATATATATATATATATATATATATATATATATATATATATATATATATATATATATATATATATATTTCAAAGCAAGCTCTGCTAAGTATAATTAACAGAAGGATTCCGTTGCAAAAACTAAATAATGATTAATACACAATAGCTATTTCTTGTATCAATAAGCACATTCTTATCATACTTTAAGTTAGTGGAAGCCAATCATTGATCATACAACTGAAGAGAAAGAATGCAGTATTTGAAGTTAGAGTACCTAGGTTCAAATAAATATTTGACTACTTATTATACTAGCTCCTTCTGGGTCATCTCATCCACAAAATGAGAGGGTTAGATTATATGATTGCTAACGTACCTTCCAGGTATAAATTTATGATCCTATAATCTAAAGGGGCTATCACATCATCAATATTTTCTTGTCCTGTCATAGGCTTCTAAGAATTCTATTCATTGATAAATTCTATAAAAATAGTTACCTTCTGGTAAGAATGCTGTAACAAGACATGCAATTCCAGCTACTATATTGCTCACTGCAAAGGGAAGGCGTCTTCCAATACGCTCAATTGTTAGTAAAATCAGGAGAGCTCCCGGCAATTCCACAACTCCTGAGATAAAAAAATCTATGTAAAGATTTCCACCTATGATTCCCAGGCGCATGACAAGTCCTTGGTAAACCACTGCACTTGTGAACCTGGAATAATAGCAAGAAAAACCAGAGCATAACAAATAAGTAATGAACTTCAATCAAGAGGTGTAGGCAAGGGTCTTTGTAAAATTAACACACTTAAGGCTTTGAAAATTCAATGCAATTGGAACTTACCAAGCAAACATTAGAATAAGTGTGCATTTCCTCATTTGGGGAGTCCTCACCAGATCTAAAAAGGATGGATTACTAACCTCCTCATCTGTAACAGTGATCTAAAGGGAAAAAGTAGATTTCGAAAGTAGTATATAGCAATAAACGCCTCGATTTTAGAAGCTAGAGACTTGTTATTAACTAAATTCAAGGCAGCTGAGTTACTGACCCTTATCCAGGATCTTTAGCCAACTATCATATATTATTTTATTTTATGGATTGGGAGTAAAATTATTAACTTCATACTTAGTCTTCCATCTATGGCACATGGACCAAACCAAAAAGTTATTGCTCTGTTAAGAATTAAATTCTGCCACTATTATCCATATTAACTGTGAATGTTCAGAGAAAGATATATGGCATTTACTACTTGCATGTTAACTGAATATATTACTTTTGAAGTTAGAAAGATGAATATAAAAATAATTAACATATGTAGACCCTCCCAGCATTGTATTTTTTTTTTTTTGAAAAAAAAAAGTAGTTAAATCCAAAGACAGGAACTAAGAGTAATTGATTGACTCAAAGATAAATATCTGCAAGGGACATGAGATAATATCTAATCCAACTCTCTCATTTTAATGAGTAAAAAGTGGCTAACAAAAATAAAAAACCTTGCTTCCAATTCTTCCCCCCCCCCATACTCACTTTTTCTGCTTTCTTTCTTCTTCTTCCTTATTTTTTTGCCTCACTATGATCCCATTACTCTTGGGGTTGGAAGTTGCCTTTTACAAAAAGACTGTCCCCATCCCAAAAAAGAAGCCACTCCTATTTCAATCCCATACAGTCTCAATACTGATCCTAGCACTTGACTGAAGTTCATTCCTGGGTTAATAGTAATAATCTTCTGACTTTTAGATCCAATTTTTTTTTTCGTTTTCCTCATTCTGTTTGACCTATCTGCAGCTTCTGATACTGTCCTCTATTTCTCTCTCAAATACTCTCCCTATTATTGGTCTCTGTGTCACTATTCTCTTCTGGTTCTCCTCTTAACTTTATAATAATGTGCTTTAAAATTTTCTCTTTTTACTATGAAGCTGACAAATTAATAAATGTGAATATTTCTACGTGAAAAGAAGAACAAAAGAAGACAATTTATTCTTCTCCACTACATTTAATTTGCTTGTTTATATTTTAAATTTAACTTGGTATTTCCAACAATTAATACGGGGCTGTTTGTGTCCTATTCTGAACTTCCTTTTGCTCACTCCTGTTTATTTTTTAAATGATTTATCAAAGCAATGCTTTCTTTCTTTTAGGGTCATATCTATTTAGATCCTTTGATTACTCCTTCTCTTTTTTCTGTTCACCAAACATAGTCATTCTCTAAGGTTATGCCCATTCCCTTTTCTTTTTCTCTCTACATTTCTTCATCATAAATGTCATCGGCTCTCAAGGGTATATATATATATATATCACCTCTATAATTTTAGACTCCAAATTTATAAATTCAGCATTAATCTCTGAGTTCTACATTACCAACATCTGTTGGACATTTGTTTTCATCTTGATATTCAATTGGCACCTGAACCATACATGTTAAAAACCCAACTCATTTTCCTTTAGTCCACTCCCCTCTAAATTCTCTATTTCTCTTGATCATATCACTATTCTTCTCAACCCCCCATTCATTATCTTGACAGTATTATTTAAATAGTTTTTTTCAGATATACATAATAATGAATAAAGGAAGAATGTTGAAAACATTTTATGAAAGATAAAGGAAATCAGTCATGACATTGACAGATGTATTTTAAACCTCAAAACAAAATATTGGTTCATAATAATAATAAATTATGCATTGAGAATCATATTTTTTACAAAAAGCCTTTAAAACTTTTATAAATTATATTTATGATTTATATTTATATTATTATAATTTATATTTATGAGTATGATAAATTATTATTTTAGAATATGTCAATAAAATGTTAGGTAAATTTATTGAGTAACTTAAGATTTGAGGAATTCTTGAGAATTACTGTTTCTCATTCCTTAATCTTCAAGATAATATCCATTGGAAACTGGAAACATTAAAGGAGCTAAATTACTTCCCTTTCATTAAACACTCATTAGATTGGTAGGATGGCTCATGCCTATAATCCCTGCTATTGAAGAAGACTGAAGCTGTTGAACTATCCGAGTTTAGTAGTTTAGTGCTATAGTAGGGCTAAAACCATCATGGTGGCCACACCAAATTCAGCATTTAGTGGGGGGGAGGAGGGGGCAGAAGACAGCCTAATGAGGGACAGACCTGTCCAGGTTGGAAATAGGGCAGGTCCTATGCTAATCAACAGAGAAATTGGTCAGTCAATAGCTACATGTCCATCTAGGGTAACAAAGCAAGACCCAGCCTTTGCCCCAACTTCACAAAACAAAATAGTTATTATACACTTCCAGATATATACCTCATGTGTGTGTGTGTGTGGGGGGGGTGTGGGTGGGTGTGTTTGGGTAAAATTATTCACGTTACCTATAAATTGTCTAAACAGTTGATATAGTAAACAAGCAATTTCCTACTTCATACCGACATCTCTGTGTCTACCTGGCTGCAGTTATTTTGGTTGTCTTTAGGTTTTCCATTATGCTTCCATCCCCTCAGCATTTTTGTTTGTTTGTTGTCTATCTCCTTTAGAATATAAATTCTTTTAAGGCAGGAACTATTTCTTTTTTTTTTTATTTGTATTGCCAGCAACTTGGACAGGTCTGTCCCTCATTAGACAGTCTTGTGCTCCCCTACACTACATGCTGGACTTAGTTTGGACACTGCTTTGATTTTAGTCCTATTCTAGCTCTAATCTGTTAAACTCAGGTAGTCTAACAGCCTCAACCTCCTCCAGTAGCAGGGACTACAGACATGAGCCACCATACTCATCTACTGGTTTTTTAATGAAAAGGAAATATTATTCTGGAATGAGAAATAGGAGCTATCAAGAATTCCTCAAAACCTAAATTATTTTATATTTTCCCTAACATTTTATTCACATGTTTTAAAATAATATTTTACCATAATCACAAATAGTAAATCAATTTCTTATAAAAGTTCCAGAAGTTTTTGTAAAAAAAAAAAATGTAATTCAGAATGCATGATTTATTATTATTTATTATTATTATGAATATGCCTAGCATATAGTAGAAAATTAATAAACAAATTTTATTGGTTATTTATTGACTACTGACTGTGTTGGATTTGGCTTTTGCTTGATCATATCTATAGATAATTGAGCTATTTTATGAATAGATCATAGGATGATAGATTTAGCATTAGAAGAAGTC
Source organism: Sminthopsis crassicaudata (assembly GCF_048593235.1). Taxonomy (NCBI): domain Eukaryota; kingdom Metazoa; phylum Chordata; class Mammalia; order Dasyuromorphia; family Dasyuridae; genus Sminthopsis; species Sminthopsis crassicaudata. The sequence continues at coordinate 131,327,026 of NC_133620.1, forward strand.
ATATAATTCAACATCTTTATTTTATATTTTATATTTATAAACATATAAATATATATAAGCTTATATATATATATTTATAAAATATCTTTATTTTAAACATGAGGAAACATGAGGGAGATTAAATAACTTTCTAAAATTTCCCAAAGTTACAGGTAGTAAGTGACCAAAAAGGGATTTAACTTCAGGTCTTCTGACTACAAATTCTTTCTGCACTACATATACTATATTGATGTATTGATTTTTGCCCACAACTGTTAGGCACCAGATATTGCTTTAAAAAAAAAGTCCCATGGGTGGGAGAGGTAAAGGAGAGGGAGAGAAGACAGGGAGAAGAAGGAGGAAAAGGAGGAAGAAAAAGAGAAGGAAGAGGAGAGAGACAGAGAAACAAGACACAGAGAGAAAGAGACAGAGAGAGAGAGAGAGAGAGAGAGAGAGAGAGAGAGAGAGAGAGAGAGAGAGAGAGAGAGAGAGAGAGAGATCTAGAATCATAATTACAGAGATTATCTAATCTAGCCTTTCCATTTTACAGATTAGGAAATGGAGGCTCACAGAAATTAAGTGATTTTCCAAATTTACACAAATGCTAAATAGCAGAATTAGCATTCATACTAAAGTTCCCTGGATCCTAATCCAATGTTCCTTCCCCTGAATCATGAGATACACCATTTATTAGAGAGAATTGAATCATTTTTAGCACAATTCTGTTGACAAATATTTCTGTTGGCCTCAATGAACAATGAAAGACATCCAGACTTTTATTTCAGACATATCCTGACCAAGTAAAGTAGAGGAAGTATATAGAAAATTCAGGTCAGAACATTTTCCATAAATGAGTGAATATTTAGGATTATAAAGAAAAGTATGGGGAAGCATTTTTGATTGGATGAGATAATTACTTCAACATTCTAATTTGTTTTGTCATTATAAATAACATTTTAATGTTGTTCAACATCAACAGACATTTATTAAGTTTTAACTATTTGCAAAGTACCGAGCAAAACTTTAGTGATACAGAGTGTAGAGTGTTGGAACTCTGGAGAAGTATACTTGAAACAAGGATACTTACAAGGTGTCAACTCAGTGGAAATGATGAGATGATGGTTCTCTAATTTACATATACTTAGTACTTAGCATGATGATGTAATGGTTCTCTAGTTCACACATATTCAGTATGCTGTAATGCTGTAATTGTAATAGGGTATTTAAGGGCTGAGAGGACTAGATAGAAATGAAACCTTCCATCTTCGACAATCCTCTTGGAGGCTCTCCTATCTCCTGCACTCCTCCACTAAGATCAAGATTGGGTCCGACTGTGACAGACACAGACTGGGAAGGGGACAATAAAGACTTTAGACTCTATTCCTGTCCATTGTTGTGGTGACTATCCTGCTGAGACCAAGGCCCATCCAGAGATTCTCCAGAAAGCGAGGCTGGACATTACATTTTGGTGCCCTAAACATGGGGCTCTGAAAGAAGCACACTACATTTTGAGACTCTGGATGTAAGGACATACACTTAGTAGTTTGACTGATGCAATCATAAGCTCAGTGGAGAAGTCCCTTTGACCCAGAAATAGGGTGAGTATAAAAGTAAACAAGGAGGAAACTTTGGTAAGGACTAAACTAGTCACTTTCATTTTTCAGCTAAAATGGGGCAAATGTTAAGAAAAATAGTCTTCCCCACCCCAAGGGAAGTGTATAGCAAGCATAGTTAGGTTAATAAAGGAGCAAGGTTTGTTGGTAACTTGGGAGCAGATCATTAATATTAGAAATATTAGAGTGCATGTCTCCTTGGTTCTTGGAGGAAGAAAAATTAGAGCCAGATAAGGGGAAACTAGTGGGAGAGCAACTAATTGAATATTACGAAGACAATGGTCCTGATTAAATTCCTGAATAAACATTCTATATATACATCATAATACACTTGGCTATAAGTAAATACATAAGTTCTAAAATAAGGAAAAAGGAGAAAGAGCAAGAGGGCGATGGTACTGACAAAGCCGATGAAAAATATGAAGAATTGGACAAGAAAGGAGTTAAGTACAGCGCTAATGAAATTAAGGAGTGTGGTGCTTCTCAATCAGCACCACTCACGAAGCAGCTTTGCCCACCCCCATGACATGATTACAAAAGGCATTAATTAAAGCTAAAGATGAAAGACTGGATATATCTGACTTGAAAACAAAAGCATACCCTGTGATTGAAGAGTTTGACTCCTCAGGTCAAGAAAGAAGAATATACACTCTTTTTAATCTGGAAATTATCAAAGATCTGAAAAAGGCTTGTACTCTTTATGGGTCTATATCATCTTATCTTAAGATGGCATTAGAGAATTTGGCTTATGAAATTTTAACCCCTAGTGATTGGAAATCTAGCAAAGACATATTTAGAACCTGGACATAATTTGCTGAGGCTTTTTGAATATACTGAACTCTGTAGAATACAAGCCAAACAAAATAGGCAACTTGGAGTTAATATACCGGTCACCTTTGATCAATTAGCAGATGTAGGTCCTTATGCAGACAATTTAATACAGATTAATTACCCTGTAGTAGCATATAAGCAAATTGCTTCTGCTACTATCAAAGCATGGGGGGCATCCTCCCATGAAGACAAGATAGAGGGGAAGCCTTCACCAAAATAGTGCAAGGTCCAAATGAACCCTTTGCTGATTTCGTGGGACATCTGCAGACGTTGTCCTGAAATATTGGTGAAAATGCAGCAACAAAAATCATGATAAGACAACTTGCTAGAGAAAATGCTAATGATATTCTTTATAGGACATCCTTTAGAGGAAATAATAAAATGCTGTGCCACAAATATCTTTTATACCCAGGCTATGATGCAGAACATGGTAAGACAGGGTCCCTTTTGGCAAGGAACTTCCAGAGAGACTCATCAATGCTTTCAATGTGGTAAAATAGGGCATCTGACAGCTCAATGTTGGCATAGAAGACAGGGTAGGAGAACAAGACCCAAAGCCCTATGTCCAAAATGCAACAGAGGCTTCCATTGGGCATCAGAATGTAGATGGACTCAAAGAAACAAGAATCAGGGCCCAGCTCCAGGACAGGATTTGCTTGTATCTTTACAGATGGAGAGAAGGAATCAGATGGGATGCCAATGAGCCGTATTTGCCTTGTCTATCAGAGAGAGACAGAAAAAAAAAAGAGAAAAACCTCGAAACAAAGGATAAAACTCAAGAAACATCAGGTGGTTCTATTTCTGACTACATGTGCCACTGAAAAAGCATGACTGTTAGCTTTATGAATATGGCAATTGACTCATGAACATCAAAAATTGTTAATGACACTGTTATAGGACTTCAAAATATGCAGGAATCATTGGATTTCCTGACACATGAAGTAATGGACAATAGATTGTTTTGGACTATCTCTTGGCTGCTGAAGGAGGTATATGTGTGATTGTTATTTATATACCCTCCTTCTAAGACTTATGGACATGTATAATTCCTCATGTTGATTCATATTGTTTGTTACATCACTACTAGCCTGTGTTATATTAGTATGTGCTTGTGTAATACCTCCCATGCTGATAGATTTATGTATACCTATTTCAAGTAAGACTGATCAGACCAGATGAAACCTGTTAACGATTTCAAGTTTGGTGTTCTCATCTCCCTGAGAAGTCAGGGAGGGTGTGACCACCTGTGTTCTAAAACTAAAGAAAGCAGAAGATGTAGAGGGCCGGAACTCTGGAGAAGTATATTCAAAACAAGGATTCTTACAACAAGATGTTAACTCAGTGGAAATGATGAGATGATGGTTCTCTAGTTTACATATACTTAGTACTTAGCATGATGATGTAATGGTTCTCTAGTTCACACATATTCACTATGCTGTAATGCTGTAATTGTAATAGGGTATTTAAGGGCTGAGAGGACTAGAAATGAGACATTCGATCTTTGACCATCCTCCTGGTGGCTCTTCTGCCTATTTCACTAAGACCAAAGCTGGTCCCAAGATCCTCCAGAAAGTTAGTATGGACATTACAACTGAGATATGTAAAATAACCTTCATCCTCAAGAGATGAAGAGCTATAATTAGATAAATATATGTAATAGATATGTTATATATATATATAATATATATTTATACATATATGTATATGTAAAAACATGCATTAGAAGGATAAGATTCCACAATATAAAGATGATTTTGGTTGATTGATCCATGGCAAATTACTATTGTGTTTTATTAAAGAACAAATCCAGCTGGTCTTTGATTTAGAAAACATTCTCCATAGTGATACCATTCTTCTGAAAAGTTATCCCTTCATTTTTAAAACATTCATAGATCTTAAAGACAAAAGGAGAAATTAAGTTTGAATGAATTCACAAAAGGTATATATTGAAAGGCTTAGGCAATCTGATATCTCTCTCCCACTCCCATATCTGGTATATGGCAGAAAGATATAGGACACAACTACTTCCAAAGAAGTGAAAAATGAACCTCACACTGATGGCAATGGAGAGGGCAATGATATGAGGTGCCTATGACATATAATAAATAAGGAATTCCAATGAACAATAGGAATATGTTATCAAAGAATTGTTTAATAGGAAGAGAAAATGTCATGCGGCAACAATGACAGATGACCGGGTAGGCAGAGTTTCACATCTTTTTGTTGTTAAATAATTTTCAATCATGTCTGACTGTGATACAATTTGAGATTTTTTTGACAAAGGTACTGGAGTGATTTGCCATTTCCTTTTCCAACTCAATTTACAGATGAGGAAATTGGAGGCAAATAAGGTTAAGTGACTTGCCAGGGTCACAAAGGTAATGTCTGAACCCAAATTTCAACTCTGTTCTTCCTGACACCAGGTCAGATGCTCTATCCACTGAGCCACCTATTTGCTCTTTGAACTGGTACCCTCAAATTGTCAAGAGAACTTTAGGAAGTTCTTCACCATGTTGGATCAACTAGGAAAAACTTTTGAGAGGACCTAGACAAAAACAATATTGGATGGGAAAGTATGGATGGGATGACATTGCTGGAGGGAATACCTGAACTGATAAGGATATAAATCCATCAGAATATTCTAGAATGCTTTTTACAACAAAGATAATCAACCAATTAATAATTATTTAAGTACCTACTCTGTGCTAGACAGTGAGGACACAAAAACAAGAAGGGAAATGAAGTTGCAAAAAATATAATTAGACTTAGTATTTTTTAAAGGAATAGAAGTCCTATATTAGATATAAATCTTCTTTTTACATTTTATCACACCTGCAAGTAGATTTCAAGACAAACTTTAATCTTTTTCATTTTATCTTTTTGAAGCTTGTCACCAAGTAATATGATTGATGATGGGAAAGTGAAAGGTATAGTTAATTGAAATTTAGCTTTGGAACCAAGAAAACTTGTACTCAAGTCCTATATCCCGGCAGAACAAACCTGGACAGATCACTCATCCTCTCTAGGTTCCTGGTATCTCTCTAAGATTCCTTTAAAAGAGAGATGATGATCTGCATTGGCAGAGGATATTTCTCAAAACTTCCTTCTGATGATAAAATCTCAAGATCCCAAGTATCATTAAAAAAGACCCATAAGAGGGTTACATAGGGTTTTGTTTATTTCACCTACTCTGTCTCATTTTTCCCCACTTTACTTGCCTGCTTCTCCTTAAATTCTGCCAGATTGATTTTGAGTTTCTTCTCCAAAATAAGGTAATACCACCCTGGAAAATTTTATTCATTGTTCCTCTGGCTAATTTAACACTGTTTAGAATTTTTCTAAAAGCTTCCCTGATAGTTTCTTTAAAGTGACCTTTTTATTTAGCTGGGAGAATAGTTGCTAGGAATAACATTTGGCTACCAGCATAGTCCCTCATTCAAATTTTGCTTATTGCTCTAACCCTTCAATGAATTGTTTATGAAAAGCCCGAATACACCCTTGGTTTGTTTATTTATGTACCATAAACAAATACAGAATGTCCTAAAAGTCTTAGTAAGCTTTAGTAGTTTAAAAGTGGACTAAGACTTTGGGGACTTTGATATTTTCTTACCATATGCCCTGTATGAATAATCCCTACAAAGGAAAGAATGAACTGAGAGTTGGTAGCATTAATAGCACCCTCTTGAATAAACTCAGCTAAAATATAGAATTTAATCCTATTTTCCCAATCAAGATTCTTAAACTGACTATAATATATTCTTAAATAAAGATCAAAGACTTTCTAACCTTTTATTGATTAGATGGTGTTCTGAACAAGAACTTTCTATGAACATGGTTTTGTTATTTCTATAAAGATTAAAGTCAGTTTTTAAACACTTTCTTGTCAGCTACCTTGTTCCTACAACACAATAAAAAAGAGACAGTAATGATAAAAGCAATTCCATCTTCTTACATCGTATTCCCTTCTATATACTCCACAGTCCAGGAACACTGGTCCTTTGGAACCAAGAAAACCTGTACTCAAGTCCTATATCCTGGCAGAATAAACCTGGACAGATCACACAATACTCCATCCCCCGATTTTGTGTCTTTTTATTGGTTCTTCCCAATGCCTGGATATGTCTCTTTCCTCATTTGGGTATCTTGACTTCCTTCAAATCTAAATTAAAATCTCCCTTTCTGCAAAAAATCTTTTCTAGTTCTTCAAAATCTCCTTCCTTTCCTATAAGATTTTCACCAACTTAACATACATATGTGTGTATATGTATTTTATATGTATATTTATAAATCATGTTTGGATACAAGGTTAGCATTTTGTCTTTCCCATTAAACTGTGAACTTCTTGAGAACAGGGACTATTTTTGTTTTTATTTTCTTTTTATCTCCAGCTCTTAGCACAGTACCTGGCACATATTAGATACTTAACAAATGCTTGTTGATCGACTTAGATTTGCCTAGCATGAAACCACCTTATTATCATGATATCCAACAGGGATCACTAGGGAGGATATTTTGGAAACATTTTTTACCTCCTCTCCCTTTCCAGGGACTGAATGAATGGAATTGATCATGCCAAGTTCCACCACTTGGGGTCTGGTTCAGGTGCCTTCTACCATCATCTCCTTTATCTCTACTCTATATAAAGAGGTGGTCCCTTTCCTTGCCAGGCCAAATTCTTTTCTACATGCACAAGTAATCCCATTCCCTCTGATTTCTGTAGCACATTGTTCTATCATAACTATTTTTAAAAATTTTATTAAAGCTTTTTATTTTTCAAAACATATGCATGGATAATTCTTTGACATTAACCCTTGCAAAACCTTGTGTTCCAATTTCCCTTCCTTCCCCCACCCCTCCCCTAGATAGCAAGTAGTCCAATATATGTTAAATATGGTAGAAATATATATTATAACTATTTTTACAAAGCTCTCTGCCTACTGCTATTTTCTTTATATTTACAATCATAACAATCTTCCTCATCTTCAAAAATATGTCCCTGCTATTTATTGATTTATAACTTGTAGTGTGCTGGAACTCTGAAAAGATATACTTAAGACTCAGAATAGTTGACCAGATAATAATTCTCTAGTTATTGATGTATTCACTCTAATTAAGTACATATACTTAAGGTAATATGGTGATGTAATGGCTCAAGTATAGTTGGGTATGCTCTATGTGAGATAGTGACATAATCCTACTGTAGTATTTAAGGGAGACACAGACACAGAGGACTCTGTCTGTCTGTCTGTCTGTCTCTCTTCTCTCTCTCTCTCTCTCTCTCTCTCTTCTTTCTCTCTCTCCTCCTCCCTCCCCTCCCCTCCCTTCCCCTCCCTTCTCTCTTCTTCTCTCTTTTCCTCTCCTTTCCTCTCCTTCCTCCTTCACTTCTCCACCTAAAGACCAAGGACTAGGGCTGATCCTGAGGTCCTCCAAGAGCTAGCCCAGGCATTATAATAACTCTTCTCCCTTTTGTGACTAAATTCTTTGGGAAGACCACTTCCTTCCCTTTCATTCTTTTTAAAAAAATTCATTATAATTTGACTTCCCACGTCATTATTAAACAAAAGTGTTCTGTTCAAAGTAACTAATGAATAACTAAAGTTATTCAATCCTCATCCTTCTTGACCTCTCTGTAGCCTTTAACATTATTAATCACTCTCCTCTGATTATTCCTTCTTTTTAGATTTTCATGACACTACCTGGTTTTCTCCTAGCTCCACCCACCTTTCTATTTATTTCCTGGATCTTCACTTACTTCATGTCCACTAACCATGGAGATCCCTCTCTGGATCTCTTTGTCTTCCACTTTAGTAAATCACTTATTAATCTCATAAGCTTTCATGGTTTCATTTATCATCACTATGAAAATGACTCTCCCATGTACTTGTCCTTTCCTAATCTCTTTTGCCTTAACAGCCAGGCTCATATCTCTAACTGTCCATTTAGGCATATTGAACTGGATGTCAATATCTAAATTCAATAAATCTGAACTCATTATCTTTTTCTCCAAATGCTCCCTGTTGAATGTACTACTGTTCTCCCATTAACCAGTTACCCAACTTAGATGCCATCCTGCTCAAAACATAACTTGATTTGGGGACAAGGATTAGGCCTGGAATTGCATTGATATAAAGAATCGTGAAGTAAAGACTCTAAACTTTATAATGATTTCAACCCTTTATCTTTCCATGATTTGTAGTTTCACTTATTAAGAAAATTCATCAGGGCCTGAATTATAACCCCCTGGAATAAGGGGGAATTAAATCTAGTCTCTGTTTCTCTCTTTTGTTTTATTGCTACATGCAATATGATCTATTACTTAGTGTTTTTCTGCTATTTGAAAACTTTCTCACTGGTTATTTGTATTTTAAACAGCAGTTCACTAAATAAAGACTGTGTTTTTTTTTGTAACAGGAAGTGAGGTGAAGATGGGAAGGAGGGACACTTGTGCAAATTAGCTGGCTGGGAGTCTACCTTACAGTTTACCAATCAATAGATGGCCTGGGTGTTTAGGGCATTTTTATAACATTTATTAATGGTCAGGGTGAAGGGAAAAAAACAGGTTTGGAATTATAAGGTCCAGGTAAAAATGAAATGATAAAAGATTTTTTTCAGATAAAGGAAATCTGGAAAACAGAGAAATGATTGACACTTATGAGTGATGGTACTCAAAGGCATAATGATCTCTGTGTAGATAAAGTAGAATGGAAGAACAGGTCATGGGAAGGTAACTGAGTTGACTGAGGAAGTGGGAAATTAGGCTAGTTGAGGGAACATTAATATGTATGTATCTTCTAGAATGAGGGCAGAAATTGGGGTAGAAAGATTGAGCCCGACACTGAACTCATTAAGCAAGGAGGGATAATGTATCTTGGGTGGGACAGATGGCACAAAAGATAATGGCTAACAGGATCTAGATTGGACATCATGAAGCTCAGATGAGGAGAGACTGCTTAGTAGTGATAGCAGGACAATTGGGCACTAACAATTTGGAGCAGGGAATTATTGCATTTCTCTCATTACAATTAGTCAGGATATGAGTGAAAAGTGTAGTCAGTTACTAGATGCAGTATTATCAGGAGGAAGTCAGGCTTTAGTGAATGGCACAAGATGAATGGAAAGCAAAAAGGATCAGGCACTTCAGAGAGCACTATGGGAAGAGAGAGCAGGTCTGGAGAAGGATATTTTTGGTGGGCAGGGGAATGTAGGATTGAGGGAGTTAGGAGTAAAGGAATGGGCAGTTGGGATGGCAAATATGGTTTGTACATCAGCAGTCAAAGGTTCAGAATCACTGGAATGGAAGAAAATAAAATATGTGCTAACCACTGGTGAATAAATTCAGGCAAAGCATAATGGAAGAGCAGTCAATAGGGACAGGTAACTAAAATGTTCAAGGTTCTCCCTCAAAGCCCAAACTGATGTCAGGTAATAGGTGGATCCAGAGTGGGGTGTTTCATGACAAGGAAAAGCGTATGTTCCAATGCAGTCTATTGAGGAAGCAGGAGGGAGAAATTGGAACAATTTAACAAGCTGCAGAAATGGCGGTTGGGATTGGGCTCTTATAGAGACTTCCTTCCAAATGACAACTAATGCACATAATAATATAGCTTTGGAAGGGGCCTTAGATTTCATGTAGTCCAAACCTTCATTTTACAATTGACTCTTAGTCTCCCTGTGTTGTGCCATAGTTCCCTTTTATTGTCCTGACTCAGTTTCCCCAATTGTTCTACCTCAGTTTCCTCCGGTTGCATCCCCCTTTTTTCTGCTCATTAGAACTGAGATAATTAGGACTATGGAAATCTGGCATTCCAAATGATAAAACTCCAGATGTACTATCTCAGATACCTAATTAGTATTTCTAAATCCAGACTTCCTGTCTCTAGCTGGTCACCTCCTTACCTCCCAGTTAGAAAGAAGTTATGGTCCTACCCTCAATCAGAACTGGATTGATGGTCCCTGCTTAGAGATTCCCACTCACCAGAGTTTGGACTGCACTTTGTCTTAGAGCCCCAAGCTTGGAGCTATGAGTATATATGTCATTGAGAACTCACATTCATCACTGGATGCTTAGAAACATCAGCCCTGGGGGCAACATTCCCCCAGCAAATCTCTCCCTCTCAGAAATCCAAATAAAATATTAAAAACTCTCTAATGTCTATCTTGCCTCAGTTTCTCTGGCATTACACCTGTTAATAATTGGTTGATTCACTCATTGAGTCATTGACTCATTTAATAAACATTATTCACAATATTCTGTACATCAGGCAGTTGTTATGCCCTGCCAGGTGCTTTATCTCAAACCTTGCTGGAATAATTCCCCCTTCTTTTGAGTATTGCCCCTTCCCTAGCTGTCTCCTGCCTTCATCTTGATCCTTATCCTATGAGGTCCCTTTAAGATTCCTTTCCGATTTCCCAACCCCCATGGCTGAATATCCAGGCCCAGCCCCCACTGGATCTGAGCTGACTTGGGTTTTCTCAGCCCCCCACAAACAGTTTTTCCCTTATCTGAAAAGCCCGCCAGAACTTGGGGCATTGCCCACAAGTCCCTTTTAGGTATAAAAGACCCAAGCTGGAGCTCTCTCTTTGCAGGAGCCCTTCCCCCAAACATGGTATCCTTCCAGCCATGTAAAGGTTCTTGCCCGCCCAGTGACCACCTTTGGCACTGGCAGCTTTCTAACTGAACTTTACTTCCAAATTTCTACAATAAACCTTTTATTTATCAATTTAGGTTTTCGGGCCTGTAAATTCATTTACAGGGGACACTGCGCCTCATGGGATTATCTTACTATCTTTGCACCAACCAACGGGGTTCTCCCTTTCCTATCTCTCATCACTATCAGGATTAAATTATAATCCTTTCCTGGAATTATGACTTGTCTGCCCACTCAGTGTCCTCACCCCCCCCCCCTTATCTGCCTTCTTTTGCCCTATCAGATGGTATACTCAGGTTGTGTATCCTGTTTAGCTATACAAGTTCCCTGCCTCAGTTGGGCCAAATTATTTTTGAACACAAGTTCCATTCAGTCAACTAGTCTAAAACACTCCACATTAAAAGATTAAAAACCAATCTCTGTTGCCTCAGTTTCTCGGGCATTACACAACAAAGAAAACACAACATTTAAATAAGAAATGGTCCCTGCCCTAAGAGGGCTTATAATCTAGCAAAAATGATTAGACATGTAAACAGATGAACATAAAACCAATTAGGTTATAAGCATATAAAGAGTAATTATGGAGTACTTAAAGGAGTACAGAATACTAGATGAAAAATCTGCAAACAAATATATCATTGTATGAGGAGAGTTACTTTAAAAAAAAGTATTCTTTCAATTTTTCAGTACTAAGAATTGTCATTCTCTAGTCCTACATTTTATGTTTGGGTTTTTTAAAGTGAGAAATATCTAGAATCTTAATCTTTTATATTAGTAGATAGGTTCCATATAAAAATATGTCACTTTTCATAAACATGCCAATAGATACATTATTTATTGATAGTTGGGAAAACATGGGTACTCAAAGGGTTGATTTTTCCCATAACTGCAATAATCTAGGGACAATAATAAAGGTAGTGATGAATAACAATGGAGCTAATTTGACAGACTAATATTATCACTCATTCTTTCATTTGTTTAAGAAATCATTATTATATAGATAATCTATTTTATGAATAACCATTGAGATACAAAGAAGAATATATGAAATTAACTGAGTGAAGACACTCTTATGGAGACTTTAAAATAAGTAGAGCTGTAGCAACTGTTTTAGCTTAGAATGGAAGAAAATGAAATATGTGCTAACCACTGGTGAATGAATTCAGGCAAAGCATAATAGAAGAGTAGTCAATAGGGACAGGCGACTGAAATGTTCAAGGTTCTCCCTCAAAGCCCAAACTGATGGCAGGTAATAGGTGAGCCAGAGTGGAATGTTTCATAACAAGGAAAAGTTTAGGTTCCAAGGTATTTGTTCCTTCCTCTTTCCCACCACCTCTTACTTAGCATTTAAGTACCTCTTTTAAAGGCAGTTTATTCTTTTGTTTCTGGGTTAGGCTTGCCCCCTAAGAATATAAGCCTAGAGTTCCCCAAACAAGGGGAGAAAAGATCAAGCTGGAGGGGGAGACGGGGAGGTTTCTGCTTCAGACTATTTAATCTTGTGTTTTGCAGTTTTTACTTTGTGCGCCTTTTACTGACAAACATCTTGTCAAATGAGAGATGCCTTTTTTTGAGAGATCATAATAAGCCCTTTTTTGCTTTTTCTTACTCTGAGAGTAAATGATTGTTTTTGTGGTGGATACTATTCCACACAAGAAGAATAACACATGGCCCTTGCTGGAGACTTTTTTTTTGGACAGTAGATAATTTTATCATTTATCATATATGAGTCACTATTTGGGAACTAAAAGGGAGATTTTTTTCTTTTAGATGCTATTAGTTTTTTTCAAAGTCATATTATCAAGAGGTCTTTCAAGCACTTAGTAAGAGTGAAAGAAAAAAAAGACATTAATTGGTAATCAAGAGACAATTTTTAAGAGACAAATTAAGAGACAAAGAGATAATTAAGAGACAATCATTGGTAAAAATTGGATTTTTTTTCCTAAGCCCAATTTCCAGTGACACCCTATGCATGCTAGAAGTAATTTCCAAAAACTCTATACTCTTAAAAGTGTCCTGGCATCATAAAACTTTGACCTGCTTGGTGAATGGAGGTTTTACCTTGGTCCCCTATATAAATCACAGATTTAAAACATCTTGGAATTTGCAGGGACAACAAATAACTGGTGCAAAGGATATTGGAACAAGAATTTACTAAGCGATTTTTTTTTTTAGTTTCTTAAAAAAGTTTACCTTACTTTTCTCCAAGAGAATATTAAAAGTGGATTTAGTGGAATAGAAATGTTCACATTAACTAACATCAATATGAGGACTTACTGCCTATTTAAATGGTTTGGTGTTTTGCCTTTTGTAACACAAGTTTTCTGAACAATTTTGGGCCTTCAGCCAGTCCTTTTGTTAAAACATGATGGAGGGAAGATATTTAGTGCCATTAGTTTTGAGCCTGGGTGGAAAGATTCCCTTCCCCATCCCACACTCTGCTGGGCATATTGCCTAGAACAGCAAAAAGTGCGTTTATTCAAAGGGTCCCATGGGGGGATCCAAAGTGCAGCCTGGATATTAGCTAAGGTTAACCAGTTGCAGCTGTGGGAAGCATAGGTCATGTGTATGAACATTTCTCAAAAACAAAATTAAGAATTTACCAAGTTCAAGCAAGGTGACAGGTAGGGGGAAGGGAACATATTTAAACTTTAAAACCCAAGACTAATGACTCTAATAAGTAGCTTAATAACTTTTATGGGGACAAAGAACATAAATTAAGTATAATATTTTATCCCCTACTAATGTAGTTAAATGTAGTGATAAAAATTTTATAATAAGTTATTAACAAGCCTTAATTATTTGAAATAAGAGTTTTCCAAAACACTGAATGTAACATACTCTGGTATTTAGGATATTTAATCAGATGCATTAAGACTCATGTAAAGAAACTAACCTGGAGGGCAGCATTCCAATATTCATTCATTTAATAAATATTGATTAAGTGTCTACTTTGGGGCAGCTAGTTGGTTCAGTAGCTAGAGAGTCAGGTATGGAGGAAAACTCAAGGTCAAATCTGGCTTTAGACACTTACTAGCTATGAGAAGTCACTTGACTCTGTTTGCCTCAGTTTCCTTATTTGTAAAATGAGCTGTTCCAGTATTTTTGCCAAGAAAAACCCAAATGGGGTCATGAAGAGACAGAAACGACTAAAACAAGACAGCAACAAATAATAACAACAGTATCTAAATATGCCTGACATTGTGCTAAGTGCTGGGAATTTTAAAAAGAAGCAAAAGACAGCCCCTGCCTGAAGAAACTTACAATCTTAATGTATCACAAATCAATTGCTACTTAAGGAGCAGAAGAACAAAAAGTAACTTAAAAGAAAATGTAAATAAAAAACCAAAGCTACACTCATATACAAAAACGTCTGACCTCAACAATTATTTTCTTCTAGCCTTTATTGAATTTTCAAAGAAAGGTGTAGCTATAAGATAATGAATTCTGGGACTCAAAGAAATCTCAAAGATTCTTTAATTTCTCTTCAGTCTCTGAGAGCCAGGGAAGATCTTCCAGACCCCTTAGCCCACAGAAATCAATTGTAAACTTAATTAAGATGTGGAAGGCAAAAGGAAGTCAATTCTGTAGCATTTTAGATTAATAGGTGAGTAATTTCTCACAGAAATGAAAGAATAAAAATCCTCAAGGAATCAACTTATTTTCAGCTGAATGAGATTGTAATCTTGATGCATAGGAGGGTGGTAGCTTTGCCATTTGGCTTTCATAGGTGAGCTTTCACTTCATCTTCTTGGGAGCGAGGTCACTTTCCTGGACATTTCCATGCGAGGTAGCTAAGTAAATATTAGCCTCCTCACACTTACTACTCCCCCTTTCTTGCTCTCTTGTATGTCTTTCTCCATCTGAATTTAAGCTCCTTGAGGGGAGGGACTGACTTACTAGCATATATTTATATCCCTCGTACTTAGTACAGTGCCTATCACATAGTAACCATTTAAAAAACTCATTCTGTCTGTCTGTCTGTCTCTCTCTCCGTCTTTCTGTCTCTATGTGTCTCTCTCTAAATCTCTCTCTCTGAAACTGTTTTTGTTTCTGTCTCTGTCTCTCCTCCTCCTTCTCTCCTCTTCTCTTTTTCTCTGTCTCTATACCACACCCTAATTTCTTTCTTTCACCCTCTCTCTTGTCTGTCTTTCTATCTTTGTCTTTCTCACAGGTCTAAATATTTATTCTATTTAGATCTCGAACTAGAAAGAACCTAAAAGCTAACCCCTTTCCTTTGGAGATGAAGAATGGAATTCTTTGAACATTAAGTGATTTGTCCAACATCACACAGGTTGTAAGCAACATAACCAGGACTGGAATCCAAGTTCTCTGCAACCAATTTCTAAGATTTTACTGCTTCACTATGATACATCCATTTCTGTGGGTAGAAGCTTAGGGTCATAGGACCAAAAGATTTGGAATTACAACAGGACATGTCCTGTTTACATGACATTTTCATGACATGTTTTCATGTCTATTTAATAGATGTGATGAGATTGTGGGTTCATCTCTCAACTAAGATTCTACTGTCCTGCTTTGAGAATATTTTCAGATTATAACTACTGGTCAGGGTAAAGATACTAGTGTGGGTCACTAGAAAAAACATAAACAAGGGTTTATGTCAAGTGTGCCCTCTGATATTTTTAGATCATGAATCACTAATCAATAGGCATGAAAAAGCTACTGGGTTTTCTTGTTTCAAGACTATATTGAGTCTTATTGAGTCTATTCCTATGATTATTCCCTATACACATGGCAAAATGCCACCAAACATTACTTATTATGCCCTAATTTTCTTTACAATACTCTTCATCAGGAACTTGATATAATTTTACAATTCTATATCCTGAATGGACAAACTGGTAAGTATTGATTTGCTTTTAACAGAATAGATAAGCAGTTTTAAGATGAAAATATGAAAAGCTAATTTGAAGTGAATTTGGCAACATGTTAGAATTTACTGTCTTTCTACTTCTTCCATATACTCCAAATAGTTGTATATTGTCTTCCTTCTGCCTCATTTTAGCTTCATTCTATATTTATTAGATCCAGTAGACTAAAATATTTCTTTTTTTTTTGTGGCTTTTTTATTTTATTTTATATATATATATATATATATATATATATATATATATATATATATATATATATATATATTATAATATTATCCCTTGTATTCATTTTTCCAAATTACCCCCCCTCCCTCTATTCCCTCCCCCCGACGACAGGCAATACCATACATTTTACATGTGTTACAATATAGTCTAGGTATAATACATGTGTGCGAATATCATTTTCTTGTTGCACAATAAACATTAGAATCCGAAGGTACATGCAACCTGGGCAGACAGATATTAGTGCTAACAATTTTCATTCCCCTCCCAGTGTTTCTTCTCTGGGTGCAGCTACCCCTGTCCATCATTGATCAACTGGAAGTGAGTTGGATCTTCTTTATGTTGAAGATTTCCACTTCCATCAGAATACATCCCCATACAGTATTGTTGTTGAAGTGTACAGTGATCTTCTGGTTCTGCTCATTTCACTCAGCATCAGTTGATTTAAGTCTCTCCAGGCCTCTCTATATTCCTCCTGCTGGTCATTTCTTACCGAGCAATAATATTCCATAACCTTCATATACCACAATTTACCCAACCATTCTCCAACTGATGGACATCTATTCATCTTCCAGTTTCTAGCTACAACAAAAAGAGCTGCCACAAACATTTTGGCACATATATGTCTCTTTCCGCTCTTTAGTATTTCTTTGGGATATAATCCCAGTAGTAGCGCTGCTGGGTCAAAGGGTATGCACAGTTTGATAACTTTTTGGGCATAATTCCAGATTGCTCTCCAGAATGGCTGGATTCTTTCACAACTCCACCAGCAATGTATTAGTGTCCCAATTTCCCCACATCCCCTCCAACATTTGTCATTATTTGTTCCTGTCATCTTAGCCAATCTGACAGGTGTGTAGTGGTATCTCAGAGTGGTCTTAATTTGCATTTCTCTGATCAGTAGTGATTTGGAACACTCTTTCATGTGAGTGGATATAGTTTCAATTTCTTCCTCTGAGAATTGTCTGTTCATATCCTTTGACCATTTATCAATTGGAGAATGGTTCGGTTTCTTATAAATATGGTCAGTTCTCTATATATTTTGGAAATGAGACCTTTGTCAGAATCTTTGTTTTTAAAAATATTTTCCCAATTTGTTACTTCCCTTCTAATCTTGTTTGCATTAGTATTATTTGTACAGAAACTTTTTAGACTAAAATATTTCAATATGTCTGGTGATCAGTGACTCATTATTGGTGCCCCTACAACTGATAAAACTCACACACAGTTAGCTTGAGTTACCTTGCCTGTTGCTTTGGGTAACAGGATACAAGCCAAGAAAAATTTAATTTAAATTTACATTTAAAAAAAAAAAAACAACTTTCCAAAGTGTACTTGGACTCATTTTATCATGAGTCTCTATCACTAAGTTTACACAGAGTATCACCTGGCAACAAGCTTTCTCTTGATAAGGCTCATTTCTCTGAACTTAGGCTAGACTGTTGATAGGTTACATTTCAAGCTTTTCCTAAAGCTGCTAGATGCTGACGCAGCTTGAATTCCACTGGACCTTTGAATCCTGGGGTTGTCTACATGCTCTGATCAAGTATCACAGAACATTAGTAGTAAAAGATATACTTGGTGAAAATACATGCCATCCAGCCCTCTTTGTAGTAGCTAGAAACTGGAAACTGAGTGGATGCCCATCAATTGGAGAATGGTTGAATAAATTGTGGTATATGAATGTTATGGAATACTATCATTCTGTAAGAAATGACCAACAGGATGATTTCAGAGAGGCCTGGAGAGACTTACATGAACTGATGCTGAGTGAAATGAGCAGGACCAGGAGATCGTTGTATACTTCAACAACAATACCATATGATGATCAATTCTGATGGATGTGGCCATTTTCAACAATGAGATGAACCAAATCAGTTCCAATAAAGCAGTAATGAACTGAACCAGCTACATCCAGTGGGAGAACTCAGGGAGATGACTGTGAACCACTACATAGAATTCCCAATCCCTCTATTTTTGTCCGCCTGCATTTTAGATTTCCTTCACAGTCTAATTGTACACTATTTCAAAGTCCAATTCTTTTTGTTTAGCAAAACAACTGTTTGGACATGTATACATATATTGTATTTAATTTATACTTTAACAAATTTAACATGTATTGGTCAACCTGCCATCTGGGGGGGGTGGGGAGGAAAGGAGGAGAAAAATTAGAACAAAAGTTTTGGCAATTGTCAATGCTGTAAAATTACCCATGCATATATCTGGTAAATAAAGACTATAAAAAAAATACATGCCATCAAAATACTTGCCAAATACTTCAAATTGTCAAAAATAAACATCAAAGTTCCTTCAATTTAGTCTTTGAAACGGGGAATCATTTCATTATTAGAATTTTGAACATTAAGTTTCCTCACTAATTCTGAGGAAATAATGAAAGATAAGAGTAAAATCAGTTCAATAGAAGACTTACCTAATGGTTAAAAAGAATTCCCTGAGGGGTTTTTGTGATTCCAAGGCCAGTATTCTATCTACTATACCATCTAGTTGCTTATAGAATTATGTAAAGCAATGTTGTATTGAGTTAACATAGACAACAAGGCTTTTTTAAAAAACTACATATCTGTAAATACATATTTAAACATCATATTTAACAGCTAGACTGGTTTAAACTGCAATGAGAGTGTTTTCCAAATTACCCAGAATTCAGTTTTTAATTATGTACAAGCAATGCCAGGGTAAAACATTCTGAAATGTTCTCTCAAGCAGAATAATTAACTACACAAATAGAATAATTAACTACACATTAATCTGAAGTATTTCCCAACTAATAATGTGGAATTTTTTTTGTTTTAACAAAATAACATAGATTAAAGTATAGATGAGTTAGTCAAAAAAGCTATACTTTAACTGAAAATTGCTAAAATCTCCCCCATCAAAAAAACAAAACAAAACAAAAAACAAAAAAACCTAAAAGAAAAATGAGGCAGAAATTAATAGGATATAAAATGTAGAGATACAAAGGAAAGGAAATCATAGTTTGGGGAATTCTTCTGAAACTGAGCCTTCTTTGAGAACTTTTTTTAAAAAGTAAATTCACAAGGTTGATGAACTTGATGATCTATACACATGAGGTCCTTGTTTTATAGGTTATCTGATTCTTTTGTTAGCCACCTGTGACAATTCTGTAAAATGAACTTGAAATGACCTACATTGAATTCATATTGACTAGTCTGCTAAGCAGATGGTTCCCCAGATAAAATCTATGCTTTGATGAGAATTTTCTTCAATATTGATAAGGAAAAGGGCAAACTTGTGATTTCACTGCAGCAGGTGGGGCAGGCTGGGGAAATTCTCTCAAGCAATGCAGGATGACAGCATCTCTATATCTTAGAGCTGCCCCAGCACTGAAAAGTTAAATGACTTGGCAACTATCACCCAATCAGTATGTATTAGAAGCAAGACCTGAACTTAGTTTTTTCTGGCTTGGAGGCAGGATCTATGTCAATGACATAGATCTGAATCTCCCGACCTCTTTGGCCCTGAGAGCTTCTTGTTTATATGCTGCACACTGAGCACACACCAATCATTACATCACTAGGAAACCATTATTTGTTGTAGGATTAAATCAATGCTAAATTAAATTTAACCATTGTCTCCTCAATTCCTCTCAGTACCTTGTTTCAAGTTCTGGCCCATAACATTTCCTAGTAGGATCAGATCAATCATACTGAATCATGCTAAATTAGATAATAATTATTGTCTCTATCCATTCCAGTGACTTAGCACCTTGTAAGAATCCTAACAGCTATCTCTCATGATTATTATTTTTTGTTTTTTATTTAACATTTTGTGACCCACCAATTACATGTAAAAACAATTTTGACATTTTTCATTCAAATTTAGAGTTCCAAATTCTCCTCTCCTTACTCCCACCAATTGAGAAAGCAAGCAATTTCACTTAGATTATCTATGTGTAGTCTTTCAAAATACATTTTATCTCATTATTTTTAAAAGAAATGTTTCTATGATAGAAATCTGTTGAGTTACTGAAGTTTATGGAGGGAATGTTTTCAATCAAATTATATTATCAAAGTGCCTTATAAAAATCTCAGGAAGACAGCATATGCAGTAAACCCAACAATTTGATTTTTATACAAAAGTGAATTTTGTGTAAAAATGATTGTAAATAGACTATGTAGAAAAGCAGCAAAAATTGGCAATCTTCTAGTCACATTACAGTGACATTTCTAGACTTTCCCAATTGTCCTCAGTTTCCTTAAGACATATATAGAATAGCATATGGGCTTTGAAGTCTAAGTAGAAAGGAAAACAAAGAGTCACTTTTTAAGATAGTAAAGTGATTATGTACAAATGTTGCTCAATTCTAAACTGCTGCAACAAGGAAAACTGTTTTAAGGTCAGTGATACGCCACAATATGTTGTGTTCTGGTTCAATTCATCGAATAAGCAGAAATGTTAGGGAGCTTTAAGTTCTTTCCATAAAGTATTTATGACATCCTAGCTTCTATAAAGATCCCAAGGAGACAAATGAACTAACTTTGCATGTATCCGGCAACAACTGGTATTCAGTTTTAACTGACTGATTACGTCTGATTTGCATTCATCACACATCATTAAAAAATGTTTTTATTATAAGGTCAAGGTTATGTACCACAAATGAGTGACTGCATGAAATAGGGGCTATAGAATAATAATTGTTTCAAGATCTATTCTACTGATCCCTCTTCTTTTATTACCATTGATGGAGAAGAGAAAGATTCCTTTCACAGAAAGCTGAATTATTGATAAAAAAAGTTCTCCTACTTGGGACAAACTACAATTTTCTCAGATATTCTGGGATCTTTCTTGCCAGATATTTTTGCAATTGGGGAATCTTCAGGGCATTCTTTCAATCAGTTTCTCTTTTACTATTACAATTGTCTCCCATTAGTGATTCAAAAGTTCAAAAATGGTAAAACTCTAAAAGGAAAAAAATAACCAAGTTTCATGGTAACTTTTCTATTGAATTTATTTTTATTAAACTCAGGCTTTTGCAGTTCTGATTCACTAGTATTTGATTGGATGAAAAGCAGGATAAATCTAGAGTCTGATAGCCTCCAAGACCTTACATTGCCTAGTTTTCTCATTTTATAGATAGGAAAACTGAGACTCAAAAAAGTGACTCAAAATGGTGTGGCAAAACTGGACACTAAACACAAGGCATGGGACTTCCCAGTTGAACATTCTTTCTACTGAAACCTGTTGCTATCACATGTGATATAATGGGGCTATGGATCCTTTGGCTATCCTATTATCTAATGGATGGATCTATATGGTGCAGGAAATATAGTGATGAATCTGGAGATAGGAAAATCTGAATTCAAGACCTGCTTGACACATTCATCAGCTATATAACCCTCGGCAAGTTACTTAAAGTCTGTCTGCCTGTTATCTATAATGGAGATAATAAAAGCAGCTACCTCTCAGGGTTATGAAGATCAGCTTTGTAAACCTTAAAGCATTATATAAATGCTAGTTATTATTCATATTTATCATGATCTCATGTTTATCATTGTCTTCTGTTAGGATTACTAGGTGAGAACTCAGGTTGTCTGGACAATGACAAGGTGAGAATTCACTTGAAAGTTCTCTGGCTCAGACCTGTAAAGGTCTTTTTAGGATCCCTCCCCCACCTTAAAGTTCCTCCCCTTATTTTACCCCTTTTCCTCAAAATTTCTGTATTCCCTTCCCCTTAGTTTACTCCTTCCCTTTCACTTTTCAATGAAGTGGAAGAAGTTTCACCATAAATCGAATGTCTATTGATACACACTATGTTCATCTCCCTCCTTTCTTTCTCTCAGATATAATAGGTTACCTTTGCCTCTTCATGAGATGTAGTACCACCACTTTACCCTTTTTTATGATATAATTTCCTTTCCACCTCTAGTTTCTAGGACAAATTGTACATATGTTCTTTACATATTTTTTTGGCAGAAGTATAGTTCTCAAGATTTCTTTTTACCTTTTTAGAAATCTCTTGAGTTCTGTATTTGAAGATCAAACCTTTTATATAGGTCTGGTTTTTTCATCAAAAATAGATGGAATTCATTTATTTCATTAAATGTCCATCTTCTTCCCTGGAAAACGATGCTCATTCTTGCTGGGTAAGTTATTCTTGGCTGCATACCAAGTTCCTTAGCCTTTCGGAATATCATATTCCAGGCCCTTCGTTCTTTTAATGTGGACGCTGCTAGATCCTGGGTTATCCTAATTGTGAATCCTTTATATCTGAATTGATTTTTTTCTAGCAGCTTCCAATATCTTTTCCTTTGTTTGATGGTTCTTGAACTTGGCCACTATATTTCTTGGTGTTTTGATTTTAGGGTCCCTTTCAGTAGGTCATTGATGAATTTCTTCAATGTCTATTTTACCCTCTGTTTCCAGAACGTCTGGGCAGTTCTCTTTGATAATTTCCTCGAAAATAGTGTCCAAGCTCTTTTTTTCCTCACATTTTTCAGGGAGTCCGATTATTCTCAAATTGTCTCTCCTGGATCTGTTTTCCAGGTCTGTTGTCTTTCTGATAAGGTACTTGACATTCTTTTCAATTGTTTCATTTCTCTGGTTTTGCTTGAATCAGATTTTGAACTAAGTCCTATTTTTGATGGAATATAGTATTTCTATAATCTAAAAGAGGAAAAATCTAGGACATTTTCAGCTAGAAACTTACAGAATTCTTCACCTAATCCCTATATCTAAAATTGGGCTTGTGATAAATGTGGTCCCAATTTTTCCTCCATATTACAGGTGATTTTTGATTGGTTATTCATAGTCATATCTAAGCTCAAGTTTTTCTTTTGCTGGTAAATTTCAAGGCTATGTATAAAGAATTTAAAAGATTTGTGGTCTAGCTCATATCTCTTTTCATTCAATCAACAAATATTTATTAGGCATTTAATATTTGCCAAGCATTATTCTAGGTGCTGAGAATACAAGCACAAAGACTGAAATAATCCCTATTCAACAGGAAATTACATTCTGATGAGGGAGACAAGAAAGACATAAATAAACACACACATAAATAAGTGCAATATAAAGTCAATAAATACAAATATATACAAGGTAGTTAACAGAAGCAACTTCAAAGACTAATGCCTAGGTTCTTCTGAAATTTGTGGCTGTCAGCAGATTATATATTTACAAAGAGTCTGGAATTTTGTCATTTTTAGAAAAAATATAGTACTGAGCCAGTAATACAGAAACCTGTCACCAAGAACTAAGAACTCTTGTCTCTCTAAATAGGGAAGGTAGAAGGATTACCATGAATGGTGGGTACCCTGTGACATAAAAAATTATCTCTTCCCTGACTGGTATTACTTAAAATGTATGTGTGTATGTACACAAAAACCCACAATGCACATATATATGTATGTGTATCCATGTGGTTGTGTATAAATGGAAAGAAAGAGAAAAGAAGAGTCACACAAACAAAAGTTCTTTGGGTCCTCAATAATTT
The DNA here is from genome assembly GCF_048593235.1 of Sminthopsis crassicaudata. NCBI lineage: Eukaryota > Metazoa > Chordata > Mammalia > Dasyuromorphia > Dasyuridae > Sminthopsis > Sminthopsis crassicaudata. Next base: position 131,350,685 of record NC_133620.1, read on the forward strand.
TTAAAAGTGCAAAAGTTTCCAAGACAAAAAGTTTGAGAACTTCTGTTTTAAATGAATTATTAGTTTATGTTTTATTATGAGACTAGTTTTGATTTATGTTTTTCTTGAGATGAAATAGTACATGATTTAAAACTCTGAAATATTTCTTCTTTTTTATTAATTTTATAATTATAACTTTCTTTTTGACAGTATATATGCATGGGTAATTTTTTTACAACATTATCCCTTGTACTCACTTCTCCGAATTTTCCCCTCCTTCCTTCCACCCTCTCCCCTAGATGGCAGGAAATCCCATACATGTTAAATATGCTATAAAAACTCTGAAACATTACAGTTGAAATTTAGAAAAAGATATTATTGACTATGTCTGTGGGTATGTCAGCATACATTAAGTAGTAAATTGTAGAGCTACAAGAATGGGAAGAATGGGAGAGAAATTTCTCAGTGTCCTACTGGGTGGTAAGGAGTTCTAAAAATCTGAACGGTTAACTAGTAAGTCTGATTCTGCTGTTCATACAAGAATGAATAGTGTTAGGAAGTTTGGAATGTCCTTTTCCTCCAACATCCATTCATGGTTAAATTCTCTTAGGAGCTATTCTGGCTGTGCTTGTTGTAACGGGATGCCAACTTACTATTCAGTCACAAAACTCTGGGGAATGAGCATGGGTAAAGTCTTTTTGATCTATGTCCTTCTGACAGATTACTTACTCTAATTCTGTCTTCATTTCATTTTCATAGGTATCACTTTTCCTTTTTTATTCAATCTTGTCTTGAAAACAAAAGTAATTCATTTAAACAATATTAGTATTGTATGATAGGACCTCTAGATTAATGTTGCCAATGGTGTTTTTCTCCAATCTGTTCTCTATACAATGAAGGACTCCTGAAGTGGTAAAGGAGATAGTATGCTGAATCTGAAGACAGGAAGATTTGGATTCACATTCTGTCTCAGTAATTTCCTAGCCATGTGATTCTAGACAGGCCAATTAACTTTTGGCTTTGGTTTCCTCATTTATAAAATGAGGATAATAATAGCATTTATTTCATTGGGTTGTAGTGAATATCAAATAAGGTGTTTTGCAAACTCTAAATTACTATGTAAATGCTGGCAATTAGCAAAGCACAAGTCTGACTATCATTTTTAATTTGTGAAACCCATGGCTCCCTATTTCCTCTATGATCAAATATAAACTTTTGGCACTTAAAGTGCTTCATAATCTGCTTCCAATCTATTTTTGAAGAATGATATCACTCAGACCTCATGTATTGTAGAGTCCACTTTCTACCACCCACCTCCAGGCATTTCCTCAGGCTTTTTGGTATATCTTTTCTTCTCAGCCCCATCTACGTTGTGTAACAATCCTTCCTAAAATATGGCACCAGAACTGAACATATTATTTCAAGTCAGACTTAGGCCAGGGCAGAGTACAGTGGAACTATTATCTCTCTGCTTTAGGATATAATCCTTTTATTAATGACATTTAAAACAACATTAGATTGTTTGAGCTACCACATTATGCTGTTGTCTGGAACTGAGCTTTCAGTCTATCAAAACTCTCAGCTTTCTTTTATGATACATTGTCTTATTTTGCCTTCCCATATCTTTTATCTGCACAATCACAGGATTAACATTTATTTCTACTAAATTTCACTTTTAAAGAAGCAGTTTAGCTTCTTGAAAGTTTGACCCTATATATGGAAGGTTGACCCTATAGTTAATAAAAAAATCTTGGTTTCCCTTGTGCCCTTTGATACATACTGTGTGACCTTAAACAAATTACTTAACTTTTCAGTAAACCAATGAGACTACAAATCAGTGAAGAGCTCAAGATCTTCCTCAGCGATTGAAATTTCCACAATAGGAATTCTATATGCTGAAAAAAAAAACATATCTCTAGGCAAAAGTAAGTTTCACTTCATTAGAACTAGTCTCCTTGAAAGGATATGTGATTGATGATTCTTTTGGATGCTGATTCTTTCATGTTGTACACATAGCCCATCCTTCCTAGTACAGTGTTATATACAAATATGAAAAGCATTCTCTATGCTTTCATTCAAATCATTGATTTTTTTTTAAAAAAAGAAAGTGTCATATTATTACGGAAAAGCACTAGATTTAGAAGACATGAATTTGAAATTTGGCTCTACCACCTGCTAGCCGTTTTATCTTGGCCAAGTCACTTAAAATCTCTGGACTTCTTTTTTCCTCACCTATAAAGTGAAGGGAAATATTTGACTAGATCATTTTAAAAATCCCTTTCAGGTCTAAAATTTTAGAATCTGTGTTGAAAAGAAAGCATTGAAGAGCAGGTACTCACTTAAAACTTTCTCTAAAAGGTTGACACTGACCTACTGATTCTTTCTGTAGGTCTTTTCAGGCAGCCAGTTCAGTATCCACCTAATTGTATTCCATTGCACAGTAAGAATATTACAGGATAAAAGAGTCAAGAAAAGACTTTTACAGTAGAGAAGAAGGGGTGTGACTGAACCTTCCTCTCATCAAAATTGGCTCAGAAAAGAAATAACAGGAAGAAAGGAAAGTATGAAGGGAAGGGGATATGAGAAGGTGAGGATGATAGAAAAGAGGGCACATTAGGGAAGGGAGTAATCAGAAATAAAACATTTTTGAGAAGGGACAAAGAAAAGTGGATAGAGATAATAGAATAAACAAAGAAATAACAGCAATAGTAATTATGAAAAGAATTTTGAAGCAAATTTCTCTTCATTTTTCAAACCTATAGGGGACTAGGCCAAATTTATTAAAAAAAAAAAGAGCCATTGTACAATTAATAAATGATCAAAAGATGTGAAGTTTTCAGGTGAACTAATCAAACTATTTATAGACATGAAAAACATACTCTAACTCAATATTGACTGACTATTGACTCAATATTGACAAATTAAAACAATTCTGAATACTACCTCTAAGATTGGCTAATAGTTCAGAAAAGAAAAATGACAAATATTAGAGGGAACGTGGGGGTTGAAGAGGTGGGGAAGAGTATAATGGGAGATTGTGTTAAATGCCTTCTATTGTCTAGGCATCTGTGACATATATATAGGTATGACATCTTTATGATTACTAGTCTAATAAAAGAAACCAGGTTAGGCTGGTTTGACTTGTTTTTAATTGAGCCAAGCTGGCTAATATTGATTGCTATTTTTCAAGTGCTTACACACTATCTCTTTAACCTATTCTAGAACAGATATGTCAAACATGTGGCTCAAAGAATCATGTAGTGTGCAACATTCCCAAATGTAGCCTGGCCAGATTAAAAAATAATTGGGAAATAGTTAATAAAATAAATATTTAATATCATGTTTTAAAACTCAGGTAGAGACTTTTCTGAACTGATTAGTGGCCCCTGTTACTTATTTGTATTTGATACTACTGTTTTAGAATTTTACAGGGAATCAATAGCAAGCTTATTAGATGGCAATTTGAAGAATTCTATTTCTTCCCCTTTTTGAAAATTGAGGGCACATTTGCCTATTTCTGACCATATGGGACCGTACTAATTTTCCTTGATTATTCAAAGATTACTGAGAGTAGTTAAGAAATCACAGAGAAAAATTTAAGTAACCCTGAATATAGAATACCTGGACTCTAAAGGTTAAATTCTTTAAGCATATCAGTGGCCTTCTTATTCTCCCTATCAATTATCTTGCATTTTAGTTCTTTGTTGACCACTTTTGACTTTTCCAAATTGAATGTCATTTGTTTTGGTTAAAAATAAATAAATAAACAAATAAACAATGTAAAATAGCAATTGAGTAACCTAATCAACTTTCCTTTATCTCACTACTTATTACTATGATTCTATATCCAATAATTAGGGTGGTTATGCCTTCTTTCTTTTCCTTCTCCATTTTCAAACACCTACAAAAGTTCTTACTGCTGACTTAGAATTCACTAAATAAATGAAGTAGAGGCATAGAGGATAGAATTCTTGGTTTTGAGCCACGAAGCACTGGGTACAAATTTTTCCCATAACATTTAGGAGTGCCAAAGAGGTGGCACTCCTCCTCCTCTTCCTCTTCTTTCCCCTCCTCTTCTTTTTCTTTCTTCTCTTCCCCCTCTTCTTCTTCCTCCTCCTCCTTCTCTTCCTGCTCTTCCTTCTCCTCTTTCTTTTCCTCCTCCTCCTTCTCCTCTTCCTTCTTGTCTTGTCTTGTCTTCTCTCTCCTTTGCTGAGGCAATTGGAGTTAAGTGACTTGCCTAGGGTCACACAGCTAGAAGTGTTGAGTGTCTGAGGCCAAATTTGAACTCATGTCCTCCTGACTTCAGAACTGGTATTATATCTACTGTGCCACTTAATTGAGCCTGGCTTATTTCTCATTGTAGTTGCATTGATTTTGTTTATGTAGCTTTTAAGATTTATAAAAGATATCCCAAAAGTCTTAGTGCTACTTTAAGTTTTAATAGCTTAAAACTTAAAACATAATAGCCTGCATAGTCAAAACTGTCTATTTTTATCTCTTCTAATCTCTGTCTAATTTGAATTCTTCCTGTTAATCATAGTAGGGAAAGATATGAACTTCCAATTTTCTTTTTAAAAAATTATTATTTTGTGGCCATTTATACTTTACTTGCTTAACCATTTGGAGTTTGTTGTAGTAACGTGGTATAGTAACATGGTTAGCTATGTTAACCCCAAACTCTTTTCAGTTTTCTCATCTGTTTTTTATCAAACAGAGAGTCTTTATCAATTGTTTCTATTATTGGGTTTATTGATCATTGGACTAACATGGTCATTTGCTTCTTGTTCTTATTAATCTAGTATTTTTCCTTATCTTTTTAAACTATTATCATATTAATTTAATGGCAATAGTTAACAATGATAATAATGAACAGTTATGTAGCACTCCCTCTGTGCCAGGTACTTTATAATTAAATCATTTGATCCTCATAACAAACAAAGAAAGTAGAGGCTATTATAATCCTCATTTTACAATTGAGGAAATTGTGGCAAACGGAGATTAAATGACTTGTCATGTAGTTAGCATCTGAAGTCAGGAATTTATCAATTCTCCTGATTCAGATTAGGCATTCTATCCATTGGATCACTTAAATGTTAAATTGTTTTCCCTTCCCCACCCCATTATTTTCATTTAAATTCTTATATAGCTAGCATTTATTCTTAAACATTTGTTTTACTAAATAAATTTTAATATTTTTTTTACTGTTAAAAAGTAATCCCTTTCACATTTTGATTAGCATGTACTAAATTTGTAGCTCAATTTAGGAATTATTATTTTATTATATTGGTATAACCTAGCCATTAGTGAATGACTACCTTCCCAAATATTTATTTTTAATTTCTATAGAGTTCCATAATTTTATTTATATAAGCCTTATGTGTGTGTTTAGGCTAATTCCTGTATATTTTATGCATCTTTATCATTATTATGAATGGAATTTGTCATTCTATTACTCCCTTCTGTTTTTTGTTAGTATTATGCCAAAAAACCCAATGACTTTTGGGGGGGTTATTTGTATCTTGTATATACAATCTATTAAAGACTTTGATGAGCTTTTTTGCTGATTTTCTGCACTTTTCTATAAGTAAATCATCATATTGTCTATAAATGAAAAATTTTGCTTCTTTTTCACTAATGCTTATTTACTTAATTGTTTTTGTCTTGTTTTTATAGAAAATCCTTTTTAAAATTGCTATATCATGATGATCAGTTCTGATGGACGTGGCTTCAACAGTGAAATTATTCAGGCCAGTTCCAATGATCTTGTGGGGAAGAGAGCCATCTGTACCCAGAGAGAGGACTGTGGGGACTAAATGTGGATCACAACATAGTATTTTCACTTTTTTTTACTGCTGTTTGCTTGCATTTTGTTTTCTTTCTCATTTTTTTTCTTTTTGATCTGTTTTTTCCATGTTACTGTGGCCATTCTTCCTGAGGTCCCAGTAATTTTTACTTTACCAATTTTCTTATTGTTTTAAAAAAGGGACAGTTTCTTAAGACAAAAAGTACATGGTCTACATCACAAATATTCTCTCCCCTCACTCTCTCTCTCTCTTTCACACACACACATACCACCAGTAACAAAGGCTGCAACTTATCAATTTAAAGAAAGTTCAGTTTTAGTTTCAAATCTGACTTTTAAATGAAATCATTTGTCTACTCAGAAAGGCATAGCATCATTTTTCCTGATGGTTCATAGTATTTCACAAGCATAGTCACACCAAAAAAGTATAATTACCTCCCTATTATAGGGATGTGTGTGTATAATATATATATATATATATATATATATATATATATATGTGTGTGTGTGTGTGTGTGTGTGTGTGTGTGTGTGCGTGTTATCAGGAATATATATTCACTTTTATAATATTTAATAAAATATAAGTAGACAAGTGGATATTTGTGGATAGGACCAGGCAATGGTTCAAAAGACAAAAAAATGGCTATTTTCCTTTTTTAGTAAAGGGATTATAATCAAGGGGAAGTGGATTTGGTCTAAGGTGTAATATGCAGGCAGCATCTACCATAAGAAAAAATGGGCAGGCTGCTACAACACTATATTTTGCCAAAGGCATTTCATTTCATGAGTCATCTAAAGCTTATTTTTTAAAAAGCTTCTGTTTGATCCAATGACAGCACTACTAACTAACTTTGGTTTATGATTGACACGTCTTTATCTTGGAGAAATTAGGCAGTGTTTTAAGGTATTAAATGATTATAGAAAGGCAGACCCAAGAATCCATGATAGTAGTTTCAAATACTGAATGTGGATTGTTACACAAACGATTCAGAAATAATTATAATAATAATGGAGTTCCTATAGAACTTTTAAGGCTGTAGAGGTATAATTATTCCTATTTTAAGTTTAGGAACAAACAGATTACCTAGCTTGTCCAAGGTCATGCAAGTGTCACAGATAAATCTCAAAACCATGTGATTCTACTATCTCACACTGCCTCAGAGAGGCATGACAAAATGATGATGACAAAAATAAAGGAATGGGCTGAGAGATTATTTAGTTTGATGATTATATAAGGAAAAGGTCTTAAATTTTCCCCTGTAAGGAAACAGATTTAAGAATCAATGGATGCCTTTTATTATTGACAAAGGCTAAGGTGCCCCAAAATTCCTACTTTAACAGATAATCATAATTTCTCAATCAGCAGAATTCTAAGTTCATATATGATTGGCTAGTTCCAATTTAACTGCAATTTAAAAGATAGCTATAAGGTATATATCTAAAGTAGTCTGATCCAAATAGGAAAAAAAGAAACCTGACCAAAAAAAGACTTCTCTTCATAGAGATAGCTTAATAAATAAACAATACTATTTGATCCTAGCATTCAGGTTAAGTTTATTTAACTAATTTATTTAATTAATACCACTATCCAGTGATCTTTTATTTCCTTTGTTTTCCCTGAGTTCATATTCTCCAAGATCTTAAGAATCTATAGTTTATTATCATACAATTCTTTATATAGTGCCTGGTATTTATTCTGAGTTTTTTTTTTTTTCCCCAGGGGTTTTCCTATTACTGATAAGATCAAAGATATTTGGCACTTGAAATTCTTTACATTTTGATCCCTTCCTATCTTTCCAGTCTTTTAACATTTAACCTATTACCCTTGCTCCCCCTTTACATATTCTGTGACTTAATCATACAGGCTTATTTGTTGTTCTTCACATAGGATACTCTGTGTTTTCCTTCCTTTGTACCAGCTGTCCTACATGCCTGAAATCCTTTCCCTTTAAAACTCAGCTTTCTTTAGGACTCAGCTCAACTTCAATCACCTTCAAGAGACTTTTCCTTGTTCCTACTGCTATTAATATTCTCTTCTATTTGCCTCTTCTCTATTTGGCATATATGCACTGACATCTACAAAGGTGTACATTGATTTATTGCACTAAGACTTTTGGAACACCCCGTGTGTACATACACATATGTGTGTATTTGTATATAAACACATATATGCAGATATGTGTGCTTGGATATATGTATCTGTGTGTATACATACATGTAGATGTGTATGTGTGTATATATTCATGTGTATATGTACACACACACACACTCCCTCATTAGGATTGGAATTCTTAATTGTTTCTTTGTATCCCTAATATTTAACACAATACCTAGTGTATACTAAATGATTAAGAAATATTTGTGGATTGGGTGCATCTATATCATCTCAACTAGATTACACAGTTTCTAAAAAGACTATTTCTTCCACTGTTTTCAAAACTCCCACTAAAGACGTTAAATCAGAGTTGTACAAACACAAAACACTTAAATGTCTATGGAGTATATGGATGAACGTATAAAAATCTGAAGACTGAAACTTTACTTTATTGTTCCAAAAATATTTCAGAATAATGTTGTTTTTCATTAAGTTGAAAGAAAAATCTTTACCCTAATTACTATGTCAACAATAAGTCAGAACAAAGGACAAAACAAGAAGTACAAATTGTACAATCAATATCTATTATGTAATGGTATGTGCTCTTATAGTAAAGTAAGAAAATAATTGTAACAAAGCATGGAACTGTTACCAGCTGACTATCAACAAAAAACTAATATGATTTAATAGAATATTTCTTTTTTAAACTTCTCTTTTAACCCTCTTTCACCCCTTTTTAGCCCTTTCCCCTTAAATTTTTATTTATTTTTTTCCTGGACCAAATTAAAATAAACAATTACTTTACTACCTAAAACCATTGTCAAATATACAGGTGTCATGAAAACAAATCTATTGATTTCAACAAGATATACTATAGAAAATAAAATAGAATTACCTCTGAATAATTTGGTGAGAGATATTTCCCATTGTACTTGGCAATACTCTGAAGAATTTTCAAGGCCTTTTCTCCTTTCTTTCGGGTAATTAGCCATCTGGGAGACTCAGGAACCACCCTAGTAAAGTTGGTGAAGTAGAAATAGACTTTTCAAAATTTTGATATTTATGCTTCCCCCTCTTCAAAGGGGATCTTTCTATTGGCTAAAAAACTGATTAAAAACATAAATGTAGACTGAAGATTCTGAAGAGTCAGGTTGTAAGTAGGTTAAGGAAAGTTACACTGACTAATTTTTCCTACTAGCTTACATTTGGAAAATCATACTTATTTGATGACTTTTTGGTGACATACTATAAAGCATTTGATAAATTCTATAAATTGAAGCAGTTCGAGGAAATAAAACAATTTTTCTCTCTTTAGTCTTGTCTCTTCAAGAGGGAAAGCTTGAAGAAGTGGATCAGCGTGACTCTATAACTAATTAGATAAACTATTAATAATTTATTCTACTCTATATGAATTTCTCATTGTTAATTTGTTAACTTTTATTTGATTCTCTCAGATGATAGATTACTTCTAAGTAGCTTATAGTTAGAAGACATTTATCCACACCAATAAGATTCATAAAATTATGAAAAATTAATATATTTGTATTTTAATGGTTCTTTTAAAATTAAAAAAATAAAAATAAATAAAATTTAAAAAATAAATGGTTCTTTTAAAAATTAAAAAAATTTGTAATATTTTACAGAACAACTAAATGTGACATATACCTTCATTCATCATTGCATACTCTTTGAAATGCCAACATATAACAAAATTATCTTGATTAGTTTTCAAAATTTCAAGCCTAACATTTTTGGAAAATTTAGAAAATCTTCATTACTTTTGGTTTAATTAGAAGTATATACTGCCATAATGAATACATAAATATAGCAATGACCATCACCATATTACCAATAATAGAGAAGGAACAGAAAGTTGGGCAGTGTGATAGCTAGCTGGATCCCTTGCCACTTGGGGATAAGGTAGGCAATCCCAGGGATAATTATGATTCCAAGAGTGAAGAACATTTGAATCACGATTCCCACAATCCTTCTTTGTTTTGAACCAACCATTTCTGTCACTGAAAGGAGAAAAACATAAAAGGCTAAGAATGAACAGGACTAATCAACAGAAATATATTAACTCAATAACATCCATTAAACACTAGTTGCATATGCTTCTTCTTGTTTGGTGGAATCACCACAACCATTGAAATAATGATCACAGTGGTTTGTTGATAAATAATAACTCACATTTATATATACTTTACACTTTACAATTCTATAAGGTAGATAGTCAAAATGGTATTACCACAAAGTGCCTTGTGCAGGGTCCAGCTATTAAGTGTCTGAGGTCAGATTTGAACTCATAAATATTAGTCTTTCTGATTCCAAGCCCACCACACTATCTCTTGTGCCACCTACTTGCCTTAATGTGAGAACATGCCTCTTACTTTCTCATGTTTTCAGAGAGATGCTCTTAATGAATGCATTATTTTATAAAGATGGGAAAATATGCATATTTGTTAATGGTTCTTATCTCAGTCACTTTTTTAGCTAATATCTTTTTGTTTTCTTGGAATCTTTTTGTCTTTGAAATAATATTGAAAACTGATTATTGGATGCCTTTAAAAAATTCTTCTATATATTTACTCAGGACCACTTACTCTTCTGAATTTAAACTTCATAAATGCCATTCTATATTCACTAGCTACTGAAATGGCAGGAGCCAAATATAAATAATTCAGTCACTAAACACTAAGAATTTATAGTAACACCACCAAAAACTATTCTATTTCACAGTTTCATTTATAAATGCTTTGACGATGGTCTGCCTTAGCTGGGACTCATGCCCTATAGAATCATGTCTTTCTCAATTGTTTTTTGTTTGCAAAGTCTTAACAGCTTTCTTTAGTGTTTTTGTTTGTTTGTTTGTTTGTTTTGTTTTGTTGCTGCTGTTGTTGTTTTTACATTATCTGGAGTGATAAATTCACAATGTCTTTGGGAAAGAAATCCAAGGTCTCAGAAGTGCAAAGGACTTCAAAGGCCATTTAATCCTGTTCACACTTCAGTAAAACTCCCCTCTTTCAACCAGTTCACAATATAGCAAATTGCTATTTTCTCCCTCACAGGTCTTTTTTTTCCCCCTAAGATAAGAGTAGGAGAGACTTTGCCAAAAGTCCAAGTAAATTATATATTCAACATTTCTATGATCTACTAGTCTATTCCCCTGCCTCCAAAGGAGATAAGGTTTGTCTAATGTGAGTGATTTATTCTTTGCATCCTGGCGCTCTATGGTATAACAAGAAGACAATATTGCTTCTGTTTCTGCCTCCATTCCACCCAAATGCTCCATTCTCTGTCATATCCCTAATTCCTGAAATTCCAAAATTCCAAAAGGAATTTGGCCAGCAAAAACCTAGTTCTTAGAACATGCACATGGAGCCTTGCCTTCCACAAGTCCACATGGAATCTGCAAATAGAAATCCATGATTACATGTCATGGATCTGACTTTCCACTTCAGCATATATGCAAACATTCTATGTTGTTTCTGTTCATTTGGTGAAGAAAAGCCTTTTAAATGCTTCTGGGCACAAAATGAATATCCTTATAAAAAGTACTAACTAAAATCTCTAAGCAAGGGGAAGGAAGTTTATTCTCCCTACTGGGGCTGATATGTGGTAGTTAAAACATTATCTTGTTACTGCTTCTGTCCCTGATGTATCAATTCTTTTTTAAATTTAATTTTTATTAATTGTTAATCTGAATACAAACCAAAAGAAGAATATTTCTGCCCATACAACACAATATAAAAAGAGACTTCAATATCAGTTATGATGACTAACTATATTTCCTGCTCCTATTCTTTTCCTGTTTGTATTTCTCCTTTCATCCCTTCCCTCCTTATCAGTGTTTTGATTTTGTCTACCACATTTTCTGATCAGTTGTCCTTCACCAGTTCCCCTCATTTACTTCTTCTTTTTCCCTCCTATTTGCTTCTCATGTAAGATAGATTTCTATATTCAAGTGATTGTGTATTTATTTCCTCTTTGAACCAATAATAATGTAAGTATAGTTCAAGTGATGCTCATTATCCACGCTTCTATCTTCCTCTCTATTGTAATACATCTTTTGTGCCTCTTCATGTGAAATAATTTACTTCATTTTACTTCTCCCTTCCTTTTGCATATAGTGTATATTCCTCTTCTTATCCCTTAATTCTTTTTGCTTAATTTTTAATGTTTAGCTTTATTGAACCTCTCATGTTTTCTTCATCTTGAAGTCTTGATATTATAAATCAATTTTTAGTTTAATTTTGGTTTTATTATGAAAGCTTGAAATCCTTCTATTTCATTGAATAACTATTTTTTTTTCACTTGAACTATTATGTTTAATTTTGCTGGATAAGTGATTCTTGGGTGTAGTCCTAGCTTCTTTGCCTTCTGGAGTATCATGTTCCCTAACCTCTATTCCTTTAATATGGAAACTACTAAGCCTCGTGTAATTCTGATTGTGGCTCCTTGATATGTGAATTGTTTCTTTCTGGCCATTTGTAGTATTTTTTCCTTGACTTGATCATTTTGAAATTTGGCTATAATGTTCCTTGGAATTTTTTATTTTAGGCTCTCTTTCCCAAGGTAACCAGTGGATTCTTTCAATGCCTATTTTGCCTTCTGACTTCAGGATACGAAGGCAGTTTTCCTTGATAATTTCTTCAAAGATGCTGTTCGGGTCCTCCTTTTGACTTTGGCTTTCAAACAAGTTCAGTGATTCTGACATTGTCTCTCCTGGATCTATTTCCCATATCAGTTGTTTTTCCAATAAGGTATTTTACATTTTCTCCTAATTTTCCATTTTTTAAAAATTTGTTTTATTCTTGATATCTTATAGCATTATCTTCTACTTGTCCAATTCTAACTTTTAAAAAAGTGTTTTTCTCATTTAGCTTTTGTGCCTCCTTTCCCATTTGGCCAATTCTACTTTTAAAGTAATTGTTTTCTTTTTCAGGCTTTTGACTTCTTTTTCATAATTCTCTTGCATCACTTATTTTTCCTCAATTTTTCCCTCTATCTCTCTTATATAATTTTTAAGCTCCTTCTTGAGCTCTTCCATGAGTTCTTTCTGGGTTTTGAAAATACTTTCTGTTTTCCTTTTGGATTTTTCCATTGGTGTATTAACATTATGTCCTCTTCTGAGTTTGTATCTTGAATTTCCTTGTCACCATAATAACTTTCTATGGTCAGATTCTTTTTTATTGTTGTTTTTTGCTCATCTTTTTTCATTTCTTTTAAATTTGAGCTCTGCTCTTCGGGGGGAAAGGGTACTATCTCGGGCTTTTTGTGCCCAGGGTGGCAGGCCCTGTTGCTGCACTGATGTTGCTCTGAGGTTCACAGTGGACCCTCATGTCTGATAAGGAGGTTAGATAGAGGATAGCTGCTGCTGCTGGAAGCTATAGAGGTCTGGCATCTTACCTGGTACTGACCTAAAGTCCCAGTGCTGGTGTCTACCATGTGTTGAGACTGGTGGGATGTTCCTGCGTTAGCTTCTGTTTCTTACCCTAAGCTACACTAAAGTATGTGGACGTTCTGAGGCTCATGGCTGACTGTTTGCCCAGAGCTACACTTAAACAGGTGGTAGGGCCAGTGCTGCTGGCTACCTGTTTGTTTGACTATGCTGGTAACATATGGGGTCCTGGTGCTCATGTCTGCCCATTTGCTTTGGCACTTGTAGGGTTGGCTCTATTTGTTTGCCTGAGACTATGCAGAAGATCATGAAGATATTCAGATGTGGTTTTTGTACATTCCCTTAGCTATACTGAAGCATGTGGGCAATCCTGGTGCTAGTGTTTGCCTGCTCCATCTCACTGGAACTCAAAATTTCCCATTGGTTTGCTGAGGCACTGTTTGCTGTTGGATTATTGGAGTGTTTCCTGTCTTGGACTGTGCTCTCCTTTTACCCAAGCGAGACAGACCTTTGTAATCAGCCTTCCAAGTTTCTTATATTATTTCCCCTCATCCTTTTTCTGGTTCTGCTGTTACAGAATTTGATTAGGATGCTATTTTATGGTTCTTTGGAGATGAATATGGTAGAAGTACAGTGATTTCCCACTTTTCCCATCAATTTGGCTCCTGGGAATTCAGCTGAATCTATACTTTCTTGTTATTCAACAACAACAACAAAAAAAATATTAGAGGCAGAATAACACTGTAAGCTTCAGAAGTTTGGAAGAACTAGCAGTTTGCTAGTTGACAGATGGGACCACAGTCCTGAAATGCAACTTGCTTAACCTGGCATTAAGGAAACTATGTCCTTAAAGCAAGGAAGATACTCTTCCACTGGGTACACTCAGAAGTGAACTCAGTGGTGGAAGAATGTTTCTCCTTACCATTTTAAGTTTAAGCCTACTTTCTCCAATGTCCAGAGTATAGAGGGAAAAGTATCCTCTGATTTGGGATTATTCCCATACTTTCGGTCTTGCTGTATCTAATCAGTAAATATCCTGTGTAAAACCTAATTAAAGTTAATTGATATTAAATTGATATTAAGGAGACAATAACTGGAACTACAAATATTAATGGAGCAGTAATCATTGGAGACTGATACTAGGAGGAACACATCAGAATGGGATTTCAAGCTAATAGTATTAAAATAATTCCCTAATCCTCAGAAGAGGATTAGGAATTGAGGGAGAAATATAACCTTGTTATGGAAATCCTACCTGGAACTCTCAGAGTTTATGTCATGCAAATTTATTTTCTTAATCTACAATGCAATCATCACTCTTCCCCACCACCATTTTTATGTATACTATTTCTTTTGAATAAAAACCTGTCACTGGGGTCTCTTTCAATTATCAAATTCTATGAATCTGAATTATTAGTAATACATTCTTTGGCTTTGAAGAAAAAGGGACATCTCATCCAGGTTGTAGAGATGACAGCTTTTAGAAAACTCTGCTGCAAAAATAAATCGAAATAAAATGTCTTTGCTCTATTTTTAAAGATTCTGAGATTGATATCAAGAACATCTGACATGAAAGAAACTGCTATTTAAACTGAAGAGGGTAATTGAAATGAAATGAGTTAGAACTACATTAGAATGTAAACTCCCTGAAGGTAGAGACTACTTCACTTTTATTTTTTTATCCTCAGTGCTTTCCCATTCCAGAGGCTCAATTATGTATATTGAACTAAATTGAAATTCTTACCAATAACATATGATGTCATCCATGTTCCCTTTCCAAAAACACCTTGCAGGAATCGAAAAATCACAAACACAGTAAAGTTTGGAGCAAATGCTACAACGATACCACTTACTCCCACACCAAAGCAGGAGATTAAATATATAATTATTCTTCCATACCTTTTTGAGAAAGAGAGAAAAAAATTACTTCAAATCATTTTTCAACACAATACAAATAATACATATAAATATATACTAACTGATACATATTTTTCATAACTAATGTTGAAGAGAGTCATTATATTTCTTTCTTTTAAAACTATCACAACTTATCTTGTCTTTTTTACCATAATATCACTTTCACAATGTTTCATGACTTGCCACTATAATTGATGCATTTTATGGACTCATTTCATTTTGGCTATTCCAAATTTTAATTTTTGACATATCAAATTTGATCTCTCTGCAAAGTACCTAAAATTTCTGCACTTAAAAAGATATTGGCAGTGTCTTACTATTTTTATTTCATTTTTTTCTTAATTACATATAAACATTTTTTACTTTCTTTTTAAACTTTGAGTTCCAATTATTTCCCTCTCCCCCTTCTCTTCTCACATGTACAGTCATGCAAAACATTTCCATATTAACCATGATGCAAAATAAAACAAACCAAAGACCTTAACAAAAGTAATATTAAAAAAAATATATGTTTCAGTCTGTATTCAGACTCCATCAGTTCTTTCACTGGAGGGGAACAGCATTTTTCATTATAAGTCCCTCAGAATTGACTTGTATCCTCACTTTTTTTCCAAATATAACTATCAATACATAACCAATTCATTTGTTCCACATACTATTTTTATCTTATTTGTTGATTAACTGCTTTCTATAAATGGCTAAATCCTTGGGGAAAAGCTCATTCTCATCTTATGCTATGATATGAAATCTAAATCTGTAGAACTAAAACATATGAATTATTTAGTGAATAACCTAAAAACTAGCAAAACTAAGGCTAGGTCCACATAACTGAATTAATTAAAACACAACCTATAACTTACTCTGTCTTGACCATTCAATAAATTTGTATTATGATTTCACATTGATTCAGGTAAAGTGAATTCAGTTCCTATGGAAGCAGATCAATCACTAAGCAGATGGGAATGTTTTAATATGACATGTTGCTTGGCTCTATATCTGAGATAAAAGAACCTTTATTAAGATTCACTAATGAGTAATAATAAAGATGTAATAATAAAAATAAACAATAAAGTTTTCTATCAAGGAGATGAAAGTTATAATTTGAAAAACAAAATCCCATCAAATAAACAAAAAATGAGAATTAATCACAAACTTAGAACTTTAGAATTTGGGGAAGTTCCAAATGTAGAAATTTTTTTTAAGCTCTTAACATGTTCATTTTTGTAGTTACATGTATTAACTTAAAATAGATTCTCACCTTCATACTTACCTGTCTGCTGCATAGCATAGAGTAAATGCTCCAGCCAAGAAACCCAGACTTAGAACAGCTTGGCTCAAGTCTAGCATCCAAGAGTTTAAACACACCAGGTTAAACTATGATAAAAAACCAAAAATCATAATGAGACATGATGAAGTAGTTAACCTTCAAAAAACTGATTATAAGCAAGCTGTTTCACCCTTCTGTGGCTTTGTGTCTCATCTGTGAAACTAATACCTACCTTACCTAATTTACAGGGTTATTCTGAGTATATCAGCTAAAATAAGAGACAAGCTCTCCTGGATCAGTATCCCAAAAAGATCACTGAAAAGAGGGAAAAAACCCAGATGTGCAAAAACATTTGTGACAGTCCTTTTTGTAGTGGCGAATGACTGAAAATTGAGTGGATGGCCATCAGTTGGGAAATGGCTGAATTATGGTATATGAGCATAATGGAATATTATTCTTCTATAAAAAATGATGAGCAGACTGATTTCAGAAAACCTTGGAAAGACTTACATGAACTGATGCTAAGTGAAGTAGAACCAAGAGAATATCTTACACAGCAACAAAAAGATTATATGATGATTTACTGTGAATAAAACTTTCCAAAGTTATATTTGGAAAAAAAAATTATATGATGATCTACTGGCTCTTTTCAACAATGAGGTGATTCAAGGCAATTTCAATAGACTTGTGATGGAAAGAGCCAGCTGTACCAAGAGAGAGAACTATGAATACTGAATACAGTTTACAGCATAGTATTTTCACCTTTGTTGTTGTTTGTTTGCTTGCTTGTTTCTTTTTTCTTTCTCGAGATTTTTTTTCACCTTTTGATGTTATTTTCTTGCACAGCATGACAAATGTGGAAATATGTTTAAAAGAATTGCATATGTTTAACCTATATTAGATTTGCTATCTAGGGGAGGGCGGGAGGGAGAGAGAAAATTTTGTGACACAAGGTTTTGTAAGGGTGAATGATGAAAATTATCTTTGCATGCATTTTGAAAAATAAAAAGATTTTATTTTTTAAAAGTTAAGAAATAAAAATAAAGTGACAAGAAATCTCTGAATGAATAAAAGCCCTACAAAAATATACAGTAATAATAATGCTAGTCATTTAAAAATCATTTTAATTAAACTGGATGATATGATGAGACAGCTACAGCCAGACAGATAAGGGATGAGGGGGAGGGAAAGAAAATTAATTGAGAACAGATCAGAGACTAGACACTTCGAAGAATGGAATGATCCTGCTCCAATTCAGGCTAAGAGATGACATGTTGGCATGGCAACTACATTAAAAGATCCAATGAAGTATCTTCTACAGTTCTGGATAAAGGAATAATTCTTAAGCAAACAAGAGATGAAAGAAATTATAGAAAATAAATCATATCATTTCAATTACATGCAATAAAGAAGCTTTTGTGATAATATAAGTAATACATAAGATAAAAAAGAAAATGGTCAATTGGGAAGAAATCTTCATGTCAAACATCCCTCATAAGTGTTTGATATCTAATAATGGAAATTAAGATGAATGTAAAGCACTAAAAGCCATTTTCCAATGGAAAAAATGGTCAACAGATATGAACAATTAATTTTCAAAAGAATTGCATGTTATTAATCTGAATTATTGCTGTAAATTGCTAAGAAAAATGCAAATCAATATTATCTTGACATTTCACCTTATACCAAGCAAAGTGGCAAAGATAATAAAATGTGGGAATAGTTGATGATTGTAGAAAGACGCATAGACACTATGAATTTTTGGAAATATGAATTGTTCTATATTTTCTTGAAAGAAATTTGGAATTGCTCAAAAATAACTAAAAAAAACCCCAACCTAAACCATTTCCCCCAAAGAGCTTACTGCTAGGCATATACTCAAAAGATGCCAAAGATAGGAAGAAAGAAAGGAAACAATTGCCAACTATTTATTATGCCAAGAATTTTACAAATATTATCTCATTTGATTTTCAAAACAACCTTGGAAGGCAGGTACTATAATTACCCCCATTTTATAGTTGAGGAAACTGAAGTAGACAAATTAAATGACTTGCCCAGTGCCATACAACTAGTATTTAAAGTTGGATTTGAACTCTGTTCTTCCTGACTCCACCCATAACAAAGATCCAGTACACACCAAAACATTTATAGTAACAAAGAATTGTAAACAAAGTAGCTGACAATCAAATGGGAATATTTCATTATCAATGGTAAGTCAATGGGAATTAAACACAGACCACAATGGGAATTACCCTGTTGTTTATGAATGTGGTGGGATACTGTTGCCCAATAAGAAAAAAGGATTATGATTATTCATAAGGTATGGGAAAACTTTATGTACTCATGCAATAGGAACAACTGCATAATAAATAGCAGATAAAAAGACTGTATTTAAATAGCAAAATAAGAAAAGGAACATGAGTCATATTTAATAACAATGAGCAGGGGCAGCTAGGTGGTGCAGTGCATAGAGCACCAGCCCTGAATTCAGGAGGACCCGAGTTCAAATCTGGTCTCAGACACTTAACACTTCCTAGCTGTGTGACCCTGGGCAAGTCACTTAATTTTCATACAAATTCCAAGGTTGATCATTGTTATTTTTCCCCGCTGGGAAAAATAACAATGATCAACCTTGGAATTTGTATGAAAATGTATTTCAGTGCCTTTTTTGTAGAGATAAGGGATTATGGTTATGAAATGCTGTATATACTCCTAGGTACCATTACTGAAGACTAATTTTGCTGAACTTTTTTTTTCCTTACAAAAGATGAAGAGAAGGAATAAATATATTATTAACAATATATTAAAAACATGTGAATACTGTCTTTTTATAAAGATATCAGTAAAAATATTTCTTGATGACTTATCTTAAACTACCAGCACTTTTCTTTAATTCAGGTCACACTCCATTAAAAAACAAGGTTGGGAGTGGTGAAAATACTGGCTTGGGAATTTGAAACCTTAGGTCTGAATACTGGCCCTGCTCTTTACAGCAATACATTAGTACCTTCTCTGCATCTAATGGTCTGGGAGTTGCCTAAGAGTTTGAGCTGCTTGCCCAGTGTCATATCCATCAGATGTCAATCACCTGTTAGAGGTAAGACTTAAACGCAGATATTCCTGCCAGCACTCTATTTCAGCATGTAGATTCCTGAAAAGTTTTCAAAAAAACCTAAAGATTCCTATAAACTTTCTGATCGTGATCATAAAAATACAAGGCAAATTATTTTATACATTTTAAGTTTAGAATATCTAGACAACCATTAAAAGAAGTTAAGCATGGTTCCAAAACAGTGATGGAGGCATTAATCTCTACTTCTCCATTCACTCCCTTTTCTGGATGGGTTTAAATAAGGAAATATGTCAGAAACATAGGCAGAGTTATAACCAGTAAGTTTTGCCCAAGACAAGTAGCATTTCTTTGGCTGGCTGGGAAAAAGGGAGGGTAGTGCACAATAGATCCTGGGACATCCAGGCTCAAGGTCAATTCTGGGAAGGCTATCCTGTGTATACCAGAGGTCGGGTGGGGAGAAGAGAACCAAGAATACCCTATTTTAACTACTGACTCTTACTAACTTGGTGATAAGCTTGGTTGTTTGTACTGTTGCTAAAAGACTACAAGGGCTGTCAGCCCTCTAGATTTGAGGCTTTCAGACAAATACCTGATTACTCTACCAGAGCCTTGGCTCTGATCCTAGAAATAATTTCTTGAACAACTGTCTCTCAATTGGCAGGCAATGAACTCAGTATAACCATTAGAGCAGAGTCTTCCACAGAATTCTGCTTTTTTAGCCATTTTTAGCAAACTTCTTTTGGTAAATTTTTTTTTTAAATTTCAATAGTATTTTATTTTTCCAGATAGATAGATAGATAGTTTTCAATATTCATTTTTGTAAAATTTTGTGTTCTAATTTTTTCTTGCTTTCTCCCTCCCTTACCATTCTCCTTCCCAAGACAGGAAGCAATCTGATAGAGGTTAAATATATGCATTCTTTCAAAACATATTTCCATATTCATTATATTGTGCAAGGAAAATCAGACCAAAAGGAGAAAAAAAAAAACACAAGAAAGAAAAAATACAAAAAAGGTAAAAATACTATGCTTCATTCCACATTCGGTCTCCATAGTTTTCTCTCTGGGTGATTGACTTTTTCCATCCCAAATCTAGTGGAACTGCCTTGAATCATTGCATTGTTGAAAAGAGCCAAGTCCATTATAATTGACCATTATGTAATCTTCTTGCTGCTGTGTACAACATTTTCCTTGTTCTGCTCACTTCACTCACTATTAGTTCATTTAGGTCTCTCCAGGCTTTTCTGAAATCAGACTTTTCATAATTTATTCTAAAACAATAATATTCCATTATCTTCATATACCATAATTTATTCAGCCATTCCCAGTTGATGGGCATCTACCCAATTTCCAGTTTCTGAGCAAATTTCTTAAGAGAGTTCTTGGTTATTTAGGGTTTGAGGGAAGAGGTAATGACTGAATTCTCAATCAGTGTATATAAACTATAGTTGTAGTATATATACTTTTTAAAAATAGCATTTTATTTTTCCAAGTGCATACAAAATAGTTTTCAATATTCACCTTTGGAAAACTTTGTGTTCCAAATTTTTCTCCAGAATATATGTACTTCTTTATTTAGAACTAGTATGCTAGTATATATGTCTCTAATATATTTAAATTACTTCAGGAGTTAAGTAACATTCTGAAATAAAAGCAGAGAATTTCTATTCCTGTTACCCATGTATTCATTTTCTAAGAGCGACTTTAAAATAGAATCATTTCCAAATGGTTAGTTTCATGGCAAGATACTAGTATCTTTGAAACTGTGAAAAGGTTTTAGAACATTTCAAAGCAGCCAAAAAAAGATATATATATATATATATATTTTTAATGCAGGGATTCCACTGCTTTAGTAGTAATAAGAAAAACATTAGAATTTGTAAGATATGACAACAGGCTCTGCAGCCAGTAACTACAATTTGCACAAACAGAATATTCTTGGCTAGATTTTTAGTATGTAAAATTTTATATGTTGCTTGTGTATATAATATATAAGCTCTCTTCTCATTATGCCATGATGTTTTTCTTCCATATGTATATAAATACACATATACTATGTAAAATATAATGAATAATATACATGTATGTATAATATAAATATAGTATATTTTATACTTTGTATCTATTAAAAGTACATGGAATATGTATATGTATATGTGATATACATAATTACAAATATACATATGAAGACATATATATGTATACACATATATATATATATATATATATATATATATATATATATAATCCATAAACATGAGTAAATCTACATTCATATATAAGAAGCAGTATAGTAAAAATAGGTCTCCTCTTAGTTTTGGGATGGCCTACCTCAGTTCAAATCCAGACCCATCCTAGTCATGTGAGCATGGGTAACTCACTCAACCTTCAACATAATCAACACTCAAATTTTATGTTGTACAATAGTTACTGCTTCTTTTGGGGAAGTCCCCACACTCACTACAACAATGAAATCTCAAGTCTGTTGCAAACAAATTACCTTCAAGCTATTTATGTATTACCTTACAGGGATACCAAATTAAAGTTCAATCAACTAGTAAATTTTAAGAAGCTAGTATGGGTGCAGCTCTGTGCGAGGTATATGTTGGGGGGAGGGGAAATAAAAGGAATGAAAGGAGCTTTCTTTTAGGTTTAGCCTGGGCCAGAAAACTGACAAACAAAAATGTAAGTACTAAGCTATATTACAGTTTAAACTATGCTTGAATATTTAATTAATTACTAATTATATATTGTCTGTCCTTTGTTTTCAAAGAGAACCAATGACATCACAAGTGATTTCTTGATTGGAGGGTGAATTGGATTTAAGTGAGGCAGAACTGTACAAAGTTATCCAATCTCACTTTGTCTTGAGAGTCAATGCAATCTAGTGGCAAGATAAAAGTGAGGAAAAGTTTTGATGGCTTGGTATACAGTGGATGATCTTTGTACTCTTGATGGCTAACCAGGCTCTAAGCACTTCACAGCACCTGCTTTAGTCCCTTTTGTGGCCACTGGAACAAGTTATTCTCATCCGTATTTGGCAGGGGAAGTTTCTGCATGCTTGGCGTAGACACTCCCCTAATAATTGATTGGTTTGAAGCCCATCAGTTGCCTTCAACCTTGTTTAACCTGTCCACTGTGGCCATTGCACATGCTACAGTTTTTTGGAGCCACAGGCAAGAGTTGAAAAACAGGAAGACACCAAAAGTAGATTTAGCAGCCCTGAAAAGAGTTCAACAAGCCCTCACACCAGAGGTGCTAGTCCTCTAAGAATGTCTAACACACCACAATTATACATCCTAATTATAACTGGCATATAATTTGGAAAGGTGCCCTGGGAGGTTGGAAGTTATGAATTCAGAGTCCTGCTTCTAAGCAGTACTGACAGTGTAAACTGGGCAAGTCACTTAATCCTCATAGCAAAGTAGGTGGTCAATCTCCACTGGTAAAGGGAATTTCTTCTCTGTGTCAATGAAATCAAAGGTCTGATTTCCCCTTAATTAAATACAGTTATTGTCAATTGTTTATTTAAGTGCCCTACAAGTTTAGAGAAGAAAGAGATTAATATAGCTTAGAAAAATCAAAGAAATAATTCACTATGTCAGTTGGTAAAACTTAAGTTATTTTAACATGCAAAAATGTTTGTTGCAACCTTTTTGTAGTGACGAGGAGCTGGAAACTGAGTGTATGTCCATCAACTGGGGAATGGCTGAATAAACTGTGATATACGAATGTTAAGAAATATTATTGTTCTATAAGAAATGATCAGCAGGATGATTTCAGAGAGGCCTGGAGAGACTTGCATCAACTGATGCTAAGTGAAGTGAGGAGAACACTGTATATAGTAACAAGATTATGTAATGATCAACTCTGATGCATGTGGCTCTTTTCAACAATGAGGTGATTCAGGCCAATTCTAATAGATTTGTTATGGAGAGTGTCAGTGGATCACAGCCTAGTATTTTCATTGCTGTTGTTTGCTTGCATTTTTTTTCTTTCTCATTTTCCCCCTTTTTGATCTGATTTTTCTTGTGCTGCATGATAAATAAGGAAATATGTATAGAAGAACTGAATATATTAGCATATGTTGATTGAATTACTTGCTGTCTAAGGGAAGGGGTTGGGGAAAGGAAAGGAGAAAAATTTGGAACACCAGGTTTTGCCAGGCTAAATGCTAAAAATAATCTCTGCATATATTTTTTAAAATAAAAAGCTATTGTTTAAAAAAAAGATGTGTAAGATATAGGGTAGCAGAAAAAAGGGACATTAAAGGTAAATAGATAACAAGATCAAAAGCAGAGAAATAGAAGTGTAACATTTATGTTTAGGAGCACTTCATGCAGAAACATCTGGAGTTAGAAAGAACTCATATTTTAAAATAATGCACACTTTAATAGTAATTAGGTGACAGATTCTCATTTGATGGTAGTTGACCTCATGACTTATGATATTTTTCAAAAACTATGTATTTTAGGCCAGCAATATAAATTTGGAAAGGCAGTAAACATAATGCTTCATATTTCATCTGAATGTATGTAGGGATCGTAAAAAAAAAATAAGAGCACCAACTAATTTAAGCATTTCACTAATTTCTTGTAATTTATAAAACCATATGACATTCATGATGAGTAAAATCGTGAGAAAGATGTACTTTATAGACAGGGGGAGAGGAGGTCAATCTGGTGATTTCACATTAAGTCCTAGAAATGAAAATCTGCACTTATGTCTCTATAAAAAGAGCTATATCTCATCATGAACATTTAAAATAATTTAGAAAAATGTCTTTGGAATGCTATAGACATGTGCAGATCTCTAGATTCTTTTAAGTATTGAAATTACCAACAAAATATCAATTCAATTTGCTAAATTCAATTCCTAAAGACCAGGTTTGACCTTATCATTCAATTACTAAATAAATTATAGTGATTCCATTTCACCTCCAACTGAATACAAATCCCTCTGTTTGGCATTTAAATCCTTTCACAAAGTAGTTTCAAACTACTTTTTTTCCCATCCTTATTATATGTTATTTCCTCCTTTTTTGATCCAGCCAAACAAGTGATCTTGCTGTTCTCCACACAGACACTCTATTTCTTGTCTGCATGTTCTTACATTGGCAATCTTCAATTCTTGTCATGTACTTCCTGCTCTGTCTTGTCTTTTAGAATCCCAAGATCCTTTTAAAAATCAGCTAAGTGCAAACTCTTATATAATGTCTTTCTTGATCTATCTGATAATGCATTCCCTCTAAAATGATCAGGTATCTTATTTATATTTCTCTTTATATGTACATTTATGTACATACATATATTTTATATATGTATAAATGTTTTCTCACCCTATAGAATGAATACATGCACTATTTCATTTTTATCTGAGTATCTTCACTACTTAGCACAATTCTTTGCACTCAGTAGGTCTTTAATAAGTGTTTCTTATTGGCTAGATTCAATAAACATTTGTTAATATACAGAGCACAATGGTAGTCCCTAGAGATATGAGGATTCAAATATGACATTTAAAAAAAATGGTACCTGCCAAGATCAAGGCTGCAGAATCATCGAAAAGAGACATGATACTCAGTAATGAAGATCTAAACTGTACATAGCATGAACATCAATCAGATCACGGAAAGAACTGTTGCAAGCACAAGAACTTAATTTAAGAAAGATAATACATAATGTTGTGAGGCAGTGCATAAAATTATCTTACATTGTATAGGAAAGACAGATATTAGCACTCAACTAAATCAAGTAATATTAACATTATGCAAAATATTATCATTTCTTTTTGTTATATTAAAAATAAATCTAGAAAAATCAATAATAATATGGATTTTATATATTTGCTTATAGAGGGGCAGTGAGAATGGGTGGCTTTATTGTTTCTTGGTGTTCTTTCTTCTGGCTGTGACAACTGAAGATATTTAATCCATCTACTAAGCACCACTAGATTGGCTAGCTTCTTGAATTGTCTTATGTAGGTCAAGGGGATGTTGAAATAGGATTTGTGCAAAAGATTCAGGACCTTTGTGGTTCCCAAGTTTTTCTATCTTTCCTTCCAGTCACCAATTCCCCCAAACTTTAGGAAATATTCAATATTTCTGACTACTGTCTCAGAACAAAATTTATGTTGCAATTGACTACCTATTTCTGGTTTCTTGTGAACTACACTAACTACAAATACATCTTTGTCCTCTCCTAAAGACAAAGGATTTCTGTGAAAATTGCAGATGAACAAGATAGAATTAAGCTCCAAAGTAAAAACAAAGTTTTGATACTTCCAATATCTCAGAAAAACTCAGAAAGATGACAAAATGATGCTCTTCTTGAATGGATAAAATTGATCAAAACAGTTCTTTTCAATATAAATCTCAGTATAGATAGTCCTTTGTTTCAAGTTCTTTATTCTTTTGAATACTTTAGTAACAAAGCAACATTGGGGGTAAATGAGCTACCAAACTTTTAAAAACAGTGTTTTTCACATTGTTTTCATAGATAGTTCAAGAGCTCTCTAGAGACATTTTGGAAGAGAAGATATGTTCTGTTCAGGTCTATTTAACATGCAATGAAACCATATCAAGGATTAGAGTTTGGAACCCTGAAAAACAATGATGTGTTTACAAGCTCAGAAAGTTTGGGAAAACCACTGATTTAAATAAGTCATCAAAGACTGCTATTTACAAGAAAGGGTTGCTAAAACATTAACTCATCTTTCCTTGTATCTTTCCAGCAAGATCTCATTTAAGTTCAATACTGATTTAATTAAGGCAATTACATTATTTAATATTCCCAAGGTAGATTATTATTGTTTTTCCTATTTTGTAAATGGGATTAAAACAGATTAAAGCTGGAGGAGGATTAAAGGTTTCTGTGTACACACTAAATGAATAAAAGATGCAACTCCCCTACAAAACAGCATTCATTCCCCAAAAGGGACTAGATTTATTACATACAATCAGAAAAAGTAGCTAAAGGATACTATAGTGATTAGTTGCAGCTTCAATATTGCTAAATATTTAAAATTGAAACCACTTGGATGAATACTCATGTCACATTCACATTTGATGGTTTTTGGAAAATAGTTTTTTAAACCAAGAACTTTTTTGGTTTATGCTAACTTTGGTTCTACTATATGCTAAGCAGTCCAAATGGCTCTTTTCTTTTCTTTTCTCTTTTTCATTTTTTTCCTGGCCAAGCAGAACATAGGACTTGAAAAGGATATAAATTAAGACTTTGTGAATAGTGTGGCAAAGACTGGTAATATGCATGGGAAGACTACAATAGAACATATAGGCTTAAACCTAACTGTTCTGAGTTGTCCTTAAAGAATGGTCATTAATAGTTTTGAAAATAAGTGCTTAGAAACTTTGGAGAAATAAAATTAAACCTTTGAAAAAATCCATTAAATGGCATTGAATTTTACTTGTGAGCAAGTAAATAGCAATTTAGATTAATAGACATAGCAAAACTAAAACATTAAATTTTGGCCTAATCAGATCTCATAAATCTTACACTAGTATATCCTCAAATCATTGTAACCAATGAGTTCAGTTATCCTCCTATGCCTTTTCATGACTTCACTCAATTCTTACCCATTAGAACTGCAAAGAAATAACTGGCTAAAGTAAGAAGATAAAGAAAACTAGAAAGATTATAAGCAACATGTGAACATAAGCAAAATATGAAAAGATTATAAGCAGATGGATTCATTTATCCCATATTTATGAAACATAAGAAAAATATTAAAAAGATAATAAATTCCAAATGAAAAATCACAGAAACAATTTAGACAAAATATAAAATTCATTTGTTAATAATGTTAAAAAAAGCATTAGAATAAATAGACTCTTAATATGGTAAATAGTCCATATCTAAAACTAAGAGCTAGTATTATCTGAAATGGATAAATGATAACATGCCTTTTCAAGAAGATCAGGGATAAGATCAGGGATAAAGCAAGGATTTCCATTGTCATCACTATTATTTGATCTCACTCTGTGCTAGCATTAAACTAGTGCTAGAAAAGCTAGAAATAGTAATGACAAGAAAAAATAATGAAGGGCATTACCATAGACAGAGAAGAAACAAATATCACTATTTGTAGATGATATAATTCTGGAGAGTCAACTAAAATTAATTGAAATAATATATTCAGCAAAAAATAGAAAGGTATACAACAAACTCACAAAGTTATATATTTTAATGTATATTATCAGCAAAGCTCCTTAGGAAAAGTTAGAAAAATAAAATTCTTTTAAGATAACTAGAAAATTCTATTAAAAAGGTTTGGGGAATCCATTTACCAATGCACAAACATTAAATATAAAATATTCTTTCTAGAAATAAATACAAACTTAAATATTGGAGAGAATTAATTGCTCATGTTTGGAGTGTGCTAATGTAAAATGTTTGCTAAATTAATTTACAGATTCAGTGACATGCCCATCAAACTATAAAATTACTACTTTATGAAACGAGAAGAATAATGATAAAATTCATGTGGAGAAATAAAAGTTAAAAAATTTAAAAGGATATACTTTTTTAAGTAGGAAAGAAGAAGGTTTAGAATTACCAGATCTCAGATTATACTACTAAGCATTAATCATCAAAACTATTTAATGCTGGTTTAAAATAGAAAAGTTGATCAATGGGTACAGATTAGGTAGCACAGTAGGATGGTGTTTAATGAACCCAAGTACCCTAACTACTAAGATAAAGACTTACTATTCAATAAAATCTTGTGGGGAAAACTGGATATTAATTTGACATAAATGAGTTTTAGATTGACATTTCTACCATAATGAATATAAAAAGTCATTATTATAAATAAATTGTAGCAGCAGAATTAAGAAAGATCATGAGATCAGATGATTTTAATTGTATAAATAAGTTTTTGCATAAAAAAATCAATAAAATTAAAATTATTTTAAAATTTATTTTATTTTTAATGAAAATCCACTTTTTTCCTCCTCTTCCTTCCCCCATTCAGAAAGCAAGAAAAACAAAAACCATTACAAATGTGCATAAATTTAAAAAAAACCAACTCCTACTTTGTTAATGTCTATTTTTTTTTCAACCTTCAACCTATCTATCACCTTTCTAAAAAGAGATAAGTAGAGTGTTTTACTATGAGTCCTTTAGTATTGGGGTTGATCATTGCATTAATGTTCCTAAGTCTTCCAAAGTAGCTGTCCTGACAATTTCCTTGTTATTTTATAATTAATTTTAATACTTTTGCTTGCTTCACTTTATATCAGTTCACATAATTCTTATCATATTTTTCTGAAAAGATTTTTTCTTAATTGTTTCTTATAATACAATAAAATTCCATTATATTCATATATGATAACTTGTTCAGCCATTTCCTAATTGATGGGCACTGTTCTCAGATTCAAATTCTTTCCCACTGCTAAAACAGCTGCTATAAAGATTTTTGTCTTTACAGATTCTTTTCTTCTTTCATTGATCTCTTTTAGATATAGATATAATAGTTGTATCATTGAGTACAGTTTAATCACTTTGTGGTCATTACTCCAAATTGCTTTCTTTCCAGTTTGGCTAAATGAGTTCACAGGCCCATCAACAATGCATTAATATACCTTTTTCTCCATGGCTTTTCCAGCATTTGTCTTTTTTGGGGTTCAACTTTACCAATTTGATAAATATGAGATGGAATTTCAGTATTCTTTAAATTTGCATTTTTCTAATTATTAGTGATTTAATGCAGTTCTTAAAATGATTATTGATAGCTTAGGCTTCTTTCCTTGAAAATTATCTATACATATATCTTGATCATTTATCAATTTCTAGATTTGAAAAAGTTCCCTATATATCTTAGAAATGAGATTTTTATAAGGAAAACTTGCTGCAAAGTTATTTTAATCATTTACCTTCTGTTATAATTTCAGCAGGATTGAGTTTAATTGTGTAAAAACTTTATTATTTTTTTTAATCAAAACTGTCCATTTTACTTCTGCAATCTTCTCTCTCTCTCATTTGATTAAGAACTCTTCTCCTATCCATATATCTTACAGGTCATTTTTGCCTTGCTCCTCTGATTTGTTTATGATATTCCCCTTTATATCTAAGTCTTGTACTTGTATGAATTTTATCTTGATATACATTCTGACACTGCATTCAGTTTTAGCAAAACTGTTTTTTAAGTTTTCCCAATAGATTTTGTTGACTGAGTTCTCATTGAAGTTCTGGAACCTTTGGGTCTATCAAATATTAGGCTTTTGGCTTGTTTGCTTTTGTATATTACATACCAAATCTATTCCACTGATCAACCTCTCTCTTGTATAATCACCACCAAACTGTTTTTGAAATAACAGCTTTTCAATAAAGTCTGATACCTGGTACTTCCTAGGGTTTCTTCCTTTTCCCCCTTTTTTCATTAATTCCCTTGATATTTTTGACCTCTTTTTCCTCCAGATGAATTTTGCAATTATTTGTTTTAGTTCTATGAAGTAATCTTTTGGTAAACTAATTTTAGGACAAAGAATAAGTAAATTAATGAGTTTACATAGAATTCCATTTTTATTATTTTGGCTTGGTCTACACACTGGGCAGTGATGAGCAATAAGCATGAGCAATCAATATTTCTCTTATTAATTAAGTCTGATTTTATGTGTGTAAAGAGAGCTTTGTAATTGTGTTCATATAATTCCTGTGTATATCTTAGGAGATAAACTCCCAAGTATTTTATCTTTTCTATCCAAAATGATAATTTTATTTCCTCTTTATCCTTATTCACTCTTTCTTTTTTCCCTCAATTTTATTGTTATAGTTAGCATTTCTGACACTATATTGAATAATAAGAGTATTAAAGGACATTTTTCATTTGATTGGAAAGGTTTTTTATAGTTTATACAGGTAATACTTGTTCTTGATTTGATATAAGTATGTGGTCTTCTTCCTAATATTTTATTTAACATTTTTGCATCAGTATTGATTAGGGATATGGTCTATAGTTTTCTTTCTTTCTTTCCCCCCCCCCCCCAGGCTGGGGTTAAGTGACTTGCCCAGGGTCACACAGCTAGGAAGTGTTAAGTGTCTGAGACCATATTTGAACTCAGGTCCTCCTGAATTCAGGGCTGGTGCTCTCTCCACTGCGCCACCTAGCTGCCCCTATAGTTTTCTTTCTCTGTTTTAAGTCTTCCTGGTTTGGGTATAAAGACTATATTTGTATCATATAGGGAATTTGGTAAGACTCCTTCACCTATTTCTTTTTCAAGCAGTTTACATGATATTAAAATTAATTATCCTTTAAAAGTTCATTGGATCCACACATAAATTTATCTGTTCCTGGGTTCATTTATGGCTTATTCAATTTCTTTTTCTGAGATTGGCTTAACTCCTTTATTTTTTATTCTGTTAATCTCTTAATTTTATAATTTTGTAAATATCCATTTCATTTCAATTGTCAGTTTTAGTAGCATACAATTAGGAAAACTAATAACTTATTTATTTTAATTGTTTATGATTCATCTTTTAATTTTTTATTCTATTTCACTAAAAAAAAAAAAAAAACAGAACAGAAAAAAGATAGAAAAGCAAAAAAAAAAAAAAAAAAAACACACACACACAAAAAAAACCCAGAACCAACTCCAGAACATTGTAATGTGCTCAACAGAACAGGGAGAATTCAAAATATGTAACAATATATTACAATTTCAAGAAAGGACATATAATAGAAGAAGTTATGTTCATGAGTGTTCATCTTTTCTTTGCTTCTTTTTAAGTTGTTCTTTTGTTCTCTGCTGTGCATTTTTAAAATCTTATTCTTATTTTCCCTCTTTCATCTGCTCTACCTCCCCAAGGCTACAGTTAAGTATAAATATATTTATATAAATATATATATATACACATACATACACACATACCCCCACATACACACACATATATATGTATATGTATATTATATATATACACACACATACATTCACACTACCCAGACCCACACACATTCATATCTATATACACACATACATAGACCTACATAAATACATATCTACATATACTCATACACACACACATACACATATACATATACATATATATATATTATACACACCTGCATTTACCCATATGTAAACATGCATCTAAAACAATATTACTATGGCTAATATATAATGTAGATTTCTCTCTTGATTGAATTTTTGTTTAACTTTGTCTAAGACCAATAATTACTAGACATATTTTTAAAAATAAATTCTACTTTTAATCCTTATTGTACTATTGGTATTTATCTTCTCTTTCCTTTCCTGATAACTTTTTTACTTTAATTCTGTTCTTTAATTTGCCTTATTGTTATTTAATTTCCCCCCATCCATGGATCCTTCCCTTGTCTTCTTTCCCCACTCTTTTCTTCCTCCTCCACCCATCCCTCTCCCCTTATTTCTTTATAGATTTTGGAGGGTGCCATTCCTTTCATGGTATACATGTAGTATTGCATATACTATGAGTATATGTGAGTAAGTTTTCAGAACTATGAGTCCTCTTCTCTCCTCTAATGTTTCTGTGTCTTCCTCTGTAACTTAGCTATGTAATATAATTACTATTTTCACCTTTTCCTGGATGGTTCTGCTTTTTAGAATCAGATTGTACTCAGTTTTGCCTCAGTCTTTCTTTTGAGCTACCCACTTAGTGATGTCAATCTTAATCACAAAGTACACATTTCCATGTTTAAAAAAAAACCAATTTGTCCATGTAAAGTTCCTTGAAATTAATCTTTGATATTGGCTTTTATATGTTAAATTTCCTATTGAGTTTGGTTGAAAGAAAATCTTGAAAATCTGCAAGCCAGTTGAATGTCCATTTTTTTACATTCAGTATTATGAATAATTTTGCTGGATATGATATTTTTGGCAATAGGCCTTGTTCTTTTGATTGTTGGTATATATGATTCCAGAACATGTGGTATTTTATTGTAGCTGCTGATTAAGTCCTATACAATTCTAACTGTAACCCTAATATATTTGAATTATTTTTTCTTGTTTATTGCAAAATTTTCTCTTTGAACTGGGGGTCTCAAAATTTGGCGATAACATTTCTATGTGTTTTCCACAAAGAATCTCTTTAAGGTGGTGATGGGTAGATAGTTTCTATTTCTACTTTCCCTTCATATTCTATCACTCCAGGATAATTTTCTTGGATTATTTCTTGCATTATTGTATCATGCTTCTTTTTTTGATTACAGCTTTTAGGCAATCCAATTATTCTTATATTTTCTCTTTTTGATCTCTTTTCCAGATCTGTTGTTTTTCTTATAAAATGTGTCACATTCTTTTCTATTTTTTCAATCTTTATATTCCTTTTGTTACTCTGTATAGTTTATTATTATTAAAAAGATTATTTTTCTCTGGAGGAAATAATTCTTATTATTAATAACAAAATACACAGCATTTGTCTGAATACAGACACATACTTTCACTTTCAATTTTGTGTGTGTATATGTGTATTTTGTTCAAATCGTTTTGAGCAAAATGACTAACTGGAAATCTTTTACATGATTGCACAGGTGAAACCTAAATATCAGCTCTGGGAGGGGAAGAGGAGGGAGGAAGGGATAGAATTTGGAACTCAAAACTTAAAAAAAAAAGTTATATTTTAAATGAAGTTGGGGGAAAATAAAATATTATTTTAAAACAACAAGAAGAATTGTTATTAAATAAGCTCCTTCAAGGCAGATACTGGCTTTCTTTTTGCTTCTATGTATAATACTCCCAGTGCTTTGCACAAATGTTGATTCATTATACCTTACTGCCTCTCCAAAATGCTACTAGTTATCTACCTGCTCCCACTCTCCAAACCTCCTTATTTCTGTTGAGTACATCACCATTCTGCCAGTCACCCCAAGGTTCACATCTTTTAATCATTTTTTTACTCTTCCTTTCCTATATCTCCTAGAGTGAATCTTTGGATATTACCTCTTTAATATGTCTTGAATCATCCCCTTCTGATCACTCACCTGACCACTATTCTTTCTTTGGCCTTTATCTTCTTTTACTTAGCTTACTTCAGCTTCCAGTTACTTTCTTCTCCAATTCTATCATCTATGCATATGCTAAAATAATCTTCCTAAAACAAAAATCTGATTATATCACTCCCTTACTCAAGCATCTTTAGCAGTTCTTTGTGCCTCCTGAATAAAATACAAATTCTTCAGTTTGGCATCATCACAGGGTATCTGAAACAAATTGTTCATTTATCTTATTAAAATTTATTTAAAGGATTGCTATATGGCTCAGTGAATAGAGCACTGGGCCTGTAGTTGGGAAAACTCCTGTTCCTGAGTTCAAATCTGACTGTGCAAACTAGCTGTACGGATCTGGGCAAATGATTTAACCATATTTGCCTCAACTTCCTCATCTGTAAAATGAGCTAGAAAAGGAAATAGCAAACTATTCAAGTATCTCTGCTAAGAAGACACCAAATGAGGTCACAAAGAGTCTGAAACAACTGATAAACAACTGATTTGTACAAAAATCTTATGAATGGGTCACATTGTTCTAGTGCTATTTTTAAACACATTTCTTTTTCTTACCAATATCCTAGAAATAGTGTTTAGTTATGTGACATGGGCAGCAAGCAATGATACCTCCACCGAGCCATCTGTAATGCATTTCCAGACTAAAAATGAACACTGAAGAAATAAATGATTGCTAATAAGATTTTAAAGATAAAGCAGCAAACTGGTACTTTTGGATTCATTAGAATTTGCTGAAGCAAAATCTAGTTTCTGATGAGGTCAGGGTAGCAATTCCTAGTTCAAAATAAACATGTACGAATTCACAATAGCCATTCTTTTTGCCAAAAGATAGGTTTATGTAGGAAAAGAGGTTATAGACAAAATGAAGTAAAATAGGCCCTAGGAGAAGTAAATATGAAATAGATTTGGGAGAGCAATGGGGTTACCAAGGAGAGGAGCTTGGAAGAATCCATTAAAGGAATATTCTTGAGTTTGTTCTTTACTGGCAGGTTAGATCCAGAGGAGTTTAGCAGACTATCCAGAGTTAGCTATAGTAAGGAGAAAGACACTATTAAAGGAAATACATTATGAGAGAGTACCTCAGTGGGCTTAGTCCTGAAAAGGACTTAGCAAAGATCTTCCTTGTAGGTACATCTTTTATAGGGGAAATGAAACCTTGGGGGTTTCTCAGGGAAGGAGGGGGAAGTACCAGGAAGAATTTGGTAGCTCAGAGGAAGAGATCAAGGAGGAACCTGATGGAATGCCCCTGGTGTTCAGGTCCCAGACTTGTCTAAAGATCTGCTAATCAATATTACTTGCTATTTAGGGGAGGGAGTAGGGGAAAGGAGGGGGTAGGGGAAGGGAGGGAGAAAAAAATTGGAATACAAGGTTTTACAAGGGTGAATGTTGAAACTATCCTTGCATATATTTTATAATAAAAGCTATTATTTTAAAAAAAGATATGCAATCAATATCTCAAAGACTGTTTAAAGATGTCCAGAAGTTTGAGGGATAGACAATGAAGGTTGGTAAAGAGTTCCATTCTTACAATCACTCTCTACAAACAGGATAGTCTTGTTCTTGTTTATATCGGATAATAGCCAGTTGGGTTTCTTCCTGACTTAGTTCAAAGTATACATCAGTTTCCATGGAATCTGAATAAAGATCTGAGGCTCTTTAGCCTAACATTATTATATGGATTATTTTGCCACATACTTAAATGATCAAGATCAATTATTTTCCAGTTGATTCAGATTCTTTGTGACCCCATTTGGCATTTTCTTAGCAAAAATACTGGAGTGGTTTGCCGTTTTCTTCTCTAACTTATTTTATAAATGAGGAAACTGAGGCAAATAGGATAAGTGATTTGCCCAGGATCACACAGATGTTATCTGAGATAATGTTTGAACTCAGGTCTTCCTGACACTAGCCAAAACTTCTATCCACTGAACCACCTAGTTGCCTCCTAACCTGTCGGTGGTCCCAGGTAACTTTTGAAGTTCGTAGTTTACAAATGTTTTCCTATTTATTTTTGGGAGGAAGGAGTTTTTTTTTCCTTTTTTCACCCAGGTTCTCTATACCAATAAAACCACAGACATAAAATAAATAAAAATTCTGAAATAATTAGTTTTAGAAATGAAAAGGTCAAAGAACTTTTTGGAATGTGATTTTTAAAAAAAGAAATGATTAACTATTTCCAGTGAATAATTTAAATAAAATCTACTTGTCATTACTCTACAAACTCTCTATTAACTTTGACTAAGAGAATTCTATGAGAGCTGTATTACTTTCATAATAAAAATGCATGGTCAGGTTCAATCTAGAATCCATTTTTTTTTACTTATTGGATTGAGAACACTTTAGGCTTTCAAAATATGCAGAACTGCTATTGTTATTCAACATCTATCTGAATATGGGGTAAACTTTTTTTAGGGGGGCAGATGGGGCTACAGACTCTTTTTGGCAAACTAGTGATGTCTAAGGATCTTTCCTCAGAATGATGTTTTTTAAATGCATAAGATAAAAAATACAGGATTATGAAGGAAATCAATTATACTGAAATATAATCATCAAAATATTTTTAAAAATAATTCAGGGATGCTAGCTTAGCTTCCCTTGCCCTAGAGAAATCCCTACATTGTAGATTTGGAGGTAGAAAGGACCTTAGATGTCATCTAGTAGAATAGTCTTATCTTATAAATGAGGAAATTTGGAGTTGAGATTTGAATCCAGGCTTCCTTCTGTAGCACACTGTAGAAAGCAAATATTATGTTAGCCTGGAGATTTTATGATGGCAAAATAATACAGAGACTTTTCAACCACTTGGAATTAATCCCATGCTCTTTACATAACAATAATTCCCACTGAAATAATGCATGATCAAACACTGTGAGGTCCTGGAAAGGTGTTTGCCAAACATATAGAAGTGGAGGAAAAAAGGAAAATTATTCCAGGTCAGTCCATTTTAAGCTTTTCAAGAGCTTTATCAGATGATGGTTTATGTGCACAGGTAAAGAACACTGGGACACAGAGCAAGAAAAAATTCTTTTGTTTATGGGAAAGGGAAAGGTATTGAAATCCATGATAATGTGGAGCAGGTTATCTCACATTTACTGGACAGAAAAGAGTTTCTCACTTTTACTTGGTATTCTAGAAACCAATTGAAGATAACTACCCATCATTAATATATTTTATGCAAAAAAGCATGATAATCTCCATCATTTCCATACTATATTGTCACTTAAATTCTAAATCAAAGAGAAAATAATGAAGAAATTTAAGTTGTCATTTGGGAGGTCAGAAATAAGGGGCCAATCTCCAGATCTAGTAAGTCCCAAAATGAAACAAAAATTGTTTTAGGAGAAAGGCTGGAACTGGAAGGTCTTCAATCAAAACCATAACACCCCAAAAAAACTTTCGGAAAAAAGAAAATAAAAAAAAATATTGAGCTATAGAAATTCCACAAAAAAAAGCAAACCAAAAAGACCATAAAGGAACTCCTACTAAGGAAATAATAAGGGAATCAAATTATAAAAAATTATATAAAATTATAAGGGAACTTCTAATAAGGGAATAAAAACAAACATGGCAATTTCATGACTCTTGGCATACCCATATGACAATATGGTAGAATTAATAGAAATACAAACCCAGAGGACTGAATGTTTCTTTTTAGAAGGCCAATAATATGATCATATGGATAAGGAGCAAGGACGAAGTCTCTCTATACATTCCTTCCATTTTGGGGGGGGTGGCTAGCAGATTCTTTGGGGGTGGGGAGAAGAAGAGTAGTTTCCATTGGGCTGTTGATTAAGCCCTAGGTCCTAATCAATTCTGGAACTCTACAACTGGGATAATATATGGATATAGAATTCCAATATGGAATTTGAATTCTGTTTAGATTCTACTGTTTTAGAATTACATAGCTGTGACTATGGTTGTACCTATTGAAGAATCTCATCTTATCTTAGCATTCAAGAGATACCTTGTTGGAAGTCTTTAAGATTAGTTAAATGAGTTAGGTTCTCCCCCACACCTCCTGCCCCCATGTAGGTATAAGCATGGTAGAGAGTCAAAGTGTCTCTCAAAGAGGAATGAAGATATTGCTAACCTGAGCACTTTCCTGAAAATGGAGGCTCTGGAAAAAAAATTGATCTATTAGAGGAAGGGACTGATGGGGCAGGGAACACTTCCAGTATGAGAAGATGGCAGGATGACTATCCAAGGTAAGAATATCATTGTGTATAGTTGAGAAAATCTGGAGTCATAAATTTAAAAATATGGTTTTCCATACTTTACCACTCTTTTCTATTTTAATCAAGGATGTCCTCAATGTGTATATAGATGGCAGAATCAGAATCTAAGAGTTGGAAGAGATTTTTAGAATATGTCTCATTCAATTTCTTCCTGAGCAAGAATCCTTCATCTTAGCCAAGAAATGGTTGTCCATCCTTTGATAAAGACTTCTAGAGAAGTAGAAACTATTACCTCCTGAGGTAGCCATTTCATTTTGACATATTTCTGATTGTCCATAAAAATTTCCAAACAATTAGCTGAAATGTGTTTATCTGTAATTTCTACCTCTTGATCCCATATCTCCCATATGGGGCCAAATAGAACAAATCTAATCCCTATTATATGATAGCTCTCAGCTTAAATTCCCCATCATCACAGAAGTATTTTCTTTTCAGGTAAAATGTTCACAATTCCTTTAAATCCTTCTTTTATGATATCATGATCCTGCTCCAATTTCCACTTACAAAATGGGATTCCAGTTCCTACCTTATGTATCTAGGCTTCTGATTGCTGAGACTTTACCATGTATGGTTCTACTAAGGCAGCCAGTTCTGCTCTTCCTCAGGCATTTTTATGTCTCCAACTGAGCATTTTCACTCTCTTCCCTCCACCTTGAACTTTGAAAACAGTAATTAAATCAACAATAACATTTTTTGAAAAGTCATATCAATCAACTGTATATGATTCAGTTCACCATCCCTGTGATTTTCCCAGTCAAAACATCCCTTTCTACTCATCACTCTCCTAGAATGTAATTTTCATGATATCAGGAGGTATCTTGCTTTTTGCATTTGTATTCCCAATACTTCTTGTTTGGTAAACAATAAGCATTTAATATTTTTTTTTCATTTCATTCATTAATTCTTCATCATCCTCTGAATTATTTTCAGTTTATTGATATCCTTCCTGAGATATGGTACTGAGAAGTGACCATAAAAATTTGTTATGTGGTTTAACCAAAGTAAAAATAAAATGAGAAAATCTCATCCTAGCATTCTAGATGCTATGGTTTTCCTAATATATCTTAATGTGGCATGAGAATTTTTTTGGTGGCCATATAATGTTTTATTATATTGCATTTGGAATATATTAAACTCTATCAAGTAATTTTCAGATGAATAAGTATCTATCCACAATTCCTCATCTGTACTCAGGAAATGAAAGCAAGGCAAAATAGGGAGCAGACCAGTCACTGCACTATATCCATGTAATGCTAAAAGAAATGATAACATTATCTCAAGGTGGGTGGAGTCTCTGGTGGATTGATGGGAGAACAACAAGAAGAAATGAACAGGATTAACAGGCCTGACCACCCAGGCAACTCAAGCTACTAAAGAGAGCACTTACATTGATCAGATCCCATTTTCATATAATTACTCAAAGAAGGTCCAGGGAAAAAAAAGGAAAATGGAGAAAATGTAAGTGGATATGATGGAGTAAAATGAATAATTAACAATCATAATCATGAATGTAAATGGGATGAACTTTCACATAAAGTAGAAGAGGATAACAGGAAAAAATAGAAGTAGAATATAACAATACATTGTTCATAAGAAACTCATTTAAAACATAAAGACTCATATAGAGTTAAAATTGAATTTATTATACTGTTTATATTTATTTCTCCTCCTTTAGAATGTAAGGTCCTTTAGGGAAGAATCTGTTTTGTATTTTTCATTGTATTCCTAAGGCTTATCATCATTCCTGGCACTTAGGAGGTACTTAGTAAATGCTCACTGATTGGTTATTCAACCAACCAACAAATATTTATTAAATGTTAACACTTCCTATTTTATCCAAAAAAGGAAGATGGCTACCAGTTTTTAGAACAAATATATGACTAAAATGTGTAGATATTTTTGGTATCTTTTTCATAATTTTATTGTGGGTTGTCAATTGTATGAAATAAACTTATTTTCCTGTTTAAAAATATTTATTATGCCCCCATGTGCTAATTACTATGCTAACTGCTGGTGATATAAGTAAAATAAATGAAATAATCCTTACTCACAAATAGCTTGATTATTAAACATGATCTCAGACAAGACAGTATTTAAAAGTTATAGCTAAAATATATTTTAAGGGAATTACATTATGTTATAGATAATTAAATAATTCCAGGTAACATAGAAAATTTTAATAATATTAGTACTTAATATATATGTACCAAATGATATGCCAAAGGGAAAAGTTAATAGACTAAGGAGAAACGGATAGGAAACCATAAAAGTCAGGGACCTGAAACTTTTTGAAAATGAGATAAAACTAATAAAAATATAAGAAAAATTACATTGAATAGATTACAAGAAAATTTGCATTTGATAGCTCTCTGATGATTAATTAATGGGAATATAAATGAGTACACATATCTCTCTGTTACACATAGTACCTTTACAAAAATTCGACAATATGCTAGGATACAAAAACCTCAATTGCAGAAAAGTAGAAATATTAAACACATCCTTTACTCACTACATTGCAATATATTAATAATCAATAAAATGATTTTGAAGAAAGAATTCAAGCAGTAGTACTTCTATCAAAGATGGCTAGCTGACTACAGATAGATCACCCAAAACATAGCAATTCCAGCAAAAACCTGAAATTCATATCATATCAAGGAATAAAAAAGAAATCAAATGAGAAATTACAGAAAGTATCTTTGACTATCCAAAAATGAGTGAAAAACCCAGACAGAAGCCTATGACTAATAGCAAAAGTAGCCACCAAATGTTTCTGTCAGACTCATTCTTGCATATTTAAGGGGAGAAGAGTAAGATTCATGATGTGTTGTTTAGAATCAGAAATAGTATTTGGAAATGTAGCATGGAATAGCAGATAGAGTAATAGCCTCAGAAAGATATAGGTTTGAGTTCAGTCTCTGACACATAAGATCCTGATGCAGGGGAAATCACTTAACTTCTCAGTGCCTTTGACAACTTACTAAGAATACAAATTGCTGAAAATATATTGATATACATAGATAAAGAGAGTTTTTACTGGCAGTTCTCTACAAATATGAAATCTTAGATCTGAGCAAAAAAGGAAAAAAAAAAAGACTACTTATTCAACTCCTTGGAAACAACAGCTGCTAAACACTTTCATAATCTAGTAAGGACATGGAGTAATACATACACCCTTCAAGTTTGCCAAAAACTATATTTTCTAAAAACAATATGACATTAGGTCACAGAGGGTCACTCTTATGAAATGTTACTAATACAACCTTTTAAAAAGCTATTTCCCCGGATAATAATTCACACAAAGTTGCTTGAAGAATTTAAACTTTAGCATATACTTTACTGCCATTTCTTTTAAATTTCTAAAAATCATTCTTTATAAAAAAAATTTCAGATTTGAATGTCCAATGTCTCTCTTACCTCTCCAATCTATCTTTTAACACAATTAACAATATCCCCCACTCCCATCCCCAATTAAAGAAAAAAAAATCAATGATTATCTATTGCCTCTATGCCAAAATTTTGGCATTTAAAGAACTCCACCAAATCTGGTTCCTAATTATCTTTCCAGTTTCCAATCAAATCAGCCTCTTCTTAAATAGCCTGACATGCTGGGAATGTGCTCCTTCCTAATCTCTGCCTCACTATAATCCCTGCTTTCTTCAAAGCACATTTCCCATTGCAACATCTATATGAAGTATTTTTTAATGTCCTTCAGTTATCAGCTCTCTATCCTTGCAATTGCTTTGTAATCACTTATGCCTGCTTATGCTTTAGTCTCCCAAAAGAATCTATACTCTTTGAGGGGAGGAGATGTTTTGATTTTTGTCTTTGGATCCTTGGTATACAGTCTCAAACACACAAATGTTTATTGAATTGAACTGAATCAAGGTTCTATTCTTCACTTTATCACTATATCATCTCAGGCAAATTACTTTTTTAGATTTCTGTTTGGATTTCTAATTTTTCATCTATAAAATTAGAGTTGGATTAGATTATATTGATAGCAGCTTCCAACACTGAAATCCAAACAGTTATTGAATACAATCTAAATATATAACATTAACTATGATAGGTTCTGAGCAGGTAAGGACTAAACCTATTATCTCATTATTATCTTTGCCTTTCCATATGTGAAGATGAGGAAAAACACCCTCTATAATTCATGTCAGGACCTTTCCTAGGACTTTCAATTTTAGAGCTACTCAGGGCTCTGTGGGAACTGAATCTACATTTTTGTGCTTGTAAAGCCAAGTCTCCTCCCCTGGGAGCTCCCCTGGATAGGGAGTCTAGTCCTTATCATTAATTTATTAGGTATAAAGAAAAATAAATGTACAATTAAAAATATTATTGTATGACAAAAAAGAAGACATAGTTCCTTTTAAAATTAAAAAAACCTATAGTCTTAAATATGCCAATAGTCTCTCTAAATGTTTTAGGAAAGATTTGATACTAACAAAAATGCCAAAATAAACCCACATGAAATTTAAAAACTTTCTTGGCAAGCAATATGGTTTTAGGTAGAACATTTGCCTATGTTCTCTTGTCATTTCATTTGTCTTTTTGCCTCCTGTTTTATAGGATGAATATAATGACATAAATCAACAGTAAAATAACAAAGACATTTTCATAACATTTCCAATCATCAGAATCTAAAAGTGCCAGAAATATTAGCAAAATGCTTAGTCTTGGGAGACTTTTTTTTCTTTGGCAGACCAAGGAAGCCCTGAATAAGCATCTAAACAGCTGGATTATGTGCAATCCACTTAGATACTAATTTTGCAAATCTGTAGAAATTGGCTCTGGATGAAAGCAAAAATTTAATCTGAAAAGTCTGGGTTTTGGATTCCATGTTCTCTCATTCTGGACTCTTTAAGAATATTGCTTTCATAGTTACTTATCCAACAAACATTGAATTCAATTCAATAAACATTTAGGGACTTAGGTGGAAGGCACTATGATAGAAAGAAAGGGATCTTATTTCAAAAAGTTGAAAGTTATTATCCTTAAAAAATGTTTCAATTCATTAAAAACTCAGGACTAAAGATGATCAACTTAAAAATAATCCTTTGCCCCCGAAACTTTTTGACTCAATGAATAAAATTTCATTCAATTTGGAGCTCTTCTCCTCCTATCCTAAGGCAAGTAAGCATCAAAAATTATATCTACTCGACCAAAATTGCTAAATGGCTTTTTAAATAAAGTAATCTACTACAGTTATATTTTGTAATTAAAAGCACTGCTGTATTTACTGCTGTATTTTCAGAGATTTTCAATTCAAGTAAGGTTGATATTTTTATACAAGCAAGATATGCTTAGTTTGGCTTTCTTTTCTTACTATCTTGTGTACACACACACACACACACACACACGCACACACGCACACCTAAGAGAACTAACTTTTCTTTGCCTACAAAATGTTCATTGTTCTGAAAGATATGAAGACAGAGGGAAGAAACTGGGCTAGAGGGAAGAAAGGGAGGAAGAGAAAAGTAGAGAGAGAAAGACAGAGAGAGACAAGATGATGGTTCTAAGAAAGAAAACATTACCCCTCTTTTTTCGTCTTGTCCTTGACTCAGATTCAAGACTGTACCACAGCAAAGTGCAATATTTTTATAAATATATTTGTATTATCAAAGTCACCAAACAAGGTCTCTTAGTTTCCACTGTTTTCAAAGACATGAAGTAATGTTACTTGTGCCCACTGAGAAAACTTTCCATTTCTCCCAAGAAGTAGAGAACAAGGGATGTAGGTCTACTTTAGGTTTGGTCAGTTTTAACAGAGATAAATTTCCTCTAAGATTCAGATGCCCCTCCTTTATTCTCTTACTGACATTTACTATTTATTCCTTTTAAAGCAAAACAAATTTGTTCCTGGCTGTTAAATCATTCCTTCATACCTCCAGCAAACATGTATTAAGCATCTATTATATGGATGATACTCTAAAAAGTTCATAGGGAGCAAAAAATAATAAGCAATGCCAAGGGCTGACTAAAGTAAGATAGCTATATGCATTTATTATTAATAATATATCATGTTTAAACCAA
Organism: Sminthopsis crassicaudata; assembly: GCF_048593235.1. NCBI lineage: Eukaryota > Metazoa > Chordata > Mammalia > Dasyuromorphia > Dasyuridae > Sminthopsis > Sminthopsis crassicaudata. Next base: position 131,394,497 of record NC_133620.1, read on the forward strand.
ATGTTGGAAACCAACAGCACTTACCCTACAAAAGTAGCTTTCCCTAGTACTATATATGCATTTACAGTAAGATTGTTGAAATTAGGGATACAAAATAATTCTTTCAACCTTCCATTTTTTTCAATAAATCACTTTCAATGTCTCATAGAAATCATCTGAAAAATGAGGCTTTATTACCCAGGCCATGGGATGGTTATAAGGCTCAAATGAAATAATGGATATAAAAGTGATTTGCAAAATGAAAATCACTACACAAATGCAATATATTATTATCATTTATGAGCCACTACCATTAAAGTTAGTGAAGTCAAATCATATGAACAAATATTTCTTGAAAACTTTTTTTTTATATTTGAGGCCTTTTATGCAAAATGCTTATCTTAAACCCCAAATCCAATCGTGATCATTGAAATTTTTTTAAAGTCTAGGACAATGTTTTATTTTTGTTTTTCCTCTAGTACCTAGCATATAGTAAGCTTTTAATCAGTCTCGAATGAATGGCTAATAAATAGTTTAAGTATAATGAACATATGTGTGTGTGTGTGTGTGTGTGTGTGTGTGTGTGTGTGTGTGTAGTACATATGGCTAACATGTATTACTATTTGCCAGTCTACTCCTTCACACTTCGGTATTAAAAAACAAAATTCCATTATCAAGAAAGAGCTGATTACCCAATTATTAAAAAGAATACTATAATCATAGGCATTAAGACTGTTAAGAGATTAGACTGTCTCTTGAACAATTCTTGAAGTCTCTTCTAAACTGATCCTAACCAAGCACTTTTCCACAGTCACACAAGCAGTAAATGGCAGAGCTGGGATTCAAACTTGGATCCTTATCCCAAATTCACTATATAGTCAGTTTTAATGTCCAGTTTCTGGATAATGGATGATATTCCTACACTCCCCCAATCTCCAGCAAAGTGAAGCAGCACTATGTGCTCCCATGCTTTTTTAGCATGACATTTTCTGCGATGTTGTTGGGTGCCTTTAACATCCACTGGCATTGTCAGCTTCCAAATTGATGATAAATTATTTAACTTGAAAAGACTACAAGCCAAGACTAAAGAAAAACTAGTACAGCCTTTTTTTAGCTTTTTAAAAGGATGGTGTATGTGCTTCTTTTCTTTTCTTTTTTTTGTAATTAATTTTTATAATTATAACATTTTCTTTGGCAGTACATATGCATAGGTAAATTTTTTTTACAACATTATCCCTTGTACTCCCTTCTGTTCCAGGTTTTTCCCCTTCTTCCTTCCACTACCTCCCCTGGATGGCGGGCATTCCCATACATATTAAATATCTTATAGTATATCCTAGGTACAATATATCTGTGCAGAACCAAATTTTGTTGTTGTTGTTGTTGCAAAGGAAGGATTGTATTCACAAGGTAAACATAATCTGGGAAGAGAAACAAAACAAAAAAACAAAACAAAAAAAAAACAATGCTCACAGCTCACACTCATTTCCCAGTGTTCCTTTTCTGGATGTAGCTGATTCTGTCCATCATTGATCAATTGGAATTGTATTAGCTCTTCTCTATGTTGAAGATATCTACTTCCATCAGAATACATCCTCATACAGTATCATTGTTGAAGTGTATAATAATCCCCTAGTTCTGCTCGTTTCACTCAGCATCAGTTGATGTAAGTCTCTCCAAGCCTCTCTGTATTCCTCCTGTTGGTCATTTCTTACAGAACAATAATATTCCGTAACATTCATATACCATAATTTACCCAACCATTCTCCAATTGATGGACATCCATTCATTTTCCAGTTTCTAGCCACTATGAAAAGGGCTGCCACAAACACTTTGACACATATAGGTCCCTTTCCCTTCTTTAGTATTTCCTTGGGATATAAGCCCAGTAGTAATACGGCTGGGTCAAAGGGTATGCACATTTTGATAACTTTTTGGGCATAATTCCAGATTGCTCTCCAGAATGGTTGGATTCTTTCACAACTCTACCAACAATGCATCAGTGTCCCAGTTTTCCCACAGCCCCTCCAACATTCATCGTTATTTGTTCCTGTCATCTTAGCCAATCTGACAGGTGTGTAATGATATCTCAGAGTTGTCTTAATTTGCATTTCTCTGATCAATAGTGATTTGGAACACTTTTTCATATGAGTGGAAATAGTTTTAATTTCATCATCTGAAAATTGTCTGTTCATATCCTTTGACCATTTATCAATTGGAGAATGGCTTGATTTCTTATAAATTAAAGTCAATTCTCTGCATATTTTGGAGATGAGGCCTTTATCAGAACCTTTAACTGTAAAAATGTTTTGCCAATCTGTTACTTCCATTCTAATCTTATTTGCATTAGTTTTGTTTGTGCAGAAACTTTTTAATTTGGTGTAATCAAAATTTTCTATTTTGTGATCAATAATGGTCTCTAGTTCTCCCTTGGACACAAACTCTTTCCTCCTCCACAAGTCCGAGAGGTAAACCATCCCATGTTCCTCCAATTTATTTATGATTTTGTTCTTTATGCCTAAATCTTGGACCCATTTTGATCTAATCTTAGTATGTGGTGTTAAATGTGGGTCCATGCCTAGTTTCTGCCATACTAATTTCCAGTTTTCCCAGCAGTTTTTGTCAAATAATGAATTCTTATCCCAAAATTTGGGATCTTTGGGTTTGTCAACTAGTAGAGCTTTTTGTTCACAGGTCATGCTCAAAACCTCTGAGGTTGAAATGCAACAGATTATGCATTGATTCTCTGGTGCTTGTGTTAATTTTAACCTGACAATTAACACAAGAAAACAGAGCAGCCAGCCTGCACTATTCATATGTGAAATCATTGGTTACAGCAAATAGAGAGATTTTAAATATTGTGGATAAATTCACTTACATTGGCAGTATGCTTTCCAGGGATGTACACATAGATGATGAGGTTGATGCATGCATTTGCCAGATCTAGTTCAGTGGTTGGGAATCTCCCAAGGAAAGTGTGAGAGAGGAGAGGTAATAAGCCATCTACAGAGATATTGTACTGACCTCATTGTTGTATGTCTGTGAAATATCAATAGTCTACTAGCACCATGCCAGGAAACTGAATTGCTTCCATTTGAATTGACTTAGGAAGAGTCTGAAGATTCACCTGGTAGGACAAGGTACCTACCATATACTGAGTTTCTCTATCAAGCTGAACTGCCAAGCATTCAAATTCTACTGCAGAGTCCAGTTAAGCTGAGATGGCCACATTGTCCAAATGCCAAATGTATATTTGCTTAAAATACTATTTTTCAGAGAACTCACATTGCAAAAGCTCACCCAAAGGTCAGATGAAGTGATAAAAGAATACTTTCAAGGAGTCTATGAAGAACTTTAGATTGATTGTGAGCCATGGGAGACACTGGCACAGCACTGCCCAGAATATTGCTTGCATCAAAGAAGGCACTAGGCTCTGGGAGCAAAGTAGAATTTCAGTAGTTCAAAAGAAACATGAGATGCATGAATTTAGAGACATCTCTAAATGTTCATTTTAAATGCTCATATGAACATTAAATGTTCATATGAAGTATTTGTGCCTGACCTGTTGTAGACGTCTTTTAGTCCTCTTTGAACATGAAGGATAACTATCAGTTCTATTATTAAGGGTCATATGTGTTTCTCAATATATAAACATTATATATATGCATTATATAAAATCACACAAAAGCTATGGGGCATATAAGGAAAATGGGGTTTGAGACATAGCACTCAAAAACTTTATCAGTAACACATAAAAAAGATAGAAATAAGAAAAACTAGTACAGTTTCATACATGTTAAATGGTTAAGAAATCCACAAGTACTATAATAAATAATAACTGATTCTGGACCTAGATGCTGATCCACCTGTGCTAGGTTCACAAAGGGTCTAGTCTAGACTTCTACGGTTTAGAGAGAAAAGAGACAACTCTAAAGAAGTGGAGTAGGTCACATATTTGGCCATGGTTGAAAGTGGGGTAGAATGTGTGGATGTGGATCAACCTTCCCTCCAAAGTTCCTGCTGTTCCTGAAGATAAGTAATAAATAATGTACTTTATCTTAAAAAAGATCTGGTTTGCTTGTGTCAGAAGGGTTGCAGGTTGTGAGTTTTTGTGAAGCCCGGCAGTTCTCTGAATACTGTTTTTATGGATAAAATCATCACAAGCAAATTGAAAATTTGTATCATGCTCAAATTGTTCCCTGATGTATCAATCACACTAGAACAAATTCACATTTCAAAGCAAGTATTATAGCAGCACTGATTATATTTTCTACTACCTCTCATAGTTTAGTATATTCAGTGGTAAATGTAACACTTCGTTATTACGTAATTATTTCATTAATTTTTGTTGCCCCTGACCTGATTGCTAATTCCATGTATAGTATATTGAAAGGACTTATTGGATTGGGAGCCAAAGTGGGTTGGCATCTCAGCTCCTAACTACTTTTGTGACCATAAGCAAATCACTTAATATCTGTGCTATCAGTTTTCTCATCAATAAAATGAAGAGATTAGAATGAATAGTAACTAATATCCTTCCCAGCTCCAAATCTATAATCTAATTCTTTTAGATTGAGTGCTGGATATTTCTTCTACATCTCTAACTATGACCAAAAAAATTAAACAAGGAATGAAAAAAAATGATGATATAAAAAAAGTTGCTGAACAACTCATACTTAAATAACATCCTAATATTTGCAAAGCATTTCAATATTTTCTGTCATTTAATATTTAGAACTCTCTGAAGTGATTATTATTCTTATTTTACAAATAAGGAATAAAAGTGATTTGCCCAGGGACAAACTATCATCTGAAGGAAGATCTGAACTCCTCTTTCTAAATTAAGCACTCTTCATTATGTCTTGCTTTTAAGAACTAGCATCTTGTCTTTGGTCTGACACATAACAGTTTTATTTCTTTTGGAGGTCACTTAAAATTTCTGAGTCTTGATTTCCTCTATTATACTAATTGGACTAAGTGATTTCAGCTCTAAATTCTTTGGCACAATGATACTTTCTTTGCTGGCCAATTCTCTGCTGATCCAGAATGAAAGAACAAGTTTGAGACTCTAAATTAGTTGCCCATTTTAAAAATCAATTCCTTAAGCTATGCCAGAAAAATTTTCAACTGAAATTACTTTTTTTCTTTTTTTAAATTAATTTTATAATTATAACATTTTTGATAGTACATATGTATAGGTAATTTTTTTTACAACATTATCCCTTGTACTCCTTCTGTTCCGAATTTTTCCCCTCCTTCTCTCCATTCCCTCCCCTAGATAGCAGGCATTCCCATACATATTAAATATGTTATAATATATCCTAGGTACAATATGTATGTGCAGAACTGAATTTTGTTGTTGTTGTTGTTGTTGTTGCAAAGGAAGAATTGGATTTGGAAGGTAAAAATAACCTGGGAAGAAAACCAAAAAAATGCTAACAGTTTACACTCATTTCCCAGTGTTCCTTCTCTGGGTGTAGCTGATTCTGTCCATCATTGATCAATTGGAATTGGATTAGCTCTTCTCTATTCAACTGAAATTATTTAAAAAAGATAGCTCCTCTGAATATATGAGTATAACTTTTAAAAAAATGTGTAACACTATCTATTTAGTTATTTGGTGTGAGGCAGATAATGCTAATCATCAACAAACCTATTCATCAAAAGGGAAAAGGCTATGGGAAGTCTTGCATTAAAAGTAGTGGTTATACCTTCTACCTTGCTCCACAGGGAGAGCTAGGGAAGTGCCTGGCTTTTTGTAGTCTTTAGTAAATTGTTCATCCTCTGTTCCCCACTTCTATTGCTCTCTAAACATATTTGTCTAAGGGGTGTGGTTACTGTGGGTTTACCCAAATATAAAAATAAGCCCTTGAAATCCTACCATCTCACCAATTCTGCTGTATTTATCTAAGCCTAAATTATATGACTATAATCATATCAATCCCTCATGCAAACAGAAATATAATATCCACAGTGTGGATACTGTATACAGTGTTTTATGGAAGATACACTATTCAATACATGACAATATGTCTACTGTAAGGTAGTGTGCTTGCAATTTTTTTTAATGCCAGGCTTCCTCTAACCAAAATTGGAGTTCTGATAAGCACTATTTAGTTGTCTTAGTTTTATTATAATGAGAACTCCTTCCACAGAGCAACAGAGTATAAGAAATACAATATAGTTCTCAAATGATGACTGGTCATTGGCATATAATTGAGCTAGTTATTAAAATTATGGATTTAAGATTTGGTTCCCTCTGAAAGAAAATTTGAGCACAGGCTCAAAGGAACCTCTGCTATCGACAGGATTTACTGTGACGCTGTTTTTATGATTACTGTTCTTTGTCTGGTAGGGTCCTCTGTCTGCTTCTCACTGGGAGTAGCTTATTGCTAATGGAGCAAAGAGGGATGAATTCAAAGGCAAGTCTGGACAAAAAGTATCTGCCATCCTGAACCCTCTAAGTTTTGAGCTTGAAATATCTGTGACACTTCCACTTCATTGCTAGATGGTGCAGTGGACAGAGTGTAGGAAGAAGAATCATCTTCCTGAGTTCAAATACAGTCTCAGATGCTTATAAACTATGTGATCCTGGGCAAATCACTCCATTCTTATTGCCTCAGTTTCTTCATATGTTGAATGAGCTGGAGGAGGAAATGCCAAACTCTTCCAGTATATCTGCCAAGAAAACTCCAAATGGGATCACTAAAAGATGCAACTGAAAAATAATTGAACATCCCTTTCACTTTTGACACATGTTCACATGTTGTCCCACTGACAGCCAAAATCTAGATGTTTTACACAAAGAGAAGGAGCTGAAGAACACAAAAAGCATTATACCAATGAAGCAAAAGCAAACATTATAGCATATATGATTATAAGGGACTGATTGGTCATTTTTTTTAAAAAGTATTATTGTTTCTGTTTAAGTTGTATCTGACTGTTTGTGAATTCATTGAGGGTTTTCTTGGTGAAGATACTGAAGTAGTTTGCCATTTCTTTCTCCAGCTCATTTTACTATGAGGAAATTGAGGCAAATAGAGTTAAATAACTTACTCAGGGTCACACAGCTAGTATCTGAGGCTAGATTTGAGCTCAGATTTTCCTGGTGTCAGGCCCAGCACTCTATTTACTATACCAGCTAGATGCACCTTCCCCCATAGAGTATGAGGGATACAAATTCACATGATCCAAAATCTTGGAAGTAGTTTAAATTCCTCATAGCTAACAACAGGGAAATAGCCCAGGGTCCAGAAGGATCTGCCTCACACATGTTTAGGTGGAATCCACGTGGTTATCCAAAGTGTGGCTGACTAAGCTATGAAGTTGGGAGTGGGGGTAGGGTTTAAATAAAAAGGCACATGACAAGCTCAAAACAGTCTTCCAGTTGGCATAGCTCAAATGATACTCCTGACTAAACTGCTACACTCAACAGAACTAGTTCAAGTTAAAGGCAAAAATCAATCAGCAGTTGGGATATCATTAAATTGGTAGTCTGATAGCCACCATTGCATTGGCCATTCCACCACCATTACCCAACTACCCTCAAATTTTCTAGGGGATTGTTGAATACTCTACAATTCTATACAGAGAGGAAGCCTGTGCACAATTGACAACACTATGGATCTCCATCTTTACAGTATATAGTGCTCAGTCTCCATTGATTCTTGTGGAAATTCATTTGCTTTCTTTTGAAGCAGGAGCAAAGGTACTGGTTCAAAAGAACTGCATCTTAACTTTATTATTTCAGGAGAATGGAGACTCCCAAGGGAACTCTTCTCTTCTGCCTGCCTGCTGAATAATGAAGAGAGACAGGGTAATAATCTAGAGTAGTATGATTGCCTGGGTTCTGAGGTGCTGCCAAGAACTCTCTCCATAATAGTTTGACTAGACTTATATTTGAACATATAAGTAGGAAATGATATCCTAATCCACAGGTCTCTGTTTTTAAAAAAGACGACCCAAGGGAGAGATGATAGTACTTGCTCGTTTGCAATATATAACAAGGTTTGAAAATTCCTGTAAGAAGGGTAAATGTTGAAAATTATCTTTGCATGTATTTTAAAAATAAAAAGCTATTTCAAAAAAGAAAATTCTTATAAGAGTCACAGTTGAAAAAGCACAAAAGAAGGGGGGTTTTCTATTTATTGTTTCTTCTAAAACATTTATATATCTATGAGCTTAGTTTGTGGAATCATACCTCTCTCCTCAAACACAACAGTCCCTTAGCTGTCCCTGTCTCAAGTCTCTTCCACTACAATCCATTCTTTACTCAAATTCTGAAGGAAATATCTTTAAACACAAATGTAACTCTCTTATTCAGCGAATTCTAGCGACATCCTGTTGCCTGTAGGATTAAGTAGAATCTTTCTGTTTGAAATTTACAATCACTTATAGTCCCATCCCACCTTTTCATTTTTGTTACACCTTACTCCTTTCCACAGATTCTACATTTCAATGAAATTGTCCTGTTCTCTGTTTCTCATCTATCTTCCATGCCTTTGCATAAGATGTCCATGATATATTCAATCCTTATCTGTGTCTCAAAGCATACCTCACTTCCTTCCAGATTCAGCTAAAGTCCTGCCTTCTGCATGAAGCCTTTCCCTGGTATTTCCAATTGCTGTGGTCATGTTTCCCTAAAAGCCTTATATATTTAACTATTTTTTCATATTCACATGTATTTATTTCATTTGTTAATACTGTGTTTTTTCAATATCTAAGCCACATGTTGTCTCTCTCAATGGAAAGTAAGTTCCTTGAGATCAAGTACTTTTTAATGATTTATATTTAACTGATTTTCAAACCAGGCTAAGCAGTGTGTGTGTGGGGAGGGGGGTGGGGGTGGGGGGTGGGTGTGTGTGTGTGGGTGTGGGTGTGGGTGTGGGTGTGTGTATGTGTGTACTGTGTTTGTGTGTTCATTCCATCTTAACTGATGGAATGAATTCTGAGGCAACACTGTATCAATAGGAGGGTTGGAGTTAGTGTTCTTAGAGGCAATTATGGGTGTAGAGACTATTCTGGAGAGACACTTTGGAAGCTGCAGGTACACAGGAGAAGCAATCTCCTTAACATGTCCTTGATTTCCAGCTTGCCTTACTAGAGACTTTGGACTCTTCCCTCGAGTGAGAGCAGTACCTTTTCAGTTAAAGAGCTCTTTCACTTTTATGTATTTTCTTATACATTCTAATCCATATAACTTCTCTGAAGTTTGTAGAAATAAATTTATTTACTATTTGCTATTTGTGATGATCTTTTATTTAACCAGTGCTTGGTGGGAAGAGACTAAATTAGTGAGTATAAGCTAAGGATTACCCACTCTTAAGAGTGCCCAGATACTGCTTTTTTTTCTGAACCCCTTATATTGCTAGACCAGAAGGAACAGATGAGAGGGGAAAAAAAGGGGAAAAAAGCATTTATTAAGTGACAACGATATTATCTTATTTGGGTAGATAGATGTAAATCTATCCTGATGCCCTCTTAGAGATCCACTCAAGGTGGAAATTGCAATCCCCCTTGGAGAAGGGTGGTCAAAATTCTGGAGCCAGCTATGCAATCACCACAAGCCACATATTTATACATTTAGACCAACCATGTAGACATGAGTTACATATATTACATCTATCTTTGTATTCACAATGTCTAGCATAAAAGCACTTAATAAATAAATGCCTGTTCATTTCTCTTCTCCATGACTTAGTTTTCTCAATTGTAAAACAATGGATTAAGTGATCATTACTTTTAATGACCTTAGCAAACATACAGAATGTTTTATGATATATGACCAATTATATGGTTAGAGTGACTAAGGAATGAAAGGATGGAGATATGAGAGAAAGAGGAGAAACATATACAAAAACAGAGTTAGAGAAAGACTGAAACAGTCAGAGATAGAGAAGAGAGCAAAGGAAAAGCCTTTCTGGCCATCTGTCACTGAGTCCAGTCTGAGAACAACAAAGAGTCTTTAGAATACTTCTTTCAATACATACATAGCAAGTCAAATTGAATAAAATTAATTCCACTGCAGCTGCTCTCACTTAATCTTTATGAATTTCTTGTCTGTACTTTAGTTTTTAAGTAGCTAAAAAGTAAATGCTTCATTTAGTATGAATCAGGATTAGATTTGGAGATTTGGATATCTTCTAGTACCAGAATGTCCCTTAAAATTTAACTTATTGTACTATCTATTACTTGTGTTCTATGATTTTATTCCTTTTGGAGAGTTTAGCAGTGATTTTTATAGTGTCACACTTACTTGATGCTTAAAATATTTTGTTCCATTCAAGATTATTCTTCTAAATTGAACTTATTCAATCACAAGATAATGGTTTGCTTAATCTGAAAAATGTTTCACTAAAAGCTTCTATTCCAATGAAAAAGCACTCAACAGTGCAAGGAAAGGCTCATTTCCTAACTAAAAAACAAACAACTAATTGATCTCTTCGATGACCCTCCTGCCTCTAGCCTTTCTCCATGTTATTCCATTCTTTCCATGCTACTATTGAACTAATCTTACTAGAACATGACTTACATCAGTTACCCTAGAAACTAAAATTATTCTTTATTGATTAAGAGATAAAGTTTCAAATTTCCCAACCTGATGTAGCAATTACAACCTTGTTTACTCCATACTTCACTAATTATTAACTCATATTAAGGCTGCAATCCATGAGGTGATAGCCTCTATTATGTAATTATTTGCCTTATATTTGCTTTATATCATATAATTATAAAATACATTTTACTTTATAATTAAACAAGTAAATATAAAATTCTGAAACTAATTACAGAAAATCCATTAATATTTTATCTGGGATATTCTATGTGCCTTATTCCCTATTAGACAATAAGTTTAATAAAGGCAGGAGCTAATCTTGCATCTTTCCTAGTATCTGGTACAATGATTTCTCCATAATAAGTGCATTTAAAAAAGAATGTTGAATTGAATGGGACCCCATTTACTTATTAAATCTTATGTATTTCAAACCTCAACATAAATAGCCCCCATGCTCCAGCCAAGGCATTATTTTCACTGTCCCATTATATACAGTATGCTCACTTCTATTTAAACAGTATTTATACTTGAGATGCCTTCCACCTTCTCCATTTAATCAAATTTCAACAATCATGCAAGCTTCATCACTGTAGCATTTCTTGTCTACATGACAAAACGTTACATGTCAACAATATTTCTTATTTTTCTAAATCACATTGTTTTATGTTATTGTTTTACTCCATAAATCAAAAATAAAGAATTTTTAAAATTACATCTAAGTATATTAAGAGAATATGAAGATGTTATTAGTGAACAGCCATCAGTAATCTTTGAGGAATTGAAACAAATGAGAAATACTGAGGCATTATATCTATGTGACTCAATTTTTTAAAGTATAGATTCCTGCAATTATGGACATAAAAATTTGATTTCAATTCCCAAGAAAATTCTAGCTTTCATTAGAAAAATGGTAATCTGTGAATATTTACAAAGAGATCATGAAGAGCCATCATAGTCTCAAGATACTTCAAAGAAGAGAAGAAAACATAGTGCTTGAGGAAAAAAAGGTCAAATAAATAAAATATAAATTTGCTATGAAAACTAATCACCTACATGTTTATTTGCCCATTTATGAAATATTTATGAAAATAATTTATGTGTCAATGGTATCCTTGATGAAGTTATGGGAAATGAATAGGTAAGCCTTCACAAATGATAGTTACAGTAGGTGACATCTTTAGAGGTATACAATTGACTGAAAGGAAAAAAAAAGAATACAAGATCCTTATGCTAATTACAGATGAGAATTATTTATTACTCTAAAGACTTAAAATATTTGAATTTAGTTGAGCAAAGTATAACTTTAAGAGTTCTTCTACAGACATCTCCCATAAATAATTTAAGACCACAGAAGAATTTCTGTATTCATCTCTGAAAAAAAGAATATCCCTCATCAATATGCAGCCTCTCTGACACTGCCATCTCCTCTGGGTCTGGAGTACTACAATAATCTGCCTACCACCTCAAGTCTCTTCCCACTCCAAAGCACGGATTTAACCACATCACTCTGCTACTCAATAAACTCCATGGCTCCCAGTTCCCTTTAGGATCAAATATAATATCATCTGTTTGGCATTCAAAGTCCTCCCTTACCTTTTCAGTCTTCTTATACCTGACTGCCCACCATATACTCTTCAATCCAGTGACTCTCATAGCTTGTTCCATGAACAAGACATTCTATCTCTCTCCTCCCCCTCTGCCTCTCTCTCTCTCTCCTTTTCTCCCTCTCCCTCTCTCTCTCCCCTCTCTTCCCTCTCTCCCCTCCCTCTCTCTCTCCCTCTTCCCCTCTCCCTCTCCTCCTGTCCCTCTCCCCTCTCCCCTTCTCTCTCCCTCTCCCTCTCCCCCTGTCCCTTTCTCTCTCCCCCTCTCCCTCTCCTCCTGTCCCTCTCCCCTCTCCCTCTCTCTCTCCCTCTCCCTCTCCCCCTGTCCCTTTCTCTCTCCCCCTCTCCCTCTCCTCCTGTCACTCTCCCCTCCCCCTCTCCCTCCCCCCTGTCCCTCTCCCTCTCACTTTCCCTCTCCCCTCTCCCTCTCTCTCTCCCCCTCACTTTCCCTCTCCCTCTCCCTCCCTCCCTACTTGCTTCCTCGGCTTCCTTAAAATTCCAACTAAAACCCCATATTCAATGGATAAGGATGGATAAGGAAACATTACCCAATCATTCTTAATTCTAGTGCTTTCTCTCGCTTAATTATTTCCTATTTCTCCTTAACATAGCTTGTTTGTACATATTCATTTGTTTACTGTTTCCTTCAATAGACTATGAACTGCTTAAAGACAAGCACTGTCTTTTGCCTTTTTTGTATCATCAACATTTAGCATGATGTCTGGGACACAGCTAATAAAAGTTTATTAACTGACTGGGAAATAGCCTTTGCTTGTAGATGTCTCATGAGAGGAAGCCAAACCCCTCCAAAAGCTGCCCCATTTCATTTGTATTTAATTCTAATTTTTAGGTAATTTATCCTTATATTGAGCTTAAACTGGCACAGCTTGTATTCATCATTCTTAGTTGTACTCATCTGTAAGAAACATGTTTAACTATTTTTTTCTGTGACAATCCTTCAGGTATTAAAAATAACTTCAGGTATATAAAAATAATAGTCTTCACAAGACTATTCAAAGACAGTTAGGTAGCACTATTGACAAAATGGTGTACTATTGGAAAGATCAGACAATATGTGTGACCCTGGGCAAATCATTTAACCCTTGCTTCAGTTTTCTAATTTGTAAAATGAGAGATAATAACATCTAACTCCCAGAAATATTATGAGTATTAAATGAAATAATATTTGTAAATCACTTTCAAGCCTTAAAGTGATATGTATATATCAACATATATAAGTGTACATTTATAATTAGCATTATTCCTTGATAAAAAAAATCGAGATAACCATTGTGTCATTTCAATAAAAGCATTTGCCACTATCAGGGAGGTTATCCAACCCTCTCTAAATAGAAGAAAGTTTCTTTTATAAATGATAAGGTAATGGTAAGGTAATTTCTGTTTTCAGGTGACATACTTAGCTAGGTCTAGAACACTGCAGCCTCCTTAATGAAATATTATAACTCCAAGGAGTTTGACCACTATTCAAACAAAGAAACTTAGATGAATGAAGAATTCTTATTGTTGAGATCAATGTTCCTATTTAGTGATTGCTGAATCTCTTGGGTATTCACGACAACAGTTTAAGGGTTTTGGGTTTTAAAAAGTCCTTAATGGAACCTTAAGCTATAAATAATTGTAGATAATAGTAAGCATACCAGGTCTTCCTGAATTATTTATTTTACTTCACCCAGAATGTCCCAGGTAAAATATTCATGGTTATTTTGTACTTAATTCCATAATTTTACATTTAGTTGTTTAGTTATAAAGTAAAATATTGTAGTTTATAATTATATAATACAAAAGTTTTAATTTGGAGAGTTTGGAGGAACAAAAGTTGTCATTTTGGTTTTTGTAAGCATTTGACAAATAAATACAAAAGAATATTATTAGTAATATATAAATACCCTTTGCAGTTCTCAATTTTTTTGTTGTTATTGAAACAGATTATTGTTATTGAATACAATTGTTGAAACAAAATGTATTAGGAACCATTGGCCTAGATTATGATATGACATTAAATGTACTGCCATAGATATTTTGCTGCTGTACATATCAGGACATATATTGGACAACTGAGAAATATCAATAATGAATTAGGCTCAGAATTGGCTATAAAGAAGAATACTGAATGGATTACACTTAGGAGCTCCTAAGAAACTTATATTCTATTAGATACTGAAGTATATAAAGTATCAATTAATTTTTAAAATGCTTATATATAAATTTCAGCAAGATTTTTGACAAAATCGATTAGAATTTTCTTAGGTGTGAAACTGAAAAACTGTAAACCGGATAATCAGTTAAAAATTCATAAGAAACTGAATGATCATACCAAAGACTACTGATTTCTTGTAATTGTCACTCTTCATTTTGGAAGAGGACCAAAGACATCAAGATGGGTGATGTTTTGACTTGAAATCAAAATTTGTCCAATAACATGCCCCAAGGCTCTATCCTTTGACCTATTCTGTTTGATAGAGAGTTACCAAATTTTGGATTTGAACCAAGTAACTTTTTTAGAAAGAAGAAAGGAAGGACAAAGCAGTTTTCACATGAGAATACTTACTTCATGTAGAACTGAAATTTGGAATAAACTCTTGAAGTGAAATCTATGAGCCATAATTTTTTATCAAAATCTTTTAATTGGCATTCCAAAGCAGATATGAAAAAGTTATGCAAAATAGCCTAGAACACTGAAAATATGTGGCATGTTCAAGATCACACTTAACTATTATAGATTGAGAGGGGCTTGAATTCAAGTTTTCTTTACTTCAAGGCTCATACTTTAATCCCTAGGCCATAATGTCACCCAAGTCCTAGAAATTAGAATTAAAATATATTCCTGACATTCCACTACAAAATTCAACAAATGTCCATTAAGTGTTGACTACATGCAAACAGTTGAGTTAGCAAAGGTAGGCAGCTTGGTACCAGTGGAAAAAATAAAGATACTAGAATCAGAGAGAAATAGCAATATGTTTCTATAACAGACAAAATAGGAAGAGATAGATGAAAGGATGGGATAGAGGAGTTATTTTTCATATTGTGACTGATTTCAATCTCACTGCTTTCTCAAAGCAAAATGACAAACCTTAGGGAAAAAACAAGGGAGGAAGAAATATTTGAATGTATTGGGGAAGGAAGTAGGAAAGAAGAAATCAACAAGCATTTATTAAACACCTTCTACGTTTCAGGCACTGTTAGGTGATAGTAATACCAATGGAGGGAAAAAAAACGTGCCCTCAAGGAGCTTACAGACTACTGGAGGGCATGTTCAAAGATAAGGGGAAATTCTATTTATGCCATATGTCTCTATATAGTGTTGTTGAGTCGTTTCAGTCATGTTCTCCATGAGCCCAGTTTGCTTTGCAAAGATACAAAAGTGGTTTGCCATTTGCTTCTCCAGCTTATTTTACAAATGAGGAAACTAAGTGAACCAGGGTTAAGTGACTTGCCCAGGGTCATATAGTTAGTAAGTATATAAGGCTGTATTTGAACTCAGATCCTTCTGACTTTAGTCTTAGCATTCTATCCACTATGCCATCCATCCATCCATTTATCTATCAATCTTTGTTTCTTTTTTTCTTTTCTATCTAAATATACATGTATATATACATACATATACATATGCACATATATACACACATATTATGCAAAGTGATTTCAGGTTAATTTTTTGTGGGGGAATAACAACTAAGGAAATTAGGCGAGGTCTCCTAAAAGAGGTGGCACTTGAACTGAGCTCTAAAGCTAGAGATTCCAAGAAGCAGAAATGAGAAAGGAGAGCAGTCCAAGAAAGGGAAAAATGCAAATAAAGGTGTGGAGGGGAAAAAATGGAAAGGTCATAAACAAGAAATCTCAAGTTTGTTGGTCATGTACAGTGTAAGAAGGAAAATAATGAGTAAACAGCCTGGACAGATAGACTTGGTAGCATGAAAGACTTTAATTATCAAAAGTAGTTTATCCTTTATCCTAGAGGCAATCCTATAGTCACAGAAGCATCTTGTGATGGAGAGTGTCCTGCTCAGAACTATACTTTAGAAATGCAAATTAGGTAGCTAAATTAAACATGGATTTTAAAGGGCAGAAACTGAATATAAGGAGCCTAGTTAAGAAAGCATTCTAATATTTCAGGTGTGAGAAGTGAGAGAGACCTCATTTAGCATGGCTATGGTGTGAGTGACTTTTATAAAGTACTACAACAAGCACTGTGCTAAACACTAGGAATACAAGTGCCAGAAATACAAATACAGATGCAAAAAGAATGGGGGAAGGAAGAAAACACATAAAATGATACCAAAGAGAGGAAAGGAGAGAGCTGAAGGTACCTGATATAGAGAAAATCTAGAAAGTCAGGTAGGCATCATAGAGAGAAGTGAAATTATGGCTGGCCTGGGCATCCTTCCTTAAATGGAGGCCATGGGAGGAGCCAATCAATCAGAAGGAGAGGTTACAAAGGTGAAAGTATCCTTCCTTCCAATGGGAGAAATTCTGGAATAGAATGAGCTTTCAAGGTGAAGACAGTCCTGTAGCATTCTAGAAAAAATCCAGGAAGTCAGGAAGACATGCTAGAGAGGAGTAAAATTAAGCATCCTCCTTAAAAATGGAGGTCCTGGGATCTGATGTGAGAGATATTGTGAAGATAGAATTCATACAAACTGTAGCAATTGACTGGATGTAGCCCAGGGGAGGGGTTAACTAACAAAGATATTTGAAATAAAGAACTTGGAAATGTGCACCTTGGACAACATGCTCAGGACTCCTTGGGCTTCACCTTTACTAATTCTTGACTATTCTCATATAGGGATTCTTTGTGCAAGCTCATCATTACCCTATATCTCACCCACAAAGTAATTGCTGGAAGAAAGAAAAAAACACCAAACCAGACTTCTTTGGCAGCTACAATCTCTTCAACTGTACATCTAATCATTGGTTAAAGTGCTTTCAGTCTGGGATCCTGTGGGATGATCTATGTGAGTGACATTTTCAGAAAAAGTGGGGCAATCAAATATGCCACTTGAGGCTGGCAATTTAGGAAGGCTTTAGAATGTAGGAATCCTTTGAGAGTTGATAAATTAAGAAGAGAGGTTAGTAAAGTGGAAAAGGAAGAGCTTTTAAAGTTTTTGGAGAAATTAAAGTTTTTGGAGAAATGACAACCTATACTTATATATACATTTAATCTTGACATGTATGCTTTTTAAAAAATCTCAAGAAATGGCTTCTAAGCTAAGAGGAAAGTCTCAAAAAAATTCAATTGAGCACAGTAATATCATAAATTATGCTGTTTTCCATGAATCATTGACAACTAGTTATTTGAAATAACTAAAAAAGGATATTGTAATTGTAATTTTCTCTGAAAATCATATTAATAATTTTGATATCTTTCTCCTGAGGGCAAAAAGACATGCAAATACTGAATTTTTATTTCATTAAATTAAATTAGCATCACTAATCATTATTGGACTCATTTTGTAAAAACCAATATAATTCTTGCCATGAGATGTTTTTATGTAACAAAATATCAGTTCAAAACTCTTGATTTTTCTTTTCTTTTTTTTTCCCCTGAGGCTGGGGTTAAGTGACTTGCCCAGGGTCACACAGCTAGGAAGTGTTAAGTGTCTGAGACCAGATTTGAACTCGGGTCCTCCTGAATTCAAGGCTGCTGCTCAATCCACTGCGCCACCTAGCTGCCCCCCAAACTCTTGATTTTTAAATATATATTATGAAAGGTTGAGTTTCAATCCTGTGATGAATTTTGTGATATTTATATTTATCTTGTAATTCATCAAAATCACAAGTCTGGCTTCCATGTCAGTTCACATAATTAGCAATTACTTGGTTCTGACAATAACAGCTTTTCTTCTAGCCAAAAAATCCAGATGTTAAAAACGGTCATTTAGCCCCATTTCCTTCTTGCCTCGCAATTTTAACAATATAACTACAGTATAAATTCAAATTTATGAGTATCAATAGTTAGCTGCTATGACTGTGTCTAGTAATTAAATTTTCAGTCAGAAAAATTTAAGAAAAAAATTTTTAAATGTGTAGCAGCACTAAATATGATCCTTTTTTCATATTTAGAGAAAAAAGCTGTCTAAATGAAGCAAGGAGTATTTCACTAAGAACCATCTTTTCTAGTTCGTTTTAATACTATATATAGTATATTCGCAAATGAATCACCTAAATATATGAATATATGGAAAAAACTGTTTTATTAGTTTGTTGACATTGACTTGCTCTACTATGAATACTAAAATTGCTCTACTAGAATTGAGAAAGAGCTATCAGTCAATCCTTTCCGTGTCCAGTTATTACATTGAGCGTTATCTTTTGTAGCCATCTATGCAAAAGTATGTAGCATATATGGGAAAGCAAGGATAAGAAAACTTTAAGAAAAATCTTCAGATCCTTCCAAAATTCATAGTTTGAGAGGGTAGAGGTGGACATAAAGAGAATGACCTTGGGCCAGAAGTTATGTTTGTGTTTCTGAACAATCTGCAGGCTTAATTTGTACTTAGTTACATACGGTCCTTAGCTAGTTGACAGCTGGCAAAAAGGCAAGTTGGCTCTGATTCTAACTGGCTAGAGAAGTGGTACATATAAAAGTGGGGGTCTGACATGCTCCAATAGACTATCTTGGCTATCTTCCTTACACACCAAAGAGTCTCTTTGACTGGAAACCTCCCTTCAATACAACCAAGACCAATTTCAATTCTGTATTCTGCTGAAAATCTCACTCATGTTCTCTGGTTAACAAATCAACTGCCCAAACTTAAACAAACCAAATTCATTTATTCACTCATATATTCATATTTCATCAGTTCAACAAATATTTGCTATGTAATTACTATAAAAGAAGCAATGATGCTAAAGACTACAGAGGATAAAAAGATTTATAAAATACAATTATTGCCCTCAAAGAGTTTAAATCCATTAGAGAAAATAGCTTATAATTAGATAGTACTAGATGATTTAAAAAATCATCCTCATCAACAATATTAGGAGACATGATCAAGTAGTACTGCAGTCATTCTATAGATAAGGAAACTGCTTCTCAAATAAAGTCACTTGTACCTATAGGTTCCTGACTCCAAGTCTAGCATTGATCTTAAGTCTATATATCCAACTAATTAACATTGCAAGGCATTATGTGATGATTGTACAATCCCAGGGGGCCTAAGGAGACCAAGGTGTGAATTCACATTGATTAGAGTTATCCAAGAAGGCTTTATGTTAGATGTAGCATCAAGCTGGTCTTGGAAAGATGGGTAGAATTTTGTTGGGTAATGTATGCTTTGTAAGAAAGGGGGGGATAGGAGGGAAGAAAGAAAGAAAGACCTCTCAGTTAGAGGGCATGGTATGGGTGAAGGCATCAAGGGAGGCAAAAATAAGTCGTATTGGAATAAGAAGTTACTCAGTTTGACTGGAGCATAGGAGAATGGTGAAAAATATGGCAGGGAAACAGTTTGGGGATGGATAATGGAGGACTTTGGATATCAAATAAAGAATTGATATTTTATTCTGCAGGCAACAAAGAGCCTTTGAAGATTTTTTAGTAGTTGTTTTGTTTTCATCAACATTTTTAGATTAATCTAATAGTGGTAGTATATAAGAGAGATTGCACAGGCGAGAGAATAGAAGGAAAGGGAACCAGGAAAATGAGTTAGGGAGCTATTGAAATAATGTAGGTGACATATGAAGTTCTGAAATCAGGTGGAGGAAAAAGAATAGAAAGAAAAAGAATAAGATGAAAAGTCCAGGGAATAAGAAAACAATGTCATAAGTGGGAAAAATACTAACTATAGCGACAAAAAATGATTTGATGGAAGCCTTGAAAACTTAAGGAAGTCAATACACTTGCATTACGAAGTCCTAGAAAGCATGGACTATCACATTTCCTTCCTAACCTTTAGCACAGGACCTTGTCTTCTATAGATGGTTAATAAATGTTTATTAAATTGAATTGTTGAAAAAGTTTTTTTTTTCATCTGCAAAAGGTAGAGACTTGATTAGATCAAAGTTTCTTAAATTATGGGTTGTGAACTGAATGCAGGAGGTTGTGAAATTATGTTTTGCATATTTATTTTATATACTGATATACTCAGGGTTACATAAAAATTATTTGGGAAAAAAGGGTTTACAAGTAGAAAAAGTTTAAGAAGCCCTGGATAGATGACTTCCGACAATTCTGAAATCCTAGGACAAATTAATAGACTGCTCTTCTATGCAAATACTGTGCTAAGTTTTGTTGTGTTTGATAGTTAGGTAATCTAAATGTCACAACTTCAGAATACATTATTTTCCTTTCTGTAACAGAGCAGCCTTCTGGGTTATAAATTTTTTAGCTTAGACAAATATTAAAATGAATCTTTATTATCAAGTAACATTAGACAGGTTGGGTATTATAGACAGTACTGATAGAGAAAAGTTCCAGGGGCATTAGATAGCAGAGGAAGGAAGACTTAGAATTATAACTTTGCTACACAAAGTTTGCTACAATTTTTAAAAATGGTAGAATGTCCCTCATTTAAAAAAAATCATTGAACCACTGAATTTAAACTTTTTAAAACCAATGAATAATATTTAAAACTTGTAAAAGCCATAACTCAATAATATGATTTAAAATATCTTATTCTTTTGCTTTGGTTGTTTCCCCCTAGTTTACTTAATATTTTTATCAGCATTTACTAAAATTTCCATCTCACTATTTTTGTTCAATCATAGGTATCACAATTTAGACAGACATTGGGAAGCTAGAGTGTTCAGAAGAGGAACAGCCAAGATAGTGAAGGCCTTTGAGTCCATTTAATATGAAGAAAAAGAACCTGG
This sequence comes from Sminthopsis crassicaudata, assembly GCF_048593235.1. Taxonomy (NCBI): domain Eukaryota; kingdom Metazoa; phylum Chordata; class Mammalia; order Dasyuromorphia; family Dasyuridae; genus Sminthopsis; species Sminthopsis crassicaudata. The sequence goes on from NC_133620.1 coordinate 131,415,464, forward strand.
AGACGTTTACTTGGAAGTAGGGAAGATTTGCATGATGACTATCTTCAAGTTTAGGAATAGTCAATCTGTGGGAAAGGGATTGGACTTGTTTCTGTTGCCCTCAGCAAAAGCAAAACCAGGAAGGATGGGAGGAAATAGTGAAGAAGGTAATTTAATTAGAATTGGAAGAAATATCTTAATCAGCAATATCCAAAGGTGAATTGGGTTGCCTCAGGTAATGGATTTCTCTATTATTCCTCCCTTTCCCAAGGTCTTCAGAGAGAGGTTGGATGACCACTTCTCAAGGATGACTTTTAATATAACAATTATACTAGATGGTTACTAATATTTTCCCTATCTCTCTCTAGATTTCTGCATCTCTTATCTATCTGATTAAAAGCAGTATCAAAGGGATTCATCTCTCAACAGCTTGTCCAACATTTATTATGAAAATTTAGAAATTAAGTTTATGAACTGTTTCCCTTGAAACTTTCTACTGTCCCTACACTCAAGCTGCAAAATAGAAAGTTTTGGTCCTTATTCTATTTTTTCAGGACAACAATTTATGACATCAAAATCCCCTTAAGATATTACCAGCTCAGACCACACATGTTTTCTTTCATCTTGTGCTGTCGCTTAACCTTTCCAGTTGGCAATAACTCTATGAAATCAGAGATCTCCTGTGCGTATGATGGACATAAGCAACAACAAAAAATGGCCATCAGGACGTGGGATACTATCAAATGGAAGTGGGGGAGGAAGATGGCAAAAGAGTGCAGGTTTGGAGAGAAGCCTGGATTACTCACTCTAAAAAGGATACATTCTGGTTTGTGTGAGTGTGGCTCTCATAAAGGACATTTTTATCATCTTTTTAGGGAGTTGAAGTGAATACTAAGTTCCATTAAATAAATTATTATTAATTACAAGGATATAAACTATTGTCCCAGAAATCTGATACCACTCTACTGCTAAAACTGGCAAAAACCAAAGAATCATAAACACCAAATATTAAACTGTGTGCTTGACTTTGATGGAGAGCCAATGCTCTCTACCCAGTTCCCTCTATTTGTCCCCAGTAGGCCCTCTAAGACTCAGGGATACTCAAAGCTAGATTAAATCTCTGCTGATACACATACTCCTTCCATTTCTACTCTTCACCATGGTGGGGGTGGGGAGAGAATTAACCAGTCTTCTCATTTTGGATATTACCAAGCAGATAGCATTTAAAAAATATCTTCCTCATATAGGATTTTTAAAAAACCAATTAACTCTTCCTTTGCACGGCAATAATGAAAGAAAAAACCTCCCCAAACTGGTAAAAAGCATTTCAGGGAAAGAAAATTCACAAACTGCAATATGTTAATGTAATAGAACTGTGTTGCTTCTTTACCTTCTTTATGAAGTACAAGTTTTTTTGGTTGTTTTAATAATAAAACATGCAACTGATGACAAGCATATTTGCTTAGCCACAAAGAATAAAATCTTTGTGTAACTAAGGGAAATTGAGAGAGCAAAAATGATTTTTGTAGGCAAAAGCAGGAAAACAATATATACAATGACTGCATGGTGTAAATGTATAAGACTAACAACAAAACCAAAATGCTCTGTAATTATAATGCTCAAGAGTAACCCTGAAGAAGATGAGGCTTCCCACCCCCATTCTTTTCAGAGATATGTTGGGAAAGATTCAGAGGAATACAGCATAAGCTAAAAGACCCAACTAGTGTTTTTTTGTTCGAATTATTCTTCCTTACCGCACTCCACCTCCAACATTTTTGTTGCTATTCAATCTTTTTAGTCATGTCTATTCTTTGTGACCCCATTTGGGGTTTTCTTGGCAAAGATACTGGGATGGTTTGTCATTTCTTCTCCTGCTCATTTTTTTAACAGATGAGGAAACTGAGGCAAACAGCATTAAATGACTTGCTCAGGAGTCACACAGCTAGTAAGTGTCTGAGATTAGATTTGAATTCAACTCTTTCTGACTTCAGGTCTGATACTCTTAGCAACTGGGCCACCTAGCTGCCCTAACACCAACATCCTGTTTTACCAGGGCTGACATATTTTTGGAGGAAAGTAGAAGGGAGGTAGCCAAAAATTAAAATAATGTCAAAACACAACATATCAATAAAAACAACATTAATTTTTTTTAAAAGAACCAAACTATAATCTTCATTCTATATAATAATAGTGAACATTTATATAGAGCTTTAAGGTCTTCAAAATGTTGCTTATAATTTATTTCATTTGACCCTCACAACCACACAATGGGTTATAAAACAGGCTGAGTGACTTGCCCAAGTCATACAACTAGCAAGTGTTTGAGGTGAATTTAAACTCAGGTCTTCCTGACCCAAAGCTCAGGTATCTTGTGAATCAAATGTAAATAAAAGAAAGTTATTGGTGCTACAGTGGAACCTGGTACTAAAAGAGTAGGGAGCTAATGAAAAGCAATGAAAATGGCACTAAGGCATGACTGGAATAAAATGGCACTCTTTTCCCTTTTTCCTTCAGCCTTTAACTGTTCATTCTCTTTAATCTACTTTACCCTTTTAACCTGTCCATCATTCAGATCAGATTCATCACTAATAATAACAATAGTATTAAGGGACACAAGGAATTGGATCAAGGAGTAGGCAAAAGTTGCCAGGTAAGGATAAAATAAGATATTTGCAAAGTTTGTTTTGCAAATCTTAAAGTACTATATAAATGCTAGCTATTATTCCATTTTCATCTATAGCCTGATTCAAAGAATGGGGGTAAGGGTTGAGGGTATAAACATCTTTCCCCATAAAACACCATTTTGATTGATTCTATTATCAATTTTTGAAATGTTTTTGACTTGGGTATTAGGTCAAGTTTCAAACAGAAAGATTTTTTTAAAAATATATAGAAGCTACAATGGTCTAAATATTGGGCTTTGCCAATGGAATATTGACAGAATCTTGTTATCTTTAGCAAATAGTTTTCTTATTCAAATGTTTTCAGTAAATTTCTTATCTAATTTTTCCCTCTATGAGAGTATGGACTCAGCAGCAATTGTGAATTGTGAATTTTTCTCTAGGACCAGCTAACACTAATCCTGAAGAGACTCATTACTAAAAAAACTGATCATTGGGTGATGGTCTTTGGCTTACCAGGATTCATGAAACACAGCTAACGTATGTGCAGGCCAACATTTATATATGTCAGAAGAAAAACAGTGCCCTTCAAATTAGCTTCTTAAATATGAAAGAAATTTTTGGATGATTAAAAAAATTTCATTTCACATATGAAATTCTTTAAGATTGCTTGATGTAAGTTGGTGACTAAATGGTTGTTCTTCAGTGGTTGCTAGCGAATATTCTATTACAGAGCTTCTTAAATCATGGGATGTGACCCCAAATAGGATCTCATAACTGAATGTAGGGGTTACAAAATTGTGATTTATTATCAGTAAATGTTTGATTTGTATACCCAAATGTCACATAAAATGTCTTCGGTAAAAAGGGATTGTGAGTGGAAAAACTTTAAGAAGCCTTGTTCCAGAGGCAGCTAGATGGTATAGTGGATAGAATACCAGTCATGAAGTCAGGAGGATCTGAGTTCAAACCTGGCCTCAGACTCTTAACACTTCCTACCTGTGTGACTCTGGGCAAGTCATTTAACCCTAATTGCCTCAGCAAAAATAAATAAATAAGAAGCCCTTCTCTATAACACCCAGATCTAGGAAACTACATTTTTACACCCATTCAGTGGTGGAGATAGTTAACATAGAAAGTATATGGATAGTAGGATGGTAGCAAAATTATATGTATTCATTAACAAGCACTGAAGAACAATATTTGAGTCACTAACTCACTTCAATCTTCAGAGAATTCCATATGTGAAATGAACTTTTTTGATGTCCATTTTTATCATACAAAAATTTTACTTTCATATTTAATAAGCTAGTTTCAAGGGCACGGTTTTTCCTCTGACAGATATAGATTCTAACCTCTCCATACCTCAGTTGTAGTTCATCAATAGTGGTAACCAAAAAGTTCATCACCCAAGGACCAGTTTTTTAGTGATGAGCCTCTTCAGGCATAATTTCAGTTGATCCTAGAGAAAAATTCAGTTTGCTGCTGATACCATATCTGAAGCCCTTCCCACCTGAACTGGGGGTTCCACTGATATAACTTAAGCCTTCAAGAAATTGGAGGGAGTCACTTTTTCAAACCCGAAATGAGGAGGTACTGGAAGAAGACTTTGATAGGAGGAAGGATCAGATAAGGAATTTACTGAAAACATTTAAATAAGAAAGCTATTTGCTAAAGATAAGATTCTGTCAATATTTCTTTGGCAAAGCCTGGTATTCAGACCTTTGTAGCTCACATATAATTTTTAAAAATCCTTCCTTTTGAAACTTGGTCTGAACACCCAAGTCAAAAAGGTTTTGAAGTTTGACAATAAATCAAAATAGTGTACTTAGATCAGAGCTTCTTAAACATTTTTCTGCTCGTGATCCCCTCTTTGCCTGAGAAATATGCCCAGGCATACAGGTATATAAAATAGGCATAAAAATTAAACGTTTACTGATAATAAATTATAATTTCATGACCTCCACATTCAGTTATGAGATCTCATATGGAGTCACAAGCCACAGTTTAAGAACCTGGGCTAGAAGGAAAGATATTTATACCCTCAACCCCTACCCCCATCCTTTGATTTAGGCTATGTATAAAATAGAATAATGGTTAGAATTTATATTACGCTTTAAGCTTTATAAAACAAATTTAAAACTTTACAAATATTTTATTTTATCTTTACCCCTTTCTCCATCCCCAGAAGTACCGTTATCTCCATTTTACAAATGAAGAAACTAAGACAGACAAAGAAATTAAGTGATTTGCCTAAGTGTCTGAATCCAGCTTTGAACCAAGGACTTTCTGACTATAAACCCATGGCTCTAAATTGTCTTCTTTGCTATAGATGCAAAACTCTCCAATTGGTTGACTTAGAATAGTGATAATGAATATTATAAAGGAATCTCTTTAACCATCTAGTTTGGATCCAAATTTTATCAACAGCCTGCACAAGCATTTTCTCATTGTACCATTCTTCAGCCAGACTCACTTGATATCTTTTTGTCTTATTAGGAGACAGAGACTAAAGTGGATATTAAATATGAAGCAAGGTTTGAAGTAACCAAGATGTTTATTGAAAACCAAAATATCTCTGCAACTCACATTTGCTGTCCCTCCCCCAAAAAATATTCACCCCATTTAATAAGACAAGTTTATCAGATTTCTATGGCGAAAATTTCATTCCAAATTTATAAAATTCACATTTATTTTTTTAAAAATGCACATGAAGAGATTCTTTCATTTGTGAAATACCTATTCAATTGTCATTAATAGAGACAACTAGGTGGCAATAACAGAGCCTGAATTAAGTTAGAAAGATTTGAATTCAAATGCAAGCTCAGGCACTTACTTGTCACATGCACTGTATGACTCAGTTTCCTCAATTTTAACATGGGGATTATAAAAGCATATAAACACACCCAAGCTTGTGAGATTCAAATGAGATGATTTTTTATAAAGTACTTAACATAGTACCTGGTACCTTATAGATGCTAAATAAACACTTGTTTCTTGACCAGATCCCTACTTTAGTAGTCTGTCAAAAATAAAATCCAACTTTTAGAGAGCAACAAAAATCCTTAATCCTTTGAAAAAATTTAGAATATTTACTTTAAATGATAACTAGGCCAAAAAATTAGTCCTACACTTAAAATATTATCATTGTATGAAAATGAAACTTATGATCATAGGCTTTGTGAAGAAGTTAAAAGGGAGTTCAGAGATCATCTAGTCCTTCATCTTTGTTTTTCAGATGGGGAAACTAATACTCTGAAAGATTTAGTTACTTTCACAAACTCACAGAGTTGGTTAGAGGCAGAAGGAAGGCTAGAACCCAGGTCTCCTGAGTCCTATCTAGTGTACTTTCCACTATCCTATGTTGCCTAATCATGCCCCAAGTTGTTCTATATTAATAAAAGGACTAAAGTTTAACGTCAGAGAAGTTTCCAAAAATAATCCCCATTCCCATTGCTTTTCCCTTTCTGCTTTTTATTTTTCAAAACAGGATTCTAAAAATTAATTAGGTTAGGCTAATTCAATTCATCAAATATTTATTATGCACCTACTATATATTAACCAGGGAGTACATGTCATTAAAAAAAAAAAAGTATCATCTTTTTTTGGTAGTAGTTAAATGGGAGATACAGACAAGGTATCCTAAGAAAATGTGAAATAGAGTATACAAAAAGTAAAAGCTTTAAAGTTAGTTCTTCTTTTACTGGCCTGTGTAACAATGATTTCAAATCACCTGTGGTTTTTGTATGCAGATTTTGATTATATTATCTGCTTGACTTTCTAGCCTCCAGCTTGCACATCTGACACGTGTCAGCCACACAAAAAAGAACTGCTTTTTTTTTTTTAAATCTATGTTTAGATTCTATTATAGTCAACTCCAAGTAACAATACCATTAAGCAATAAATGTTAGAAATTTATCCCTAGTGCTTATGAACAAATGTTTAATAATATTTCTTTTTAAAAGATGTCACCAGAAAATTTTTAGAAGTAGTCATCCCCTCAAAATAAATATGTAGATAGGAAGGGGGAAAGGGAGAAGAGAGGAAGAAATGGGAGGAGAGATGTTAGAATTAATTTTAAAATATTTTTTATTTTTATTTTTCTATTCTGGTTTGGATAATGTTATGTAATGTAATCTGAATTTTTTAGGCAAACTTTCCTTCTTGCCTCTCACTGATCTCCTAAGAGGACTAAGTATATGTCCAGCTGCCCCTGGAGGATCCCTAATCTGACATCACAAATGTACTCATGAGTTGTGGAGCAGCTGGGAAAAGCCTTCTCTGTGCTCTAAATGTCAGTACATAAAAAGGATTACTCCAAACAAACAGCTTTTCTCTCCTCCCTTTTGCTTCTTTCCCTGTTCCACATCACACCTGCAAATAAGGGTATCCGGTATGTAAAAAACAGTCCAGGCTAGAGAGTGTTCACTTGTCACAGTGGTAGGAAGGAGGAGTGAGGAAGCTGGGATGATCCATTCTCCTTCTTCTGGTTTCATAGCCATGGAAAGATTCTTTTTCCTAGGGGTATGACAACTAATCAGCTCAACTTTGTCTCCTGTGGGATAATCAGCTGAGCAGAGACAATCAGAGCCTCTATTTCTGAAGAGTTGCAGGTGTTTGGTTTTGGGAGTAGGAGGGAATCTCATTATTGAAAAAAAGACTAACGCTGGCCCTATAGAAAACTAAAAAGCAGGTGAACTTTGTCTTTGGCATAGACTCTCTGACCTTTACTTTTTGTTTTTCTCTTCTCAATGCCCTTCCCCCTCTTCAGGCGTCCCTCATCTTTCCCCACAATCCTTTCACTCTCTGATCACAGACTCCTACAGTCTTTTCATTTGAACAGAAATCAGAACCTAAATCAATAGTTTGGAAAACAAATTCACAGAGGACTTCATAGACTTCACTACTCCTTGAAAATCCGTTGCTGCTTTCCTGAAGAACTAAGAACCTAAGTCCCTTAGTAAACTCAAACTTAAGGGGAAGCAAATCAAGCATATTCCATTCAGTTTGAAAGAAAGTAAAATGTAAAACCTGAGTCTCTCAATAGTCACCTGAGCACACATAAAAGGGCCTCACTTCAAAGATAACTGTAAAAATCATATTAAAAGAATCTCTGAATTTACCTTCATTAATCACAGGTGTCCTCATAGAAAGAAAACATTGAAAAGGTTATAGCAAATAATGATGTCAAGTGTACTGACTAAAATCTTTAATAGTTCAAAATATTATAAACAATAATGTCAGAAAATAGTTTTTTTTTTTACTTAAATCTCACATGAAGTATATGGACACTAAGTTTTTTAAGTGAAAATGTGAAAAGTCACTTGAATTACAACTGTCTTCTTGATCTCTCTATAATTATTACATGAATTAACTGAGTCAAAAGTTTAATAAAAATATAGCCACACAAATGACTAGAGATTACAATAATAACCTAATGTACTTCATACATTTTCCTATACACTCTTTACTTTTACTACCCACAGTCTGTATAGTATATACATTTTCTATTCATTTGAAATTATCTTTGGAGCAGTAGTATGATACAGACCTCTAAACGTTGGGCTTGGGAAAACTTTGACACTCATCTTTACTAGGTGTGGGGCAATGTTAACCTCTCTAAAGCTCAGTTTTCTCATCTATAAAATGGGGATATTTATGCTTGCAGTACATACTTGCAATTCGGTGCTATAAGGAAATGTAAAGTGTTTTATAGCAAGTAAGGTATCTAAAGTGATTAGCAAACTTAAAAGCATCACATAAACATCAGCTATTATTACAGAGAAAGGAAATCAAGGAAAGAAATAATATATAATCCTACTGATGCTACTATCATAACTAGTTTGGTGCTTAGTCAATACTTTCTGATCATCTATTCACCCTTCCTTATTTTGTCTTCTCCTGACAAATATTTCTCATATGTAATTATAAGCGCCAACAAATACTACATATGCTATCTGGTGACTTTTTGTCAGGGGATATTTCAAAGGGTATAGATTTTTAACAGCAGTATATAGTTGTCTCAAGGATGAGAACTACTATGTTACTAAAGGCACAGGAAAGGGCAGTCCTAGCTCTGCCATGTATTACTATAAACAATGTAAACTATAAAATCCTCCGGAAAACCATCCATAAAACAGGGTTATTACTTTCCTAAAAGAGGATGTCCCTGTCAACTAGTAACACTGTAGAAAGTCAATAGCAGACAATAACTTGTAGTGAAAAGAACATGGGCTAGGAGACCAGCAACCTATGGAGAAGCTTCCTGTCTTTACCAGGTGTGTGCATTTGAACAAATGACTCCATTTCTTTTGACTCTGTTTCCTTTTGAATTATTTACCTTTCAAGGTTTCAGGGAAAGTGTTTTTTGAACTCTGAACTACCACATACTAGTAAGCTATTACATAAATTTCTCAGCCCAGGATTAACTAATATACTAAGTCCCCTTCCACTATTCAAGAAGTCAAGCAAACAAACACACATACAAAGTAGACAATATACTTATATAGTATCCATCCGATGTAGATACATACATGCATATATGTACTATATAATAATTTACAATATATCATGCACAGAAAGTTGTACCGCATACTGTAACCCAAGCTGGACTTGGATGAGGAGGACCTGGGCTCAAGTTCCCACTCCGTCATTAATTAGCTGTGTGAATTAGGACAAATTATTAATTTATTTAACCCTCAATTTTCTCATACATGAAATACTCTAATGCCTATCCTATGTACTTTGCAGGATTGTTGTAAAAAGCAAAGGAGATAAAGTAGGTGAGATGAAAGCTTTCTAGCAAGTACATTTCCTAAAATGTGTGATAGAAAAGGAGGTTAGGACAAGTAACTAAAGTCACCATGATATAAGAGATGGATTAACACTGGAACTCAACCCAATTAAAAGTCTGAGAAGATTGAGGATTGATCCTCTGCAAAGAACTTATGGGAACACTAATAAAAACTGCCAAGGCATGGATGTATGGTGACAGATGAAACTGTTGGATGAGCCCCGCTGAAGGGTACAATCACATAAATACCATCTCAACCACAAATAAACGTGTGGTTGTAATGGTGTCGGCTCCTTCCAAATGTATGGATTAATAGCAGCATACCTACAGAAGCATCTAAATTAACTAAGCATGGCAAGACTTCATCAGATCTTTGGTCTTATCACTTCAGCCTCAAGATTCATCTCCATGCATCTTAGGGATCAAATAAGCTTTCCCACTGACATCCAAACGGGAAAACCACAGAGAGGAAAATGAGTAGTCTCACAAGTGCTTCCGTTTCATCACCTTCACGTCCGACAATTTTGGAGCACCAAGTCCAGTCACCTCGCTTCTGTCCCTCCGGAATCTTTGCTACCTCAACACTTGGAAGACCTCTCCTTTCAATCCCCCCATAGACATCCAGGAGGAAAGGGAGTCTGGACTCATTTCTCTTAATAATAATAATAGCTAGCACTGATCTATTGAGGGGAAGCTTGCAAAAGCTTTAGCTACATAATTTCATTTGATTCCACAGCAGGTGCTATGATTATTCCCATTATACAGAGGAGGCAACTCAGGCTCAGAGAGGCTACCCAGCTAGTCCCGTCTGGGCTCATCTAGAGTAACAGGCCCCCCGACCCCAAGTCCGTGCATTTCGGCTGTGCGCCCTCGGGCGCACTTGTTGTCTTAGGGGAGCGACGTAAGGGGTAGGGAAGGTCCCTGGCCGCGGTGCTTTCGCCCTGACGCCAGGACGGCGTCCGGAGCCCCTTACCTCGCTGACAATGGTAGTGTGGGCCTGGCTGTACTTCCAGTTGTCCTGGCAGGGGACCAGGGGCGCCGTGCGGTTGGGGAAGGAGGCGAGGGGGTCTCCGCAGCTCAGCCCCCCCGCCGCGGCGTCCGCGGCTCCCGCAGCGCTGCTCCAGTTGGCCGCTTCCAGCTCGTAGCGCTCACAGCGCCCGTCGGAGCGGGCTCCGGACTCCCGAGCGTTCTGGGCGGGCGCGGTGCGGTTCCACTCCTCCTCCGGGCTCCAGCCGCAGCGCTCCGCCAGTGCCTCGGCGCTGGGACCCCGGCACCAGTAGTGGTCGGGACTGACGCCCAGGAAGACCACGCTGACGAAGAGGAAGGCAAAAGTGATGCCCGTCAGGCACATCAGCAGGAACACTCGCCGCTGGAAGCGCCCGAACTCGCCGGCCTTCTGCAGCACTTCGTCGAAGGAGGGCATCGTGCAAAAGAATCCAGCCTCCACTCCGTCCTCCTTCTTCTCTTCTCTTCTTCCTATTCCTCCTCCCTCTCTTCCTCCTCCTCCTCCTCCTTTTGCTCCAAAGCCTCTTCTTCTTTCCTCTCCTCGCTTCCCCGGGACCCGCGTGGCTACTGTGCACTCTGCCGCCGCCGCCTCTTCTCCACCAACTTTGGTATAATTCCCCGCGTCCCCTCCCCCACCCTTTGGGTTCAACTCTGCTGCCCTGAAGCAGTTTTCTACAAACGATCCCCCACGCACCCAAGCCTCTTCTTTCCCACTCCCCTCACTGTCCCCCCCACCTCCTCCCTACCTCACGACTCTGGCACGGTGCCAAGAACCAAAGTGTCTCTCTCCCTTTCCCACCCTAGCAGCCCACACTCTTCCTTACCTTTGGGGGTAGGCACAGAAATCGGGCGGAGGCAGCGTCAGGTGGCGGCCAGCTTAAAGGCACAGCTGCTGCCCTGGACACGGAATGTCAGGGGAGGTGGGAGGCGGGTACCGGGGAGCGGCCCTCTCTGGCCAGTGGCTTCCTGGGCTAGCGCCCTGTGCGGCCCTTTTTCGATGGGCTCCGATTTCAGGAACAATCTGGGTCCCCACTTTCTTTCAGAGTCATTAACTAAAGCGACTTTTTCTTTAACTTCTGGCAGCCTCAACAGCGGAAGTCCAATCCTTAAATCTAAATCAGTGATAGATAACCTTTTCCTAACCATTTCTTCTTTACTTTCTTTTGTTTCTTTTCATCAAATCTAGATACAAATGAGACCCACGTCTATGATCTCTGTCCACTTATATGCGTGTACATACATGCAACCACGTGTTCCCTGGAAAATTATTAAGTTTTAAAATTGGACTAAGACTTTTGAAACACCTTGTATATCTTGTACCTACAACTATACCCATAGATGTGTGTGTATGTGCCCCCGCACGCCTGAGCCTAGTAAAACATTAGGAATACAGCTTGGAAAAGAGAAAGTTTAAAAAAAGCTTGTTTCCCTGGCCGCATGGAGCTAACAATCTAAAAAGTTACAAAAGATGACCAATTCTTAGGATTCAGATCAGGTGATTCATTATAAACTATTGGAAAAGTGAAAAACCAAGTGCTTTGTGACAGAGGGAAGGCATATATCATTGCCAAATTGAGATAAGGGAAGACTTCATGGAGGAGGTGACTTTAAAATTTTGTTTCAAAGTATGGGAAGGAATTTAACCATCAAATAGGAAGATGGAAGTCATGCTGTTCTTTGGAGACGATTTGTTTAGATATAGAATAGGGATTAACCTGTTTAGCAAGCCCTCCGAGTCCTTCAGAGGAATAATGCCAGAAACCTGGGCAGATGAGGTAGCAGTAGGTAGTAGAAAGCCTTGAATATCTAGTAGAGAAATTTATGTAATGTAAGTGATCTTTCTAAAGCACAGGTCTAACATGTCATTCTCTTATTCAACAAACTCCAGTGTCCTCGGTTACCTTTAGGATCAAATATAAAATCTGTTTTGGATTTTTAGTGTCATTCATAATCTGTTGATTAGCTGATTCAATCATGTCTGACTTTTTATGACCCCTTTTGAGGTTTTCTTGGCAAAGATACTGGAATGGTTTGCCATTTCCTTCTCCAGCTCATTTTACAGATGAGGAAACTGAGATAAATAGGGTTAAGTGACTTATCCACACAACTATTAAGTATCTAAGGCCACATTTGAACTTGGAAAGATGAGTCTTCTTGACTCCAGGCCTGGCACTTTATGCTCTGTACCACACAAGTTACCTTTATAACCTGGCCCATTCCTATTTTTCCAGTGTTCTCCCTCTTCTCCATACAAGGATCCAATGGCTCTAATCTCCAGATTGCATTTTTCATGGGCAGTTAATTCCTCAATGCATAGACTTCTCTCTTACCTCACCTCTACTTTTTGGCTTCCCTGGCTTTCTTCAAGCCTCCAGAATCTTAATGCTATCCATCTTAGATTATCTCCAATTTATCCTTTATGGAACTTCTTTATACATAGTTATTTGGGTATTGTCTTGCCTCATTAGATTGTGAGCTCTTTGAAGGGAGGGACTATTTTTGCCTTTCTTTTTATTTCTGGTGCTTATCTGGAATGTAATCAGTAATTAATGAATGCTTGTTGACTTGCCTTGATTTAACAACTTATAAGTAAGATGGAGCCCATAGAAAACATGTTTGTACATATGTATACAAACCTAATCAATTTGTAGACACCCCTAATTGTGACCCTAAAGTGATGATTCAACTTTCTGTTAATATATTTATGACTGTACATCAAGTTTACAGAATTTGTCTAAACAGTGCACTACTTGTCAGAATTTGTCTCCCATTAAGAATTAACTATAATTGTCTCCATCTCCTGAACCAAGAGCATCTATCAAGCTAATACTTTATTTTCCAGTCTTTTTTCATCATAGATATCTGAGACTATGACAAGGGCACAGAGAAATCATGTATAGTGAGGCTGCTGCATCTGACAAAGCCCATATCCAACAGAGATTAAGGAGCAGTAAAGAATAAAATTGTGGGACTCAGTGAAAAAGTTATACTCTTGGAGTCTCATTCAATATTATTTCTTAGTTCTTCCTGTTTCATGTTCTTTCAACTGACTCCTACATTTCATTTCAAAGAATCCTTTTTCTTCAAGTCTCAGATTGAGATACCTTCTCCTGGAAGTCTTTTCTGATTCCCTCTCAACTGAAAATATTTCCTTTACTTTTAAATTTCTTAGAACACATTATCTATATCTATTTATTTACTCATGGCTCCCTATTTTGTATTATGTTCATATGTGTATTTAAGATACATATGACATGAGAATATAAAGTTTAGAAGGCAGAACTTTAGGGGGCAGCTAGGTGGTACAGTGGATAGAGCACCAGCCCTGAATTCAGGAGGACCCGAGTTCAAATGTGGTCTCAGACACTTAACACTTCCTAGCTGTGTGACCCTGGGCAAGTCACTTAACCCCAGCCTCAAAAAAAAAAAAAAAAAAAAAAAAAAAAAAAGGCAGAACTTTGGAGAAGCATTGTTAACTCAATGACAATGGTTATCTAGTTTACATATATTTAGTACTTAGCATGGTGATGTAATAGTTCTACAATTGATGTAATTGTAATAGGATATTTAAACTGAGGACAAAGTCAGCTAGTGACTCTTTGACTATCCTCGGTAGTGGCTCTCCTGTTTCCTGGATGATGAGTGAAACTGGCAGACGGGCAAACTTGGGGAGGAGACTGAGTCAGATTATGATAGACACAGACTGTGAAGAGGACAATAAAGACTTTGGACTTTATTCCTGATTATTCTTGTGGTGATTATTCTTCTGAGACCAGGATTGGTCCCGAAACTTCCAGAAAGCTAGCCTAAACTTTACAATAAAGTACTAGAATGAAAAGACTGTTAACTGTTGTTCAAATGCATGCTGCTAAACTCAGCAGGGGTCAACTAGCATTGACCACAAGAGCCCCCCACAGAACACCCGACTCAAACAAATATGCAGCAACAAGTCTTTATTCTATTACTCCACTACAGAATTCCCTCAATCCTAATGCTCTAATGAATCCCCTCCCCTTTCTGCAACCCCTTTTCCTATTGTCCCCAGGTCACGTGTCAGAGAGTGTCAAAGCCAGGTGCATAATCAATCGAGAGTGAGGAGGGCTTCCACCTCTTTGTTCGAGGCTTAATCAATGCCAGCAACTCCCTATTTTGGACTCAGGCACAATAAGCCTCAGAGTGCCTCATACTCTGCTCTTGAGATTTGCCCTGTACTCTAACAGTTGTTTCTTAATAATAAGCATTTATTAAGCATCAACTATTATCCAGAGCTATATGCTAAATGCTGATAATAGGAATGGGTAATATTTCATTAATATAGGGAACTCCTGGGTTAGTTCTAATGCAGATTGGCACCTTCTTTTCAATTTATAGACTTAGAGAGGTGCCCAGAGTACTGAAAAGCTAATTTGTTCAGGATTACATTGTGAAAAAATTTGAATCCAGGTCTTTTTGGTTTCAAAGATGACTCTATTCGCTACTTCCTTGAGACATTCCCTGCCTTCTGTCAAAGAGTTTACACTTGACTGAGAGAATAAAACATGTTAAAGAAAATAAATACAAATGATACAAAAGATAAATGAAAAATAATTTAGGAAGTTGTATATTAATGATTTGGAATTTTTTTTTAAATCTCTTGAAGGAGGGGGAATTTCAACTGAACCTTTAAGGTTCAGATAAAGGAAAGTAGACGGTCATTCCAGGCTCAAGACAAGAGTCTGTACAAAGACACTGAGTTGAGAGATAGAATGTTGTGTACTGAGAGCAGCAAATACAACAATTCATCGAGAATGTCCAGTGATTGAGTGTAATTTTGGTGATTTAAATAAGGTTTGCACATGGCAGGTAATTAATAAATATTTGTCAATTATTGAATGGAACTCTGAGCTGTTCATACGTAGAGAATTCCAAAGCCAACCATAACATTTTTATTTTATCTTCTGTTTAGAAATTCATTTTCACAGAATTGAAACTACATCACAGTGATAAAGGTTAAGAGCCAAGGAGTCAATATTTAGAGGGACCTGGCAGCACTTTAACATAGTATAAACAATGGGTTCTCTTTCTTTTCTGGTCACAACTCAGGTAAGCTCTTCCCCACCCAACCAGAACAACTCCTCCCCTCATCCCTCATTGTTTCTGCTGGCTACCTCGGAAGTGTTTGATTTGTTCCAGGAACATTTTGTGCTACTTTCCCTGGGTGTAAAAATTTCTAGTTATCATACTGGATCTCAGGTTAAGGTTGTATTTTTTATTAGGAAATTGGCAGAATGAATAATTGCAATATGCATTTAACAGTTTAAAGATGATGGAGCATAAGGAAAAGCTCTATCTAAACAAGAAAGGTTTAAATAAAAGCCTATCATAAAAATGCTGAAAGGGGGCATAGACAAGTGATTGAGATAACATAAAATTTTCTCTAGATTTAGAACATGGTTTTTATTTATTTTCTTTTTTAATGGCCCAGAATGTCTTAAATACTTTTATCAGGTTTTTTATTTCTTATTAGTCATTGGGAAAGTTATTTTTATCTAACTGTAACAAGACCTACAAAATGATTTTTAATGTGATTTGGACTCAGTTACAATACCTCCTGCTTAATAAGTAAAATACATTTTCTTAAACATGATGTTGAACTTATTATCTCCTCAGATCTGAGTCCCAGTCATGAAATTGCATTTTACTAGTTATGTAACCATGGGAAAAATCACTTAACCTCTTTGAGGCTATTTCCTCCTTTGTAAAATGGAGACAATTATATTTGGATTACTTATCTCACAGGGTTATTGAGAGGATCAAGTTTAGCAGGTTTTGGAACTACAAGGTGATATATAATTTTTGGGAATCCTATTAAAATGCTGTCCAAAGATCTGCCTTCATAGGACAGGACTGCCTCAAAGGGGAAATCACTGCTTTTGGTGTAGTAAGTAAATCCCTTTGGGACAATAAGACAAATCTAGATAATGCAGAACTTTATGATAAAACACTAACCTTGCTCTTTCTGTTAATTAATGTATATTTCAAATGGGAAGTAAAGATTATTTCAAGAAAAGTTACAAGGGGCGGAGCCAAGATGGTAGAGAAGAATACACGTCATTCTAAGCTCCCCTTCTACCCTCACTACTAATTATTAAATTCAGCCTCAGAAATAGTGCTTGACTGATAAAATACACGAATATTAAGAGTACAATGAATTACTAGCCAAAGATAATTTGGAAAATCACCAGAAAAGGTTTATCCTGATCAGCAGGAACAGGCCAATGCAGGCAGGGGAGCAGAACACAGAGGCTAGCACACTGAGTGGACCGGGGCAATCTCCATGGGTGGAGAATTTGCAGGGAAGATTCTACCACAGGTTGACTGCTCTGCTTTGGTTGCAAAATAGTAAATCAGCAGAGAAGTTACACAAACGCCAAAGGTAAAATTTACTCCAAAAAACACCAGAATTTAACAGAACCTGACTGCACCCACCCAACATGGGTGCAAGGACCACAGCACAGCTGTGCAGCTGCATTCTGCAGCGTGAGGCTTTTGCCCAGAGCAGCCACAATTCTGCACAATAGGGCGGCGGGGGTTGGGGGGGGGAGAGGGGAGAGTTCTGCCCAGGGCAGTAGAACTTCTGCAGCTTGGCCATGCTTCCCAGTTCAGAGACACTTCCTCTGCAGGGCTCTTCCCAGGGCACTTCTGCAACTGGGCCACTCTTTGCAGCCCATTTACAGGACAGCTACTGTCCATATATCTATCCCTGTTCTATAGAGGAAGCTGGTAACCTCCTTGCTCTGAAGGCAGACGCTAAGGGTTTTTTAAAAAATGAACAAAAAAGCCAAGCAAACTCTAACCATTGATAACTTCCTATACAGAAACTGAGCAGGTTTTCAACTCCTAGGAGACTAATAGCAGACAGTCTTCAGACAAAACCCCAAAGGGGGATGTAACGTGGTCCCCATCACACAAGGCTCTCCTAGAAGAAACTATAAAAGATCTTAAAAGAGATCTAAAAGAAAAATGGGGAAAGTCGGAAAGAGAAGCTCTGCAAGACTGTACAGAAAAGACATATAAATCACTAAAAGAAAAATTTGATAAAATGGAAAAAGAAAACAACTTCCTGAAATGTGAATTGGAAAAGGTAAAGAACTCCCAGGAAAGTAGGATTTGTAAATTGGAAAAAGAAAATAACTCAGTTAAAAAAAAATTAGTAAAAAAATTCCATAGAGCAAAAAAACTCATTTAAAAACTCAATTGGACATATACAAAAAGAAGTAAAAAGAGCTAACGAAAAAAAAATAAATCATTAAAAATCAGAACTGAACAAATAGAAATGAATGATTTGTTGAGACATCAAGAATCAGTCAAGCAAAACCAAAAAAATGAAAAAAAAATAGAAAAAATGTTAAATATATACTTGGAAAAACAACAGACCTAGAAAATAGACCTAGGAGAGGTAATCTGAGTATTATTGGACTTCCTGAAAATTATGATGAAAAAAAGAGCCTAGACACTATTTTACAGAAAATCATCAAAGAGAACTGCCCAAATGTAATAGAATCAGAAGGTAAAATAGGCACTGAAAGAATTCATCCAATACCTTCCAAAAAATGCCCTAAAGTAAAAACTCCAAGGAATATTGTGGCTAAATTTCAGAATTATCAGAGTAAGGAAAAAATATTACAAGCAGCCAGAAAAAAAAAACAATTCAAATATTAAGGAATCATAATAAGGCTCACTCAGAATCTAGCTGCTTCCACATTAAGGGATCAAAGGGCCTGGAATCTGATATTCCAAAAGGTAAAAGAACTTGGAATGCAGGCAAGAATAACAGCTAAGCTGAGCATTTTCTTCCAAGGAAGAAGATGGACATTTAATGAAACAGGTGAATTCCATTTGTTTCTAGTGAAAAAAAAAAAGAACTAAACAAAAAAATTGACCTCCAACTATAGTACTCAAGAGAAGCAGAAAAGGGTAAAAAGAACTCCTGAGAACTGAATTTCTGTTATGGACATACATAAAAAAGTGCATTATAATTTGATTTTACTGATATCATATAAAAAAGGGGGAAGTGGAAGTGGAAAGGGGATAGTATCAGAAAAAGGGAAAAGGGGAGATAAAAAAAGGGAAACTACATCCCACGAAGAGGCAAGGAAACCTATCATATCTGAGGGAATTTAGGGAGGGGGAGGAACTTTGTGTGAATCTTACTCTCATTAGAATTGGCTCAAAGAGAAAATAATAGACATTTAGTTTACAGAGAAACTTCTCTCATTTCATTAAAAAGTGGGAGAGGAAAAGGGAAAAGGAAAAGAGTAATAAGGGAAAGGTATAAGAAAAGGGAAGGGACTCAAAGGGGGTGGGAGGGATTCTAAAGAAGGATAGCTGTGTGAGGTAAGTGATGTCCATAAGTTTAATACTGGGAAGGGGGGCAAAGGGGGAAAGAAAAAGAAAAGCATACTCTGGGGATAATAAGAAATAAAGAATTAGTCATTGTAACTGTAAATGTGAATAGGATGAATTGTCCCATAAAGTGGAGGTGGATAGCAGACTGGATCAAAAGCCAGGAGCCTACAATATGTTGTTTACAGGATACACATTTAAAGCAAGGAGATACATACAGAGTAAAGGTAAAAAGCTGGAGCATAATTTATTATGCTTCGGGTGAAGTCAAAAAAGCAGGGGTAGCCATTCTTATCTCAGATCAAGCAAAATCAAAAATTGATCTAAGAGATAAGGAAGGAAATTATATCTTGCTAACGGGTAGCATAAACAATTAAGCAATATCAATACTAAACATATGTGCACCAAGTGGTATAGCATCTAACTTTCTAAAGGAGAAGTTAAGCAAGTTGCAAGAAGAAATAGACAACAAAACTATAATAGTGGGAGATCTCAACCTTGCACTCTCAGAATTAGATAAATCAAACCACAAAACAAATAAGAAAGAAGTTAAAGAGGTAAATAGAATACTAGAAAAGTTAGGTATGATCTTTGGAGAAAACTGAATGGAGACAGAAAGGAATACACTTTCTTCTCAGTAGTTCATGGAACCTATACAAATATTGACCATCTATTAGGACATAAAGACCTCAAAATTAAATGCAGAAAGGTAGAAATAATAAATGCATTCTTTTCAGATCACAATGCAATAAAAACTACATTTAACAAGAAGTTAGGGGTAAATAGACCAAAAAGTAATTGGAAACTAAATAATCTCATCCTAAAGAATGAATGGGTGAAACAGCAAATCATAAACACAATTAATAATTTCATCCAAGGGAATGACAACAATGAGACAACATACCAAAACTCGTGGGATGCAGCCAAAGTGGCAATAAGGGGAAATTTTATATCTTTAGAGGCTTACTTGAATAAACTAGAAAAAGAGAAGGTCAATGAATTGGGCTTGCAACTTAAAAATCTAGAAAAAGAGCAAATTAAAAAATCCCAATCAAATACTAAACTTGAAATTCTAAAATTAAAAGGAGAAATTGATAAAATTGAAAGTAAAAAAACTATTGAATTAATAAATAAAACTAAGAGTTGGTTTTATGAAAAACCAATAAAATAGATAAACCTTTGGTAAATCTGATTAGAAAAAAGGAAGAGGAAAATCAAATTGTTAGTCTTAACAAGGAAAAGGGAGAACTTTCCACCAATAAAGAAGAAATTAGAGCAATAATTAGGAGTTACTTTGCCCAACTTTATGCCAATAAATTTGATAACCTAAGTGAAATTGATGACTACCTTTAAAAATATAGGCTTCCCAGATAACAGAGGAGGAAGTAAATTGCTTAAATAGTCCCATTTTAGAAAAAGAAATAGAACAAGCTATTATTCAACTCCCTAAGAAAAAGTCCCCAGGACCAGATGGATTTACATGTGAATTCTACCAAACATTTAAAGAACAATTAACTCCAATGCTATATAAACTTTTTTTTAAAAATAGGGAATGAAGGACTCCTACCAAATTCCTTTTATGACACAGACATGGTACTGATACCGAAAATTATAGACCAATATCCCTAATGAATGTTGATGCTAAAATCTTAAGTAAAATATTAGCAAAAAGATTACAGAAAATCATCCCCAGTATAATACACCATGACCAAGTAGGATTTATACCAGGAATGTAGGGCTAGTTCAATATTAAGAAAACTATTAGCATAATTGACTATATCAATAACCAAATTAACAAAAACCATATGATCATCTCAATCGATGTAGAAAAAGCATTTGATAAAATCCAACATCCATTCCTATTAAAAACACTTGAGAGTACAGGAATATATGGACTTTTCCTTAAATTAATCAGTAGCATCTATTTAAAACCACCAGTAAGCAACATATGTTATGGGGATAAACTGGAACTATTCCCAATAAGATCAGGAGTGAAACAAGGTTGCCGTCTATCACCATTACTATTCAATATGGTATTAGAAATGCTAACTTCAGCAATAAGAATTGAGAAAGAGATTAAAGGAATTAGAGGAGGTAATGAGGAAACCAAAGTATTACTCTTTGCAGATGATATGATGGTATACTTAGAGAGCCCCAGAGATTCCATTAAAAAACTATTAGTAAGAATCCACACCTTTAGCATCCTAATAGATGGTCAATTTTTGTATAGGTTCCATGAACTACTGAGAAGAAAGTGTATTCCTTTCTGTCTCCATTCAGTTTTCTCCAAAGATCTATCATACCTAACTTTTCAAGTATTCTGTTTACCTCTTTAACTTCTTTCTTATTTGTTTTGTGGTTTGATTTATCTAATTCTGAGAGTGCAAGGTTGAGATCTCCCACTATTATAGTTTTGTTGTCTATTTCTTCTTGCAACTTGCAGAATGCAAAACAAGCCCACATAAATCATCAGCACTCTTATATATCACTAACAAAATCCAACAGTTAAATTTCAATTAAAGTAACTGCTGATATTATTTATTTAGTTATTTATTTAGACTCCCAAAAAACTATTTTAATGACCTAGAAAAAATAACAAGAAAATTCATCTGGAAGGACAAAAGGTCAAGACTTTCAAGGGAACTAATGAAAAAAAAAAATCAAATGGAGGTGGCCTAGCTGTACCAGATCTAAAACTATATTATGAAGCAGTGGTCACCAAAAGCATTTGATATTGGCTAAGAAAAGGAATAGCTGATCAGTGGAATAGTTTAGCTTCACAGGACAAAATAGTCAATAACTTTAATAATCTAGTGTTTGACAAACCCAAAGACCCCAGCTTTTGGGATAAGAATTCACTGTTTGACAAAAACTGCTAGGAAAATTGGAAATTAGTATAGCAGAACCTAGGCATTGACCCAAACTTAACACCACACACCAAGATAAGGTCAAAATGAATTCATAGTCTAGGCATAAAGAATGAGATTATAAATAAATTAGAAGAACATAAAATAGTTTACCTCTCAGAGAGGTGGAGGAGGAAGGAATTAGTTACCAAAGAAGAACTAGAGGTCATTATTGATCACAAAATAGAAAAATTTGATTATATCAAATTAAAAAGGTTTTATACAAACAAAACTAATGCAGGCAAGATTAGAAGGGAAACAATAAACTGGGAAAACATTTTTACAGTCAAAGGTTCTGATAAAGGCCTCATTTCCAAAATATATAGAGAATTGACTCTATAAGAAATCAAGACATTCTCCAATTGATAAATGGTCAAAGGATATGAACAAACAATTTTCAGATGAAGAAATTGAAATTATTTCTACTCATATGAAAAGGTGTTCCAAGTCATTATTAATCAGAGAAATGCAAGTTAAGACAACTCTGAGATACCACTACACATCTCTCAGATTGGCTAATCCTGGCTAGGATGACAGGAAAAGATAATGCTGAATGTTGGAGGGGATGTGGGAAAACTGGGACACTGATACATTGTTGGTGGAATTATGAATACATTCAGCCATTCTGGAGAGCAATTTGGAACTATGCTCAAAAAGTTATCAAACTGTTAATACCCTTTGATCCATCAGTGTTACTACTGGGCTTATATCCCAAAGAGATTTTCCCTAAAGAAAGGAAAGGGACCTGTATGTGCAAAAATGTTTATGGCAGCCCTCTTTGTAGTGGCTAGAAACTGGAAATTGAGTGGATGCCCATCAATTGGAGAATGGCTGATTAAATTTCAGTATATGAATGTTATGGGGTATTATTGTTCTTTAAGAAATGACCAACAGGATGATTTCAGAAAGGCCTGGAGAGACTTACATGAACTGATGCTGAGTGAAATGAGCAGGATCAGGAGATCATCATATATTTCAACAGTAATATTATATGATGCTCAATTCTATGAATGTGGCTCTCTTCAACAGTGAGATGAACCAAATCAGTTCCATTTGTTCAATAATGAATAGAACCAGCTACACCCAGCAAAAGAACTCTAGGAAATGAGTGTGAATCACTACAGAGCATTTCCAATCTATCTGTTTTTGTCCGCTTGCATTTTTTATTTCTTTCTCAGGTTAATTTTACATTATTTCAAAGTCTGATTCTTCTTGTCAGCAAAATAACTGTATGGCTATGTATACATATATTGTATTTTACATATATTTTAACATATTTAGCATGTATGGTCTAACTGCCATCTGGGGGAAGGGGTGGGGGAAGGAGGGGAAAATTGAAACAAAAGGTTTTCCAATTGTCAATGCTGTAAAATTACCCATGCATATATCTTGTAAGTAAAAAGTTATAATAAAAAAGGAAAGTTACAGAAAAGAATTAAAACATCAAATTTTAAACTTTTTTGTTTAAAGGAGTTGCTATAAAGCTAAATGAAGGAGGTTACACAATTAAAACATGATTAGAGGAAGGTGAGTTAATATAATATAATATAACATATAATATATAATATAATATATAATCAAGCTTTTCTAAAGATTTGTTAGCATTATGGCATAGTAAAATGATCAGTGTACTCTTACTGGCAGAGGCCTTGGGTTAGAAGCCTGGGGCTGCCATATTCTAGCAATAGCTTTAGGAAAATCACTTTTGTTCTCTGAGATTCAGTTTTCTCATTGAAAAAAAAAAGAGACTAAAAATACCTTAAGTATCCCTTTCAAGGATCAAATGAGCAATGTGGAGCTGAAAAGTGTTATATTAAATATAAAATATTAATATCATGTGTACCTTGAATTATGATTTCTTGAAGTCCCTAAGACATGCTTTGAAATCTAGGTTTATATTATTTTTTTTCCTCTCCCTACCTCCATCCCCCCTTCTCTGTCTGTCTGCCTCTGTCTGTCTCTCTCTTCTCTGTCTGTCTGTCTCTCTTTCTCATATAATCAGACTAACATCAATAATATTGGTTGTATAATTTATCCACAAAGTTACAAACCATACAAAGAGGATTTCAGCAACTTATCTGCTGTAAGAAATGTCACAGTGAGAACAATTTTAACCATCCAACTGTTGAATTCCAACTGTTGAATTCTCTACAATTATAGAAATAGCGACCCTAAAAATCATATTTCTTGGAATGTTGGTAAAAGTCTTTCAAATTCCTCTTCAGTCTCTCAAAATGTCTCTTCACAGCCTTTCTCCTTGACATTTAATTCAGTCAGTCTCTTACTCTTTCCCCTCTATTTCACCCAATTTCTTTCCAGCTATGAACTCCCTCCAGAATGTGCTAAACCAGAACTCTCCAATATTCTCTTTTCTTGTACAAGTACAAAAGCAATCTCTGAGGGAGATGCTAGGGTTAGACTTGCATTATTTATTTTTCAAGAACATTGGAAAATCAAGTACTTTGCCCTTGGTTACAAAGCTAATATGGTGCAGAGGCAAGGCTTGACCCAGGACTTCTGATTTGTAGGCTAGTTCGTTATTAGTTATGCCATGCTTCCTCTCAGATAACTCTATTAATAGTGTGATTTTAGCAGTTCTTAGTTGTGTCTTCATTTTCAAACTCTCCAAGCTGATATTTCCGAATTTATCTTGTAGTATTCCACTAGTAATCCTTCTCTTTTATTATATTACTATTCTATCTTTTTATTTCTATTACATTTTTACATCAAAGACTAATATTCTTTATATCATCTTTGGATTATTGAAAATATGTATCCTTAGCATATAAAATATAGACAGTTGCTTTCAACTTTTGAGGTTGTTAAAGGGGAGTTTTTAAAGATGGTTCTGATATTTACTTCTAAGATATCTGGTACATATAGTACTCATGGCAATACAGTTAAAAGAGGGAAGGGAGAAGATAATTCCATAGTTGTCTAATAAAATATTCCTTTTTAAAGAATAAAAGTAGAATGTTTTCTGTTCTACTATTCTATTTTACATTTTAGTTGAACAAAAATAGATGTATACACTATGTATATCTAACAAACTACTCTTCCTCTGTACTAAAGGCCCCTGAAGCTCTAGATTTGTATAATGGAGATAGAGCAGCTTCAGACTGATGGGAGCATAAACTAGAAAGGAAGTCACATTATTTTATATTCTTTTGTTTATTACTCACCCTGAGAAAAATTTACTAAAAGTTTTTACTTTATCTCATACCTAGTATTTCTCCGCCTAGGGGAAAAAGTAGAATATTTAACAAGTATAAGACAGCTATTCATTTTCTCCACACAAAAGATTATAAGTGAAAAGACTATAATTAGATTCTTATTTTACCCCAATCAGTATTAATCAGTTATCAATTTCATAAGGATAGTGACTGTTAGTAATTATTAACATTATACTTATCAATATGTCAATATATGTTTATCAATATTAATCAACTTTTAATTTAATTAATCAACTAATACAAAAACATTCAAGAATAATTAAATAAAATAAGTTATTTCCTTTAAAAGACCCCAAACTACAAATTACAAAATCATAAGTTCACTTGCTTCATTATAGGAATATAATGACCTCCATGACCCTTTATTTCTGCTGACTAGGGGACCAAGCTCAGCATGATGGAAGTGATTCAATGCAATGGAATATCCCCCAGCTATTTCATTGCCCCTCCACCCTTAGTCATCTCTCTATTACCCAACATAAAGAGATAGATAACTGTGAGCATTTAGCCAATAAATGACCTTGTTTGTTGCCCTATAGCTTACCTTTCTACCGTCTCACTGGACTATATAAATGTTTTGACATCTATTCATCAGCCCAGTCCATAGGTCTGCTTATCAGTTCAGTAAGAACTCCTGAAAGGTCAAGAAAGATTTATCAAGTTTTGCTCATCAACTTCTTTCTCAACCAATGAGATTTACAATTCACCATTTCTTCCACAGTAGGAGGAAGAAAACCAATCTTTTTGTTCCCACTGCTCTAAAAATAGATTTAAATAGTTCTGACATGATCTGCAGTCAGGAAGTTTAAAAAAAAAGTGATCTATAGAATCATTATTTCTTTCTCTTCCCTAGTCAATATGAGGATTTCTTCACATCCCCAAAGTAATCAAATGCCACGATAACACATGTAGTTCATTAGAGAAAGGCAAGTCAACTTTTTAGTGGTACTGTTATATACATATTATTTTAGTCAAGTTATTTCTTGGCAGATCTTAGGGACATAGATTTAGAAATAGAAAGGAGTTTAGGAGACCACTTAAGTACATTATAAAAAAAAGAGTTAAATTTATTTAGTTTTATTTTCTCCAAAAGATGAAAATCTCTTGAAATTTTTCTATTTTAAGAAATTGTATCTCATTGACAATAAATAAAACTGTATGGAATATAGATACCTTATTTGAGATAAATGAGATAAAATATTGAAATATAAGGTATAAACTAAAACAATTCTTAATATACGGTGTTTCTTAAAATGATTGAAAATCTTATTTTTGAAATAAGTTTTAGGAATCATCTTGAGAAACCTGACTGTAAGATAGGGATATTTTTTTCTTTTCCTTTTTTCCAGCAATTGCTTCATTTTGTTTCCTCCACAGAGAGGGTGCTCCAGACCCCTTCTTTTATTTTAATAATGCTTTATTTTTCCAATTACATGTAAAGATGGATTTCAACATGCATTTTTGTAAAATTTTGTAAGATTGCTTTCTTACCTTCAACTCTTCCCAAGACAGCAAACAGTCTTATCTAGGTTATATAGTACAGTGATTTTTAACATATTTCCATATTATTCATGTTGGAGAAAAATCAGAACAAAAAGGAAAAATCACACAAAAAAGAAGAAAACAAAATCAGACCAAAGAAAGGGGAAAACAGTATCCACATTCAGTCTTCATAGTTCTCTCTTTGAATACAAATGGCATTTCCTATCCTACATCTGTTGGAATTATCTTGGATCACTGTATTGCTGAAAAAAGCTAAGTCTGTCATAAGTGATCAGAAGATATTTTTAAAAACCACTTTGGAAGTAGTTTGTGGCTAAGAAATGGACATGAGCAGAGGCAATAAAAATAGAAATAGAAATTAATAAATAATAGTTTTCACACTAATGTGTTCTAGGAAAATCCAATCGACAAACTTTGATCTTAAATTTGCCATTAAGAGAGAGGAAGTATAAAATGCTCAACTTTCTTCACTCTTTCATGATTCCTTCCAGCTTGAACATTATAAATGAGTCTATAAGTATCAAACAGGAAGTTTAAAAGTGAACCTTTTATTTATCTTCTATATAATCTTTGAAGAATTTCAAATTTGGAAAGGATCCCAGATATCATCTTCTCTCTCTGTTCTAAAGCATGGAGCCAAGTCCTTGTCATTCTTTTCAGTCAGTCAACAAGTACTTATTAATAAAGTGTAGGTTGGCTACAAAGCACTGGGTTTGAGTATCACTGGGTGTTCTTCTCCAGTTTCCTTGTATGACACATCTCAGTGACTTAATTTATCAACCTGACACCATCATCAAAATTATGTTAACAGAAGATATTTCCTGGATTTCTTTCACATAACATCTTAAATTCAGCTTTTATTTTCAGAATTTTTTCCACCATTTCTAATAATAGACAGCTAGGGGGGTGGCTAGATAGAATGCTGGATTTGAGGAGAAAGAACCGAGTTCCAATTCTACCAAATTGCTTCTTAGCTATGTGATTCTAAGCAGATCACTTAACCTCTCCTAGATTCTGTTTTGATATGTAAAATAAAGTGCTGGCCTGGACCATCTTTCAGGTCTCTAATTCTAGAATGTTAGGTGTATCTATGCGTATTAACTATCAGAGTACTGGACTTGAGGTCAGGAAGATATTTTTCTGAGTGCAAATCCAGCCTCAGACACATCCTAGCTGTATGACACTGAGCAGGTCACTTAACCCTATTTGCCTGAGTTTCCTCATCAGTAAAATGAGCTGGAGAATAAAGAATGGTAAAGAGCTCCATTATCTTTACCAAGAAAAATCCCAGTGGGGTCACAAAGAGTCAGATGTGACTAAAATGAATGAACAACATACATACATGTATCTATGGAGGCCATGGTGCATCTGCGATTTCCTGCCTACTTCCATTAGTATTGAAGAACTCTGCCACTTTGGGGATGATGAAGAAATTCTTTTGTTAGTGGAAGACAGATAGAGACAGAGACATTGAAAGAGAAAGAGTGAGAAAAAAGAAAGGGATTGTATTATATGGTATATATATATATTTTTTCATTCTTTTGCAATATTTTTCCTATTTGAAAGATCTCAAAAAATCAATTCCTTAAAATTTTTTATCACCAGCATGCTTTTTTCCTATGTATTTAGTCAAGAATTCAGAAAAATATAATTCAAATAAATTGATAAAAAATAAAAAGCCTTGCTAAAGCAGTTAGATTTTGAAAGGTTTTCCATGAAGTCAAGTAAAAAGAACTAAGAGGTACAAAAATAATCAAAATGTGTAAAATTTTTGGGTTTTTAAAAATGGTAATGTACTTGCAAATATATATAATTCATTCCAGAAGTCTAAACTCTAACCTCTGTTGTTTTTTTTTTTGTAATAGATTTAGCAAGTTAGGGTTCAATAAAAGCAGTTTTCTGTAACAAAAAAAATTTTAAGCTGTCAGCATAATTTTTTTTCTTTGACTAATGAAGTGTTAGTTGCTAAAACAAATATTTTTAGACCCATCACGCTGGAATAATAAACTGTCTTAATATTGCTAAAGTATTAGAATAGTGTGTGTAAAATAGTACAAATATCACACAGGCTGCCACTCTCAAAAACACAACTTCTGCCACAAATGACCATTTATCTCCTGAATCTTTTTTTTAATTTTATTTATAAATTTTTTGACATTATATATGCATGAGTAATTTTTTTATAACATTATCCCTTGTATTCATTTTTTCAAATTATCCCCTCCCTCTCTCCACTCCCTTCCCTTGATGACAGGCAATCCCATATATTTTACATGTGTTACAATATAACCTAGATACAATAAATGTGTGTATATACCATTTTCTTGTTGCACATTAAGTATTAGATTCCAAAGGTATAAGTAACCTGGGTAGATAGACAGTAGTTCTAACAGTTTACATTCACTTCCCAGTGTTTCTTCTCTGGGTGTAGTTGTTTTTGTCCATCATTGATCAACTGGAAGTGTATCTCTTGAATCTAATTCACATCTAGGTCTCTGTAGAATTACAGGACTGAGAATTTTAAGTGACCTCTATAGATCCACACCCTATGTGGAAGGATTCTTCACTGTAACCTATGTACCAAGAGGTCATCTAGCTTCTGCTAGGAGACCCCCGTGAAGATAAGAAATCTACCACCACTAAAGACAACCCATTCATTGTACCTTTGTACACTCTAAATATTAGGAAGATTTTCTGACATTAAGCTTAAATTTGCTTCTTTACAAACCTCAACCTATTGTTCCTTCTGGAGGCAAGTAGAAAAAAAAATCTATTTTTTTCTGAGCAATTAAGTAGTGTAGTGATGGGTTTGGAGTCATGAAGATTCATCTTAATCCTGTTTGCCTCCATTTACTCATCTATTAAATGAGTAGAGAAGGAAATGGCAAACCCTTCCAATATTTTATCAATAAAACTCTAAAAGAGGTCACAGAGTCAAATATGACTGAACAACAATTTCTTTTCCACATGACAGCTCTTTATACATTTGAACAAGGCTAAAATGTTACCCATGAGTCTTTTCTTCTCCACAATAAAGATTCTCCGTTTCTTCTACTGATTCTAAACCAGCATAGATTCAAAGCTCTTTATTACCTTTATTGTTTCCACGATGG
The DNA here is from genome assembly GCF_048593235.1 of Sminthopsis crassicaudata. Taxonomy (NCBI): domain Eukaryota; kingdom Metazoa; phylum Chordata; class Mammalia; order Dasyuromorphia; family Dasyuridae; genus Sminthopsis; species Sminthopsis crassicaudata. Next base: position 131,445,002 of record NC_133620.1, read on the forward strand.
ACGCTGGTCAGTTAACAATGTCTTCCTTAAACTGATGCCAAAAACTAAACACAATACAAAATTTCTCATTCTTCCTTTCCCATTGAGTCCTACCTTCCTTCCCAAGTCCCTCTGAAGGCTCCATATTCTTTTGTACTTCATGTGGATTGGATTCCCCACAGAGGAGAAATAGACTCGAGATTACTGAACAGGCAATCCCATGCTATCCTGATGAGTGACCCATTTAGTTTAGATATGTTTCTAGGTATCCAGCACATACTTTAAGAATTTTTATTCCCTGGCAAGGAAATGCAATTGGTATTACTAGACAGACAACTCCCATCTTTCCAGTGAGTCCCACTTTCATATCAAAAAAAATTCTAGACTCATAACTCGAGCTCAGAACAGCTTGCTTGCTGGATTTTAGTTCTGGAAAACATGACAAGCTGATACAGAGACTATTTCATTGTTTGCTGTCTTGGGGAGAGAGGGAGGGAGAGAGGGAAGGAGGGAAGGAGGGAGAAAAATTTAAAACACAAAGTCTAACAAAAATGAATGTTGAAAACTATCATTACATATATTTAGAAAAATAAAATACTGTTAAAAATAAAAGAACTCAGCACCCAGAAACATCTGATCTTCTACAATTCCTTGACTATTGTTACCTCATGGACTGGGAAACTGCCATCTCTATGACTAAAATAGGGTATAGTCAGTCATTGTGGTAGAAAGGAAGTAGGGCTCTGTCCATGTATAGGTGTTTTGTAAGGAAAAAAATCTGATTTTTAATCTTTCCATCTTTTTCTGATATTTAGAAAAGAGATAAAGGACAAAAAGGTTTGACTCTGCAACTGACCTTTTTGCAAGCTCAGCACAAATGGATGGCTCTAACCCATAATAATATAGGTTAATCAATTCATCCTTAAATTTATTCACATATCAAAAGTATGATCAAAATATCAAAAATAGGCTTTATCAAATGACTCATCAAATTGCTCAGGGAATTCTTTTGATTGAACCCCTACAAAGAAAGTCCCAGAGAGGAAGCATGAGTTAGTGGAAAGAATGAGTACCTTCGGTTCAGAAGACTTGGTTCTAATACTTAATTCAAGACCCAACTCTTAAATTTATTACTTTTGTCATTCTAGGCAAGTATCTAATTTCCCCATCTTCATGAAAGCCCTCTCAGATTATCTTTATCATCACTGGACAGTTCCTTCTTGAGACTCCTGTAATCTTCAAATCTTACATTGTACTACCTACTACTTTCTTGTAGACTAATAACAATTCCCTATCCTTTTTTCACCTATTTAGAGTCTAACCTACTCTTCTTTTTGTATCCCCATTGCTTAGGACACTAGTTAGTATATAGTAGTTGCTAAAAAAATGCTTAATGATTGATGAATAGAGATTGTGACTTAAACTCATATCCCCTACAATGCCCAGCATAATAATGAATACAAAGGATGGTAGATAGCCAATAAAAAGCAGAACTTAATCATCTTACCCATAAATAATTAAGGGATTAATAGTTTTTTTATTTACAAGATATATGCATGGGTAATTTTTTAGCATTGACCCTTGCAAAATCTTCTGTTCTAACTTTTCCCCTCTTTCCCTCCCACCCTCTCCCCCAGATGTCAGGTAGACCAATACATGTTAAATAGGTCATTATATAATTAATTGATAATATACTAAATAGTAAAGAGCCAAGAACAGATGCCTCTACCAAGCTGACATCAATTATTTAATGATTATTCTTTAATTTATTCTATTGTAAAAGTTCCCCACGCCACATAATCATACTATTGTTCAGCTTCTCTCTCAATCTTTATATAATAGTTAGAGACTATTAAATTCTTTGCTAAAATCTAGGCAGTTCTCTGATCTGCCAATCTGGTAAACCCATCAAAAAATGAAATTTTTAGTATGATATGATTTGTCCTTAATAAAGTCATGTTAGCTCTTTGTGATCACTGGTTACTTTGAACAATTCTTTAAATAATGTTTCCTATAATTTTGTCAAGAATAAATGTTCAAGGGGCACCTAGGTGGCGCAGTAGATAGAGCACCAGCCTTGAATTCAGGAGGACCTGAGTTCAAATCTAGTCTCAGACACTTAATACTTCCTAGCTGTGTGACCCTGGGCAAGTCACTTAACCCCAGCCCCCGGGGGGGGGGGGGAAGAGAAGAACAAATGTTCAAGATTATATGATGATCAATTCTGATGGACATGGCTCTTTTCAACAATGAGATGATTCAGACCAGTTCCGATGATCTTGTGATTGATGAGAGCCATCTACACTCACAGAGAGGACTATGGGAACTGAGGGTGAATCACAACATAGCATTTTCACTTTTTGTTGTGGTTTGCTTGAATTTTATTTTCTTTCTCATTTTTTTCTCTTTTTTGATCTGATTTTTCTTATACAGCAAGATAATTGTATAAATATGTATGCCTACATTGAATTTAACACATATTTTTACCATGTTTAACATAGATTACTTGCCATCTAGGGGAGGGAGTAGGGAGAAGGGGGGGATTAGAACACAAGGTTTTTCAAGGGTCAATGTGGAAAAATTATCCTTGAATATGTTTTGAAAGTAAAAAAGAATAAATGGTGTTCCCTCACCTATCTTATTTTTAAATAAAAAGGTAAAGTATTCATTGTTCTTCATACTTGAAGGATCTCTATCATTCGCCATAATCTTTTAGTTATCATTAACAGTGATTCAGCAATGATGTCTTCCAGTTCTCGCAGTACCTAAATATGAATCCACTTTGACCTAAACTTATCCAGAGCAGTCAAATTCTCTTTTACTCTTTTCCCTTTTTATTTTGGATTTTGACTCATTCTTTGTCAGTTTTGCTCTTTTCAAACCAAACATCATTCTTCTTGATGTTGAAAACAAATAACATAAGAAATGAGCAATTTTGCCTTTTTTCCATCATCTGCTATCATTATTCCATTCACTTTGAGCAGCTGTTTTGTTTCTTCTTTCACCCTTTTCCTTTTTTTTTTTTGCCAAATATAGATTTTAATAATATTTAGTTGTCTTCGGTTGTACTTGGCAGACTCAACTTATTTTGAGTTTTAACACTTCTATCATATTTCTTACAAGGTCATGACAAACTTTTACACTTCTCCTCTATTGTTTGCCCTTGTTTCCATCTTCTATAAAAATCTTTTTCAAATAAAAATCTGTCCAGTATTTCTTTCATTTCCATAGCATTCTTTTTAGATAAATTGCCCTTTCCTTCTTTATCTGAATCACTTTGCTTTAGCACTTCAGAATTTCATTCTTGATAGCTTCCCATTCCTCCTGGAATAACATCCTCATTTGAATTCTAGTTCAATAAATGTTATCTTTTCCCTGAAGCCTTTGAAATTTGCTCTCCCAAATCCAAATTCATAGAATCAGAGATTTAGAGCTAACAGATGTCATATAGTTCAATACTATCATCTTACATATGTAAGGAAACAGATCCTAAAGAGCTGAATAATTTATCCAAGAGAATAGTGCTCATAAATGAAAGAGCTAAAATTTGAGTCCAAGTTCTCTAACTCTAAATATGCCATACAATGGATTTTAGACTGTGATTAGTTTTTTCCCCTTTTTTATCTCAGATTCTAAGATGGAATGTTCACATCTTCCCTAAGTCTCTCGTTCCTTCTGCTTCAGCAACCATTTCCTCTTTACAGATGAGAATCAAGTCTAGAATGGAAATTCCCTTCATTTGTTCCAGTCATTTGAAGGGTGATGTTATTAAAGGGGGTCAAGAAGTTATCAGTCATTTTGCTTTATCAAAGAAATAATTTCAGTAAATTTCCAAATAATTGGCATTCCCATCACTGCTTTATTAAATCTCCATGACAGATTTGTGATGCATTTCCCAGTTTTCTTATCTGGTTTTTCTTCTTATCCCAGTGGTCTGCAATGTACTTTAATGGTAATATTGCTTTTTCTCTTAACTCATATATGCTTCCCTCCCCCATTCAGCAAAAGTGGTTATTAAGTTTGATAAGCTTTGGGAGAATTTCTGTGATATTTTGCATACGTACCCTGGAAAAGCTTTATTAGATCAATAAATACTATAAAGGTGCCTCAGTACTTCTCAGGAAGAACTTATCAAAAGTCAACATGCATTTTTTTCCTCTAGTAATTTCTCACCTGATAGCACCTGGGAATACAACTGCTTTCTCCTTCCTCATAAGCCTCAAGTCCCTCTTTTTCAGTAGAAACACATATCTTCTACTTACTTGAACTATTCAGTGATCCTTCTTCACTGTATCACATTCTCATGCTTTCTTATTTCCTGACATTCTTATCCTCTTCCCTTTTTTCCTATTTGTTTGGCATATTACTTTGATTTTTAAAAAGGGGGAACATAGTCCTCCCTGATAACCTAGAGAATAGAGAAGCATTCCACCTTCTCCTTTTCCTTCTCATGTAGAAGAGTTACTAGTTTTGAGTTTTAGCATAGGGAACAATTGCTTGTCCATAGTACAGTATATGCTATATACCATCTGTAGATTACTGAAAAAATTATCCCTGCTCTCTGTGCTTTCTGGAAACAAGATCTTCAATATTAGCTATTCTTGTTAGTAACTTTTATGAAATGAGGCAAAATAACTTGATAGCTACAATAGTAAGATTTTCTTAGAGTAGAGAAATGTAAGAGATCCTAAAAATAAATAAATCTTACCCATTCATTTTTCACAAAAAGAAACTGAGGCCCAGAGAAACAAAATAACTTGGTAAGATAATGCAATAGGGTATAGGAAAGTCAAGATTTGGACCTAAGTCCACTGATGCATATTCAGTTGTCCTTTCCATTAAATCATGTTGCTTCAAAAAAAATGAATTATCTTCTTGTATCTATTACAAGATTTTGCTCATTGGAGAAATATGTGCTGACATTGTTCTCTATTAACTTTACTATTTACTTCTGTCCTAGTTAAATAAAGCCTTTTATCATGGCTAGCAGCTGAATATCTAGACCTAAACTAACCTTAGAAGTTCTCAACTTTTCAACTAATAAATTAGATGGATAAATTATGACTGAAAATTTCATCATTCAAAATTGAGTCCATATGGGTTCAGAGCTGATTGCATATTTGTTTTACATTCTTTTTGCTAATTACATTTGCTTTTACATTACCAAGTATCTATTTGTCTATCTACACCTTTGTCTATCTGTAGATGTGTGTGTGTGTATGTGTGTGTGTGTGTGTGTGTATATGCGTGCTATATTGATAGGTAGGGATGTAGTTTCTTCATAGAATTTCCATTTTGTTACTTCTTTATAATAGATGCCAGATCATAAGCTAGAATTATCTTTCTGATGATCTTTTTCCTTGTGTTCATCTTCAGTACAATGGCACGACCAACAGCCAAAGAAATTACATTATTATTGCTTTTGTATGCACAGTACAATGAGTTATAACGAGATAAAATGTCTGAATGCAAAAATAATAATAAAATTGGGTGAATTCAAAGCTATTTGAAATTGTTGATTAGTAGTTTAATGTCACTGTGGAATTGTCTCTATTGCAATCATTAGAATATGTCGTTGGTCCTCAACGTCTTCATAAACACATGAATGAGCCCATAAAAAGGATCAAGCAAATGTCAGATTATCAAATTTGAAAATGATTCAAATTTGGAAAAGATGGTTATCATAGTAAATAAATAAGACAATCAAGATTTAGAATAAGTTTAAATATTTAGAAATCTGGTCCATACAAATAAGGTGAAATTTAATATTAATACATGTGAAGTTTGGCATTTACATTCAAAAGTTTGATTTTGATTTGGTTGTCTGAGTGCAGGATGAAAAAGATATGGTCAAATAGTTTGCATGAAAAACACCTGGGGGATTTAGCTAACTGCAAATGGCATAAGCCAACAGTGAGATGCAGTTGCTAAAATAGCTAATGCAATGTTGGACTATATTAATAGAAATATAGTATGAGGTCATGGAAAATTATAATCCTGTGGTTAGATACACTGCCTGGGTGGACCACATTTGGAATATTTCACTCAGTTTGGGAAAAATCACATTTTGAAATATGGTATAGAGTGAATCCAGAGAAGAATAATATAGATAATCATTTGGGCCAGGGGGAGGACCTCTGGAAGTTGGTTCATATGAAAGAGCTAGTGATATTTTAGCCTAAAGAAGTAGACTCCTTCCTCAAATTTTCAGATTCTATAAGGATCTTAGCCAAACTGTCTGAATTCCTGTTACAATAAGACAATCAGTCTCGGTTTCTAAAGAATAAATATAAATAAGCTCCACTGGTGCTAGGTATCAGTATTCTAGAGAGGCAAAATCCATATTCCTTACCCATAGTGGGTACAGGATTGCAACATAAATTGACTGGGTGTACTAAAAATTTATATTGTCTAATCTATAATTTATTCTGTCCAAAATGGATTCTCTCTTGTGTTCCTACAAGTGGTTGTTCAAAATCTTAATCTTTTTATCTTTTCTTCTTGATTTATGATGGGTGAGCTTCACTACAATTATGGTAATCTAAATTTAAGCTTACTCCTCCCATGGAAACTGTATATGTGGAAGGAGTAAACTAGGTTCTTAGCAGAACATTTTGTATAAATTGTCTTTGCCGGATTATCTGAAAGTAATAGTCACTGCCTCCTAAAGACCAGTTTGCCAAGGTGAACAGAAATTGGAAAGTTCTCTTATTTCTTTCTTCTCCTCTTCCTTCTTTCTCCTCTTTAATCTTCTGTTATTTTTTTCAAAGAGCTGGGACAATTTACTTTTTTGTCCTAAGTGACTTCCATTTTTTATTTCTTGAAATCTAGATGTGAAAATCTATTTAATTTTTTTAATTAAAAAAACCCTACTGTGTTTTAAATGGAGCTATTTGATTCTACATTAAAACTCAAACCACTCTGACTTTCATTGAATGGCCTATAGTAGCCCCAGCCCCAGTCTCTGTGGCTCATTGCTCAGATTTTGATGGGAAAGAATGAGTGTAAATAGCAATTATTTTCTGTTCTGGTCAGAAACTCTGAAGGTCTTCCCATTCCAGAATGATATCTTTGTGATGGTAAGTTGAGCCATATTTTGACTCAACCCTGACTCAGCTCTCAGACAACTGAGACCTGGGAAAAACTTAATTTAGAAAGGGCAAGGTTTTCCACACCATTCTGAGCCATCACCAGCAATCTTGAGCTTTGTTTTGTTAACTAGTCTTGGTGATTTAAGGAAGAGAGGATAAGGCTGAACACTTTGTACCCCTCTTCTCCACTTATATCCAACTTAATAAGTAAGCCACGAAATCCCACCTAGTGATATCATTGCTCCTCTTTAGGAACCTGAAAGATAAAGAAAAGCAATAATTTCTGAAAAAAAAAAAAAAACAAAAACATTGGCCCTTGTCTTTACCAAGGCCTATCCCTTCATTTATGCCCTCATTCCCATCCACATTTGTCTCCTTTAGTTTCTCACTAGTCTAGTAAAAGAATATCTAATAACTTCTTGTATATTTAGTAGTTCCTTCCCAGCAGTCCAGGTTTCTTCCTTTCTTAAAAACAAAAACAAAAACCTCTCTTTATTTCACTCTCCTATCTTCTCAAGCTATTATTCTGCATTTCTTCTTTTTACAATCAAACTCCTAGAGAAAAGTCACAAGTAACCTTAGCTTCTTTCTTCCCTCTCACTTCTCGGTCCCTTACTTCAATCTGACTTCCAACAATATCTTGAATTTGTTCTTCAAGATTACCAATGACCTCAGTCTGATAACTTTTTCTTCCTTCCTCTTCTTGATTTTTCTGTAGTATGTGACCCCACTTCCTCCTTTTCTCTCTATCCTTTGCTTTCCCTAGGGTTATTGTTGTTTGGTCATCTTCTCTCCTGCTTTTATTACTATCTGACCTGCTTCCTGAATACCTTTTCTGCTTCATCAACCATTTCCCATTCTTTAAGTGTGAGTGTTCTCCACTCTTTCTCTTCTTTTCCTATACCTATTTTCTTAGATAGATCTTTTCTGATCAGTTCCCAGGGATTCAATTATCCTCTCTATGTAGATTATCTCCAGGTATTTATCTCTAATCCTAAGGTCTTCCCCAAGATCCCGTCCTACATGCATCTGGAACACATGTTCAAAATAGAATTAACTATCTCTCTGAATTCTCCCCTTCCAAACTTGTCTTTTCTATTGAAGGAATATCTATTATTCTAATCACTCAAGTTTGAAACCTATGTCATCTTTCACTCTTCCTCTTCCTTTACATTTTACTCCTCCCCATCCAATCAAGTTGCTAATTCTTATCAATTTGATTTGCACAATATCTCTTACATCCATTCTCTTCTCTTTATTCATATAGCCACTAGCTTACTTAATGCTCCAATCATGAATCACTTCTTACAAGAATAATAGCTAAAACCTTTTAATTGCAGTGATGGTTTCCAATCTTTCACTTCTACAATACAACGCAGCTATCAAAAATTAACTTCTTGAAGGTCAATTCTGTTTAAGAATAAATCCCCTGCTCAAGAAACTTCAATGGCTCTGTACTAACTACTAAGATGAAAATATCTTAGTTTGGCATTTCAAGTCCTTCATAATGTTTACCTAAGTGGATGCCCATCAGTGGGAGAATGGCTGAATGAGTTATGGTATATGAATGTTATGGAATATTATTGTTCTACAAGAAATGATCAGGAGGATGAGTTTAGAGAGGCCAGAGAGTTTCATGAACTGATGCTAAGGGAACAGAGCAGAACCAGATCATTGTACATGGCAACATCAATATTATATGATGATCAATTCTGATGAATGTGACTCTTTCTAATAATGAGATGATTGAGGACAATTCCAATGATCTTGTGATGAAGAAAGCCATCTACACCCAGAGAGAGGACTATGGGAACTGAATGTGGATCACAACATAACATCTCACTCTTTTTGTTGTTATTTGCTTGCATTTTTTTTTCTTACTCATTTACGTTCTTTTTTTTGAACTGATTTTTTCTTGTGCAGTAAGAGACTTGTATAAATGGATTTCACATATATTTTAACGTATTTAACATATATTAAATTGCTTGTCATCTAAGGAAGGGAATGGGGGGATGGAGGAGAAAATCTGAAACACAAAGCTATGCAAGGGTCAATGTTGTCAAATTATCCATGCATATGTTTTGAAAAATAAAAAGCTTTATTAAATAATAATATGTTTCTAATTCATTTCTCCACACATAATACACATTTTCCCACTTCATGTAGTTTATATTCCATCTAAACTAGACTGTATAATGTTCCTTAAACTTGTCGCTCAATTCCCTACCTCTTTGCCCCATGTTCCTTCTCCTTCACTTCTTTAGTTTCCTCCATATCTGAGCTAAAGTGCCATCTTACAGGAATCCTTTCCTGATTTCCATAATTGTTACTGCTTTGGACAGATGGTTGTCTGTCTCCTGCCATCCTTAAGTTATCTTATACTTAGATAACTATTTACATATTTTATTTTCCCAATAGAAGTTTAGTTCTGTGAGAGAAGGAGCTCTGATTTATGTTTATTTTTGTATCTTAATACATAGGACAGCGCCCTGTGCATAGTATGTAACTAATAAAAGCTTGTTGAAATGAATTGATCTATGCTCAGAATAGAGTAGCAAGAGGAGAATGACATGAGTTGAATTTGGGAAAGTATAATACTTTCAATTATTCCCAAGCTTATCACTGTCATAAAAAAAGCCCATCCTTTGTATTCTGATGGAAGTGGAAATCTTCAACATAAAGAAGATCCAACTCACTTCCAGTTGATCAATGATGGACAGAAATAACTACACCCAGAGAAGGAACACTGGGAAGTGAATATAAATTGTTAGCACTACTGTCTATCTACCCAGGTTACTTATACCTTCGGAAGCTAATAATTAATGTGCAACAAGAAAATGGTATTTACACACATGTATTGTATCTAGGTTATATTGTAACACACAATGTAAAATGTATGGGATTGCCTGCCATTGGGGGGAGGGAGGGGAGGGAGGGAGGGGATAATTTGGAAAAATGAATAAAAAAAAAAGCCCATCCTTTCGTGATCAGTATTTTCCTAATGATGTATAATTCATGGAATACTGCAAGAATTGAAGAATCAAAATTATAATGGAATAAATGAAGAGAAACTCTCTCAGGGTCCTTGACTCTGAACTGTGGACCCCTTCACACTCTCAGAATAGCAGTATGGGTCTCATTCATACCTCTTTTCATTAGATGCTCAAGAGTTCTTTCTTATAAAAGAGCATCACAAATGGCCCGGCTGACTCTAGCAGATGGCTTATTGCCATCATTCTGGAGCCAACAAACATCAAATAAACAGAAAATATTCTGATTTCAAAAAGAAAGCACTTATTTCAGGGCAGATTAACATGCAGTGACTTGCAGTTTTGAGTGCCAACTTGCCAAGTGAAAAATAAAGTTGGACATGAACTGTGTCATTGAGAGTCAAAAAGATTTGAAATTGCTTTCCCATACCCTTAATTTATAATCTATCCAAAATGCAAAAAAAAAAAGGATAAAAATTGTTTGACTGTTCCTTTTCTCTTTCAAAATCTCATCTCTACTTCCACCACCATCACCCCAAGCCCAAGATACTTTTCCTTTGATTGCCTTGCTAAAACTCATCCAGAAATGAAAGCTGGCAGTATGTCATTAATTAGAGATATTAGTGTCATGGGTGGTACCTGTGCATGTAATATGGGTAGCAGCTATGCGTCCCCAGTACATCTACCAGCTGGATGAAGAAGAGGCCAAATGATTTATGATCTGTTTCTTCCATCTTGAAACCCAGCCTTTATTACTAGTCTTCATAGATTTATGGTCCTAGCCCAAGCTTGGCACTGATAAATGATGGCACTGCCAGAGACAGCTTTATGAATTGTGGGCTGGAGGGCAAAAGTACAAACTAGAGCCCTTTAACACAGAAAAACTGCCAAGTTTTCTTCATCCCATTACCAATTTTTTTCTTATTTAGAAAAAGTCTTATTTATACTTTTTGTTTTTACATCAAAATCATTTCCAGATATATCCTCAAATCAATGTTTTCATAAAACAAAGATAAATAATTAAGCATAACTAAGTGATAGATGATTTTAGTTGTTTATGCACATTTTGTACCCATAGCCCCCCCACTCCTATACCTTTCCTTTTTCTATTACCATAATCTTTAGATCTATTTCCCCAAAACCAGTTGTGTAAAATCAATCAACAAAATGTCTATTTCTGACAATATATGTTGTAGTCTGTACCTGAATTCTCCTACTTCTGTACTGAAAAGAGGAAGGTGATTCCACATCTTTTTTAGAAAAGTTTGATCATTACAATTGCTCAGTAGTCAGCTTACTTTTAATTTTCTTTTTGTTTATGTTGCTGTAGTTATTGTGTGTATCTCTTTAAAAATTGTATTTACTTCACTCTATTCATATGAGAATTCCCATGTTTCTCTGAAAACTTTATATCTGTCATTTCTTATGGCACAATAACCATCCATTACATTTAGTTATTCCTCAGTTGACGGACACCTATCTTGTTTTTAATTCTTTGCTACCACAGAAAATACTGCTATGAAATTTGGCATATATGGAACCTTTCTTTCTTTGATTTTCTTAAGAAAATTTAAGTTTAATATTTAACATCTATAAGACTCCTTGCCATCTAGGGGAGGAGATGGAGGGAGGGAAGGGAAAAGTTGGAAGAGAAATGAGTGCAACGATAATGTTGTAAAAAATTACCCAAGAATATGTTCTGTCAATAAAAAGTTATAATAAAAAAAGAAAGAAAAATTTAAGTTTAGTACTGGGGCCTCCTGATAAAAAGAAACAATTTTAATCCCATAATCCTAAGTAATTTTCCATAAAGGTCCAATGTATAGCTCCACTGACAAAATATTGTTGGGTTTCTTTTCCTTTAGTCTCTCAGATTCATGACCTTAAAATCATTATTGGTTGTTTTCTACATTGCATTACTCATATTCAGTTATTTACAAAGTCTTACTAAATCTACTCTCCTGTTCAAGAGCATTCTATACTTCATTTACTCTATGATTTACTCTATTTACTCTATTAAAATAAAAACTCCATAGCTTGGGATTTGATAACATTAGACTAGTCCAATGAAATTTTCCAAATTAAATCTTCTTCAAGAACTCTATCTTCTATTTGAAAAAAACTGTTGGAAAAATTGGAAACTAATATGGCAGAAAGTAGGCATTGACCCATACCAAACACCATACACCAAGATAAGGTCAAAATAGGCTCATGATTTAGACATAAAGAGTGATATTATAAGCAAATTAGGAGAACACATGATAGTTTATCTTTCCTCTATGGAGAAGGAAGGAATTTGTGACAAAAGAAGAATTGGAATTCATAAATGAATGACCAAATAGATAATTTTGATTATATTAAATTTAAAAATTTTTTGCACAAACAAAACTAATGCAAACAAGATTAGAAGGGAAGCAATAAATTGGGAAAACATTTTTTATATTTAAGGGTTCTGATAAAGGCTTCATTTCTAAAGTATATAGACAATTGATTCAAATTTATAAGAATTCAAGCTATATTCTAATTGATAAATGGTCAAAGGATATGAACAGACAATTTTCAATTGAAGAAAATAAAGACATTTCTAGTCATATGAAAAGATGTTCTAAATCACTATTGATCAGAGAAATGGAAATTAAGACAACTCTGAAATACCACTACACACCTCTCAAATTGGATAAGATGACAGGAAAAGATAATGATGAATGTTGGAGGGGATGTGGGAAAACTGGAACACTAATATATTGTTGGTGGAACTGTGAATGGATCTAGCCATTCTGAAGAGGAATTTGGAATTATGCTCAAAAAGTTATCAAATTGTGCATACCCTTTGATCCAGCAATGTTTCTCTTAGACTGATACCTCAAAGAGATTATAAAAGAGGAAAAGGGACTCACATGTACAAAAATGTTTGTGGCAGCCCTCTTTGTAATCGTAAAAAAGTGGAAACTGAGTGGATTCTCCTCAATTGGAAAATGGCTGAATAAATTATGGTATATAAATGTTATGGAATATTATTGTTCTATAAGAAATGATCAGCAGGATTTTTTAGAGTGACCTGGAGAGACTCGCTAAGTAAAGGGAGTAGAACCAGGAGATCATTGTACATGGTAACAGCAAGATTATACAACAATCAATTATGATAGATGTGATTCTTTCCAACATTGAGATGACTGAGGCCACTTCCAATGATCTTGTGATGAAGACAGCCTCAGTGAGAGGACTGTGGGAAGTGAGTGTGGATCACAACTTAACATTCTCACTCTTTTTGTTGTTGTTGGCTAGCATTTTGTTTTCTTACTAATTTTCTTTTCTTTTTGATCTGATTTTTCTTGTGCAGCAAGAGAATTGTATAAATATGTTTACATATATTGAATTTAATATATATTTTAACATGTATAACATATATTAGATTGCTTGCTATCTAGGGGAGGTGAGGGAGGGAAGGAGGGGAAAATTTGGAATGCAAGCCTATGCAAGAGTCAATATTGAAAAAATCATCCATCCATATGTTTTGAAAATAAAAAGCTTTAATAAAATTTTTTTAAAGAACTCTAGATTCCATATACTCAAAAGGCTATAAAACTGGGCATACCTTTTGATCCAACAGTGCCACTATTGGGCCTGTATCCCAGAGAATTCATAAAAGAGGGAAAAGGACCAACATATGCAAAAATGTTTTTAGCAGCTCTTTGTATTGTAGCAAAGAATTAGAAAACTTGTAGATGCCTGTCAATTGGGAGGGTGCTGAATATAAATTATGGCATATGAAAGTAGTGGAATATTATTGTTCTATAAAACATGATGAGCAGATTGATTTTAGAAAAGTCCATATTTTTCTGATGAATTGATACTTAGTGAAGTGAGCAGAACCAGAAAAACATTATACACAGCAACAAAAAGATTGTGTGATGAGCAACTATGATAAAATTAGTTCCTCTTAGAAATTCAGTAATCCAAGGCCATTCCAATAAACTTTGGATGGAAAATGTCATCCACATCCAGAGAGAGAACTATGTAAACTGAATATGGATCAAGGCATACTATTCTCAACTTTTTTTCTCTTCATTTTTTTTCTCTTGTGATTTTTTCCTTTTGCTCTGATTTTTCTCTCCCAATATGACTCATAAAAATATGTAAAAAAATGAACATGCATGTATAACCTAAAAATAAACAAACAAAAAATTCTACATTTCAGGAAAACTGGTTTATCATCTGATCTCAAATTTGACCTTCCAACATTTGTCTCCCTCCGTGTGAATTATTGCCCTTCCCCAAACTCTGGGAATGCACTTCCCCTTCCTTTCTGCCTCAGAATCCTTATCTTTCTTCAAGACTCAGTTTATATACTCCCTTCAATGTGAACCCCCTCCTGATATTTCCTCCTCCCCCAAATTGCTAAAGCTCTCACCCTCCACAAATAATCCTAGATTTACTTTAATCTGTAAAACCCAATCCCAATGGAATGACTGGCTGCTTCATTTTGTCTTTGTATTATCTGTTCTTACAACAATGCCTTATACAGAGAGGGCAGCTAATCAGTATTTGTTGCTTTGACTTAAACTAAAAATCAATTTAATATGCCCAAATAAAAAGAAATGGGAAATTAGAATTTTTACTGTTATTCCTTTACTATTTCTTATGTCTCTTCACTCAGTTTAAGATGTGATATGCTAATTCTATTCATTCATTTATTTTCAACAAACATTTATTATGTTCTATTATAAAGTCCTGTGCTACATACTGAGGGGTAAACAGAAATTAGATTAAGATATAGTCCTAAATTCTCATGGATCTAACAGCCTAATTGGTTAAAAAAAAAAATATATATATATATACATATAAATAATTCTTGCACCCACAACTTCTTCTCTGATACCTTTTCACAGCATTATTGTGCCACTGAAGTTTTGAAATATATTTCAGTATATTGGAGGTCATACCAAGTGGGAAAAGCAGCAACTACAGTAGATGCTGGGGTTATAAAAACAAAAGCAACTATGATTTGTATATAAAAGACATTTTCTAGAAAATGAATGATGGGAAAAGAATATATAATTGTTCACTTATGTAGAAAAAATGAAAGCCAACAGATTACTACCAGAGTGGTGTGTTGGTGACCTTGAAATATGTAAAATAAACAAACAAAAGATCCCTAGTATATTAGATGGATGCTCTGTGGAAGATTTTTGGGAATATATGAGCAAGAGTCAGATAAAAAGATATTCAGAAATTGTAATCTACACTATAGTTGGAATATGCACAAAAATGACCTCTAACCTTCCTGTCTCAAGAAAGTTTGGTGTCTAGGAGGGAGGACAAAAGCAGATTCTGGAAGGGATTAGAAGGGAGTTTTCATAGTCAACAATTGTGAGAGTAATAAGCAAAGAAATGTTCCTATATTTTTCTATACTTCTCCTACCCATAATCAACAGTCTCATCTCCTTCTAGAGCCATGATTTTATTATTTGTTCTGACCATGAGACTCCTCATGGGATGATTTTTTAAACATAAGTTTATACTTTATGAGGTTTTCTCTCTCCCTTCTGAATCCCCAACTCTTCAAATTTTAGTGAAGCATTCTTTGTTGATCTCTTTTCCAACTTTACATAACTCTGCATTTCTCATTTCTCCCTGGGACTGCAAGTTCTAAAATACCCTGAGAAAGGTTGTTCTTGTGGAATTGCCAACCTGGGCAGGAAAAAGAATTATTAGACACTCCATGAGAAAGTCCTTCTTCAAGAGATTCCCAAGGCCACTGCTGTTTACTTGCAAGAGGTAGGGTAATCTAGGCCAATGGTGACACAAGCTTAAATAGAAAAGGGAGTGAGGAAGAGGTCACTGATCAGTTCATAAGGTTTCTTGCCATGCACATTAATTTCCAAAATGTAAAGTTATTTATACTTTGTTCTATTTTATTTATTTCATTAAATATTTGTTAAATATTAATGAAATATAAAATATTAAATAAAATAATTTATGAAATATTTAATATTTTAATTAGGCTCAGTGTGCACTCAGAAGAGTTGTGGCAGTGTTTTATCCCTCCGATCTAGTCTTTCATATAGGATATCACTAAATAAATGGAGCCAATTCATTTGTCATAATAATTAGTCATAATATTAACATACCCTTTAAGTCATATATGTACAAATCAAATAAGTTAAAAACGTATAGAACTATGTAATCTCAAATTTTGTTGTTTTTTCTCCTTGATTCTATTTCCGTTTATAGAATCACAGGTTTTGAGAAGTGGAGAGGAACCCAGCAGCCATCTAGTCTAACCTATCCCTGAAAAGATCCCCACTATATTATACTACTAAGGGATCATATAATCTTTCTTTGAAGATGTCCAATTTGGGAAAAGCCACAACTCCTTAAGGCAACCCATCTAATTGTAAGATTTTGTTTTTATTGAGGGTAAATTTTTTTCTGCAACTTCTACTCCAGTTCAGGCCCTTGTCAGTTCTTGCCTAGACTACTGCATTAATTTTATAATTGATCTCCAATTCTCAAGTCTTTTTCCATCTAACCTATCCTTCACATAGCTGCCAAAGTGATTTCCCTGATCATTCAATCTCTACTCAATAAATTCCAGTGGCTTTTTAAATCCTCTAAGTTCAAATATAAATTACTTTCTTTGGAAATTAAAGCTTTTTAATTTTTTTACACATTACTTCCTTCCACAAACTATTTGGTATGGTCATACTGGTCTACTTGCTGTTCTTCAAACGTGATGTTCCATCTTCCATCTTCATGCATTTGTCCTGGCTTACTTACATGCCTGAAATGTTCTCCCTTCTCACCTCTGCCTTAAAGAATCCTTGATTTGGGGTGGCTAAGTGGCACAGTGGATAGAGCACCAGCCTTGAAGTCGGGAGGACCTGAGTTCAAATGTGGCCTCAGACACTTAACATGTCCTAGCTGTGTGATCCTGGGCAAGTCACTTAACCCCAATTGTCTCAGCAAAAAAAAAAAAAAAAAAAAAGAATCCTTGATTTTCTTCAAGATTCAAGATCAAGATTCTTTAAGAATCACCACCATTTCCAAGAAGTCTTTCTTGATCCCTGAAATTATTAGTGTCCTTTCCTCTAAGGTTACTTTGTAACTGTAGTGACTGAGTACTCTGGATATCGTAGAATCAGCTGGAATCAGGATAAGCAAAAGTCCTTTTTCTTGGTCTTTTGGGGTCACTGTCAGGGAATTAGATATAGGATTCTCCACACCTCCTTTCTGTCTCTCCACTACCAAAGAATAATTCTGCTTGTGCTACTCCACCCTCTGATCTCTCTCACCCTTCTCTGTTCACACCCACAGATGGAGCCAGCACAGAATAATTGAGCAGGGTCATCCTCCAAGCATATGTTAATAGAGTATTGTCCAATTGGTAATTAGCCTCAAGTGCTCCTTTATCTGAGTTAAGTGCATCTGCTTAGTTCTAGCCCTTTACATCTCCAGCTTTCTTTTGTTTTAGAACACAGGTGGTCACACCATCCCTGACTTCTCAGGAAGGGAAATGAAAGCCCTAAAAAGGAGATAATCATACCCTCTCTGACATCTCAGGAAGGGAGATGAAAAGCGACAAAGGGAAGTGGGAATTGCTAGCAGGTTTCTGGGCTGAAGGGCCTTATTAGAGACAGGTGTGCACAAACCCATCAGTGTGGGAGGTATTACACAAGCCATTAGTGATGACTCTCCCCACTGTCAGTGCAGGCTCGATGAGGTATAACAAACATGAATTGTACATGCAAGTAGTGATGTAACAAAAAATATGAATCAACACAATCTTGTAAAAGATTTCCAGAAATCCTAGAAGGAGGGTATGTAAACATCAGTCACATATACACCTTCTTCAGCAGCCAAGAGATAGTCCAAGACCAATCTATTGTCCATTGCTTCACGTGTCAGGGAATCCAATGATCCCCACAAGTTTTTGAAGTCCTGCAACAGTCTTTTTATATGATAGGGAATCCAATGATTCCTACAGGTTTTTGTTTTTGTTTTTTTTGAGGCTGGGGTTAAGTGACTTGCCCAGGGTCACACAACTAGGAAGTGGTAAGTGTCTGAGACCAGATTTGAACTCAGGTCCTCCTGAATTCAAGGCTAGTGCTCTATCCACTGCACCACCTAGCTGCCCCTTCCTACGGGTTTTGAAGTCCTGCAAAGCTTTATCACGTCTCAGAGAATCCAATGATTCCTTAGGGTTTTGAAGTCCTATAATAGTCTTGTCATGTCTCAGAGAATCCAATGATTCCTGAGGGTTTTGAAGTACAACAGTTTTTGATGTCCATGGGTCAAACGCCATAATTGCCAGGTTCTTTCAGTGGTGAGCACAGTCAGCAACGGAACCACCCGATGTTTCTTGGGTCTTCTTCATTTCAAGAGTCTGCTCCATCTCTCTCTGATGGACAAGGTGAATACGGCTCATTGGGATCCATCTGATTCTTTCTCCATCTGTAGAGATACAAGCAAACCCACTCCCCCAAGCAGTTAACCTATCTGGTCCCTTCAATTCACCACTTTCTGGGTCTCTCCACATCACCTGCTGATTTTCTAAAGATAGTGGAGCTGTTCGCACCAGACACTGCCCTTCCGGTGGGTTATAAAACCTGTCTGCTGGAACTAGTGCATCTTTGTCAAAGATTAAGAAGTTAATAGTATAAAGAGCTAGATTTAGAAGTTCTCTAGGGTTACCTGTGGCTCCCCCTTTCTTTTGTTTTTGGAGGAGTGTCTTAATGTCTCTGTTTCTCCTCTCTACTATTGCCTGTCTTTGAGGATTAAAAGGTATGCTAGTGGTATGTAAAATCTTATACTGTGCAAAAAAAGTGTGCAAAATGTTTAGAAGTATATGCAGGTCTATTATCTGTTTTTATTGCTTGTGGCACACCCATAATTGCAAATGCTTATATAAGGAATTCAGTGACTACTCAGGCTGTCTCTTTTGCTGCTGGTATTACAAAAGTGAATCCTGAAAAGGTGTCTACCACAACGTGGATAAAAGACAGAAGACCAAAAGATTTATAATGGGTCACATACATTTGCCAGATTTCATTAGATTTCAAACCACAAGGGTTCTTGTTCTTCTCTGGAGGGAGTGAAGGAGCGTGGAAAAGAAGGGAAGCTGGACAGGCTTTTACTATCCTCCTAGCTTCCTTTTTTGTTATTCCAAATTGTAAATATAAAGCTCGGGCAGCCTGATGGTATTTAGAATGAGATTCTTGGGCTTCTTGAAATAAAGGAGTATTGGCCAACATAATTAGAAGGTTATCTGCCTTTGAATTATCATCAAAAATAGAACCTGGATGTCCACTATGAGAGTGGACATGCAAGATATAAATCTTGCCTGGATGCTTTCTCACTAGCTCTTGAAGTTCCTTAAAGAGCTGATATATATTAGAGGCTACAAATTTTATTTGGGCTGTGGCAATTCTTTGTACCACACCTACTGAATAGGCTGAATCAGATATTATATTTATGTCTCCTGGATAATAAGTAATACAATTCATTCTGCTGAGTAGACTGAAAAAGAGTTCTGACTACTCTCTTTATAGTAAAGTCACACGAGTATACAGCACAAATGTTATATTTGGATGCATCTGTAAAGGTAGTTGGTCCTTTAAGAGGAACTTTAGAAACCTTTTCTTCAAGAATCCATTGCCAATTATGTAACAGTCTGGTTATCTTTAATGGAGACCCGTGTGTAAAATTTGGAGCCAGGCTAATAAAATTTGCCACTCTGGGATGGTTTCACAGCACATCTTAACTTGTGCATTAGTATAAAAGGTGTATATCTTGTCAGGTCTTATCCCAGATAATTGTACTGCTCACTTAATGGCCTTTAATAAAATTCTAGCCACAAGCACTGGGTAAGGAGTAAGGCTTTGTTCTGGTTGTGCTGGGAGGTTCACTCACTCTATCACACTGTCTCCTTGATGAAGGACTGCTGTGGGTGCTTCTTGTGTAAGCAAAAACTAATATTTCCAAGGGTTTTTCAGTGACTCAACCACATTGGATAAAGACAGTTCAACTTCTCTCAAAGCCTCTTGAGCTTCTTTTGTAAGCTGGCTTGGTGAGTTTAAAGCACTGTCTCCTCTTAAAATGTCATATAATGGTTGCAATTGATAGGTAGTCAAGCCTAACACTGGACGCATCCATTGGATATCTCCTATCAGTTTTTGGAAGTCATTTAAGGTGTTTCTTAAGGAGAGTTTTTTTACTCTAAGCACCTTAGGATATACTTCATATCTTAAATATTGAAAAGCAGCATGTCTTTGATTTTTTTCTGGAGCTATATGGAATTTATAATTGCTTAGTGTTTCTATGGTCTTTTGTAGACATGCTTCTAACATTTGTTCCTCAGATGCACATCCCAATATATCATCCATGTAATGTAATAACATTACTTTTGGAAATGCTTTTCTTACTGGAGTGAGAGCAGCAGCAACATACATTTGACACATAGTAGGGCTGTTTTTCATTCCCTGTGGCAAAACCGTCCATTCATATCTTTTATAAAGCTCAGCTAAGTTAATGCTGGGGACTGAAAAGGCAAATATTTTCATATCCTCCTTATCTAGATGGATAGAATAGAAACAATCTTTAATGTCTATAATCCAATTATTTTTAGCTTCCGAATACAATTCTTCCTTTGCAACAACAACAACAACAAAATTCGGTTCTGCACATATATATTGTACCTAGGATATACTATAAGATATTTAATATGTATGGGAATGCCTGCCATCTAGGGGAGGGGGTGGAGGAAAGGAGAGGAAAATTTTGGAACAGAAGGGAGTACAAGGGATAATGTTGTAAAAAAAATTACCTATGAATATGTACTGTCAAAGAAAATTTTATAATTATAAAAATTAATAAAAAAAAGAAAAATAAAGATAATGTCTATAATCCAAAGAGGCCATTTTCTAGGCAATTGAGTAGGAGATGGAAGTCCAGGTTTAAGAGTTCCCATAGTTTCCATCTATTCATTTACCTTTCTTAAATCAGTCAACAGCCTCTATTTTCCAGGGGTTTTTTTTACAATGAATACAGGGAAATTTCAAGGACTTAGAGAAGGTTGTAGGTTTCCTTGGTCAAGTTACTCCTGTACTATATTTAATAAGGCCTGAATTTTATTGCTACCTAAGGGCCACTATTCTATCCACACGGTTTATCAGTTGTCCATTGTATAGGAACAGGTTAAAGTGTTGGCAAGCCTTCAACAGCAGCCCTGCCTAACAAACCCGGAAATACTCATTTTTAACCCTAATTGTTGTAAAATGTCTCTTCCCCACAGATTGATGGGGATTTTTTCAACTATAAAAGGAGTAAAAACTCCTGTTTTGCCTTCAAAAGTCCATCTCAAAGGGGTAGCAATAACTTCAGCTGCTATTGATCCTCCTACCCCAGACATGTAGGTGTCTGCCTTAGTCCTAGGCCAGTGACTGGGCCAGTTGGCACCTCTAATGACTGTGCGATCTGCACCTGTGTCCACCAGTCCTTCTAATGCTATGCCATTTATATAGATGGTGAGCATAGGTCGGTCAGCTGTCACGGCTGCTGTCCAGTATATTCCTGGATTTTGCTGCTTGGAGTCAGAACGTGGGTGGCTGTCACCAGGTTGCTTATTAGGAGTCTGTATCAATAAACCCGATGCTACTACTTCTCCTGGTTGATAAGTCACACATTGTTTTTCTGTGTTAGTGACTGGGATATTATCTACACATTCCCCAGTTTCCCACATCAGAGTATGGATGGACACTGTTTTGTAAGTACTCTCAGGAAGTGAAATGGTCAAGCCTACTGTGCCTGGAGGCAAGGGATCCATAGGCTGGAGAGGAACAGATTTCACCACTCCAGGGGATATCTCAGTTGTCCCAGCTGCATACAACTCTATCCTCCCTAATTGTAGTCCCTTTCTCCCATCAGATGGCTTCCTGGCTGATTGGTCATGTCTGGGTACTGGACTTCTAGGCACTCTCTGGGTGTGGCATCGGCTGCCATCATGCCTCAAGTGTTTTTTGCTTGGGGCCCTGGGTTGGGCCCCTCATCTCGTTTCCCTGAATCAGTCTACATTCTGATGCCCAATGGAAGCCTCTGTTGCATTTTGGACATGGGGTATTGGGTCTTCTTTTCCCACCTGTTTTCTCACTCTGTCTCTGTGCCAACATTGAGCCTTCAGATGTCCTGCTTTACCACATTGAAAGCATTGATGAGTCTCTTTGGAAGTTCCTTGCCAAAAGGAACCCTGTCTTCCCATGTTGGGATCTTGAGAAGTCTGCATCATAGCCTGGCTATAAAATGCATTTGTGCCCAATGTGATCTCCCCTAAAAGAGCATCCTTGCTTAGTCTTAGTATAATCCTTCTGCAAACCTCATTAGCATTTTCTTTAGCAATCTGCCTTATCAAAATGTCTGTTACTGTATTTTCACCATTACTCCATATGGTAGCTGTCTGCAAATGTCCCACAAAATTAGCAAAGGGTTCATTGGATCCTTGTACAGTTTTTGTGAAGTTCTCGCTCTTATCGTTTTTATTGGGGAGAGAAACCCATGCTTTGATAGCAGCAGCAGCAATTTGCTCATATGCTGCGATGGACTAATTAATCTATGCTGAAGTGTCTGCGTAAGAACTTACACCTGTTAGTAGGTCACAGGTGATTGGAGTATTAACTCCACTTTGCCTATTTTGTTGGGCTTGTATCCTACAGAGCTCACTATATTCAGAAAGCCACAACAAGTTTTGTCCAGGTTCTAAGCATGTCCTTGCTATAGACTCCCAGTCCCTAGGGGTGAAGACTTCTTAAGCCAAATTCTGTAATCACATCTTAACATAAGCCGATGTAGCCCCATAAAGAGTGCAAGCCTTTTTCCAGGTCTTTGAGGATGTCTATATCCAAACGAGCGTACTTCCTACTTTCTTGACATGAAGAGTTAAACTATTGAATCACGGGATATATTTGGAGCTTCAGGTCACCTATATCCTGCCCTTCTTCTGTGGCTTTAAGTACTTCCTTTTGCAATCTAGTCATAGGAGACAGTGATTGCTGGGGGCAAGGTGCTGGTGGTATCACTGCCCCTCCCACTCCTCCTCCTCCCTCCATCCCAGAAGGTGGAGTTATGGGGGCCTGTCAATAATCTGCTCCCTAGGCAGGGTTGAAGCTTCCTCAAGAGAGCCAGAATCACCATACCCTTGAACCTCATTTAAGTCCCCCATGCCCTCTGGCGATATGGTCATTAGGCTGTCCTTTGTCTTCCTCTTTTTTCTCACACTTCCTCATCTGGCTGTTCCTAAAACTTTTCTTTTTCCTATAACTTGCAGGATTCTTTAAGGCCAATTGAATAATGTTGTATGTATAGAATGCTTCTGTGGAAATTGAATGAGGACCTCTATTGTTGTAGTATTTGCAGAGTTGTTCCCCCACGAGTTTCCAGTTATCTGCATTTATTTCTTCTTCCTCTAAGAACCAAGGGGATGTGGGTCCTAATGTACCCAAGAGTTTAGCAATCTGTTCCCAGGTTATAATTAAACCTTGCCCCTCAATTAATTTAAGCATTCTTTCTATAGCACCCCTTTGGGGTGGGGGTGGAGGTGGGGGTGGGGATGGAGAAGAATCTTTTCCTAACATCTGCCTCGTTTCAGCTTGAAAATGTTACTAGTTTAGCTCTTAACAAAGTAAGGTCCCTATTTGTCTATTAAAATACTCACCTAATTTCCTGGTAACCAGGGGACTTCTTCAGTGAAAGTAGGGTGCTTGGCCCACACGTTGGGCCCCAAATGTTGTGACTGTGTTAGTACCCTGGATAGAACACTAGCCTTGAATTCAGGAGGACCCGAGTTCAAATCTGGTCTCGGACACTTAACACTTCCTAGCTGTGTGACCCTGGGCAAGTCACTTAACCCCAGCCTCAGGGGAAAAAAAAATAGAGTGTTGTCCAACTGGTAATTAGATTCAAGTGCTGGATTATCTTGGTTAAGTGCATCTGCTCAGTTCTAGCCCTTTACATGTGACCTACCTTTTATGTTTCTCAAATATACTCATGAATATATGTTATCACTCACATTAGAACAATTAAGTTCCTTGAGAAGAGGGACTGCTTTTATTTTGACTTTATATTCTGGGAACATAATTTTGTGGTTGACACATAGCTGAAAATTAATAAATTTATTTTGTATCTTCAAATCCTTGAAAATAACTTTAATGCCCTCCTTGAATCTTCTCCTCTCCAAACTAAACATCCCAATTTCTTTCAATTAATATTTATATGACGCAAATTCAAAGCATTTCATTGTTCCTGAAGTCTTTCTTTGGATGCTCTCAGCTTATCAATGTCTTTTTCAAGGCATTAGGGAAGTAGTAGGCATTCTGTCATCCCTTGCTATAACTAGCTCATGAATAGCTCCTTTTTTCTTCTTTTCATCTAATTCCTTAATAATGACATTTATTCCTGTTTTTCAATTTCACATTGGTTGAAGTTTTACAGTCTTATAGATTGATAATAGCCATTATATATTTCTTTATTGTTCTCTATGTGAATGTTCATCTTTAATTCTTTGCAGGTAGTGATGTTCCATGTTTGTTGCCATTTCTACCAGTTTTTATTCAAGTCATTGATAAAAATGTTAAATAGTGCAAGGTCAAGCACAGATCCTCAGGATACTAAATGGGAAACCTCTGTACATACTGGAATTGACAGCCTCAAACCTATAGAAAAGTTATGGGGATGTCTACTCCAGATGAAGACTTCACTTGGCAGAATGGGCACTTGGGAACATTTTGTTCCAGGGTCGATGAAGACAGCTGAATCAGGTGCTTTGGAGTGATTACAGTTTGGTAAGTTATCAAAGATGTCAGGATCATCCACTGCAACCCAGGCCACCTACAATTAGATGGACTTCCTCAGGGAACTGTGGCTTTCCCCAAATTGGAGGTCTTCAAAGAAAGATTAGATAATCCCTTAGTAGTATAATATAGTGGGAATCCTCATTTTTGTCTTGCCTCTGTACTCTGATGACTTTGGAAGAAGTCAGACTAATGATTTTGTACTCTTCTGCCTCACTTAAATCCAATTCATGCTTAAGTCAAGATCTCAACCACAATCTCATTGGTTCTCTTTGAAAATAAAGGATGAACAATAACCATTAATGTATATTATTTGAGACTGGAATCCACCCAGTTCTAAATCCATCTAATTGTATTATTTTCTAGATGAGAGGTATCAAATTTGCTGCCTAGCAAATGCTATGAATCAGATTAAAATCTAATTGGCAAACATTTAATAAAATTGATAAAAACATACTATGGCATAGGTAATGTTAATCTGTGGTTTTCTAAATCAATTAGGATCCAGTTCAGTTTGAGTTTAATACCATTCACCTAATCCCCATTTGTCTAACTTCTCCATAAGAATTATATGATACTTTATCAAATGCTTTGCTAAAAACTAAATGATCTATGTATGCAGCTTTTCTTTCATCTAACAAGTTAGTAAGTCTTATGAAAAGGAAAATAATATTAGTGTAGTCTGACCTTATCTTAAGGAAACCATACTGGCTCTTTGTAATAACTATAATATTCCTTTCGAGATGTTCATTACCCATCTTTTTAATTATCTGTTCTAGAATTTTCCCAAGGATCAAGGTCAACCTTACTGGCCTATAGTTGGAAAATTCTATTCCCTTCCCTTTTTTGTAAGCTAAGACAACACCTTCCTTCTCCCATCTTGTGGAACCTTTTCAGTTTTCTAATGTCTTTCAAATAATGTTGGCATTAGTATGACAATTAGATGGGCCAGCTATTTCTTGTGCCTGAGTATGAAGTAAGATTTGACTTTGTCAAAAACAAATAGGTTTTTCTTCCTAACTCCTGGCTTATCTTAATCATTAGTTCCCTGCCAGATATTTTTGTTCTTCCATTCATATACTTATATTTATGCTTATACTGGAGTATAATTATGAGTCATTCTCCTAGCAGAGAAAACAGAAGCTCCATATGAACATGTCTTTTCCCTATTTTCAGTTATCATCATTTCATCCACCTCAAATACAAGTTTCATCCTTTAATTGATCCTTCCGTTGCAAATGTAACTACAATAACTCTTGTTATCCTTAGCTTCTCTCATTAGTCTCAGCTCATTCTAAGTTTAAGCAGAATTTTTACCAGACTCTGTCACACTCTTATAGTTTTCTTATAGTTTTTGTCTATTGCCACCATTAAATATCAAAGATGGTCAAATTCCCAGTGTGCATCCAAAAACTCCCATTTTTCTGTTTCAATGAAGCTGCTTCCTTTAGTATTTTCAACTCTTTATCATCTCTTAACCCTCTTGGCCTGACTTTTGCTATGGAATGTTAATATATGAAATCCTGCCTATTCCTTTCCCTGACCTCTTTGAAATTCACTTTCTCACAATCAATATTTGCCAAGGGCACGGCAAACAATAGTTGAATTTCCTTTTCCTAGTCACAAATGGAGTAGTTATTTCCTCTAAGTTTTCTCATCATTTCTATTCTAGCAGTTAGTTGGGGAGAGTCAGAAACATGATAGAATCTTCTCATTGTTTCTGATACCTTTTCAAAATGAATTATCACTAAGACAAATTAGGAAGGAAATAAACTTTTCAGGAATCTACTATGTGCTAGTACTTTGTTGAGTGCTCTACCAATATTATCTCAGTTGGAAAGTTATGAGTTCTTCTGTTTTTGCCAGAGAGAAAGTCTCCAGGAAATGTCTGGAAAATCGAAGCCCCTCATCACTACTATAGCATGCCAGGCTTATCTTGTGCATCTCAAATTCTTCATCTATTTCCTCTTTCTTTCTAGACTGAAGGAAACTCCAAGTGAAGTCAACAAGTATGTGAAATCCTGGGAATACAAACAGAAAACAGCTAAGCAATCTGTCTTAAGGAATTTATGTTATAAGGGAGAAGACAACACTTAAAAGGGAGATAGAGATCAAAAGTAGAAGGAAGGAGGGAGATAAAGTACCCTTATGTAAGAATGGTACAGAGCATACAGAGTCAGGATGCTGAAGAGGATGAATATGTTACTGGCGTGGACATTTTACTAAAAATGGAGGTTTTACAAGGAACCAGCCAATCGGAGGAAAGGGTCTTGGGACAAAGAATACTTAACAGTATAAGAAGTCCAAGGGTAGAATAAACTTCCAGGTTCCATGGCAGGGTTGAGAAATTCTAGAGAGTCAGGAATGGAGCCAGAAAAGGAATGAATGAATGAATGATTTGGGAGAAAGATAGAAGTTCCATTTGGAAATCGTGAGTTTAATATGTCTATAGTACATCCAGCTGGAGACATCTAATAGATAACTAGACATACAAGACTGAAGTTCAGGAGAGAATTTAGGGATGAACGAGTAGAACTGAGAGTCATCTGAAAACCATCTGAGTAAATGATAATTAAAACCATGGGAGTTGCTGATGTTATCAAGTGAATTAGTATTGAGGAGAAGAGATGTTCCAGTATAGAGTCTTTGGGGGATACCTATGGTTACAGATGTGAACTGGATGAAGGAGACAGAGGAAGAGTGGTTAGACAAGTAGGAGAAGAATTCAGGAGAGAGGTCATACCTTGGATAGCTCTAACAAAAGATTTCCAAACATGAGGAATGTTAGATAGAAAAGGCTAAAACAGTAGCAGGAAAAGAGGAGCAAAAAATCATATAAAGGGAATATCGAGAAAAGTTCTTGAGTTATTCAGTGAACAACATTTATTTATTATATCAATACATCAAGTCTATAAGGCTCTTCTCCCACGTTTCCTATTTCTCACTGTCTTTAAGTCTTTCTGAAACCACTTTTTAAAGCTAATTCTTTTTAAGTTGACTACTTATTCTGCCATTGCAGAATTGGAAATGAAAAAAAAAAAGCCACCATTTCTTACAATTTGGATCTAAACCAAACATTGCATAACCATCTCGTGTTCATCAGATACAGAATGTAGATATTAATGCCCCAAAGATATCATAAGACTGTGTGCTAACATTTATATTTGAGAAATTATCTAAATTCAGCCAGTAATAATTTTGGTAAAGAAAGCACAAAATAGTTGATGAAACATTATGTACACAAAGGAATGGAATCAACTCTCAAATCAAATTTTTCTTTCCCATAAAATAAAGTAAAAACCCAGATTTTTTTCTTCATCTAATGAAGGAAGAGATCAACTTAATTTTTTTCTTCCATTGGAAGGAAAAGAGGCATGGAAGAAAAAGATAAGAGGGGGGAAAGACATAAAAGGAAAGGAGATGGAAAGAACATTTGTAAGAAAAATTTTGGCCCTCTGCCATGGATTCCTCATTGGGAAGGGAAAATATTTATTTCTGAATATCTTTTCTTTTTTAAGAGATTATGAGAAGTACCTAATCAAAGATGTAACCCAAGTAAGATGTGCCAGACCTCCTCAAGGACTTCTTTATGATGGATCTGTTTTATTCTATAATACTGGATTAAAAGATTCAAAATATTACTGCTTGAGATATGTCTTGCCCTTTCTCCTTTGTTGAAAAAGTCCCATGTTTTAACCTCTTTCTAAAAGAACTGTAGGTTATGGCAGGAAAAAAATACCAATTTTCTTCCAAATTAGAAAATAATTTCAATAGGTTAGTGGTTTAAAAAATATTGGTCTTTTTTCTAACCTTCTCCAAATGGATCCAGAAGAGTGTCAGAATGTTCCTCTACTTGCAAAGTCCCTATCACACAAGTGTTCCCTAGCATTTTACAAAAATGCATCAAAATTTATGATGCTTTTATTATTTCAGTCTAGTTCTCACTCTTTGGCCAATGTAGTTGCCTAATCTTGAAAGAGGATGAATAAAACCATACTCATCCTCTTAGGAAGCTGGTGACAGAGACAGAACTTAAACCAGGAAATCCTAATTTTGGGTCAGTGAGAGCAAATTGAAAGGAGTATATTCAGTTTGCAATTTTAATTTTCTTCTCTTACTATTTTAAAAGAGTCTCAAGTATTTAATCTTTGAGACCAAATGGTTAGGTTAGGTTAGCTATCCCAGTACAAAAGCTATATCTTTTATTCTGTTGCAAGAACTATGATCAGCACAATAACCATTCATGAATCTAGAGGTCTAATGGCGAATTATGTAATCTAGTCTAGAGAGCTGATGGATTTAGGGTAGAGGATAAGACATACATTTCATATGCAGCCATTGAGGGTATTTATTTTACTTTATTATGCCTATTTGATTCAAGAAAAATTTTTTAATAGGGTAAGATTGGGAGAAAGAGAAAATAGATTTCTATTCATTTCTTATATGATGGGGAGCTGATACAGATATAAAATATTGTATACACTTTCAGATGAGGTCACAGTATCATTAGTTTTACATAGCTATTTTTTCTTGTTATAAGAGACCTTTAATGAAGTGGGAGCAATCTATAAGTATCAGTGATATAAAAACAAAACAGTAATAAAATTGTAAGTGACCAAAAAATGAATAAGACCGCTGACGAAATCTAGAGTAAGTATAAGGTAAAATAATTGTAAATATAAGGTAAATGGACATTTAGTAAAAAATACTCAAATGAACTCAAATGCAAATATCTTCAAATATGGTAGTGAAAACTGTTGAACATCAAGTGACCAATATTTCATCCTGCAGACTAAACACTAACATCTTAATGTTTGACAATTTTTCAGTCTGGTTTTATGACCACCCCTTCTTCTACTTCTCCCTCTCTGTTCTCTCAAGGAATATTGGAAAACCCTTGAAAAATAAAATATCTCTAAAAAATTTAACAAAAAATTAATTGTAAAGTTAATTTTAATGTTAAAAATTATATGTAATATAATGGTAATAAATCAAAAAGGATATTTCACAAATCTGTGAGCATTAGCCATTTTATTTCCACTTGCTGAAATAAGTTGCCTCCTACCCTTTCAAGGCCAGTATTTCCCTCCTCCCTTCTCCCCACTGTCATTGCCTCCTTCTTTTCCCTCCCTCTTCAGACACCCAGTGCCCTGGAATGGAATTCTCCCCTTTTCCCTCCTCCACCCCATCACACTTATTTAATTCCAATAGGAAACAAGATCTGAAGGATCAACCGTGCCACATTCAAGGATGAGAGCAGCAAGGGCTTCTGTTAGATGAGCCTCCACATTCCTCTAGGGAAATCAGGGTTAGTCCCTTTAGACTGACTTCTCAAGAATTCTGATGCTACTCTAATGTCTGGTAAGGAACGATTCATGACTGTCATTTGATGGGACATGCTGGGCTGTTCAGTTAATCTTTTCCTTTTCAGTCTCTCAGCTTTGCTAATAACCTTTTTAAAGTAGGTTGCTAATTGGAAACAGGAACTATCTGAGAAAGTGGACAGCTTTCCACACTCCTATAACCAACGTTCCAACACAGAGCAGAAATTGTATATAGCCTACTGGGCTGCAAGGATGAAAGGGTAACAAGATAAATTAGGAAAAGTTAGTTCTAGTTAGTAGGAAAATTCACCCCTGAAATCTGGAAGAGTTAACTATTAATGGGACTGATCAAGTCATTGGATAATTAAATTATCATTGTTGTTATTTGACCATTTTTTCAGTTGTGTCCCCCAATTCTTTCTGATCCCTTTTAGGGGTCTCTTGCAAAGATACTGGAATGGATTGCCATTTCCTTCTCCAGCTCATTTTACAGATGAGGAAACTGAGGGAAACTGACTTGCCCAAGGTCACACAGCTAGTAAGCATCGTAAGCTGAATTTGACCTCAGGAAGATGAGTCTTTCTGACTCTGCACTGTGCCACCTAGTTGCTCCTCAACTTAACAGTAGAAAGAACTCTAAGGGCCATGGAATTCAGCCTTCTAATTTTATAGATGAGGTACAAATATGCTAAGTTACTTGCCCAATTTCCAAGTCTGAGGGACGAACTCAGTTCTACTTGACTTAAATTCAGGATCTAGATTTTGAGAAAGGAATTTGGATTAGGGCAGGTTAGAATAATAATGTGGAGGGAAATGAAACAAAAAGGGACCCCACAACTGAGAAAAACAAAGTAATAATGCGGTGAGAAGGCATGTGTGATCCAAAAATGTCCCAAGATTGGCATAAGGGATGAATATTAAGGTGGTTCAGAGTTTAAATGGAATAGAATATCACAGGATCATAGAACTGGGAACTAGAATGGCCTTTGGAGATGACTTAGTCCAAGATTCTCATTTTAGATGAGGAAACTAAAGTCAAAAGGGGAAGGAATGATGCATTTAAGGCCTCGCAGGTGCTAAGGAGCAGAGCCAACAGCTGAATCTAGGTCTTCTGAGTCCTAACCTAACCTTCTGTTCCAAAGGAATTCTGAAGCCTGTGGAGGCTTTTTTTTTTATTTCTTCTTGCTTCAGTGAATTAGAATTATAATAAAAGCATGTTTGGTTGCAGCAGAGATAGGAGATCTTGTGTTGTATTTGATTACAAACAATGCCTAAATATTTGAAGATTCATTGAAGCCAATTTTATTTAATATTCTTGTGGAGATCTTCCAGCTATTCTCATTAGGATGGAATATGCTTCTCCTAAACTCCACTTCAGCATTTAGCAAAAAGGATTTTTTCAGTGTCAGACTTAGCAATCAGTAAAATGGAATACCTATTATCAGTGGTCAGTGATTTTTTTAGAATGTGTAAAGGGGAAAAAAGGGAGCTGGGATAAGAGAAAATTATTTTAACTTTGTCACATTGCTTTGAGGGTGGGAAAGTCTTAAGTTTAAGGTGTTCTGAGTGATGCTGGGTGATATAATTCATAAGAATAGGGCGTGTCATGTGCAAAAATATTTGTAGCAGCCCTTTTTGTAGTGTCAAGAAACTGGAAACTGAGTGGATGCCCATCAATTGGAAAATTGCTGAATAAGTTATGGTTTATGAATAATGTTATGGAATATTATTGTTCTATAAGAAATGATCAGAAGGATGATTTCAGAGAAGCCTGGAGAGACTTGATGCTAAGTGAAATGAGTAGAACCAGGAGATTATTGTAGACAGCAACAAGATTATACAAAGATCAATTCTGATGGATGTGGCACTTTTCAACAATGAGACAATGAGGCCAGTTCCAATGACCTTGTGATGAAGAAAGTCATCTACACCCAGAAAGAGAACTGTGGGAACTGAGTGTGGATCACCACATAGCATTCTCACTCTTTTTTATTGTTTGCTTGCATTTTATTTTCTTTCTCATTTTTTCCCTTTTTGATCTGATTTTCTGTGTGTTTAGCACAATAATTGTATAAATTTGTATACATATATTAGATTTAACATATATTTTAACATGCTTAACATATATTGTATTACTTGCCATCTTGGGAAGAGGGTAGAGGGAAGGGAGGGAAAAATTTGTAACACAAAGATCAATGTTGAAAAATTATCCATGCATATGTTTTGAAAATAAAAAACTGTAATTAGAGTATACTGGCACATTAAAAATAGGCACAATGGGAACAATAATAGGGGGTGTCTGTGTGTCTGTTTGGATGAAATTATAAACTTTCTCTTGTTTAAAATGATTGAGCCACTATCATTATCAGGAGTGAGAGTCAAATTCTTCATAGATAAATCAGCTTTAACTGCAATAGCACTGCAAAGTGCTATTGAAGCCAATTCATTCAAAATACATGGCCATGATAGGCTTTCAAAACTATTCCTACATAATACCATTATACATATATATATATATATATATATATATATATATATATATGTATATATATATATATATATATATATATTGAATATATGTACACTTTTCAAAAGAATTGCAGACTATAAATGACCATTTTAAAACATGCTCCAGATAAGTAATAGTAAAATAAATGCAAATGAAAATAAGGCTGAGGTGTTGAGTTTTTTTAAACTCATATCTTGCAAATTAGCAAAGATCGCAAAACATGGGCATAGTCATATTGGAGGGGCTTTGGGTATATAGATACACTAACGTCTTGTTGGTTGGTCTGTGAACTGTTCCAACAATTCTGTTTATCAATTCATTATTTATGAAGTCAATAAACTATTCTAACCCTTTGAGTTAGAAATTCCAATACTGAGCACATATTCCAAGGAAGTGCAACAAAAGAATAGAATTAAGGGTGCCACATGTACTAAAATAAACATGACAGAGTACTTTTTTTGGTACAAAAGATCCAGGAATAAAGTGGGTGCCCATTGATTTGGAAATAGCTTGAAAAAAAACCTTAAAATATTAATAGGACAAAATATCATTTTGCAATAAGAGATAACAACTAAAGATTTCAGAGAAATGTGGGAGGATTTGTATGAATTGATAAGGAATAAGGTAAGTAAAAAAAGAAAAAATATACAGCTACGAACAGAAAAGCTCTGTTAAAAAAAAAAAGCCAAATTCAGAGTAATTGAAAAACTAATGATTGTCCTTGAGAACAGATGATGTAATGTACCTCCTCATAGCAAAGAAATAGGGAAGGACTAGAGCAATATGTTTTATAAATTACTATAGAAGCACTTTTAGCCATTATATTTGGTATTTTTGTTTAATTGTTCTTCTTTGTGATAAAAGAGGATTAAATCTAGAAAGGATGGTGCAGGGTTAGACAAAAGATACCAAAAACATTTTTTTAAAATTACATAACAATATAACTGGTATGGAAATATGTTTTACATATTTTGTGAACATATACAACCTATAAAGGAGGGAGAAAATTTGAAAGTCAAAAAGTCATTTTTGTTCAAAAATGAATATTAAAAATGGATTTTACATGTAATAGGAAAAAATAATATTTAAATTAAAAAGTTGTATAAAGAAGGTACTAATAATAATAATAAAAGAAAGAGTTAGATGTGAAACATATTTTATCCAAATTAATCCATATCCATATTTTATCCAAATTAGTGTTTAAGAAGAAATGTGGTTTTATTGCTACCAAGTCTAAGCTAGGGTCAGTTCAGAAATTATTTCATATTTCTTCTTTGATAAGCAGCTAGAAAATTTATAGAAAAAATGTTTTTGTTTGCTATTACTAAAGTTTTAAAGATGAATTATTATCTGTTTGATTTCACTCTTAGAGTAGAAGAAACATCCTTCTTGTCAACTTATTTGTATATGCTCAGCAAACCTCATTTTTAGATAAGCCATGCAAAGCTAAAACAATAGCCTAGGGTACAAGGAAATAATATACTAATGACCAACCATGCTTATCTATTTGTGAAAGCACTCGTATAATTCTCCAAGATATATAGTTCATCACCATGATGTTCCATATCAATGCCATCTTGGGCTATTCCTCAGGACTGGGACTCAGGCCAGACTCTCAAAGGGTAGGATTCTTGGCATTTTTATGTCCTGAACACTTTGGTAATTTGGTGAAGACTATGGATCTTTATCAGAATAATGTTTTTAGATGCACAATTATTTTCAGGGAATGTACTTTGACTTCAGGGAATGTGCTTTGTTCTAATATTTATTGGGAAGTGTCTGTTCCATTAAAAAAAAAAAGTCAATGATCTTTTAAAAAAGAAATTTCTTTTTTAAAGTCACAAGTTGCCATAAGCTTCCCATTTTCTCTCAAGGAGTGCTTATTTTATTTTAAATGTCTGGACACTGTTGATATTGCTCCTCAGCCTGGAATGCTTTCTTTGAAGGCTATAATAAGAGCCAGGAGAATTGGACTGTGCCTCAGATACAAAAGATAGTTGTTTTTCTTCCCTATCATTCAGGAGGATCCCATCACCATCTTATTCCTTACCATTACCAACTTAGTCTAGTCTTCAGGATTAGAATGGAGATGAATAAAGAGAAGAAAAGACAGAGCTTCTGGGTAATTAATAATCAATTTATTAATTAGGCTAGCAAATAATCAATGAATTGATGGTCAATGATTTCTTTTTATAATCAAAGACAAAATCATGGAGATTGTTGAATGCTTAAGTACCTTTGGAAAAAGGGGTGGTCCTAAAAGGTGAGAATCAACCCTGATTGGTGAATAGTTAATGAGTAGATGGACATATTAATGAGGAAGTGCTTCTGCTTCCATTGAAAACATGACTTGATCATGGGACTCAGTTGCCTCCAATAATCTGGACAAAGGATGCATCTCTACCCAGACCTCTAGTCTTTCCAAGAGAGTAAAGCAGTTTTGTGTCTTAGCCCTGGTAAATCTTTGAGAGTCTCTCCTTGCTCAGAGGGGCTTAAAAACCCGACTGAGGCATGGTATTTGAGTTATGCCTTTTTCCAGGTATATATGTCATGCAGGACTATTATGTTAAAGATGAAGCTGATAATAAATGGTATTGTATTTGCAACCATATTGCAATCAAGAATGCATCTTGGGGTCTCAAATATCATGAAGCCAGAAAGCCTGGGAATTTAGTCATCTCAGCTGCATTCAGCAAAAGCAGGACCATATGCAAACACAATATCAACGTGACTGATATCTCAATAAGTCAGTAAGTATTTTTTAAGTACCTACTATGTTCCAGCTACTATACTAATGGCTAGAGATACAAAGAAAGAAAATTCATGGTCCCTTCCCTTAAAAACTCATCTAATGGGAATGACAGTATGTAAACAATTATGTACAAACAAGGCATATATAGGATAAATGAGAAATAATCCACAAAGGGAAGGCACTAGAATTAAGGGGATTGAGAAAGGTTTCCCAGAGAAGAAGTATTTTAGCTGGGATTGGAAGAAAGTCACAAACCAGGAGGGAGAGCTAAGGGGAGAAACCATTCCATGTTTGGGGGACAGCCAGTGAAAATTCTCCCAATAAAAGATGGTATTATTTGAGGCAAGGAATAGTTAGTGACTGGATCAAAGAGGTGGTGATAAAGAAGGTTTCTAGCAGTGAAGTTGATCCTGGAGGTGAGAGGAAGCCGATGCCGTTTATTAAGTAGAAAGCTGATATGGTCGTGATTGTATTTAAGGAAGATCACTTTGACAACTGAGTAGAGGATGTCCTTGAGGGAGGAGATTTGTGGCAAAAAGACCAACCAGAAGCTTTTGTGATTGGATGGCCCGAGTAGCTGAGTGCCTCACCAAGGTGATAACAATATCAGAGGAGAGGAGACATATACTATAAATGTTATAAAGGTAAAAGCCACTGGCTTTGGCAAAAGAATAGATATAGAGAGTGAGAGTGAGTGAATATCTGAGGAGAAAAATCATCCTTATAGTTTCCTGCCTTTACTCTACCATCTTGGCTCTGCCGCCCCCTCCTTTTAGTTTCTCTAGCTCAGAGCCTCTGTCACCTTGGAGTTTTCCCTCTCCCTCACTCTCTCCTACCTAATAGTTAACAATACTATAGTTTTTTAACTTCCCTCAAATTTATCTCATTCTCACCACTCTGATCATTCCCATCAGCTCACATCCACATGATCTCTTTCCTAACCTGGCACCTGTCCCGTCTTTGGCTAAATTCCTTGAGAAAGTGATCCACAATGTTGATGATCATTGCCTGAACTTCCTCTCCTCCTGTTCTTATCTAAAACCCCCTCATTTTAGCTTCTAACTCATAATTCTACTAAAACTGCCCTCCTCAGTTACCAATGCTTTCCAAATTGTCAAATGTAATGGCCTTTTCTCAACCCTTATCTTTCTTGACCTCTTTGCAAGTCTTTGACAATGTTGATCACCCTCTTCTCTTGGATGTTTCTCTTCTCTGGACTTTCATGACTGCCATTTTCTGGCTCTCTTCCTACCTGATTAATCTCTCCTTCTATGTCCCCTTTCTGGAATCTTTCTCTTGAATGTCATCTAATCATGAATGTCTCACAAGGCTTTGTCCTGGGCCCTATTGTCTCCTTCCTCTACATCACTGTTGTCAAATTCAAATAAAACAGGAGCCACAAAGTCATACACAAGGATACTTGAAGCTTCATATTAACATTATCTATCTCCTATTGTATTTATTTATTTGCTCATTTATTCATTGTTTGTTTATTGCTATATATTTTTATATTTAATTATTTATTATATATATTCGTTATATTTTACATGCACCTATTGTGAATTTTCATATTTTTATTTATTATAAATCATCTATTTTATATATTTATTTTGTTAAACATTTTTCAATTATAATATAATCTTGTTCTGAGTTCTGGGTGTGCTAAGCCAAAATGGCCACCTTTTTGACATCTCTTGTTAATTATTTCTGTTCTGTCTGACTTTTCATGAGCCTCTTTAGAGTTTTCTTGACAAAGATATTACAATGGTTTGCCAGATTTTTTCTATAATTCATATTACAGATGAGGAACATAGGGAAAACAAGATTACATTGTTTGCCCAGGTTCACACAGCTGGTCAATGTCTGAGTCCATATTTGAACTCAGGAAGCTGAATCTTCTTGACTTCACAGCTGGCACTTTATGACCTGTGGCATCACATAGGTGCCCTATGTTTGACATCTCTGCACTACAGTATCAGCTCCCATCAGTTTAATTTTTATAACAGTACAAATGATTCTCAGATCTCTTTATCTAGCCCTAAACTCTCTCTTGAGCTCTAGATTGGCATTGCTAATGCTCTATTTTATAGGTTGAATTGGATATCCTTTAGAATATCTCACATTTCCTCCAAATCCTGCCCTTTTTTGAACTTCTCTATTACCATTCAAGCTCATCCAGTCTCCATTCTCACAACCTTAGTCATCCTCACCTCCTAATATATTCTCATTGAATCTTGGTACTTCTACCACCCAGCCATATAGATGTATATATGTGTGTGTGTGTACATATACATATGCATGTATATATACATATATCATATAATATATATTTCTGTGTTGTCTCTTCAATCAGACTGTAAGACTTTCGAGAACAGGGAGTATAATTTTGCTTTTTTTATGATTCCAGTGCTTAGCATAATTCATGCCAAACAGTATGTGTTTAACAAATACTTATTGAGGATGGTTATAGACTACTCTAACAACTTCCTAATCGGTCTCCCTGATTTTAATCTCTCCATAGTCTACATAAATGTCAAAATAATTTACCTGAAGCATAGGTCTAATCAGATCATATCTCCACTCAAAAAGCAAACCAACAAACAAAAGCAATAACCTTCAGTAGCTCTTCTTTGTCTGTGGAACAAATGCAACTCCATAATTTAGCATTAAAGATGCTCCACAATTTGGTTTCCATCTGTTTTTCTGTCTTACTTCATATCACTGACCTTCACAAATTCTGTATTCTGTCCATAGTATTTCACAAAATTAGAGGTCTCCAAGCAAAACCTGCACGATCTCTTGTCAAGAATGTTATAGAAGGATTTTATGTCCAGATACAGACTGGTCTAAAGCAGCACTTCTCAAACTTTTTGGTCTCAGGACTCCTTCACACACTTAAAAATTACTGAAGATTTCAGATAAATTGTATCTGGATAGCACAGTGGATTGGCCAGGAATCAGGAAAACTCATCTTCCTAGGTTCAAATCCAGCCTCAGACACATTAACTGTATGATCCTAAGCAAGTCACTCAAGCCTTCGGTTGCTTCATCTATAAAATGAGCTGGAGGAGAAAATGACAAGTCATTCCAGTATTTTGCAAGAAAACCCTAAATGGGATCACAAAGAGTCAGATATAAATCAACAAAAATAATATAGCTACTTGTATTTGCCATATTAGAAATTAAAGATTAGTTTTCTCATGAAATCATTTTTGATCTTGCAGAACGAGGGATTCCTGGACCACACTTGATGCTGAAGTTCCTTCAAAGTTGCTGAAATTCCATGATCTGATGTTTGCCCTTCAGATGAAAGGTCAGGCACATGTTTGACTTTCTTCATTAGGCACAGTTAGGGGGTTGGGAGAGAAAAAGGTTATATGATATTCCTGTCCTTCCTCTTAATCTCCACCTCCTTCTAACATACATAAAACATACATTCTCTCTCTCTCTCTCTCTCTCTCTCTCTCTCTCTCTCTCTCTCTCTCTCTCTCTCTCTCTCTCTCTCTCCTCTCTCCCTCTTCTCTCTCTCCCTCTCCCTCTTTTCTCTCTTGCTATCCCTCTGTAGTGACTGCATTAGTACCCTGGCTATCTTAGAATCAGCAGGAGTCAGTATAAGCAAAAGTCTTTATTTTTTTTTCTGGTTACTGTCAGGGGATTAGATATAGGAATCTCCACACCTCCTTTCTCTCTCTCCACCACCAAAGAATGATCCCTTGTCTTACTCCACCCTATGATCTTCCTCACCCTTCTCTGTCCACACCCACAGATCAAGCCAGCACGGAATAATTGAGCAGGGTCATCCTCCAAGCATATGTTAATAATGAGTATTGTCCAATTGGTAATTAGCCACAAGTGCTCCTTTATCTGGATTAAGTGCATCTGCTCAGTTCCAGCCCTTTACATCTCCCCCTTTCTTTTGTTTTAGAACACAGGTGGTTACACCATCCCTGACTTCTCAAGAAGGTGAGAATCCCAAAAAGGAGATGATCACACCCTCCCTGACTTTTCAGTAATGGAGGTGAAAACACCGAAAAGGAGGTGATCACACCTCCTTTTCCTGACATCTCAGGAAGGGAGACGAAAAGCACCAAAAAGAAGTGGGGATTGCTAGCGGGTATCTGAGCTGAAGGGTCTTACTAGAAACAGGTATGCACAAACCCATCAGCGTGGGAGGTATTACACAAGCACATAGCAATAACACACAGGCTATTAGTGATGACTCTTCCCACAGTCAGTGCAGGCTCCATGTGGTGTAACAAACATGAATTGTACATACAAGTAGTGATATAACAAACAATATAAATCAACATAGTCTTGTAAAAGATTTCCAGAAGTCCTAGAAGGAGGGTATGTAAACATCAGTCACATATACGCCTTCTTCAGCAGCCAAGAGATAGTCCAGAACCAATCTGTTGTCCATTGCTTCATGTGTCAGGGACTTCAATGACCCCCACAAGTTTTTGAAGTCCTGCAACAGTCTTTTCATGTCTCATAGAATCCAATGATTTCTAAGGGTTTTGAAGTCCTACAATAGTCTTATCATGTCTCAGAGAATCCAATGATTCCTGAGGGTTTTCAAGTCCAACAACAATCTTATCATGTCTCAAAGAATCCAGTGATTGCTGAGAGTTTTCAAATCCAACAACAATCTTATCATGTTTCAGAGAATCCAATGATTCATGTCTCAGGGATTCCAATGATTCCTGAGGATTTTGAAGTCCAACAATTTTTGATGTCCATGAATCCAAATGCCATAACTGCCAGGCTCTTTCAGTGGTGGGCACAGTCATCAGCAGAACCATCCGATGTTTCTTGGGTCTTCTCCTTTGTTTCAAGGGTCTGCTCCACTCTCTCCAATAGACAAGGCGAATACGGCTGGTTGGCACCCATCTGATTCCTTCTCCATCTGTAGAGATGCAAGCAAACCCTCTCCCCCAAGCAGTTAACCTATCTGGTCCCTTCTATTCACCACTTTCTGGGTCTCTCCACATGACCTGGCAATTATCTAAAGACAGTGGAGCTGTTTGCACTGGACACTGTCCTTCCTGTGGGTTATAAAACCTGTCTGCCGGAGCCAGTGCATCTTTGCCAAAAATTTAAAAATTAATGGTATAGAGAACTAAATTTAGAAGTTATCTAGGGTTACCTGTGTCTCCCCCTTTCTTTTGTTTTTGGAGGAGTGTCTTAATATCTCTGTTTCTTCTTTCTACTATTGCCTGTCCTTGAGGATTACAGGATATGCCGGTGGTATGTAAAATCTTATACTGTGCACAAAAGTGTGCAAAATGTTTAGAAGTATATGCAGGTCCATTGTCTGTTTTTATTGCTTGTGGCACATCCATAATTGCAAATGCTTGTTTAAGGAATTCAGTGACATTCAGGCTGTCTCTTTTGCTGCTGCTATTGCAAAAGTGAATCCTGAAAAGGTGTCTACCACAACGTGGATAAAAGACAAATGACCAAAAGATTTATAATGGGTCACATACATTTGCCAAATTTCATTAGGTCTCAAATGACGAGGGTTCTTCCCTGGAGGGAGTGTAGGAGTATGGAAAGAAAGGCAAGCTGGACAGGCTTTTACTATGCTCCTAGCTTCCTCTCTTGTTATTCCAAATTGTAAATATAAAGCTTGGGAAGCCTGATGGTATTTAAAATGAGATTCTTGGGCTTCTTGAAATAAAGGAGTATTGGCCAACATAGAAGGCTATCTGCCTTTGAATTACCATCAAAAATAGGACCTGGGAGTCCACTATGAGAGTGGACATGCAAGATATAAATCTTGCCTGAATGCTTTCTCACTAGCTCTTGAAGTTCCTTAAAGAGCTGATATATATATATTAGAGGCTACAAATTTTATTTGGGCTGTGGCAATTCTTTGTACCACACCTATTGAATAGGCTGAATCAGATATTATATTTATATCTCTTGGATAATAAGTAATACAATTCATTCTGCTGAGTAGACTGAAAAAGAGTTCTGACTATTCTCTTTATAGTAAAGTCACAAGAGTATACAGCACAAATGTTATATTTGGATGCATCTGTAAAGGTAGTTGGTCCTTTAAGAGGAACTTTAGAAACCTTTTCTTCAAGAATCCATTGCCAATTATGTAACAGTCTGGTTATCTTTAATGGAGACCCGTGTGTAAAATTTGGAGCCAGGCTTATAAAATTTGCCACTCTGGGATGGTTTCACAGCACATCTTAACTTGTGCATTAGTATAAAAGGTGTATATCTTGTCAGATCTTATCCCAGATAATTGTACTACTCACTTAATAGCCTTTAATAAAATTCTAGCCACAAGCACTGGGTAAGGAGTAAGGCTTTGTTCTGGTTGTGCTGGGAGGTTCACCCACTCTATCTCACATTCTCCTTGATGAAAGACTGCTGTGGGTGTCTCTTGTGTAGCAAAAGCTGATATTTCCAAGGGTTTTTGAGTGACCCTTAAAACCACATTGGATAAAGCCAGTTCAACTTCTCTCAAAGCCTTTGAGCTTCTGCTGTAAGCTGGCTTGGTGAGTTTAAAGCACTGTCTCCTCTTAAAATGTCATATAATGGTTGCAATTGATAGGTAGTCAAGCCTAACACTGGACACATCCATTGGATATCTCCTATCAATTTCTGGAAGTCATTTAAGGTGTTTAGCTTCTCTGTTCTTAAGGGGAGTTTTTGTACTATAAGCACCTTATTGTATACTTCATATTCTAAATATTGAAAAGGAGCATGTCTTTGAATTTTTCCTGGAGCTATGTGTAATTTATAATTCCTTAGTGTTTCTATAGTCTTTTGTAGACATGTTTCTAACATTTGTTCCTCAGGTGCACATCCCAATATATCATACATGTAATGTAATGACATTATTTTTGGAAATGCTTTTCTTACTGGAGTGAGAGCAGCAGCAACATACATTTGACACATTCCCTGTGGCAAAATTGTCCATTCATATCTTTTATAAGGCTCAGCTAAGTTAATGCTGGGCACTGAAAAGGCAAATATTTTCATATCCTCCTTATCTAGATGGATAGAATAGAAACAATCTTTGTATTGAATCAGGACCTCTATCATTGTAGTATTCGCACAGTTGTTCCCCCACAAGTTTCCAGTTATCTGCATTTATTTCTTCTTCCTCTAAGAACCAAGGGGAAGTGCATTCTAATGTACCCAAGAGTCTAGCAATCTGTTCTCTCCTCTCTCTCTCTCTCTTCTCTCTCTCTCTCTCTCTCTCTCTCTCTCTCTCTCTCTCTCTCTCTTTCTCTTCTCCTCTCTGTTCCCCCTTTCTCTCT
Organism: Sminthopsis crassicaudata; assembly: GCF_048593235.1. Classification (NCBI taxonomy): domain Eukaryota; kingdom Metazoa; phylum Chordata; class Mammalia; order Dasyuromorphia; family Dasyuridae; genus Sminthopsis; species Sminthopsis crassicaudata. Next base: position 131,487,770 of record NC_133620.1, read on the forward strand.
TTTTGTTTCTCTCCTCTACTTTCTGTTGCCCCCTTTCTGTCTCTGTCTCTTTTTCTGTCTCTCTCCCCCATCCTCTGTCCTCTATTTCTCTCTCTGTCTCTTTATCTCTGTGTCTCTTATCTTTCTCTGCTTGTCTCTCTCCCCTCCATTTCCTGTCCTGCTTTTCTCTCTCTGTTTTTATCTCTCTTACTGACTCTCTGTCTCTGTCCTTGTCTCTCTGATTCTCTGACTTTTGTTCTGTCTCTGTCTTTATCTCTCTTTTTCTTTCTCTCTTCTCCCCCAGCCTTCCCACAAAATTAAGAATAACTGAACACTCTAGAACATCCTTCCCCAATAACACCAACATTATTCCTTGTTGGCCTGAACTAGCTCCCAGTTAGAAAGTAAATATGGCATATTGTTATATTAGAAAGTTTGTTTTAGATTATCACTGAAAATTTCAACATATTATTCAAATAATCTTTATATTGTTCTCCATTTAACATGTGCCCACATCAAGGATTCATATTAAAAAATTCTATTCAGATCTGCCCTTTCTGATATATTCCCACAGTCATTGACCTTAAATACCATAACTTTCTTCCCCCACCATAGTAACAGACTCATTTAGGGCTCAATTCGTGCCTTGCACTATGCCAAATAGAATGGGGCATATGAGGAAAGGACCTAACTCTTCCCCTAGTAGAAATATCTTTTCTTTCTTGTAGACATTAAAAATTATTTTATAGTAATGCCTGAATTGCAGAATTTTAAGAGGCAACATAATACAGTGGATAAAGAGCTGGCCTGGAAATCAGGAAGAGCAATGTTCATTCTGCCTCTGGCTCATACTGACTTTATGATGTGGAGAAGTAACTTAATCTCTTAGTACCCCAGGCAACTCTTCTAAAACAAAACAGTTGCAGAACAATTATTGCTTTGCATGGATAGTGGAAGTTTTCCACAGTCAGTGTTCTCTATAGTGATCCAATTGTAGACCTAGATAGAGTACAGTTTTAAAATTGGAAGAGACCTTGGGGTTCCAAATGATCAGACCCATACCCCCAAAAAAATTAATTCCCACTACAATACACCCATCAAGTAGTCATATAATAGCTTAAGGAAGATCTCTAATGAGAGGGAATCTTTTATCTCCCTAAATAGCATAATCTACTCTTGGATTACTGCTGGTTGGGAATTTTTCTGACATTAAAGCTAACCTGCTTCTTTACCTCTTCTGCCTGTGATTCTCTCCTGATCTCTCCTATTGTGTATTGATTATCATAACATTTGTATTAAATGTCATATTATTTTTCCCATTTCAGTATATCCCATAATAAATTGTAGGACAGAACAATCTATATTAGAGCTCTTTGGATCCAGCAGTCAAGTGCTACTATCTGGTTATGTAGATTTGGAGTCAGTTGAATAGAAATAATTACTGAACCAATGAACGTTGATAAAATCACTAGGTGAAAGAGTCTAAGAAACTAGAACACATCTTGGTTGTCGAGTGATGAATTATTGTTTGGGAATGACTATAAAAAAGGGCAGAATATAGTTGATGATCCTACCCATAAAAGACTGAGAAGGATTAATCAGATATGTGAAGAACCACAACAGAGCAGTGAAACGTAGGAAATGGAATAATGGAGGTGGTCAACAGTGCCAAACACTGAAGAAAAGTTTGGTTTTTTAAAAGCGCTCACAAATATAAATTTTATGCACACACAAACATATACACACGTATGTAAATACATATGTAAATTATAAATACTCCATGTGTGCACTTTCTGATTTTCCAAATTCAGACCTAATTGGATGTAATAATCCTTATCTGCTCTGGCTATTAGTAATAGTTCATTCCACAAGCTTTTAGTTTCACTCACCTGAATTTTCACAAAGGTCTAAAGAAAGGGTAATATTAAGGTTTCATTTTTCTGTTCCTAGCCTGTGGTACTATTAGAAATCCAGAGTTCCAAATTTTAGTTTCTCTTTAAAGGGGGAAAATAAATATACACATTTCACTTAAATACTTGTAGCTGGTTAAAAGTTTTGTTCTGGTTAACCAAAGTTTCCTTGCTTCTGCATATCTAATATTGTTTGTCCTGACCTTTTTGAAGGAGACTCAATGGTTGTTCTATTTAAAATATATTTTTACAAGCTTTTATGTGTCCCCTGCGTTTTTCTGATTCCAGATATTCAGAAAATACTTTCTTTGGGATCATTTTTGGTTAGCGTGGCTTCTGTTGGAAGGACAATATTGCATAAGTGGGCTGATCTTGAAATCACAAAGACCTGTGTTCAAATTCTGTTTCCAATATATATTAGTTATGTGACTATGATGAAGTTATTGACTCTCTCAGTGTCACAGGCAAATTTCTAAAACTGTAAACTACTGAAGAATTCCTTATCTCAGCTTTGAGGGAAATTCCATGAAAAATTTCCCTATTCTGAGGAAATTTGGGCCAAAATTAGTCTTTGCAAAGGTTATAGTGCAATGGGCAACATTTATCAGAAGCCAAGGAATTAGACATTTCAAGGCTCTTTCCAACTCTTAGATATCATTAAAAGAAACTGAATTCTAGCTTTCTAAGAAGAGGGTTTTCCCCATACCCATTCTTGGCTTTCATTAATATTTCATGTGTTTCATGTAAAATGTATGGGATTGCCTGTCGTCGGGGGGAGGGAGTGGAAGGAGGGGGGGATAATTTGGAAAAATGAATACAAGGGATAATATTATAAAAAAAATTACTCATGCATATATACTGTGGGAAAAAATTCTAAATAATAAAAAATATATATATATTTCATATGTTTAATACCCTTTTGTCTCCTATTAAATAAACATACACATACATACCCTGAATGTACCATCATTCTCAGTAAGGACAGTCAACCCTTAACATCTTAAAAAATAAATGCACCTAGTGCCCCAAAGATTCCCAAACTTTGACTTACCATTTATCTAAAAGAAAATGTTTGTTTTGAAAGTTCTTCAATATATTAAGCATCATGGTGATTGATATGCTCACAGAGATGCAGAAAAATGATTTAAATGCTTTTATAATATTTCAAATGTTGTCTCTTATTTCAGCAATCTTTCTTACCAACTAAGAGGGGATGTACAAAACAGAAGTTATCCCACCAAGCAGTAGGGAACAAGGCATTTTGTCACATTATTTCCACTGTTAGAGGAGAAGGAATACTGGGTATAGATTCAGAGAACCTTACTTCAAATCCTAGCTTTGCCACTTGTATTATACAAGTGACCTTCCCTCTGTGCTTCAGTTCCCTCGTCTGTAAAATCAGGGATTTGACCTAGATGGCTTTGGCATTCTACCTCTAAATCTATGACCCCAAAATTGCTCTCCAAAAGTGCTTAGGTGGTTGTAAAAGCATAGACATTTTGTAAAGTATATAAAAAGTGCCATGATTTTACAGATTCTCAAAGATTGTATAGAAACTCCTTTCGATCAGTGCTACCATGATAATTCTTCCCAAATAGTGTCTGGAGCATGTTTATTCATTGATTGATAGATTGAAAATATAACCTGGGATGGACAAAAGAAGGGTCAATAACAAATAGAAAAATTAGACCCTACCACACTTAAACATCATTAGAAACATGTCCTAGAGTTAAAGAGTCTTTCCTGAAAGTATGTATTTTTTGAAATTGTTATCTTGCAGAGGTCAACTAGTGTCCCCAGGGAAAAATCAGATACCTATTCCATGGCCACCCGATGATCTCTTCATGGTGTGCTTGTTCTAAAGAATACCAAGAACAGACGTGGTATATCTTCCCTTGAGACTCTGCCTCTCGGGTTTGAAAGGTGGAATTGGATTCATGTGATCTATGGAGATTGTCTGACCATGGTCTTCAGCCTTTCCTTGACTCTAGCCTTTCCAGTCAACTTTTGGGATCCTTGCTCATCTTGCAAGAAATAAGAAAATGAAAATGTCTGACTACCACTAAACCCATGATCTGAATTTTGAATGACTAGCTACTTGACTATTCAGTGAAACTTCATGTTGTATTATTCCCAATAGATTTATCAGAGGCTCAGCTCCTACCACAAGGTGGAGTTCATAGCTTAACCTCTTTCAAAAAAAGAAGATAATTTTAGGTAAACATTGCTAGTTTCCTGTTTGATATTTAATAGCTCAGTTGCGCCGTACCACAGATAGAGAGAGGAACTCTAATTGTAATATAGTGGAAAGAGATTTGGAGTAAGAAGTAAGAAAGCCTGGTTCAGTGGGCCAATCATTTTATTTCTTTTCCATGGCCACAGATTGTACCTATACTCCAGATTTATAATCACTTTGCAATTCCCCTTGCTAGTTGTTTCATATATGAATTTCCTATTGACCAACTAGATTACATAATCTCTGAGAGAAGAGATTATACCTTCCACTTCTTTCCTATCCCTCATGAAACCTACCATAGCATTGAGAAAGACTAACTCAATAAAAGCTTAATAATGAATGCCTGGAAAAAATTCCATCTGTATCTCCTTCTCATCAAATCTCTATTTTTCCTTACTGGATTCACCAAATACCATTTCTTATCGAAAATTTAATATCATCCTCCCATTTTTTAGTGTTTGGGTTTTTTTTTTTTTTTTGTCTCTCCATACCATAATATTTTGTATTTACTTTGTACATGTTTTTTATTTACTGATCTTACTCTTCACCTCTACAAGGAGAATAAAAGCTTCTTGAGGGTAAAGATTTTCATTTACATATAAATATATGCTTATAAGATCAAGGCTTAAAAATAATAGCCCTGTTCTGTGACCCTCTGATCATAAACATCAGCTGAGGCATAAAATAGAGAGATGGATGCTCACCAAAGATGCTTAGTGCTGTGAGATCAAGTTGAAGAGAGATTCTTTATCGATGGTAGCATTCTTCCAAAGCTCTTGTTTGTGGATGGCATTGTACTGATTGTATCACTTCCGAGATGTAATCACTCAAAAAAGTTTGACTTCACCATCCAAACAGGAAAGACCAAAAGGATGAAGAATATTTATTGCACAGATTAAAACATCCTTTTAGAAGAATAGCATGTATGTGTTTATGTATCCAATTAATCCATTTGAGTTTTTGAGTGTCCCTAGCAAGTAACATAGTAACTAGCATGTATGGAAACTTAAAAATCCTTCTTGAATGAATAAATAAATGAATATTTGCTCCAGTTGGAGCAACAATATTCCTACCAATAGCCCATCTCCCAATACTTTTTAATACTTTATAATACTCCCAATACTTTTTAATACTTTAATCTCAAAGACTATAGTCAGCTAGAGGAACTTCTGCTCAGGAGATGGTATTTGATGCTCAATGTGCAAGTTGGATTTGTCACCTCAGCAGACATTTGATCTTTTATATGAGGCAGCTAGGTGACTCAGTTGGACTTGAAGATAAGAAGACTTGAGTCTGATCCTGCTTGAGGTGGTTAGTACTTGTGTGATTTTGGACAGCAATACAGTTCCTTATCTATAAAATAAAGATAATAATAGCACTTTCCTCACAAGTTTATTGGGAGAATCAAATGAGATAACATATGCAAAGTGCTTTGCAAACCTTTAAAAAAATCATTACATGAATCATAGGTATAATTATTATATTCTAGTATATATAGACTTAGGACTGAAAGAGATTTTAGAAGTGTTTCAGCCTCTTTCATTCTTCACATGACGCTTGGAGAAGTTGTTATTTGCCCAGGATCACCTAGGTTTTAAGCAGCAGAACCAAGATTCATCTTCAGACTCTCCAATCCCAAATTAAGGATACTTTCCATAGACCCATTCTACCTCTCCATTTGGGATTAGAGTAGAATATCATCTCCCACATGACAAAGTCAAGGCCATTTTAATTTGGTGGTAGTCACCAATAAGCTGGGTAGCTGAGCAGGTCCTTTTCATCAACCTAACCATTTCAAAAAGCTGGTCCCTCCAGGAAAAATAAAAAAGAATCCTATCCAGACAGAACTTGGTTCAAGTCCCTGTCATTTTGAGAAAAGCACTAATGTTTATGTAGCTCTCTTGAGTGTTTTGAGGGTGAATAGAGCATGTTCCCATCAAGGCCTTGCTTCCTGCAGACATCCCCTGGGTACCAGTCCTACTTTGATGATGCCCTGAAATGGCATGTTTCCATTCTAAGTTTTCATTCCTCTCACTATGTTTATGTTGGCCCCTTCAGGGTACTCCCTGGGTTATAGACAAGGCAGCAATATGTTTTCTCTCTTACTTTGTATATAAAAAAAAACTTTTAAGAAACTGATAGAACTTTTCCTTCATTGTCCTAAAATAGAGCAGGTTACTCTGAGGCAGAAATGAAGAGTAAGAACCGAGCCATAACTAGAATTTTGGAATCAGGGATAAATGAGAAAAAGTTAGGAAAATGAAACTGTGAGAAAGTAACAAGAAGAGAGTTCTCAAATCAATGTTTTAAGATGAATTCAATTGTGGGGAAAAGCTAAAAATGTTGGAAATCAGTCCTCTAGGAACATAGTACAATTGTAGTTGAAAGCAGGAAGATAAAGCTCTTTAGTTATTCCTAATAGATGTAAACTAAGCTAATTGTTTATGATTGTTCTAGTAGGGTACTAACATTAATTTCTAAATTTTGCCTCTCAAGGGCAAAGCTCTCCTTACAGTGTCCTGGATAAAGCTCTGCTATAAGGTAACCATTGTATTAGTTGGGTAGGGTCAAGAATAAAAAAGGTGATATTAGGCTGATATTAGCATTTTAAAACATTGTAGCATGAATTCTATTATAATTTCAGTTATATTTATTGATTTCTCTCTCCAAAAGTTTATATGTAGTTCAAGTTTAATATAATGTGATTATTTTATGAAGCTGCTATTGCTTGTATTTTCCCAAACTGGGGGTTCTATTATTTTTATTAAACATCCTCAGCCTTTTTAGTAATCATATTTTTAGCATTTGAAATATTAGACTAATACTTTTTGAGCTAAAAAAGAGTCTAGAGGGACAGCTAGGTGGCTCAGTGAATAGAGTACCAGCCTTGAAGTCAGGAGGACCTGAGTTCAAATCTTGTCTCAGACACAACACCTCCTAACTGTGTGACCCTAGGCAAGTCACTTAACTCCAATTGCCTCAGGGGGGAAAAATATTCTAGATATCATCTAGGATAGTGTCCCCATTTTGTTAATTAGGTTAAATGATTTACCCAATGTCAAAAAACAAGTCTATTAGTCCATCAGCAGAATGATAAAACCAGAAATCTTTTTTTCTCTCCTCAATAACATTTTATTTTTTTAATTATATGCAAAGATACATGCAAAGCTTTTTTAAAGTTTTTTATTTTCAAAACATAAGCATATATACTTTTCAACATTTATCCTTATATGTGCCAAAATGTTTTGTGGCAGCTCTTTTTGTTGTAGCTAGAAACTGGAAGATGAATGGATGTCCCATCAGTTGGAGAGTGGTTGGGTAAATTGTGGTATATGAAGGTTATGGAATATTATTGCTCTGTAAGAAATGACCAGCAGGAGGAATACAGAGAGGCCTGGAGAGACTTAAATCAACTGATGCTGAGTGAAATGAGCAGAACCAGAAGATCACTGTACACTTCAACAACAATACTGTATGAGGATGTATTCTGATGGAAGTGGAAATCTTCAACATAAAGAAGATCCAAACTCACTTCCAGTTGATCAATGATGGACAGAGGTAGCTACACCCAGAGAAGAAACACTGGGAAGTGAATGTTAATTGTTAGCACTAATATCTGTCTGCCCAGGTTGCATATACCTTCGGATTCTAATGTTTATTGTGCAACATGAAAATGATATTCACACACATGTATTGTACCTAGACTATATTGTAACACATGTAAAATGTATGGGATTGCCTGTCATCGGGGGGAGGGAATAAAGGGAGGGGGGATAATTTGGAAAAATGAATACAAGGGATAATATTATAAAAAATATATATATAATTTTAAAAAAATAAATAAATAAATAAATGAAAATAAAAAAAAAAACATTTATTCTTGCAAAATCTTGTGTTCTAATCATTTTTTTCTCCTTCCATTCCTCCCATACTCTCCCCAGATGGCAAGTAATCTAATATATGTTAAATATATATATAATTCTTCTACACATATGTCCATAATTATAAAGATAGTTTTCAACATTCATTTTTGTACAATTTTGAGTTCCAATTTTTTTACTTCCTCCCTCCCTTACCTTCTTTATTCCCAAAGTAGGAAGCAACCTGATAATGATTATACACATATAATCACAAAAGTGGAAATCTTAATGGACATGCAAATTTAGAATATAAAGTCCAGACACTCTAATGTAATGTCAAGGGAATAGAGCCTATTGGTTCTGTAAGGTAGAGTTAAAGTGAACAATAAAGCAAGCTGTTAAAACACAAGCAAGAATTCTGATAAATGAATTTTCACCTAGCAACACAAAAAACTGTAGCCAGAATTAGAACATCAATCTCCTATCTTCAAGCTTATTGCTACTACCTATTATACCAGTATAGAAAAATCACAATTGATTGGTAAAGAAATATAGCATAGCAGAAGTCAAGCGATTTGAGTTCTAGTTGTGCTTTTTTCTACTAACTAGCCTTGAAGTCTTGGGCAATTTTTTTTAGAATTTCTGAGCCTTAGTTTGCTCAGTTATGAAGTGAGACAGTTGGTCCTAACACTATGGTTTCTAACACTCTGTTCAACTGTAAAATTTTATGAATGTGCCTTTTAATAGAATGTCTTGCTATTCAGACCACAAATCCTTGACTCAGTCACTGTTCTATATCTGGCAGTATTTTATTCTGAATGAATATCATGTGTCTAGAAGAAAATAAATAGCCATGTAAATGGTAGCTGGATCTAAAAAATAATAACAAATGTCATAGTCTACTATAGGTATTGGGGCAGCTAGGTGGAACAGTGGATAAAGTAAATCCGAAAAACTCATTGTCCTGAGTTCAAATCCATCATTAGACACTTATTAGTTATATGACCCTGGGCAAGTCCCTTAACCCTATTTGCTTCAATTTCCTCATCTGTAAAATAAACTGGAGATGGAAATAGAATACCACTCCAATGTTTCTGCCAGGAAAACCTCAAATGGGGTCTCAAAGAGTCAGCCATTACTGAAGACAACTGAACAGCAACATCTATAGACATAATAAAATAATAAATAATATTTTGTGTTTGATCAGTGATTTGCAGTTTTCAAAACACAATGTACATTATCTCATTTGACCTTTCTCCAAGTCCTTATGAGACAGGAAAGAAAGATATTATCCGCATTTTATAGGTGAGGAAACTAAAGGTTATAATTCAAAGAATCTCCCAAAGTTACATAGTGAGTAAGCCAAGAATAAAATCCATTTCTTCTGATTCCAAAGCCATTACTCATTCCATTATAACATGTTGCCATGTAAGACATTGTGGTGATTACAAGGAAAAAAATCTAGGGACAGTTCCTGTCCTCAAGGAATTTACAATCTAGTTAGTGATTCAAAATTTACATACATGAAACAATTGAGGATATAGTAAGGAATCATATGTAATCTATTATAGCAGCCAAAAGGTTAATTTGGCTAAAGAGTCTGGGGTGGGCAGGCTAGCATGGAAAAGAACCAGGCAGAACATATATAATGGAGAAAGCTCCTTCACAGCCCACTGACAAGAGTCCTGGAAGTAAGGATGGTAGCAAATCAGGTCCTGGTGCCAGGGGATTTTATCCTGAAGAAAAAAAAATTCTAATCTAAAGTACCCCTAACTTTCACAAAGTATTATTCACAAAGGATCAGAGAAGAGGGAGAAGACTAGGAGTCTTCACTGTTCACCCTACTCTACCCATTGTCTTCACACAGTAAACAATGGAGAGTACAGGGAAATATACAAAGATGGAATATGCTGATGTAGGGATAGGATCTGAATCTGTGCCTTTATTGGTATAAGGAATTTCTAGATGAGAAAACTCCTTCTACCAACACAGATTAGCCCTCTGCAATTTATAAGCTAGAATATTTACCCAGAGCACTAAGATTAAATGATTTGCTCAAGGTCTTCATATAGCTAGTATCCATTAAAGGTAGGAGTTGGACTCTTTCTTTCTTCCTCCTTCCCTCCCCCCATTCTTCCCTCCTTCCCTCTGTCTCTCTGCCTCTCTCTGTCTCGCTGTCTCTCTCTCTCCCTTCTTGTCCTTTTTTCTTCCTTCCTTTTTCTTTGTTTCTTCCTTCCTTTCTCCCTTCCTTTTTCTTTGTGTTTTTTATTTCTTCTTCTTTCTTTCCTTCCTTCCTTTTTCTTTCTTTCTCCCTTTTTTTCTTTCTCTTCTTTTCTTTTTCTTTTTTATTCCTTCCTTCTTTTTGTTTCTTTGTTCCTTCTTCCTTCCTTTGTTTCCTCTTTCATTCTTTTCTTTCTTTGATTCTTTTTTGTTTCCTTTATTCTTTTTTCCTTTTTTCTTTCTTTGTTTCTTCCTTCCTTCTTTTTTTGATATCTTTCTTTTTTCTTTCCTTCCCTCATTTCTTCTTCCTTTCTTCTTTCTGTTTTCTTTCTTTCTTTCCCTTCTTCTTTCTTCCTTTCTCTACATATATATGTACATATATACATATATTTGCAAACATGCTACATGCATATTTTATATATGAAGTCAATATTGCTGCATATGTGTGTAAATATAAATATATAGCATAAGAGAACATAGGGAAGCATAGTGACTAGAATGCTAGAGTTGAGGTAGGAAAACCTAGATTCAAGAATCTTCTTCACATATATACTAATTTTGATTCTGGGCAAATTTGTGATCCAAAGACCATGAATTGAAAATTTACAGTGGCAGAAAGACTTCTTTCACTGGGAAATTGCAGGTTTGAAAAAAAAACTGATGAAATCAGTTTTGGATAAATATATTTGCATGTTTATATGTGAGTGTGTAAAAGTGTGTATATATGTATAGATATAGATATAGATATATACCTTGTAGGTATGCATATATGGCAGGTGTATGCTCACACATATATGTCTGGTCTAATTCTGGACTCTGTACAGAGCAGGGCTGCCCATCACTATTTATTAGCTAGTTGTAACCAAGATGCCAGGCATTTCAAGATCAAGGCTGCCAATAGCAACTGGACTGAGGTTTGGGATTCTGGTTTGGTTTACAATGGCGCAAGTGGATGGGGGTGGTGAGCCCTGTGATGACGTTTGTGACATTGCTGAGCTGTGTCTTGGAACTAAAGATTGTTTCCACAAAGGGAAAAAGGAAGAGACACCTGCTGCTGCCCCTGGCATTCCTGGCAGAAGCAAGGCTCCTCAGCCAGACAAGCATGTAGAGAAGTCGCAAGGCGAGTCATGGATTTCGTCACTGGCACACTGACATAAATTGGAGTGGGGATTGAATGTCCTTGGCTGCCTGTTGGCTTGGGTGGTCTCCTCTCACTGGAAGCATCTGAAACTGGTTTCAAGAGCCAAGCAACCGTGTCTGAGTCTGAGAAAGGCCTCTGGGGTCTGCCAGATGATCTTAAGCCGTCCACAAAGGATTGAGCCCCTTTACAAAAAGGAAGAAAGGGCTGTATTCACTCACAGTGGCATAAACATTCTGGAAAAAGCATTTTGGAGGTTAGTTTGGTTCACCCTCTGCTTTTTGTTGCAATTGCTTTTAGATGGGATGAATGAGAAGCAGGAGATGGATAGCCTGGTAAGTGAGTGTCAGAATTAAAAAACAAAAATATTTGTCAATTGTTTTATTTCCTGGGCCTCTTTTTGAGTATTCTTCTTAAGTGCACAAACAAAAAAAAATGCCCAAATGAAATTGGATGTTTTTGAGAAGGGCACTTCAGCTTTGCATATATTAAACCTAGTTACCAAATGAAATAAAACTAGGAAAGGTATTACTTACTGTTTGGCTATGAACAGGTCACCCAATCTCTGTCCTTGGAGCCCAAAAGACCAAGCAAACATTGCTAAAGAGCCTGGACCAGGAGATGTGTTTTCTAAATGAGACTTCTGAGTCAAAAGGTAGATTATCAAGAGGGAGGTTGGGCTGGGGCAAAAACTTGTGAATCCTTACAGACCCTCTTGAGGAGGGTCCTTGAAACTTCACAGCAACCTAGTTTCCAAGGAGACTAACAAAAGGCAAAATGCAACTGGATGGGCATCTCTAAATATTAAATTCTTGCCAAATGACTATTTAAAAGAAGCTCCAATCCATCCAAGTTTGGAGACAAAACCTTCACTAACCTATGATTTAGTGGTATTATACAGGCAGAGTTGAACAATGAACAAGATTTTGTAGCAACTCAGGAATGACAAAGAACAGCTGCTTTATCCTCCATGAAAGAACATCCTGGTTCTATTTCTGACTCTGTTACTAAGAAGGTATGTGATCCTATTGCTTCACCTCCCTGGACCTCAGTTTCCTCGTCTGAAAAATGATGAAGCTGTATTAAATAATCTCTAAGGTTCTTTCCAACTCAAAACTCAGGAATCTTGTCTTCTCAGATTGTCATCCTTCTGGATGGGAGCCTCAGACACACACACACACACACACACACACACACACACACACACACACACACACACACACACTCCCACGCTTTCACTAGCAAGCTCAGCAAAAAAAAAAAAAAAAAAAAATCTGCCTTATTCACAATGGTTAGAACACCAAGCTGGCCTGAAAGCTACAAACAAACTCTTCTCTTCTCTTTGTTTTTCAAAAGCATTCAGTCTAATGATCCACCCTGGCAAAAACAAAGTGGAAGAAAAATGCTTGTTTTTCATACTGTGATAAGCAGACAACCCCCACCATCAGTCCATTAGTAAACATATTTTGGACACACATTTCAAATGAACAATGAGATAGTCCTAAAACTGCACAGGAAGATTGCTTCTATGAAATTACATAGTGCTTCTAATGATACCACATTAAGTTATGATATATGAATGTAATGGAGAAGTATTGGGCTGTAAGAAATGATGAAAGAGATGATTTCAGAAAAATCAAGAAAAACTTGTATAAATTGATGAAGTGGGAAAAAAAACAGGAAAGCGGTTTATACATTGGCTCCAAACTTCTACTTCAAACAAGAGCTTTTTTTTTGGTAATATCAGTATTCTCCAGGTAAGGTAATCATGGAATACCAAAATCTTTTTAAAATTTAAATAATTCAAAGAGCAACGGAGATCTTAATGGAGAGTTCTATGATTAGCAAAAGATGTGGATAGAACATGTGGTAATACCAAAAGATAATCTATAATTATCCTAAATATTCCACTGAGTGTCTATCCAATGATAAGAGAACCTTCTCTCCTCATATATTGATTGACTTTCCTATGGAGGATTATGGGATGAAATAGATAAAAGTTGAACAAGATAAAAAGGCAGAGTTTGATTCAGAGATCTGAATTCCTAAAGGGATACTCTCATTGATGAGATCACATTTTCATCAGTATCATAGTAAATATGATCATAGATGTAGAGCCACTAGCCTTCTGATTTACTAGATAGAATGATAAACTGGAAGAAGAAATATCTGAATTTAATTTGAACCTCAGACTTTTACTAGTTTTTAAGCTCTGTTTGCCTCAATTTCCTCATCTACAAAATGGGAATAATAACACCTACCTCCCAGGGTTGTTGTGATGATCATTTCTAAAGCTTTCTAAAGCCCTTAGCATAGTGCCTGGCCATAGTAGGTGCTGTGTAAATGTTACTATTATTTCACCCGACGCTTTATTCTACAGATGAGGAAATGAAGAGTTTGGTTGAGTAAATGATTTAACCAAAGTCATAATGTTGAGCAAATCATTTAACTCTTTTGTGACTCAGTTCCCTCATATACAAAAAGAAAGAATTGGGCTAGATGATCTCTATAGTACTGCTTAGCTCTAAAATAGGAAGATCCTACATTTTAATCTATTTTCTTTCCCAAACAGATTACAAATTCTAGGAAATGTTGACCTTTTGGTGAAATCTCCCTCGAGTTACTTCCCCACAAAATGAACGTTCTTGTTGATCCCTGACTGAAAAACTTGCAGATGACAAACTAGCCATTTATTTGTTTATTAGGAAACCAAAGTAAAACCTCATCACCCCTTGAAGTAGTGCACACACATCTTCAAAAATATTTACAATGGCAAGAAGTGAGCATCCACATTCTTTTACAGGACAAGCTATGCCCTGATAGCAATTCAAGAACTTTGGAAGTTTGCATGAATTTTTGGAGGGACTTTTAAGGTGTTTGGGAGTTAGGAAGCAAGATGGAAGGGGCCTGAAAAGAAACACACAGTCCACAGAATATTCTTGCACCCTGGAATCTGGGGTCAGAACATTAAGTATATCTGGGCTTTGACTGATGGTCAAAGTAACAGACAGTTTTCTAAAAGAAAAACAAATGTTTCCCCTCACATAATTTCTCCCCATCACTTTTTCCTTTTCATAGTAGAAAAAATGCATAAACAACCAGAAGATCTGTCTCTAACAGAACAATGGGCACGATTAGGAGTGAAGGAAGGGGTCAAATACAAATACTCAAATGCAAAATACATTCCTCTGCCTATCCAGGAGATTCTTACCTTCCCTCCTTTCTTTTGCAGTGTGACATTTGCCCTAACCTAACAGGCTTAGAAATGGGATACTGAAAGCTCCTAGGAAACTAAGTGGTACAATGCATAGAGTCATCTTCCTCAGTTCAAATCTGGCTTTAGATTCCTTCTAGCCATGTGACCCTGGATAAATTATTGAACTCTTTTTGCCTCAGTTTTCTTATTTGTAAAATAAGCTGGAGGAAGAAATAATAAAACACTCCAGTATCTTTGTCAAGAAAACTCCAAATGGGGTCATAAAGAGTCCCATACAACTGAACAACAAACAGCAATTCTGTGTGTAACTCTAAGGAGTGACACGGAATTTCAGTCAGTTCAATTTAACAAGCAATTATTAAACACCTACTGTGTGCAAACATCTATTATAGTTCTCTGACCCTGAAACCAAAAAAAAAAAAAATAGTGCCTGTCCTCAAGAAACCTTCTACTTTATTCTTAAGTGTATGTGCCAAGCAGATAGAATCACTTTCCCAAGTGTAGGTAAATAAGAGAAATAGGAATGGTACATAGTCCATATATGAGCATGTTTTAAAATAAGGGCTCTTAACTTAGAATCTTACTTTTTAAAATAAACATTATTTTAAAGTAAACCCATTTAATTCATTTAAAGCAAAGATATTTTTAAAAAACATTTTGATAACTGGATTTGAATATAATTGGTTTCCTTTGTTATCCCATGTATTTTGTTTTAATTACTTAAAAATATTCTGAAAGGAGGTCTATAGATTTCACTGGACTACTAAAGGGGTATGATGAAAAGTTGAGAAGAGTCTTTTTGCTACAGCTCTCCAGAGGTCCTTTGTAATTTTGTTGAATGAAGCCTTCAAAAATAATTTTCCTGGATCAAAGGAAATTACAAGAAATGTTCTGAGTATAACTCAGATTGAGACAGCCCAAAAAGACAGAAGAGAGAGCAATTAAATAAGCATATTTTAAATTACCTAATAACTTCTTTTTCCTTATTATTTATTTTAAATATTCTTTTCTTTTAAAATTTTGAGTTCCAGATTCTCTCCCTAGATTCCATTCCTCCACCCAATGAACAGGAAAACAATATATCAATAATACATATGAAATCATATAAAACATTTTTCCATATAGTCATAATCACCAAAAAAAGAAGACAAAAAGAAGAAAGAAAAGTGCACATCAATTTGTATCTAGTCATCAATATTTTCTTTGGTGGTAGATAGCATTTTTTCATCATGAATTTTTTTGAATTGATTTGAATCATTGTTCAAAGAAGGTGTTTTTCTACAATTGATCATTATTATACAATGATCTGGTTCTTCTCATTTTGCATCAATTCATATAGTTCTTGCCATAGTTTTTTTTTCCTGAAATCACCCTCCTGACATTTCTTAGAGGATAAGTGATCCTTCATAATTACATCCACAATTTGTCCAATTGTTCTCCAACTGATGAGTATCATTCCAATTTCCAATTCGTTGTCAACACAAAAAGAACTACTATAAATATTTTTATACCTATATGTCCTTTTCCTTTTTCTTTGATCTCTACACATCTAGTAATGGTGTTACTGAATTAAAGGTTATACACAATTTTATAACCCTTTGGGCATTATTCCAAATAGTTCTCCAGAATGGTTGATCAGTTCACTATTCTACCACCAATTCATTAATATACCTATTTTTCCTCAACCACTCTATCATTGTCATTTCTATAGATGTGAAGTGGTACCTCAGAGTTGTTTTAGTTTGCCATTCTCTAGCCCATAATGATTTTGAACACTTTCACATGCTTATAGATAGCTTTGATTTCTTCTGAAAACTTCCTGGTCATATGCTTGATTATTTATCTATTGGGAAATTATTCTTATTTTTATAAATTTTATTCAGCTATCTATATATTTGAGAAACGAGGCCTTTATCAAAAAAAAAAACTTGCTGCAAAATGTTTTGGTATTACTTCACTATCTGTGGAACCTTTTAGCAAAATGTAAGGTTACCTTGATTATGTTTGATTTAGGTCTATTTTTGCTTTTGCTTTTTCTGAAATCATGATTGTCATCCTTATTCTCTTCACTTTAGCTTAAACATAATGGACTCAGCTCCAGCCTTCATTTCAAATTTGCATATGTCTTTCTGTCCCAAATGTGTCCCATTATACAGAATATCACTGAATTTTTATTTCTAATTCATTTTGTTGTTCTCTTCCAGTCTATGGGTTAGCTCATTCTATTCACATTCATAATTATGATCACTAACTTTGCATTTCACTCCAACCCTCTGTTTATCTCTGTTTATCCTCCTTCTCTCTTTTTCTCTCTCTCTTATCAAAAAAAAGTCTTATTTTTGAAAACTGCCTCCCTCAATTCACTCTGTCCCTTATAATTGTCCCCACCATATCTCTTTCCCTCTTCCCTTCCTATCTTTCTATACCCAACTGAGTATATATATATGTGTGTGTGTATATTTATATATATATATATATATATATATATACATATATATATATATATACTAATTCTGATGAAAGTGAAGTTCAAGCATTGTCCACATCACTCCACCCCATTTCCTCATCCAGTATAAAGGCACTTCCTTAAACTTGCATATGAGAAAATTTACAAACAAGATAACTCCATTGAGATCCCTATTATTACTCTTTCATGTTTAACCTTTTTATGTTTCTTTTGAGTCTTCTTTTGAATGTCAGATTTTCTATTAAGCTCCAGCCTTTTCATCAGGAATAATTGAAAATTCTTTATTTCACTAAATGTCTGCTTTTTTCCCTGAAAGTTAATCTTCATTGTAATCCTAGCTCTTTTGCCCCCCAGAATATCATATTTTATGCTCTCCTCTGTTCTTTCAATGTGGAAGCTGCTAAATCTTGAGTAATCCTGACTGTAACTTCATGATACTTGAATTTTTTTCTCAATGCATGCAATATTTTCGGATCTCTGGAATTTGGTTATAAGATTCCTAGGGGTTTTCATTTGAAGATTTCTTTCAGGACTTGATTGGTGGATTATTTTGGTTTTTAATCTGCACTCTGAAGCTAAAATATTAGGGTAGTTTTTCAAAATATAATGACTAGACTCTTTTTCCATAGCTTTCCAGTAGTCCACTAATTTTTAAATTACCTCTCCTTGACATGTTTTCCAAGTTAGTTGTTTTCCCAATGACATATTTTCATATATTATTCTAATTTTTCATTGTTTTGATTTGTTTTATTGTTTCTTGATGTCTCATGAGGTCATTAGCTTTCACTTGCCCAATTTTAATTTTTAAGGAATTGTTTTCTTCAATGAACTTTTGTATCACTCTTTTCATTTGGCCTATTTTCTGCTTTTTGAAAAAAAATTTTTTTTCAGTGAAATTTCAACTTATGCAGCTAAGTGGTACAATGGATAGAGCATTATTTCTGGAGTTATGAGAGCCTGAATTCAAATCTGGCCTCAAACATTTACTAGCTTTGTGATTCTTGGCAAGTTCCTTAAACTTGATTGACTCAAAAACAAAACAAAAAAACAAAAACAAAAAAAAAAGAAAAAAAAAAGAAAAGGAAAGGAAAAAATTTATATTTCTTTTGCCAATCCTGTTTTTTAAGGTATTATTGTCTTCAGGATTTTTTTGTGCCTCTTTTACCAAACTGTTACTTCTCTTTGCTTTTTTTTATTTGCACTACTCTCATTTCTTTTCCCAATTTTTTCCTCTTTCACTCTTATTTCTTTCTTTAACTCTTCTAGGATTTCCTGACGGCCTTCAGTCCAATTAGCATTTTTCTTTAAGATTTGATTGTAAGTGTTTCATATTGTTATTTTCTTCTGAGCTTATGTCTTGGTCTTCCATGCCACTATAATAGCTTTTTATGGTAAAGTTCTTTTTTGTTGTTTGCTCATTTTTCCAGTTTATTTCTTAACTTTTGAATTTTATGTTAAAGTTGGCCCCTGATCACCTTAGGGCTGAGAGGCATTCTGTTAAACTTTAGGCTTTTTTTCATATTTCTGTTTATAGAGCTAATTCTGGAAATCTACAAGTTTTTAGTGCTTCCAAAGTGGTTTTATTCAGGGAAAAGATGTGCTCACTGTTTTCCTACCCCTGCACTCTGAGTTTTATACAGAAAGGATACCTGATCTACTGGAACCATAAATACAAGTGCTTCTCTTGGCCCTGGAAATGGCTCCAGTTCTCTTGTGACCAATCACAAGCATTCCTCTCTGTCCTAGAATTGCAACCCAAAGCAATAGAATTGTCAATCAGCATCAGCCTCAAATGTCAGCAAATGGTTCTTGGTAATTTTAAGGCACTAGTTAAATGTCAAAGATATATAGATAAAATCTTTACCCTCAAGAAGTTTACATTCTAGCATGAAAATATATAACATGTACACAAATAAGTATAAAACAGGAGAAAGTGAGAAGAATATTATTATTATTATTTTGCTGAGCTGAGGCAGTTAGAATTAAGTGACTTGCCCAAGATCACACAGCTAGAAAGGGTCAAGTGTCTGAGGCCAGATTTGAAGTCAGGTCCTTCTGACTTTTGTATTGGTGCTCTATACATTGTACCACCTAGCTGCCCCAAGAGAGAACATTATTAAGAAGAAAAAAGATTCATATTTCCTGGATTCAAAGAGCACAGGTGCTAAGTGATTAAAGATAGAAAGTTTAGATAAGACATGATGGTCCCTACCATCAGAGTACTTAATGCTTGAATTGTGTGACCTTGAACAAGGCCTTTATCTGTGAAATAGGTTGTAGTAAATATTCTATGAGATTCTAGGTCTGTGAGCATATGGACATTACACAAACACAAATATGTCTATATGTTTGTGATAGGACAGACATGGCATACATGGGCCAGCCAAGCTGGTACCTTCAATATTGGGTAGGAATGAGATACTTGTGAAATATTTAGTAGTTAATAATAAAAGTCTACTGATCCATCTAATAGGATAACAGTCAGAGCAGAGATAAGTCTTGATTTACTTGAGCATAACTTTCCTATCCTGGGGTTGATTAGGACTTTGGTTTCTAGCCAGAAGTGTCAGGACCCAGCTGGATCTCTTCATAGCTTTTTGGTGCTGTACTGATCAAGAAGCTATGTCAACATTCTGAGCCTTTAGTGCCTGAGCCAATTAAGTCTCAAAGATGGTTTCAGTCCCTTTTAAGGAAAAGTACTGAGCCAAAATATTTGGGATGGGGTACCCACATAAATATTCATTTTACTACAACATTGAGGACTATTGTATAATATGGAAATTATCTCTACTGATGTAGATCGTAAGTTGTGCATAAATTAGGGCTTTAGAAACCTACCTGAAACTCAAAGAATATGAAGGATTTGTCTATGTTTACAGAGATAATATATAAAGCTGAATATGGATGCAAACCCTATCTGATTTCAACTGTGGCCTCTGGTAATTACAACACTTCAAGGCTGCCTCTCCATTCACAGATATCTAACTAGAAGATAATATAACTTGACAAATACTTTGTTGTTGTTCATTTCATTCATATCTGACTCTTTGTGATCCCATTTAGGGTTTTCTTGGTAAGGATTTTGAAGTGATTTGTCCCATTATAGAGGTACACACCATTATATGGGTGTCATTACTTATTGGGGGAGAGGAGAAAACAGCACAGTCTTCCTTAAAAAGATTATATTTGATTTGAGTTTTAAAGGATAGGTGGGAATTCAGTAAAGAAGAGAAAAAGGGGAATATGAATTTTTACTAATTCCAACTCTTTGATATTGATTTAATTTTGCTATTTCACATCAGTAAGTGAAAGTTAATCAGAATAAACTAAAAGTCCTACATTTGTATTTTTTCAAAAAAAAATCAAAATTTTATAAGTACAAGATGTCAAAGATGGGGGTAAAATGCTGCTGTTTGAAAAAGAATTCAGGGGTTTAATTGCCTTCAAGTTCAATATGAGTTAGCACGGTAATGTGACAACTATATTAAGAGAGGAATAATTTTCAGGAGAGATTGTAATCCCATTGTACTCTCTCCTAGTCAGACTTCATCTGAGATATTGTGTTTAGTTCTGTATACTGCATTTTGAGGAAGAACAATGGATAAAATAGAACATTCAGAGAAGGAAAACTCAAAATATGAAGAAGGCCCATAAGATCATGAGATATAAAGATTTGTTTTGAATTTTATTTTTTTCTAATTGTTCTGACAAATAGGAGAAAAGAATATCTATTTTCAAAGGATATAATGCATTAATGACAGTGGTAGTATGCATTTTATGGCCTAGAATTATGAAGTCTGGTAGAAGTACCTCTTCTAATGTTGCAACATTCAAATTTATTAGAATCTATTCTGATGACTCTCACTAGTCTACTTAAAATTATATTATGACTTAGGTAATAATCCTACTTGATCAAAGACAACACTGGAGAAAAATGTGTGGGAGAATTTCTTTGGTGCCCCACACTAAGGACAATGCTTATTTTTAGAATGAAATCTCATGGCCTTATTCAATGTTGTAAACTCTTATTTGGCTCTGTGAATAAAATAATATTCTGAAAAAAGAGTAACAGATGAAAAGTTAGAGGTTGTTGATATAAACTGATGGAATATGTGTCCTCTCCATTCTTTCTAGAGCCAAAACACTTTTGTTGAGACATAGGGATGAAATGGGTTGCTCTCCACTATAGGTAGAATTCTTTGATCATATTTATTATCACATTATTGATTTCTAGTTTGAGGAGATAGAAGACTGAGTCCTTTAACTAATATTATTGAATATTATCATAATAGATAATTTTAATAGATAATTACTATGAATTATTTCTTCTACATCCTTTAATTTTCTAACTCCTATGAGTGTATCCCTGTATCACTGACATTGCTTTGCTTTGCTTTATTTTTATTATTTATTTTGGATTTATTATTTTGGAATTATAAAATCATACATTTCCAGACAATTTGATATGAACTCATTAAGGAGTCAGTCAGTCAACTAATATTTATTAAATACCTATTATATGCCAGACACTATGCTTAGAAAGGGATAAAACAGCAAAGAAGACATTGGAAAGCTCAGCTGCTTCTAACATGGTGAATAAACTCTAGAATATGCTGACAGAGTGAATTGGTTTGGAAATACATGCTTTGTTTTCAAAATTCTTCCTTTGGGAAAGAGTTGGGCAAAAAGATTCAAGGAAAATTGAATAAATGTGGGTCATTTTCCTGCTATTCAAACCCAAATATTTTAGGCACTTCACAAGATTCAGCTAACCCTATATTTTTCATGTTTTTTCTCTCTTCAAGTCTTTATTTATTCCTCATAGTTTTGCTCAATACCAAAAGCAGACACACCAGAAATCTCCTGAGGGGAAAAAAATGCACTTTTGTAATTCACAACTTCATTTTGAAGGATCAAAAAATGTGAATGAAAGAAATGTAGATGTGAAATCAATCTTCAAGTCAACTCAATACAGTAATATGCTTCACATTTCTATAGAAGTTGAAGTTCTTCCTTCATAATTACTCTGTAAAATACATTGTGTGTACTATCTTTGTAGGTATAGGTATGATTGCCTTTATTTGGTTGGGGAAGAAATGAGGTTGAGTGATATGCTAATGATCACACAGTTAAGTAATCTTTTTAGGATTTGAAATAAGGTTTTCCTACTGTAAACTAGTATTCTTTCCCCCATATCTTATTGTCTCTCACATCTTTTTTCTAAAAGGAAGGCTTAAATTTAATGTTGAGGCTAGTCTCATCATCAATGAGATTTAAAATGAGTACAATATAATAAAAATGACAATTCTACCTAAATTCATCTACTTATTCAGTGCTATTCCAATTAAAGTACCAACAAATTTTATTAAACTAGAAAAAAATAATTTTAAAATTCATTTGGAACAATAAAAGTCTGCCCAGTCAATTTTACCAGGGTGTGGCAGCTATGCATGTTACAGTTTTTTTGAAGCCACAGGTGCGAGTTGGGTTAGAGATGGACCCCAAAGATGAATAAGCAGCCCTGAAAAGGGCCCTCCCACCAGAGATGGTAGTTCTTCTTGAATACCCCATACACTACAATGTAATATACAGGAGTAAATAACAAGTCACTGCCTGTTTAATAAATGCAAAGATCCAAGTTTTAGGGACAAAAACTTATGATACATTAAAAATTGCTGGGAAAACTGGAAAGCAGTCTGACAGAAACTGTCAGATTGACATCTTACATTATTTACCAAGATCAGATCAAAATGGATGGAACACCTAGACATTAAAAAAAAAAACTCATAAACAATTGAGAACACTGAAAATATTATCCATCAAATTTATGGATAAGAGAAGAATTTGTGAATTATCAAAAGATAGTGGAAAGATCTGTTCAAGTGATTTGTGGTATCACCTGAAAGAATTTAGGACTCAGGTCTTCTCCAAATCAAGTAAATGCATTTACTGAGATTTACATGTCTTGTAATGTAGTCAGCACCATTTACTCTATAAAAAACCTTGTCTTGCTTGGCTGAACTACTTGTTGTTCTAGTGAGACCCACGAGCAATGATTTCTGTGGGCTTGGGGCAACAATTAGAATCTCTTGATGATTAAGGATTTCTGTGGGTTTTGACCTGAGGACAATAATTAGAATCCTATCAATAGTCCTGGGGGATATTAAATGGATTATTTTGATTACATTAAATAAAAAATGGTTTGTACAAATAAAGCCAATGTAGTCAGGATTAGAAGAAAAGCAGAAAATTATGGGGAAATTTTTATAGCCAATTTCTTGGATAAAGTCCTTTTAGCTCAAATATATAGAAAACTGAGTCAAATTTGCAAGAGTATGTCATTCTCTAATTGATAAATGGTGAAAGTATATAAAGAGGCAATTTTTAGAAGAAATCAAAGCTAAATATAGTCATATGAAAAATTCTCTCTAACGCATTATTGTTGGAGGTAAAATGACATAGCTAAAATGGGCAGCTGGATGGCACAATGGATAAAATGCCAGGCCTGCAGTCAGGAACTCATCTTGTCTTTTTTTTTTTTTTTTTTTTTCCTGAGGCTGGGGTTAAGTGATTTGCCCAGGGTCACACAGCTAGGAAGTGTTAAGTGTGTGAGACCAGATTTGAACTCGGGTCCTCCTGAATTCAAGGCTGGTTCTCTATCCACTGAGCCACTTACCTGCCCCCTTAGGGACTCATCTTCAAATTTGGCCTCAGATACTTACAAAATGTGTGATCCTGAGCAACTCACTTAATCTCTCACTGCCTCAGTTTTCTCACCTGTAAAATGAGCTAAAATATGTATTCTTCCCCTTCATGCACACATCTCTGAAATCTATACACCTTTTAATTGATTTATTTAATTACAATTAATTAAAATCAGTTGTTCTGTTGATCCTTTGGGTTCTAACACATATGGATATGTATGCATAAACACAAACAGAGCAACGCTGAAGGCTTCTCATAGACACATTGGAATGTTACATGAACTGACCTCCTTAGGCTACCTTGTAAAAAAACAGCATTGAAAGTGAAGAGAAAAATTGACTGCAAAAACTGAAGAACATAGAGAACAGCTTAAATGAAAACACTAAGACTGCAACAAAGTTCTAAAAATTCATCAGGAGTAAAGAATGACCAACAAAAAAATGTTTAAAATAATCTCTTCCAGTCAATCTAACAGTGGTCCTCAAACTTTTTAAATAGGGGGCCAGTTCACTGCCCCTCAGACTGTGGGAGGGCCGGACTATAGTAAAAACAAAAACTCACACTCTGTCTCCGCCCCTCAGCCCATTTGCCATAACTCGGCAGGCCGAATAAGCATTCTTAGCTTCCCCCCCCCCCCCAGCCCCTGCATCTGGCCCGTGGGCTGTAGTTTGAGAACTCCTGCAACTTAAAGTGCTATGGAAATGCTAGGTATAGAAAGGAAAAAACTAGCATCAAACCATCCAGGAGAAAGACCCAGAAGCCAGGAATTCCAGAAGAGAGGAAAGAGGTTTTAACCATTTGGCTAAAAAACAGCAACAGTATCCAGACTACAGAGGGAGTAAAACCAATCAGGATCTGCTTATCTTCTCTAAGAGTAATAGAGAGAAGAGGACTCTGGGATGATCCCAGAGAAGATAAAAAAAATTCCAAGCTCTCCAGATTTCCTCCACACAAAAAAAGACAAAATTGAGCCTCTAGTCAAATGAAAAGCCACGTTGGGGCAGAATAAGTGTCCTCCAAACACATCTAGGATAGTTCCACTGTACCAGCAAGCTGCAAGTGCGGGGCTAGCTAGTTTGGAAAGTGGCCTCTAATTTCCCAGATAGTATGGGAAGTTGGGTGACAAAGCCTTCAAGATTGAGGGCACCTTTGAAAATAAGAGACACCAGGTCCAGCTGTGCTGCTGAGACATAGTCAAGGTAAGAAGAAACCAACATATAAAGCAGTGGGGCAGGGATGCTGTGGGCTGCAGGCACTTATAGGAAAGTAGAATTCTTGATTTGAGGAGAACTGAACAAAGGATCTAAGGCCAGAAGCACCATCTCCCATATCCCAAGACTAGAAGTGATTGCACTAGAAATTTGCAACAAAATGAGCAAGCAAAGGAGAAAGAAAAGTTACTATGGGAATAGAAAAGACCAGGGTTCATCTTCAGAGGAGGATACTGAAGCAAAAACAAAACAAAACAAAACACCTCTCCTACTCCTAAAGAATAATGTTAAATGGTCACCTGCCCAAAATGAAATCGTAGAAAAACTCAAAAAACTTTTAAGATCAACTGAAAGAGATTAAAGAAAAAAACCTTTTTAAAAAAATGAGAACAATCCAAGAAAAACAAGATTATCAAAAGAAAATCAACTAAGTAGAAAATGAAGAGATCTAGAATCTTAAAGAAGAAAATGACTCCTTGAAAGAAATATTTTGATGAAAATCTTTGAAACACAAACACCTTTGAAAGGTGATTACATTTAAATAATTAGAAAGGACTAATAAATTAGAAAGGACTAAAATAAATTAGTAAGGATTAGAAAGGACAAAGTGTTTTCATTTTAATAGGGAAACCTAACTTTAGGGATGAATTTATTTCATAGCAGGGACTTTTAATCTAGTGATACTTCCAAGAGGCATATATCCCCCCAAGAGATCAAATAAAGAGGGAAAGGGCCTATATGTACAAAATATTTCTATCTACTCTTTTCTTATTAAAAAAAATTGGAAATAAAGGGGAATACCCCTCTATTAGGGAATGGCTGAACAAATTATAATTTGTCTATGTAATGGAATAATATTATAGCATAAGAAATGACAAATATGTACAGCTTCAGAAAAACCTGGAAAGACTTATATGAACTAGAATAGAAAAGAATAGAATCAGAAGATGAATTTATAATAATCACATTATGAATATAATAATCACTGGCAAGGTACTGGTTGGGATTTGTAGTTTTTCCCAATCTGGGAAGAGTGAAAACTGACTGGAGATTAACTCTTAGATGGAAAAGGGGAGATCTTTTATGTACTGTGAACAATGGGAAGGTTTGAAGAACTTAAAAGAAAATGAGAGAAAATGGAGAATAGCAGTTATCACACTGTGAATTTCCTTCTACAAGATAATGAGAAGTAAAGCAATGAAATATTTGATTATGTTTCCTTATTACGTGTGTTCACCCTGGTCGAAAGAACTCTGAGAAGAAAAAAACAAACAAAAGAAATCTCCAAAATAGCTACAATGAACAATCCCTGTCTTACCTCTGCTTATTTCTGCTTAATTATATTTTTTCAAGAATACATTTGCTGCATTTATTATTATTTCTCATGCGCATCTGAGATTGACCCTGTCATTATGTCTCCTTGTTAGGATTACTAGGTGAGAACTCATGGTACCCCTTTGTTTGTTTGCATGTTTGCAACATGAAGGTACACATTGAGTCATTGAGAGAGTAATCTTTCCTAGGGCTGGGATGGTGCCTCAACCCACCTACCCCTGGCCCATTGTTTAGAAAGTATTTGCTCTCTAATGGCATCATAAAGAAAAGTCATTTTATTCTTATATTTACAAGTGCAGAATTTATACAAACTGGAGACAAATTTTACAAATTTACAAAGTCCATGGACTTTTGTCTATGTAATTAGATGTTAATTAAAGAAAAAATATCTTTGAAAGGAACCTTCTCCATTTCTCTCTATATATCTCTTTTTATTTTTGACTTAATTTTTCTTGAGGGTTTTAATTTTCATTAGGGTGAGAGATCTATGTTTTCTTTCACAACTTGACTTTTATAAAATGTTTTACATAACTTCACATGCAGTTTCTTAATTGTGGGTGGGGATAAGGGAGAGAATACAGAGCTCAAAAATCTTAAAAAAAGTGAAAAAAATTGTTTTGAATGTAACTGGGGAAAATATTAAATTTTAAAAAAAAGAAAGAAAGGAACTTTAATCCATGCAATTATTCGAGAGGACAGGTGATGAAGCATGAGAGAAAGGTCAGATACAGACATTTTCAGATCCAGCCAATGTGGTGATTTGCTTTACTTATCTATTCATGGTTGCTATGCGGCATTCCTTTCTATTACTTTTCCCTGTTAGAAAAAAATGAGATGAAAAGAAGAAGAGCACTAGGGATAGAATTGCCCCACAAAAGGAAGAGAACAAAAGAAAATAAATGAGAGTCACTGAAGCATTTTTTAAATGCACAGAAAAGAATAGAAAGAAGACTAAAAGGAATGCCAACAAGTAAAACAACTTCAGAATTACAGTTCAATTTATTACATATTTTAAATCAAAAGTGAGATACATATAAAAGTGATTTTGCAAGATCCATCTGTTTACTATGCATGTGGAAAAATTCTGTTCTTTTGTATATGGAAATATTTGGGGTTTTTTGGTTTTTAAATTCACATTTAAAAAAAAAACAAAGAAGAAGAAATTAATATAAATATTGAAAGAAAAAGGCCAGCACTTACAAATTTAAAAAAAAAAAACTTTTTCCAAAAATGCAGAATAGGACAAAGGGGAGGATACTTGAAGGAATTAACAAGTGGTTCCAGGAGATTCACTTCCCTGGGGTGAGAAAATGGAAGGAGAAAAAAAAGAAAAAGAGGATTTATTCTCTTTCTTCAGGCTTGTTCTTGGTCAGCAACGAGTTAGTTAGTCACATTTATTCATCTCAATTCTTAGCAAAATTCTCTGATCTGCCCATCTCTCTTCCAGCTCATAATGGCATTTTCTGTGCCTATTAATCTCCTACTTGTTATGGCTTCTCTTGTCTTGCCTACAAGCTCCTGAATCTCAAGGTTGGAGTTCTCTGGGGCAAATCCACAATTTAGAAAACTGAGATAACCCACTACAGAGAGTGCCTGAAAAACCTGTCCCAAGTCTTAGGAATCACTTATCCCAGGTGAAACCAAAGTGAAGTTATTGGATCCTTTTCCATCAGTTAAAAAAACAAAACAATTGCACTTGCTTTGCACCATACCTGAGCTTGAGGAGCAGTGATAGGACTATTGAGTTATGAAAGATTAGGATGCAAAGAGGTCTAGTAATGTAGTATTTTTAATAGAATCAGGATTAGGATCTGTGTTAAAGACAGTATAAGGGAAAGCATTAAGATTAGGCTTAGAGTGAGTATGGTGGGAGGTAGGGAAATTTTGAGATTAAGCTTCTATGGCTTTAGATGAGAATGCATGATAGGATTCAACCAGTAGTCATATCTTTTTATTCTTTTATGCTTTTTTAAAATTATATTTTAAATGAAATTGACTCCTCACTTTGGGGTAAGATGAAGAAAAAGGCATTTATTTAATCTACTATATAATGTATTTTCCACTGGCTATTGATTTCAGGTATCAGATATATGCTCTACACTTACAAAATCTTTCAAGAGATATAGAAAATATCACTGATGGAAACTTCTTTTCAACTACTAGGATATCAGGTAATAGTCAATAGTATGAAAATGTATAAGAAATAACAGCAAGGGACTATTGAATGTGGCAATTTATAATTTATTTACATTCACTATGCTTGGCTGTCTATATGTAGAATACTTGAAACTAAAGACACATTTATCACTCATCATTTTATCACTTAAAATAGTAATTCTTAGCATGGGATCTATAAACTTTGAAATTCTTTTGATAATTGTAATTTCAGTATAACTCTGTCCTTTGTAATCTCATGTATTTTATATTATGCATTTAAACATTCTGAATCAACATTTATAGATTTCACCAGACTGCTAAACAATAACAACAAAAAAAGCAAGCATGAATCCATGTTTAGAGAAAAAATCCTCTAGCTATAGAAAGAAATATTAAGAGGGCATTAATGTGAGTTCTTCATGAAATGGGAAGAGGCAAAATCCAAGAAACTAACTTACACTGTTAAGCATTTGTCTTAAATGTCTGACTTGCCTCAATAATGTAATTATTGGCTTAAAATGGGAAATTATTCATTTTCACTGAACCCTTTCCTCCAGAGGCAAAGGAATTTTTTTTAAAGAAAAGAATAAGGGAAAAAAGAAAATTGAGCAGCTACCTTATCTTCATCCCTCTGAGTTCAGGCCTTCACACTTTTAATCAGAATTGCAGCTGATCACATTCTTGTGTAAATATTTATTTTATATTATGAATGAACCCAAATAAATGGTTGATAAATATTTTCTATATTAATTAGGATGAATTACCAGATTATTTGGATGAATAACCACCTGGATCAGATTAGGAAACTAGTAATGCTTTTGTATTTATAAGCATGTCTCTTAACTAACCTTAAAATTTACTGAGGCTAATATCTAAATAAGATATCTTGTTTCCTTCAGGGATAATTTTGCTTTCCTTCTAGTTCACCTTACTTCTAACTATTCCTTACCTGTATATATGGCAAGAAAATGATATATCACCATATATCCAAATAAAATCTGATGGGCTACAATGGGATAGAGTACATCAATACTGTCGTGAGAATCTTGAAATACTGACCAAGATAATCTTATATATAACATATATATAATGACAAAGCAGTGATAGTGTACCCCCTTAAAGGCTCCCTAGAGATATCTTTGCCCCAATATTATAGGAGCTATTTCCCCAATAGTGATTTTAACTTCTGTATTAGCTATAGTTTACATTAAACTACTGGAGGAATATAATGTAATTAAAGTTTACATTAAACTACTTAACAAGCATACTACCAACAAGAATATTTTAAATACAAAACCAATCTGATAATTTATCTTTAATTTATTATGATTTGTGACTTATCATTTACTGTGATTGGTTTCCAATGCATTTCAACACCATTTTTGCTTGACAAAATGTATCTTTATATGTTTTACACTATTATATATGTATGTGTGTGTATGTAGGTATATACATATCTCTTCTATGAAGTGGCTAGAAACTAGACTCAGGGACTAGAAGACATGGACTCAAATTCTATCATATATGTATGTATGTGTGTATATATATGTATACATGTATACATTTTATATATATAAGAGCTGTGTAACTCTTGTTTAACCTCAAGGTACCTCTGTTATTGTTATTGCATTTGTTTGGTTATATCCAACTCTTTGTGTCTCCATTTCTCTTTGCCAGAGAAAGGAAAAACCCTGGTACAGAGGTCCCAGGAAAAATTTCTAAGAGTGGAAAGTCCCTAGCTCCTCAAGTAGTTCGCCCAAGAAATCTCCTTCCCTCTTCCCATCAATGATTCCATCCTTCTTACCAGATTCTGACTTGGAACACTAAAGGTCAAGAATAGAAGAAAATATAATATGGGAATATAATGTGGGAAGGAGGAAGGGGAAAAGGATGCCCTACCCTTTCTCTGGAAATGTTTGTAGATTAATATAGATCCAATTTCTAATGCTAAGCATTTTTTTCCTTCCTAACTATTTTGTGTTTACACTTCAGCTTTTCTCTGAGGGTAAACAGGTCAATACTCCCATACATACTCACTCTATATTTCATTCTTCCTTCATCAAACTCTATGATCGCTTATATATAAAGACAAGGCAATGATACTGTAGCCCTGAAAGGCTCCCTATATCTTATTCCAATATTATAGGAGTTATTTCCCCAGTAGTCACTTTAATCCCTGGATTAGCTACAATTTACATTAAACTACCTCAGGAATGTAATGTAGTTACAATTTACATTAAACTACTTACCAAGCAGGCAACCAACAGGAGAAAGGAGACAGATGAATACTTGAAATATAAGGTAAATATATAATAAGAAATTCATAAGAGGCTGTTGTAATTAAGAAAATAGAAAAATCATTTCTTCCAGGAGAAATTAGGAAAAACTTCTTGGAAGAGATAGCATTCAAGCTGAGTCTTAAAGGTAGTTGTGAATTACACTGAACTTCTATGAGGTTTTAGTGTGTGTGGAGGGGAAAAGTGGAATCATACCAGGCAAATGAGTGACCATGAAGAAAAGCAGAGAAGTAGATATGGTTAAGGGCAGTAGAACTAACATGGGATCCAGTTTGATGGAAGGGATATATTATTTGACCCTGAACAAGGACCACTTTTTGTGCTTTAAACCAGTGGTTCTCAAAGTGTAGTCTAGAGACCCTTTCAGAGAGTCTGCCAATTCAAAATCAGTTTTTATTTCCAATATGATAAATATCTATAAATGTAACCCACATAAACAAAAAAACTCTTTGGACAGATCCTCAATAATTATTAATAGTATAAAGATACAAAGAACAAAAATTTGAGACTATAACTAAGACTATAAGTTATAAAAAATAAAGTTCCTTACCCAGGAATTCCCCATACTAGTTAAATCAAAGAACCATTGTCTATCCTATGACTGCCTTCAGGATTTGAAACATCCCACCATCTCATGGAATTTAGCACAGAAGTCCCAGAACATGACACTGCTAAAACAATCCCATTGGTCAGTTCCTCTGTGATGCTGCCCTGTGTATCAGAAGGTCTCTCTGCTGCTGGCATCCTTTTCATTCATCTCTAAATAAGAAATAAACCACTCAACATAAGATTTTTTTTCTTGCAAAGAAAGGGAAACTGAAAATTTCACTCAGCAAAGGAATTAATGATCTCATTTATGGTTCAGATTTGAATCTGGACAGCAAAATGAAAAAGAAATCTTTTCTCTTCAGTGATTCCCGTTATTATTGACTATAAGTCAAATGGACATTGGAGGACTCAGGTCTGAAATGACTTAAATCAGGATAATTCTAGTGGGTAACTAGATCAGGATAGCTCGTAACCAACATTGAAGAAATTAGTTGAGTAGTTCCATATTGGTGGTTTCAATATGTTTTCATAGGCATTCTGCTACAAACCACACATACAGATTAACCTTAAAGCAGTGAAAAGCCAACAGAGTGGGCCTTTAAAACAACTGGATGGGTCTTCCAAGGATGGCTCATTCTTCAAGTTCATCATCAACAGAAAAGAATCTTTTCACAATAACTCAACTGGGGAAGTTTGATATTTTTATCTCTGTTTTACAGATGAGGAATCTAAGATTGGTTAATGACTTGTCCATAGTCATGCAACTACTTAGTATCAGAGGAAAGATTTGAACCCAGATATCTCCTAAATTCAATCACTCTTCCCATTGAACCATACTGTTTAAAATAAATTTAACATTTGTTTCATAGTCTTCCTCTCTACCCTATTTCTTGCCACCATTCTCTGTGGTTTTAGTATTTAACATCATTTATCAATTCCTCAGCTTTCTTCATTTCAACTTACTTTACAGACCTCACTACCTCTCAGAACCCTACCTCCAAATCCAGAACTTTGAAATTTCTCTCTTAGACAACAATCTAGGTTTGAGATTAGTAGAGCAAGAGAACTGATAATATTAAGTCCCCTTTTTAAGTCAGACCAAGGTGAAGGACAGTGTTCAAGTTTAGGTAAGATAAAAATTGTTATGTGCTTAGCAAAGTACCCAACACATAGTAAACATTATAAAAATGATACTGAAAATAATAAGGGGATACATTTTAGAAAAGATTTAGGAAAATCTAGATCAAGCAAGATGGTAAAGGGCCTTGAATTTATGCTATGTAAAAAAAAAAGTTTGAATGAATTAAGGTTGTTGAGCCTTGATAAAAGGTCTATAGGGGTAACATAGAATAAGATGATTGAACAAAAGTAACTCTCTTATTGGCACATAGTTGTTTATATGTTTTCTTTCCCGAATAGAAAGTGAGGTCCTTGACAGAAGAAATTATTTTTACCTCTCTTGATATCCCCAGAATTTAGCACATTGTCTGATTTACAGTAAGTACTTAGCAAATGCTTGTGGAATTGGTGACTTTACAACAACCCTGTGAAGTCAGTAGAACAGATAGAATTATTTCCATTTTATAGAGAACATGTATTCAAATAAATTTTATATTATCCAAAATCCCATACAAGCAGAAAATCACTGAGCCAGGACTCAAACCTAAGTTCAATGTTTTTTCTTTCAACATAGTGACATTATAGAATAATGTAGAGGCTGTGAATATATATGAATTCTTCAAAAAAATTGATGATAAAGACAAGGGGAGATGATAGTCATTCTAGCAGCTAATAGAGTAGAAAAAACATAATAAAATAATATAATTTAATGGCCTTGTAAATAGAGAAGTAATCAAAGAAGAGAAATTATTATGTGTGGAAGAGAAAATAATTCATCAGAAAAATATATTAGAGAAAGGAATAAAGAACATACTTATCCTCAGTAAAGAAGGAGTGGAGAGTAGATGAAAAATTCAGGGAAAAAATGAGGTGAAAGGAAGAGAAACTATGGGACCTTGAGTTGGGTGGGCTTAA
This sequence comes from Sminthopsis crassicaudata, assembly GCF_048593235.1. Lineage (NCBI taxonomy): Eukaryota > Metazoa > Chordata > Mammalia > Dasyuromorphia > Dasyuridae > Sminthopsis > Sminthopsis crassicaudata. Next base: position 131,521,085 of record NC_133620.1, read on the forward strand.
TCTTTGTGTTAAAATGAGAAGTAAGGTCATATCTTAAGAATGAGGTGGGTAGGAGTGGAGGAGGGCTGGGAGGTTGAAGGGAATGGGAAAAGCATGTAACAGCTGCAGTAGGGGATGGGGTAGAATACCATCAAAAAAGAAGCAGAATATTTTCATCAGCCTTAAGGGCATTTTGAGGTTAAGTAGCATGAATCTGCAATAGATTCGATAAGCAAGGTTTTTAGAATTTTTCCAGCAATTACTTCATAGCCCAAGCGTGGGAGCAGAGAGCATGGATGGTAGAAGTTAAAAATCTCATAACAGAATTGATCTATTTTGCTTTACTATATCTTTCAATAATTAGGATGTAACCTCCTTGAGGATAAGGATTGTTTTATTCTTTGTAATGACGTAGTGGATTGAGTGCTGTAAGGTGGAGTCAAAAAGAACTGGTTTCAGATGTTTACCAGCTTTATGACCTTGCTTCATCTCCCTGCACAATAGTTTTCTTGCCTATAACATGAAGGAATTGACATCGATGTTCTCCGAGATACTTTCTGACTTTATCTGTAAAGCTATGGGCGTTGGATTTGAAGTCAGAGCCATGGATTAAATTCCTGCCTTTGATGTTGTCTATCATGGGACCCTGAACAAGTCACTTAAAATCTGGGACTTGAATTTATCTGTATAATAAAGGGGTAAGATTAGATGGCCTCTTCCTAAGCTCTGGAATTTTGAACTTATGGTTCTCTGCTATAAAATTATAGAGAACAGAAAAAAAGAGAGCAATTCAATTAGAGATCTAAATTATAATAGAAAATAATATTGAAAAATAGATCAATGGAGAGCGATTTGGAATTATGCCCAAAGGGCTATCAAACTGTGCAGACCCTTTGATCCAGCAGTATGCTTACTGGGCCTGTATCCCAAAGAGATCATAAAAAAATAAGGGAAAAGAAGCTATGTTTGCAAAAATGTTTGTAGCAGCTCCTTTTGTAGTGACAAGAAACTGGAAACTGAGTGGATGCCCATCAGTTGGAAAATGAATAAGTAATGACATATCAATGTTATTGAATATTATTGTTCTATAAGAAATGATTAGCAGGATGATTTCAGAGAAGCCTGGAGAGACTTATGTGAACTTATGGTAATTGAAGTGAGTGGAACCAGGAGATCATTATACACAGCAACAGCAAAGTTATATGATGATCAATTCTAACAGACGTGGCTTTTTTTCAACTGCAAAGTGATTTAGACCAGTTTCAATGGTCTTGTGATGAAGAGAGCCATCTGAACCCAGAGAAAGGATTGTGGGGATTGAGTATGGATCAAAACATAGTATTTTCACTTTTTATTGTTAACTTGCATTTTGTTTTCTTTCTCGTTTTTTTTCTTTTTGATCTGATTTTTCTTGTGTAGCATGATACTTGTGGGAATATGTATAGAGGAATTGCACACATTTAGCATATATTGGATTACATGCTGTCTAGTGGAGGAGTGGGGGGAAGAGAGGAAAAAGAAATTTGGAACACAAGAATTTACAAGGGTTAATGTTGAAAATTATTTACTCAGCTGTTTTGAAAATAAAAAGCTTTAATAAAAAAATAAATACCTTAGAACATGAAAAAAGAAAAAAGAAAAACACATCAATGGAATCCCCAAAAGATTAAAAATAAAAAATCAAATGAAAAGAACCTACATGTAAGAAACAATTATAGCAGGTCTTTTTGTAGCATCGAAGAATTGGACATTGAAGGGGTGCCAACCATTTGGGGAATGGCTGAACAAGTTGTGGTATCTAATTATAATAGAATATTACTGTGCTATAAGAAAGCAGAGCAGAATAGTCTCAGAAAAATCTGAAAAGACTTGCATGACCTGATGCAAAATAAACTAAACAGAACCAAGAGAACATTTTATACAGGAACAGAAATATTGTGTAATAATCAATTATAAATGGCTTTGCTATTCTCAGCAATGCTGTTATCAAAGACAATCCCAAAAGATTTATGATGAAAAATGCTGTTTACCTCCAGAAAAAAAAAACTGATGGAGGCTGAATGAAAATCAAAGTAAACTTTATTTTTCTTGAAGTATTCTTTTTTTTTCACAACATGACTAATATGGAAAAATATTTTCTCTGACTACATATATCTAATTGCTAGCCTTCTCAATGCAGGGGAGAGAGAGGGAGGAAGAGAGAGATTTTAGAACTTAAAAATCTTTTAAATGAATGTTGAAAATTGTTTTTACATGTAACTGGGAAAAATGAAATATTAACTAATTTTTTAAAAAGAAAAATAGATCAATGCACTGATCAATTGATGTCAGGTGATTGACAGGAAAGTATATCTTCTTCCTCTTGAAAGAAAGGTAGTATAACATAGATGTGGTTATGGATAATGTGTTTGTTTTATTTAGCATAGTAATTACAAAATGATAGTCATATTAAAGGAAGGATTTTGTGTGTGGTTCAGGAATTTTTCAATTATGTCCAACTATTTATGATTTCATTTGGAGTTTTCTTGGCAAACATACTGGAGTGATTTGCCATTTCCTTCTCCAACTGATTTGACAGATGAGGAAATGGAGGCAAACAAGGTTAAGTGACTTGCCCAGGATTACACATAAGTAATTACTTAACACTAAAAAAAAACCACTAATAAGTGTTAATAATATTAATAATAATAAATGAATAAGGCTTTGAATTCAGGAAGATGAGTTTTCTTGACTACAAATTGGCATTTTATTCATTAAACCACCTAGCTGTCCTAGAAAGCATTAAGAAAATGGTAGTATTTATAACATTATTATGTTACAACTATGATATATCATCAACTTAATACATATTATATTATAAATAGCAACACTTATATGAATTTAAAAATCAATCACCAGGCATTTATCTAAAAAGCATAGTTTATTAAAAAATGAAGCTTTTTAAAAATTGGTAACTTTTGTTTCTATATCATATTCTTCTCATATCAATCTTTTCTTGTTTAAAAAAAATAAGAAAGAGAAAAGAAAAGAAAAAAATTCAGCAAAATAAATCAGTGTGCTGTCTGTATATGATATCATATGGAACATTCCATGGCTACACTCTCTCCTATCTCTCCAATGAATGGAAGTGTATTTTCTCATCTCTTCTCTGGAACCAAAGTTGGTCATTACAATTATAGTCTTTAGTTTTGCTTTATTTTTTGGCATTTAATGTACGTATATATGTATGTAGATAGGTATATATACACTCAAATCATTTGTGTGTGTGTGTGTGTGTGTGTGTGTGTGTGTGTGTGGGTTTAGTGCTTCAGTGGTTCTCTGCTTACTTTGCTCCTATCAGTTTAAATACAGCTTTGCCCAAAAAACACGTTAGCATTCTACTCTGCAGTCTGGCTGAAATTCTGGTGCCACTCAGAATTAGACAATATTTCTGTGTCTGAAAGTGGGAAGAGTATAAAGGAAATGGTCACCTCCCTAGCTCTGCACTTTATGGCTCTGTGAATGAAGATTAAAACTGATCTTCTAGGAAAATATTTGTTTTTTGGGATGTACATATTGTCCCCTGATATGGTTCTATTGGCTAAAATTCCCAAATCTTTTTCTTATAAATTTTCTATAAATCAAATTTCTATAAATGTCTAGTCATACCTTCTTCAAACTGGACTTGTGCAATAATTTTTAAGCCTAATAGTAGTACTTTACATTTATGCTTATTTTCACCTTTAATTCTAATCAATCAAGTTGTAAAAAATTCTATGATCCAGCTTTCCCTCCCAGCTTTGTGCCATCAACCAATTGAATAAGCTTGTCATATATGCCTTCATAGAAGTTATCTCATAAAAAATAGTGAAAAAATGCCAAACATCCAAGAGAACAAATAGACTCTTTGTTGGATATTTATATAGATCCCAAAGATACTCCACTAGAAACATCCTTTCAGAAAATTATTATTCTTTGGGTTTGCTCATTGAATTAATTCAAACTATAGGTGATTGTTCTATCATCTAACCCATATCTTTCCAATTACAAAGAAATATTTTCAAACACCTTCCTAAAATCAAGATATGTTGTGCTCATGTTTTACTGATCTAATTGTTAAGAAACTCTTTAAGGGTATTAGGCCACTTGCACAGTGGATAGAGCACTGACCTTGGAGTCAGGAGTACCTGAATTCAAATATGGCCATAGACAATTGACATTTACTAATGGTATGGCCCTGGATAAATTATTTAATCCTGACTGACTCAACAACAACAATAATAGCAACAAAAACAAAACAGAAAAGCTAAATCCTGCTTTTTGTGGTGGCAAAGAATTGAGGGAATGCCCATCAATTGAGGGAATGGTTAACAAATTGTGGTACATGATTGTAACAGAATATTATTGTGCTGTAAAATGATGAGCAGGCATATTTCAGAAAAACCTGGAAAGATTTATAAGAACTGATGCTGAATGAAGTAAGCAGAACCAGGAGAGCATGTACACAGTTAACAGTAACATTTTTATGATCAACTATGATTAACTTAGCTCTTCTCAGCAAGACAGTTCCAAAAGACTCATGATGGAAAATGCTGTCAACATCCAGAAAAGAACTGATGGAGTCTAAATACAGGTCAAAGCATACAATTTTCACTTTTTAATTTTTTTTTGGTTTTGTAGTTTTTTTTTAATTCTGTTTCTTCTTTCAAAACCTGATTAATGTCAAATCATGTTTCACATTATTGCATATGTATAATCTATATCAGATTGCTTGCTGTTTTGGGGAGGAGGTTGAGAGGGAGGGAGAGAAGAAAAAAATGTGAAACTCAAAATCTTTCAAAAAACGAATGTTGAAAAATTTTATATGTAATTGGAAAAATAAAATACTCTTAAATATAAAAAGGAATCTTTCTTAAAAAAAGAAAAATGAGTTTAACTTGACCAAAGTTGTTTGTGACAAAGTTATCACTTGCTCTGTGATCACAGTTCCCTTTTTTTATTCTGAACTTAAGAAATGAAGCACGCATTTCTACAACATAGTAAAATAGAAAAGAAATATACCTTTTACTTTCTTTTTAAAAGTTTTATTGGTATGTTTTGCTTTTACATTACAAATATTTACAGACTACTCCCACTTTATGAGATGATTCATAATAAAATAAAGCAGGCAAGTAAACTATACAGTAAGAAAACAATGACCTCAACTGAAAGTGTACATAACATTCTTCATTTGTAGCACTCTTTGCCCAACCTTTCTATTTCAATTATTTTTTAAAGTGAACAGAAATCATTTTCTCCCCCATTCTATTGTAAAGAGAGACAGGGAAACCAAATTCTCTGTAACAAATTTGCATAGTCAAAGAAAACAAATATATGCATATAAAAGGAATATATTTTTTTCAACAGTTCATGGTACATTTACAAAGATTCACCATTTATTAGGACAAAACTTTTACAGTTATAAGCACAAAAGCAAAAATATTAAACTTGCCCTTTTCAGATCACAATGCAATAAAATTAAGTATAACAAAAAATTATACTTAATAAGGTACCACAGAAACATAAAGTAAAAATTAATAAGAGTAAATAACCTAATGTTAAAGAATGAGTAGGTTAAAGAACAAATCACAGAAACAATCAATAATTTCAGTAAACAGAATGACAATAATGAGTTTCCCTTTGTAAATGCTCACAAAGCTTTCCTTTAATAATGTTTTGGATCTTTGCCATGAGTCAAAATAAAACAAACTGGTTTATGGTTGAAAGAATCCATTTTGCTATTTTACAGTTTTTGTTTTGCATTTAATTTTATTGTGTGGGTTAAAAAGCTGATTTTTAAATATGAAACAGACCTCTGCACTTAGAGATCTATGTAAACTCAAAAACTGGTACTGCTTAACTGATATAAGGGAAAACACTTCTGGGGAGATTTTAGTAAGTAATTAGGTCACCTTAGCAAACAAACCACAGTGTTTTATACAAATGGGACTGATGAGCTCCATATTGCAACAGCATAGATGATTCAAAAGCTGGGCATTTCATTGTCTTAGAGACTATATGCTTTTTTGGATATACCAACCCCTTCATGAATAGAACCTATATATCAAACCATATTTAACTCATCCCAGGAAGCTTTGAAAGTAGGTCCTTTGAAATAAAAAATAGAAAGGCCCCAAACTTCTTGGGCCTATGAAACATCAGTTCATATCTTCTCACCTGGGGATACCCAAATAGGGCTATTGTTGACAACATATTTGTTGGCTAAGAACCATCTGGCAGAATGATCCCATCTATAGAGTCTGTTTTGACTCTTAAGACTTTGCCACCATAATTCAGATGCCTTCCTACTCTGAATCTTCCCTGACCTTCTAGAGCCTTTTCACACTGGAACATCCCACCCCCAAGTCAACTTAGTGTTTTCTCATATTGGAAGTTATTTCTGGTGCTTCTAGTTTGGTGATGGTCCCAGGCTTTATTCTACTCCCCTATGCTTCTCCAAACTTCACTACCATCCCCTGCACCACAGGTATCTTCTCTCTCCACACCCCTTTTTAGTTTCTTTTATATATTATCTTCCTACATTAGAATGTAAGTATCTTGAGGGTAGACTTTATGCTTGTATTTATATCCCATCCTTAAACTCTTAGCCCAGTGTCTGAAACACAGTAAACTTTTAATAAGTGTTTATTGGCTATAGGACCTAGCAAATGCATTATTAATTTTGAAAATCCTACCTTTTGTTACCTTAGAAGAGAAAGTAGAAGTGGGGCATTTGGGAAGAATGTACAAAAAAAAAAAACTGGATTAAATTTCTGGCACTTATTATGCAGATGAAACAATAGGCGACCTACTCTCTTTGGCAACTTGAAAATAACATTAAGGATTCTGTTGTCGACCCGCATAGACAGACAGATTATTTGTTTCCTTTTCTAACACTGACATACTTCTCTTGAATTTAGATGCATTTGCCACTATCCCTAAACATTCATTGCTAACATGGGCAAAAATATACAGGATGTGTAGGAGCAGAATGAATGCATTAAAGCAACACAGAGACAGTAAGGTCTTTATAAAAATATTTAGGTCAAGGGTAATGTATTTTATGGGGATAAGACAAGAATACCAGCCTAAGGTCCCAAACATCCATTTTTCATTAGCAAAATAATGAACCTCAAAAACCAAAATTGGAGATTCTTACCTGCCAATGCAATGTAAATTAGCATCATGGTTGCATGTGAGAGAAACACAGAGAGATCTTAAGAAATGGTTTTGGGATTGAGTTAAAGCTTTGTCCCTAAATCACATATTAACATTTTGCCCTGTAGTAAGGTCAAAAAATATAATTTATCTTCTCATACAGAAGAACAGATGGACTGTATATTAGATATAAATATATTTGATTACTGGGCACTCAGTTTCACTGAGATACAGGGAATAGATCTGGGTTCTACAAAGGTGCTCAGATTACTCACCTGTGTTATACAGAGGATTAATTGTTTGCTGTGCTTGTATTAAGTAGCAACAAGCAAGCTACAAATATTACAACAAATACATTCAGTTCGATAGGTTTCCAAGATTCACTGAACATACATCTCCCTGGGACAAAGTGCCTGGTTGGAAGTGCTCTCACAAAGTAAAGGTCTAGATGAAAGGCTGGTCAATTTGTAAAGTAAATTAACTGTCACCCTTTGACTTTTGGTCAAAAGTTTTGCAGAGCTCTAAACAGCCTGTCAGCAAAATTTTCAAGCAGTGCTGAGAAGAACAAAGGCAATAGCACTGCCTCCAGGAATAATGCCCACTGTAGATGACATTCTAGAGCATATTGGGGAATTTAACTTATTCCAGAAACAAACCTTTTTTATTTTGTCCCTGCTTTCTGTTACCTTCACCTCTATCTATGTGGGGATTGTTTTCCTGGGCTTCACTCCGGATCACCGCTGCTTGAATCCTGGCGTTTCAGAGTTAAGCAAGCGATGTGGCTGGAGTTTGGAAGAGGAACTGAATTACACAGTGCCGGGCCTGGGCTTACCAGGAGACACTTTTATCAGCCAATGCCGGAGATTTGATGTGGACTGGAACCAAACTGCTCTCAGCTGCACAGATCCATTAGCCAATTTTACCAGCAACAAGAGCCACATCCCTCTTACCACCTGTCAGGATGGCTGGGTATATGACACTCCAGGATCCTCCATTGTTACCGAGGTAAGTCCCGGCCAATTCCTCAAGAACTTGCTAAACAAAACATATGAACTGTCTGTTGGATATAAATATATTCAATTCCTGGTCAGTCAGATCATTGAAATTCAACTAATGCATCTGGGAAATATGAATGTGCTTAGATTACTCACCTGTGTAATGAGGAATAATTGTTTGGTGTGCTTATATTAAGTAGCAACAAAGTAGTTGTGAATGATATTACCACAAACACATTCAGCCCAATTAGCTTGTTTGGGGCATTTCCAAGTCATTGAATACACATCTCCCTGGAACAAAGTGTCCAGTTGGAAGTAACTGTCACAGAGTTAAAAGCTAAATGAAAGGCTAGAAATGGGACCAAATAAATGGTGATTTGTTTTCTTAAGATGACAGCTAACAAGTCGGGGTTTTTTGTTTGTTTGTTTGTTTTGAGAGATAGTTAAGTAACTTGCCCAAGATCACATAGTTAGTCTGAGGGTAAATTTGAATTCAGATCCTCTTGACCTCAGAGCCAATGGTCGACAATTAATTTTGATGCACCTTGATGTATTTGTTTTTAGAATTCAGCACTTGGGATAGCTTTAACTGTTAGGAAATATTTTCTTGATATCTTTCTACCAGTTGTTTCTACTTCTACCCAAGAAGATCCAACAGAATGTCTCATTCTTTTTCTTTTGCATTTGCTAACCCTTCAAATATTCAAAGTTAATTTTCAAATCCCCCTAAATCTTCTTCTTTTTCTTCTCCTTTTGGCAAAGAAATTGGGGTTAAGTGACTTGTCCACAGTAACACAGTCAGTGTGGGTTAAATGTCTTGAGGTCAAATTTGAATTAAGATCCTCCTGACTCCAGGACCAGTGCTCTATCTTTATAATTGTGGAAATATGTATAGAAGAATTGTATGGGTTTAACATATATTGGACTACTTGCCAATTAAGGAAGGAGGTGGAAGAAAGGGGGGGATTGGAACACAAGTTTTGCAAGGATTAATGCTGAAAAATTATCTATACATATGTTTTGAAAATAAAAAAGATTTAATAAAAAATAACAAAAAAGAAGAAAAAAAGGAAAGTATGATGAAAGAAAGATTTTACTTTATTGCCTTTAAGCCATACCAATTCAGTTTCACAAATATTGTGTATATATTTGCCAGAAGCTCAACTCTGTATGAAATGCTCTTATTTTTTTCATATTGGAGGTGGGATTTCTTTTTCATTATCTTCTAACTCATGATATGTCTCTACAGTTTAACCTGGTATGTGCTGATGCATGGAAACTGGACCTGTTTCAATCGATTGTGAATGTTGGATTTTTCATTGGTTCTGTGGGCATCGGTTACATAGCAGACAGGTATGTCTTCAATACCATAGGATTTAAATATGCATTATGAAATCCAATCCCAAAAAAAGAATTGATGTTTCTATTCTTTTGGAGAAATTGTATTTATGATTGCATTGGTATAGAGAATTCTTTGGAAGGAAAGAATCGTCTACCAATGAGGTCAGCGCCACCTCTAAAACTCACCATCTTACATTACAAGACTTAAAAATACAATTGAATGATCTGTACCACTGAGTTGAAGTGATTTGCCCAAGGTCACACAGCCAGTGTCTGAATCGGAGGCAGAACTCGAACCCAATGTATATTGAATAAGGATAACTCTGTTTATTAACAATTCTCTTGGTTTTAGTGTGTGTGTGTGTGTGTGTGTGTGTGTGTGTGTGTGTGTGTGTGATTCTCTGGCATTTTCAAGAGCTTCACTAGGTTTTGAAGGAAGAAATAATAACAAGAGAGTAAAAGGTCATAAAAAAATTTCACAATACTAAACATTTTTATCTTTATCTGTACTCCTTGAATTTCATGTTTCCTAATATCAAATAGTCTAACTACAAAACCATGGCCAAGTAAAAACACTTCACATTTTCCTGAGTTTAATACATTTTTTTCATGGCAAAGTATAGGGGAGAGAGCTTTGATCATTGACTTAGAATACTAAGATCAAGTCCTATTTCTTTTTCTACAAGGCTATTTCAATACTGGGGAGGTCAATTAAAGTCTTAAAGTCTTTATGCAACCATAAGGTGGAATTTATAACATTTGTACTACTTTTCCTACCAGGTTGTTGTGAGATAAATATTTTATAAATTTTTAAGTGCTAGATCAATGTAAATTAGTATAAGCAAAGTTATCATGTTATCTTCCCTTAGTTGCTTTAGAGATATCTAGATATCATTTTCCTTAGGGGGCAAAAAGAGTTATATTTTAAGCATTTGGGGAGCTATTTCTTCATTGGTTTTATTCCTTTTCATCAGTCCAATAACCTCCTTAGTTTTTCCCTTCTCTCTACTCAACTTCTCACCCAGCTAGCTGGAACTTACCCTTGCCCGCTAAAGACTCCTTGGGCAAGTGTTGTCTCAGTCTGCCAGAAAGAAGTATTTCCAAGATGACCCTCTGGGCCAGACACACATCAGATGTGTGATAGAATCTAGAATAAAGAGTGGGAGGAAAACATTTTCTGTCCCCTCAAGCAAAATGAAGAATCAGGACACCATAATTTCAACATTAACTGGGAAAATATGAAAAAGTTTCCTCCTAGAAGAGGAGCAAAATGAAATGTAGGCAATGTCGTACAAGCTCTACTGGCTTTTTGAATTTAAGAGAGCAAGCTAAACTGAAGAGAACAAATTATACACTGAAGAGAGCAACTTAAGATACTATTTCCTCCTTCCAATTATGTATTATTTTGGAACTATGGGATAATGGTAATGCAAATATGCTGATAGCAGGGATAAATGTCTGCTCTATAGGTTAAACATTCTCCTCTTCCTCCTCCTTCTCCTTCTCCTCCTTCTCCTTCCCTTCCTTCTCCTCCTTCTTTTCTCCTTCTCCTCCTTCTCTTTCTTTCTCATCTTCTTCCTCTACCTCCTCCTTCTCTTTTCCTCCTCCTCCTCCTTCTCCTCCTCTTCTTCCTCCTTCTCCTCCTCTTCTTCCTCCTCTTCTCCTTCTCCTCCTCCTCTTCTCTTTCTCCTCCTTTTTCTCCTCCTCCTCCTCCCCAAAGGCTACAGTAGACAGAATTTTGTTTTATGTACACACATTTTTATATAATTATATTCTCATAGAGTGCCTGTTTTGGTTTGTATTGTTTGCTCATAAGTGTGCTTGCATTTCTAAAGCCCTAAATTTCATGTTGTCCTCAAGTTGACCTCTGATCTCCTGCACTGATTTCATCCTGCTCTGTCCCCCTCCAGAAGCATCAAAATATTTGTCTGGCTTTCCATTCCATGTTGTAAAAGGTAATCCTATAGCACAATTCTTGCTAAAGTATTAATAGGTGACAGGGCTTAATGTGTTACTTCATTCAGAGAGATTTACAATTTAACAGAGGACTGACTAAAAGGAAAACAACATGGTAGATCAGAGAGGGAGATAATTTTAGCAAAGAGCATTCATATCATGTCATAATGGCCATTGCCTATACGCCCATTCCATCTCTGTTCACTTGGATGTTTAAAGAAGATAATGAATAATGTATGATTTTTCATATTAGGGGATAATAGAAGACAAGTTTGGAAATTAACTTCTACATCATTAGGAACCCATTAACAATTCTAGATCCAGAGTCCAACAATCAGTGTCTTGGCTTCCAAGAGTCTATTCACCAATTAATCACTTGCTGGCTAACAGAATTGGCCAGTCTCACAATTACCCCCACTTCCCACCCTCCACTTCTTTATCTGCAAAACGGAAGAGAGTGTTTTACTATCAGCATGATATGTGTGTGTTTGCTCCCCAATTTAGTTAATAGACTACTTACTTGGAGGCCCTCAGAGGTTTGATGTGATGTAAATGAGATAACAATTCTCATAGTCCATGAATTATATAGGACAGTCTGTATGTTCATGAGCTCCAAGCCCCAAAAAACTGTTTAATTACATACACAATTTTAGTGAGCATTTTTGATGGAATTTTCTCTCTCCCTTTCTCATGTGACTTATTATGCTGTTCAACTCATCATTCTTTTATTGTTTATTTATAATTGGGGCTCAGTACCCAGGGTCACACAGCTAGAAAGTGTTGAGTGTCTGAGATGAGATTTGAACTCAGGTCCTCCTGACTTCAGGGCTGGTGTTCTCTACACTGTACCATTTAGCTGCCCCATCTCATCATTCTTTTAAATAGGAGCTCTTAATCTGGGATAAGGAGATCCAGGAGTTTATATAGGGAAAGAAAAGCATCTTTATTTTTCTATCCCCTAACTGAAATTTAGCATTTCCTTTCATTTTAAATTTAAGCAACAAACTACAATAGTTAATACTACTGTATGACAGTGATTTCACTGGTTTAGGGATGTCCTGGGTAAGGAAATTCTCCTTACCGATGTGGTTAGCATCTTTTCTACAACTTCTAGTCTCCTAGAGAACTGACAAATTAAGAAATTGAGCCAAGATCACTCAGGTGATATGTGTCCAGGATGGGACTTGAAGATAGGTCTTTCTGCCTTTGAATCCAGTATTCTAACCAATAGACTTCATCTCTGCATTTTCCTTCACCCCATTTCCAGCACAGTACTTTACACACTTTATGTGTAATGCTTTAATAAGCATTAGTCAGATTCAACTAAATGGATTCTTCCCCTAACAGTTTGGGGAATTCTATTTTCTTGTAAACGTCCTAACAATTTTTTTTCTGTTCTCATCCTATTCCCCCATTTTTCCTGTTTTTGTGAAATTTGATCTAAAACATTAACATTTCAGTTTTTCATCTTCTTTATATCACATTGATACCATTTTCTGACTTAACCAGGTCATACAGTATTACCAATATAAAGGAACCTGATTTTTATATGGCAAAATTCCATGGAAACTCTTGTAGGGAAGCTTTCTGGTCTTTCATCCACTGATTTCTCTAAAAGAATAGGATTATAGAGCAGCATAAAGCTGAAAGAGACCTCATATTTAGTCCAATACATGATCCAATCCCCTCATTTTACGGATGAGAATAGTGAAGCCCAAAAATATTAAGTAATTTGCTTTAGATCACAACCATTTTTTTGCATCCACCTAATGCAAAAAATAAAAAATAAAAATGGAAAGGTAAGGAACATATTCCTGAATCATTAATTTTTTTTGCTTCAAGTTAATCTACGTGTATTATCAAGGCAAGATTAGAAGACGAAAGATCCAGTTAGATTCAATTGATCTGACCCACCTGTGAATGAAATATTCAGCATGTGTTTCTCAAACTTCTCAAGGGAAGAAATGCTTTCATTTTTGTCTTTATATTCTCTGGATTTGGCACAATATCTTCCTGAGTCTGTGACTTATGGAATGAAAGTCCTAATCACAAATAGTAGGAAAAGAAATTGACCAATAGTAGGAATAGAAACTGCTATTTAAATGAAAAGGGACAGCTAGGTGGTGTAGTGGATAGAATGGATAGATCCATCTTTCTGAGTCTAAATCCAGCCTCAGACATTAACTAGCTGTGTGATCCTGGGAAAATCTGTTCGCCTCAGTTTCCTCATCTGTAAAATGAGATGGAGAAGAAAATGGCAAACCACGTCAGGATCTCTGCCAAGAAAACCCCAAAAGGGGTCATAAAGAGTTGGAAACAATTGAAAAATGATTACACAACAAATTTAAATTAAAAGTCTTCTGTATAGTTTCCATTTGTATAATGGGTGGTCTTTTCAAAGTTTCAGTTTGCAAAGGAACAATCCTAGACATATGATGTTAATAAGCAACACTAATTAGCCCAATCCAGAACTTTTTTTAATGGAGTTGCCTGTAAGTCCAATCTGTTTTCCTGTTCAGTTCTGTAATTCCATTCCCTAAATCTTTGACCCGAAGCTGAGCAGGGATTAAACCAGGACTCTGGGTTCTGATATTACCTGGCACATATAAGAGAATTTTTTGGCTTCAGATTGTTATAAAGGAGTTGTAATCTGTGTCTGTAAAGGGAAGTATATTATGAAAAGTGGATCATATCTATTGCATAGAGTTGGCTTGAGATTCCTAATATCAATATGGCCCATATTATATAATTTAGTGGCTTCCTGAGCAAATACAGGGCTATAGCAAGACAAAGAACGGAAAATTTATGAAAATTGAAGAGTTTATCTTGGGGAGAATCATTCAAAGGTCACAATGAGACAAGAAAACTTCCCCTAGCCCTACATTCCATATTTTGGAGAGTTTTTATGTTCACCAATACCAGGCATTAAGTCAGAAAGAATACAGAAGGAGGCTTTGCCATCTGATACTCAAAACCAGAACTATGAATTCATCTCTGTATGAAACTCCCAGTTAAGAAACTCTTTTCACCAGAACAGTGATGGCTTTGCAAATTTTATTTTTAGAACTTCAACTAGAGACACTAAACAAGTACATGTCAGAGGCCAGACTTGAAATTAAGGCTTCTTGTCTCTAAAATTACCTCTCTACCTACTGCACTACACTGCCTTTTTCATAATCACAAAGAGTTCCTATCTTTCTCTACCACTATGAAGACAAAGCCAGTCTCCCTTTACACACACACATACAAACACATAAACATATATACACATACATACATTATATGCATTGTGTGTTTGTATATTTATCTATCTATAGATGTATCTATCTTCTTAAAGGGAAAGCTAAGTAGTGCAGATAAAGTAATGGGCTTGGAGTCAAAACAACTTTCTTTTTTTCAGGAAGATACATATTTATGAGTTCAAATCCAGTCTTAGCTATTTACTAGCTGTGTGAACTTGGACAAGTCATCAAACCCTGTTTGCCTCAGTTCTTCATCTGTAAAATGAGTTGGAGAAGTAAATCCAAACTAGTATCTTTGCCAAGAAAATCCCAAATAGGATCACGAAGAGTCAAACATGATTGAAAAATGACTTGACAGCAACTGTTGTCCATATTAAAAACACTCAGGATTTAGGGACCCATAGAATAATTTTCCCTAAAAGCCTCGCATCCCTCTTGGTGAGAGTTTTGATTTCAGGTTAAATTCTCAGAACTGGATTTTAGAATTAGAATTAATTTTGCTGTACACACTGTCCCACAAGGAGTCAGGGCTAAGGCAGACAATCTAAACTAACTAGCTCATGTAAGTAAAGAGCTTTATGAACTCTAAAGCACTATTTAAATATAAGTTATTACTGAAGGAAAAAAATATAATACAAAAAATTACTACTAAATAGTGGAATAGCTAAAGATTTGTAATCTACAGATCCTTCAGAATAAAATACAAATCTTCATTTTACGGAATAATTTAGATATGTCTTCTTTGCAATAGCAGGATAAATCAGATAACGCTCTCTCAATGTCTTGATCAGTTCTGCAGTAGTTGGGTTTTTTTTAATCAACAATATAAACATTTTAAATATACAAAGATTAAGACAATTATATATGAAACCATGAACTACTAAATGCAGTTTTAAATAGAAACATAATGTTAAATTTTTCAAGATCATAACAAAATTGTTCTGTGGCTTCTTCTTACCTTTCCAATTTCCCTACATCTTATTGTGATCTTTGCTGTTCCTCACACATAACACTTCATCCCCAGGTTCTAGACACTTTTACTAGCTCTCCCCATACATGGAACTTTCTTCCTTCTCATCTCTGCTTCCTACTTTCCTTGACTTCCTTTAAGTATCAACCAAAGTTTGCCCTCTGCAAGAAGCCTTTCTCTATTCTTTTTAATCTTACTGCTTTTCCTCTGAGATAATTTCCAATTTGTCATATATATGTATATCTTGTTTGTACAAAATTATTTATATGTTATCACTGTCCTACCTTCCCATTAGATTATGAGTTCCTTAAAAACCAAGAATTTTTTTTTCTTTCTTAGGATCCCTAATGCTTAGTACGGTGCCTAGCTCATGGTAGATGCTTACTAAATGTTTATGGCTTGACTCAACTGTCCCTTTCTGAGCTTCAGATACACATACAAAGATAAGTTAGAATAATCTTTGATCTCAAGAATCCTACTTATGAGCCACTAAAAGAGAGAAGAGCTAATTCTCAGAATATCAAAGTTCCCAGGTTAAGGGAACTGACTTTATGATGTAAAAAGTTCTAAGATGTAGAATAAAATTTATAAACTGTTTTCTCCTTGGAAGAAACATACCACACTATGTTAAGAAACAGCTTCAGGAGAGACTCAAGCATTTGTAATGCATTGAAATCTCCATTTTTCCTGAACACCCAAGAATAGAGTTTTGGGCTTAGGGTCCAAAAGAGGGGTTTAAACTCCCTCTCTCTGGAATCACAAACAAGTTATTTATTCTTTATCTCTATTTTCCAAATCTACAAAATGGGTACAACAGCTATGTAATATCTCTATCTTATAGAGTTGTACCAGGATATCAGTGACATAATGAATGCCAGCCCTTTGCAAAGAAGAAAAGTGTTCAATAAATATTTTTTTGTTTTGTTTTGTTTTGTTTTGTTTTACTAGTGGGTTCAAAAAAGATGGTCTCAGATAACCAGGTATCACTTGGTCAATTCTTGCCGTAATTTACCTTGAGTGCCATAACTCTAATAGCCCAATAGAATGAATATACCAATAGAATAATTCATTTGATAATCTGAAAGAATCAAGAACTGATTACCATAGATCTGAGAAAGTACAGAAACACTGAATCTACATTGGAAAGAGCATTAGACTTCAACTAGTAATTCACCTAATCTGAGCAAGAATTCCCCTGCAAATTCCCAGAAAAGTAATCATAAAGTCTTTATTTGAAGGCTTTCAGGGATGAGGAATTCATTGTCTCTCGTGCCACTTTGCTTTTGAATACTTTTAATGTTAGGAAGTTCTTTTTCTGTGGAGCTGAAATCCTACTTTCTCTCCTTCTACTACATTCATTTATTAAGAAAGGGAGAAAACAACTGTGGAAAAGTATAGGAGAAAAGTGATACTAAAAACATCACCAGACTCTTGTGCATTGATTTCTTTTCTTCCAAAAAGACTTTCTGTGGGCTTGGCAGAGATTATTTGGATGAATTAGATTTCTGGAAATTTCATTTTATTCTCAAATATTCCTTGGTATGTAGTAAAAAATGTCTCTGCAAAAAGAACAAAAAAATCAAAACTGAATGCTGGGAAATTGTAATGACCAAGCTTTGCCCCCAAAGAAGAAATATGAAAATATTCCTCCCCCCTACATTTTGCATTGCTGGGGGCCTATGTGTGTGAAACAATACAAATAATGTCTGATATTTTTGATGTTGGTTAGTTTTTCTGAAATCCTCCCCTCTTTTTTACTCCTTGTTATAAGCAGAGGTGTGCTGAAGCTTGCTCAAACCAAGGTGATTATCAAATTTTAATTGTACATATTTACAACTTGGAAATTGGCAAAGCTACCTTCTGGATTTCGTTTATTATTTTATTGATTATTTAGATTTAAGAAAGCATTGGATAGACTTATGATTAAAAGTGCCATCGGCATTCAGAGAAAAAACTATGGAGACTGAATGTGGATCAAAGCATAGTATTTTCATCTTTGTTGTTATTATTTGTTTGCTTATTTTTTTTCTTTTTTGTGTTTTTTCATTTTTGATGTGATTTTTCTTGCTCAGCATGACAAATATGGAAATACATGTTTTACCTGTATTGGATTGCTTGCTGTCTTGGGAAGGGGAAAAGATTGGAGAAAGAAAAATTTGGAACACAAGGTTTTACAAACATGAATGCTGAAAACTATATTTGCACGTATTTGGAAAAATAAGTTGATATTAAAATCTTTTAAAATAGAAAATAAGAAAGCATTGAAGAAAATATAAATTAACTTTTAAAATGTGACAAATGAAATTCTGCCCCTACACCCACCCATAAAACCTGTTGTTAAATATTTACCAGCACACGTCTGAGCATACATTTTTTAGGGATAAGGAAGAAAGGACAGTGATAAATGTATGTAATTGAAAAAATAAAAGGTATCAATAATGTATTTAAAAAATGAAAATTACTTCTTAAAGAGGAAAAAAGACTTTATGTAGCACTACTCAATTTGGGGAGAGAACTTGGGTCATTAGATTAATAATCTGGATTGTTCATCTTTTGTTTTCAAAAAAACATTAGTGACTTCAGGAGGGTAATGTCTAATAAGTGAGGCAGAGCTGTGCAAAGTCATCAGTCTCACTCTTTCTTCCAGTCATCAAAGTCCAATGGCAAGGCAAAGGTCAAGATGACTGGCCATGGCCCAGGATACAGTGGATGACTTTGACTTTTCTAAATTAAGGCCTTTTTTATTATTTATGGAAAAAATATTGAATGATATTCACTCAGGAAGTCCCCTACTTCTTTGTCATAATTAACTAGTACCATATCTTTTGAGTCTTCAAATTTTTTATGATTAACCTAATTCTGCCTTCTCAATGTGTGTGTTTCTTGCCAGGTTTGGTCGTAAGCTGAGCCTATTAATTACAATCCTTATAACTGCTGTTTCCGGAGTACTCATGGCCCTTTCTCCAAGCTACACCTGGATGTTAATCTTCCGATTTATCCAAGGACTGGTCAGCAAGTCTGGGTGGTTAATAGCCTACATCCTAAGTAAGAATGCATGTGATTACAGTTGTGGGAGTAGAAAAAACATGGCCTTCAAAAATAAAACTTGAAGGGTAGGAGAGAGTGTTGGAAGAATCTAAAATAAAGAATGGATGCAACTTAACTGATCACAAAGGGAAAAATATCTCTATAATTTCTAAATGCTTAGTTTTTTCCTACATGGAAGAAAAATTATTTCTTCCAAGCCCTCCCTCCCAACCTCTGCAATCTTTCTGCAAAGACAAGTTCCTAACACACTGAGGAGATAAATGAGAGAAAAGATCATCACTCCTTAAGCTTATCTTGATAAACATCCGTTTTATTATTAAAACCTTTTGGAATTTTTGTATTTGGTTTCCCAGAGTGTTACATTTGTGAAGAATTTAGCCTACTGTGCCCATTCAAAGAGAAAATAATAAGAAAACAGGAACCCCTGGCTGCTTTTCAACTCTGAATAAGAAGGCTATATTTGTAAATCTCCAGATTTATTTGGCAGTAACTTAAATGGAGAATTTGCCTTGTTCACTGGGAGGCAGGTTCAAGTCCCATCTCTGACAAATATTGACTTTGTGACCACCTGGACAACTCATTTAACCTCTAAGTGTTCCAGGCAACTTTCTTAAGACTATAAGTTTTTGAGAAGGTGCCAATATACATTACCAGACAGAGTTTCTTACTGGGTACTCCTTATACCAATGAAATGACAGGTACAGTCCCTATCACTATGTTTATTTCTTCATATAAAATAATTTCTGATAAACTCGATTATTCCTCAAATTACAAATAGGAAAACGGAGAACAACAGAATCTAAGGCTACATAACCAGCTACTTAGAGTGGAGTAGAAATAATAATTTATTTCTTGTTGTTCAGTCATTTAATCATTTCCAATTCATCAAGGCCCCATAGACCAGAGCAAGCCAGTTCTATAATCCACTATTTTACTCTGCTCTAAAAACCTGGATCATATTAACTCTCTAGTCAGAGCAGGAAAAGCTTAAATGTTTGAATCCCAAAAGCAGCAGCATTTTGATTCTTCCAGGAAAATCATCAACAACAAAAGACATTGTCCCAACCTAAGTATTATGTGTTTTTAGAAACAAAGCCAGCCAATTTATGAGAATTTACTAATAATATTAAATTAGAGATTAAACAAATTTATTTTAACAATAATTCTTTTGAATTCCCCTCAAGATTTCATCTTCTTTAGCTACACTAAAAGAGTTCCTGCATGGAACAAATTGAAGCTGGATTTGGGATATTACCTACATAATCTTATATTACAACACAGAAGGATGAAGTTGGTTAATCTTCCAATAATGGCATAGAAAGTGTGTGTATGTATGTGTGTATATACACCCCTGGTCATACTAATGATGAACATTGCGCTGAGGAAATCTTTCCAACTGAAAGCAAGGTAGTTTGGTTTTATATATCATCCTTAATATTAAGGAGCAAGTAGAATAAAGTTAAATTTAAAGTTGCTAAGTATAGTTTCAAAAGAGTAAATCCCTCTGCCTTCAATCCATCACTTTTTAAAAATGCACTTACCATGAATGTTGGGAGATGGGGAACTCTCCTTGAAGGAGAATTGCCACCATCATCCCCACCCTGTCATTTATTTTTAAAGTTTCCCTATCTAATGGCTCATTCTCTATTGCTTATAAACATTCTCATGCCTCACCTATCTTGAAAAAAACCTCACTTGATTCTTCCATCTTTGTTACCATCCTTTATTTTTTATGCTTTTTGTGACTAAACTCCTTGAAAAGAGTGTGCAAGATAGATGCATTCACTTTCTCTCCTCTGACTCTCTTCTTAACTCATTATACTTCTGACTTTATCATTCCACCAAACTTCTCTCTTCAAAGTAACCAATGATCTCTTTATTGCCAGATCCAATTACCTTTTTTCAGTCTTCATTCTTTTCCACTTCTCTGCAGTTCTGGACACTTAAAGACCTTGATACTATCTTCTCTCTTGGTTTTAGCAGCACCTCTCCCTCCTGGTTCTCCTCCTATCTATTTGATTGCTCCTTCCTAGTATTCTTTGCTGGTTTCTTCTCCAGATCACAGATTCTAGCTATAGATATCTCTCAGGCTTCTGTCTTGGATCCTCTTCCCTTCTCCCTCTACTCTACTTCATTTGGCGATCTAATCAGCTCTCGTAGATTTAAGTATCATCTCTATGTTGATGATTCTCAGATCCACCAATCCTGCCCAACCTCTCTGCTAAACAGACATCTTAAACTCAACATGTGCAAAACAGAACTCATTATTTTTTTCACCAAACCCTCAATCCTACCTCCCCTTCCCTTTTGAAATTGAAGGCAACATCATCCTCCTAACCCCTTAGGCTTGCAAACTAGATGTCTTATTAATTTTTCACTATATCTCAAAGGCTCCTTGTCTATTGCCAAGACCTGTCAATTTTTCCTTCTCTCCTCCAGCACTGCCACCACTCTGATGTAGGTCCTCATCACTGCAAATCTGAATTATTGTGATGGCTGGATCTGCCTGCTTCAAGTCTGCTCCCACTTCAATTTAGCCTCCATTCAGCCTCCAAAATTATTTTCCTAAAAAACATGTTCTACTATCTCACCCTCACTCAGTAAATCCCAGTGACTAATTATTGGCTCCAGGATCAAATATAAAATGCTCCATTTGGCATTCAAAATCCTTCATAATCTAACCCTTTCCTACTTACCAGTCTTTTTTGCAACTTACTCATATTTTTCAATTGAGGATACAGGCTTCCTGGCTGTTCCATGAACAAAATATGTCATCTCTGGTTCCAGTAATATTCCCCCTCATCAATTCTGCCTACCCACCTCCCTGACTTCCTATAAGTCCCAACTAAAATCCCATTTTCTCGCCCAGTTCCTTAAACTGTGGGGCATAACCCCATATGAGATTTTATAACTGACTGTGAGAGTCATGAAATTATGATCTATTATTAGTAATTATTTGATTTGTATACCCATTTTATGTTCCTATATGCCCGAGGTCACATAAAAATTTCTTGAGCAAAGAAGTCATAACTGGAAAAAGTTTAAGAAGTACTGCTCTATAAGAAAATTTTCTTAATCTCTTAATTCCTTTCCTTTCAATTATTTCCTACTTACTGTATATTTGTACATATATTTTTGCTCTTTGCCTCCCCCATTAGATTGTGAGCTCCTTTGCCTCTTTTTATATTCTCAGAATTTAGTACAGTGCCCAGCACACAGTAAGTGCTTAATAAATGTTTATTGACTAACTGACTAGGATTCCCTACCATAATAGAAGCTTATGGAGATGATAATATTAGTCACAAAAAAATTAAAACTTTATTTGAAGGTAATTAGAAGTAATTTACAAAAACTTTAATAGTGCAATTTAATTTGGTCTGCAGATGGTTGTAACTTAAAATGTGTTAGAATGATAAATCTCCGAATTAAAATTAGATTAAAAAAAAAGTTTCTGTGGCTTACAGAATATCTACCCAGAATGTTAATTTCAGTTTGTTTTTAGTTTTAAAACCACTATGCTTTATTCCACATGTAGTATGGGATAGTGGATGGAGAGCTAGCCTCTAATCCAAAAAGGACTGGGTTTGAGAATTAATACTATCACATTCTGATCATGTGACTGTGGGTATGTCATCTTCTGTCAATGCTAATTGACTGTCTAAACTTAGATGTTGTAGAAAGGGTACTGACCTAATCTGGTAGGAGTTTCCTTACCTAGGAAGTTCCCTATATCAATGAAATCGCAGATCTTAGTTCTTTCCCTATAGAAATGTAGATCTAAACCCCATGGATTTAAAATTTCTAAGCTCTGTGTATTTTTGAAGAAAAAAAAGAGGAATGGGGTAAGGGAGATGTGCCAGATATAATCATGATAAAAGAAATGTTCCATCAATTTAAAAGAACTGCTTTCAAGTACTTGTTTATATATAAATTATGTATATGCTATTTTTTTTTACCAGATCTGTCATTTTATTCAGGTGTAAGGATTTCCCAGTGAGAAAACTTCCT
The DNA here is from genome assembly GCF_048593235.1 of Sminthopsis crassicaudata. Lineage (NCBI taxonomy): Eukaryota > Metazoa > Chordata > Mammalia > Dasyuromorphia > Dasyuridae > Sminthopsis > Sminthopsis crassicaudata. The sequence continues at coordinate 131,543,800 of NC_133620.1, forward strand.
CTACCAATGAAGAAGGTTAATTTATGGGTTTGTCTTCTTAGCAATATACTGACCTTAGATTATTCCAAAAGATTCATGATAGAAAATGCTATCTACATCCAGAAAAAGAACCATGGAGTCTGAATGCAGATTGAAGCATATTATTTTCATTTTTTTTCTTTCTTGTGATTTTTCCCTTTTGTTTTGATTCTTCTTTCACAACATGTCTAATGTGGAAATAGAATTGTACTTGTGTAACCTATATCAGATTGCTTGCCATCTTGGGGAGAGGAGAGAAGTAAGAAAGAAAGACATTTCTAATTTATGAGAAAATTAAAAACCTAAAACAAAACAAAAAAAATTTATGGGCTTATAGAAATGCCTAAAGCAGTGATGTCAAATAATAAGAGCAAAAGAGCCTTGGGAACACAATGTAATTCAGAAATATTTAACAAAATGAATCAGAATGCAATAAAACATAATGTTAATATAGATTTTCTAAGTCAATATATGGCAGCAGAGTGGCCCCTAATTCAATTGGGGTTTGATACCACTGGTCTAGGGCTTCAGGGCCCAGGGTCCCAGAGTCAGTTAAGTATCAGTTAGAGTGAACCCAAATGTTTTGGACTACAAAGTCATCTCTATCTACTACACAACACTGCTTTTAATGTTCATTTTAAACTTATCTATTTAGGCACAACTTTACAGGGTTTTTTAGCCCAGTTTAAGATACTAAATATATTTTAAAGTAAGAAAATTAAATTTCTTTACAAAATTTCTTTTCTACAGATCAAACTTTTTACTAATTCTGACTTGTCTTAGAACCAGCTCATGAGAATTAGTGAAATGGTACAGTATTGAGTGAACAGGACTGATGAAGCTGGGCAGGAGTGTTCTGGTTATATGGGGATGGACAAGTATTGTAGTGGGATTCCCAGCTCGTGTCTATCCCCCATCATTTCTGTCATATTAGGAAAAACCTAAATTCCAAAGAACTTTAAAGATGCAAGTCTCAAAAATGGTCCCATAAAGCTCTTAAAAAGGGAAAAATGTAAGGAGTGTTTTTGGAGTTCTAGTGGCTTCATTATTTAAAGGCATTAATAACTGTCTCAAATCACCCTGGAAACAAGCTATTTGCTTTCATTTTCTAGTCACTGAATTTGTTGGCCTGAAGTACCGGAGGACTGTGGGAATTTGTTTCCAAATGACTTTCACCATCGGCCTCCTGATTCTGGCAGGAGTTGCCTATGCTCTGCCTTTCTGGAGATGGCTGCAGCTTACAGTTTCCCTGCCCTACTTCTGCTTTTTGCTCTACTATTGGTAAGACTCTCCAGGAATGGAAAGGCCATTTTCACATTTTTCTCTTATCCTATCTGGTCCTGAGTTCTTGACAGGAATTATAAGATTGCATTCTAATCCTGGACTGTAAGAAGCCCCATTCCATGCTAGATGACAATGAGCATACTGTTGGCCAATCATTTCCCTTGGGATTATATGTTCTTTCACATAGTAATTAATGAGTTAGGTGTCTTAAGGCCCACATAGACATGGTGGTTACTTTTGGGGGGGCTGAAAATGGCTTTTAGCAGTCCTCTAACCACTCAATTATCTCCAATATCTTTACCTTCCCCTCCATTATCTAAAGCAAGGGTTCTCAAACTAAGGCCCACGGGCCGGATGCAGCCGCTGAGGATGTTTATGCGGCCCAGCAGGTTATGGCAAATGGGCTGAGGGGCGGAGACAGAGTGTGAGGTTGTGTTTTTACTCTAGTCCGGCCCTCCAACAGTCTGAGGGACAGTGAACTGGTCCCCTATTTAAAAAGTTTGAGGACCACTGATCTAAAGTAAGGATTCTTAATCTGGTGTACACAGACCCCCTACCCCAAGGGGTCCCTGGATAGATTCCAGAGTATTCATAAATATAGATGAGAAAACAATACATTTTTATTTCCTTTATTCATGAAGGCATGCTCAAGGGTTATCTCTTGAGAATTTCTTAGTCTCCAGGAGCATCAGATATTTCTGCTCATCCATAATAAATAAGAAAATGAGATGGTAAGATCATCAGTCTAGCTCAGATGTGAATGTGTGTGTGTGTGTGTGTGTGTGTGTGTGTGTGTGTGTGTGTGTGTGTAGGGATTTAAAGAAGTTTCTTGGTCCCAAGACAGGTCTTGATTTTCATAACAGTTTCCTCATACATAGTTGCCTAACTTAAATTTGATTTTTTCCATAACCATGGGACTCTGTGTATAAAAGAGGGCTCTTGATCATAGCATTCTTCTTAAAGAAAAATTAAGCTGGCCTAAGGAGACATAAACACATGAGTTTCCATCTCACTACTGATACATACTTGGCTCTTGATAATTCACTTAAGCTCTCATTTCAAATTGCCCCTAAACACACTTAGAAAGAGACCATCTATAGTACCTCTCCTGAGGCACTATAAATTGCCAATACTTATGGATCTGCATTGATAGAAGTATGTGTGTTCAGGTACCCACTCACCAGGGAGCTTTCTGATGAAATCATAGTTCCAGACAGTAACTATTTCTATTAAAAGTGATAGGACATTTCACTAAATTTTCTCCACCCACATTTCACAGAAGATACCAAACAACTAGAATTTTGGTGTTAGCACTAGAATTTTTGAAATTTTCCATTTGACATTGTTCAGAGCTGTTTCCACTATAGCATAGTTTCACTTCAAGTAGCCTCGTATTTCCTTTTGAAAATATCTCCTCTCATACTTAGCTTTCTTTATTGCTGCCAACTCTATTCTTGCCACACCAATGGGTATCTGTACCCTTTGGATATCTTTCTCTTTCATACACCCTGCTGAATAAGTGAATCTGTCCCCACCCCCAGACTTAGACGTCACCTCAAATTGCCCCTAAACACACTCAGAAAGAAACCATCTATTCCATTTTACTCTCATTTTATTTTTAGATAAGGAAATTCAAGCCCAGGAACTTTAAATGAATTGACCAAGATCAGATAGTAGTACTTGCTCAATTGTGTCTAACTCTTCATGATTCCATTTAGAGCTTTCATGGCAAAGACTGGAATGAATTGCCATTTCCTTCTCTAGCTTGCCTGGAGTCAAACAGCTAGTAAGTATCTGAGGCTGGATTCCCAGTTCCCTATCTAATATACCACCCAGATGTATACATTGGAGTAGGCATTAGAGATAACATAATGCCAGTTTTACCCTCTGGTTTCTTTCCTTTTTTAAAAAAAATTAATTATGTTAAACAAATACAAAATAAGAAAAGAAAGAATTGGCATGTACACAAGAAAACATAAGAGAATTCAAAATAAAGTAATAAATTTCTATTTCAAGAAAAGCTATATACTAAATACAATCCATTGTTTTCATAGCTGTCCAGCTTTTCTTTGCTTCCTTGAAGGTTTTCTTTTTCCTCTGTTATACACTTTTTACTTTATTTTTCCTCCTCCTTCCCCCATTCTCCCAAAGAAGGCTACAATTAGGTGTGGATATAAATTTGTAATACTGTTCTCTCTCCCTAATTCTCCTGGAAGACAATGTGAGATTAGGAATTTCTTATTAAGATGTCAACGTCAAAAGCTATAGAAGAACTCTCTTAGGGTTGGGGTGATGACTGGTAAAGCACAGATACATCAAAGAATTGGAAGTTGTGATAATGATAAAGAAAAGGTTTAAAAGTTGTAGAGTACAGGGAGAGATAAAATGATAGAAGATTGCAATTCTCATAGAGCAGGCTCAACGCTCTTTACCATCCTGGTTGCCTTCTCTGTATACTCTACAGCTTATCAGTATCTTTAAATCATGGTGCCTTAAACTCAGCGCAATGATCCAAGTATGGTCCCTCTCACCACAGCTCAAGATTCCATTAGCTTTTCTGGCTGCCATATCACCTCACTCATATTAAGTTTTCAGTCCATCAAAACTCCCCAGATCTTTTGAAAAACAACAGTTGTATGACTTCTGGCTTATATTTATGGGGTGGATTTTTTTTATCCAAAAGCAAAACTTTAAATTTGCCCCATTGAAGTTTTTGAGTCAGCCCAATGCTTATCAAAATCCATTTGGATCCTGTCTCTGTCATCTAGTGTGTCCCTCCCAGCTTTATGGAAGGCACATATGTGCCTTTACCCAAATGACTGATAGAAAATTAAATAGCACAGGATTAATAACAAGTTCCTGGAGGTAATCCTCTGGAGAACCCTTGTCACATTGACACTAAACCATTAACAGCCACTCTTTGAGTTTAATCATTTAGTCAGTTCTGAATCCATCTTCAAAAATTCTGTTCAATATTAAGCACCACGTGCAAGCCAGGTACCAGGCATAGAACAAAATGATGGGAATAGAAATAAGAAAAAGACAGTTCCTGCCCTCAAGGAGCTTTCCCTCAATGAGGGAACTCTGTATAGAAAATGAAGCTGAAAAGGAATTGGGAGTTTCCAGGAGGTACCTAACAGGGGAATATGGTATTTCTGGAGTCCAAACCAAACAAAACCAATCATAGTAAATGAAGAGTTACCTGGAAAGTTTGAGCCCTCTATAAAGGCAGGCTTTGGGAGGGTTTTATTGTTCTGCCCTTCAGCCCTCAAATCAAGGGTAGAGGCTATGGAGGGATCTGAGATGTTGAGTATCAAAAATTGAGTTAATCTACTTGGTTATGAGAGTTCGGTGGTGATCAGTTTAGCCTAGAGGAGACTTGATGTTACTGAAATCCTTACCAAGCAGAGGTGGAACATAGTCTGCAAGTGCATTACTTTGCAATTCTTTTCTCTATTATCTCCACAATAATAGTATAAGATACCTTATCAAAACTTTCCAAATCTAATAATTTTAAATTATTAAATTTAAACATTAAATTATAGTCAAAGAATTCCCCACAATCTAGTAGCTTTGTAAGAATTCTGTCAAAAAAAAAAAGAAAAGAAAGAAAAAGAAATGCTGTTAGATCACTCTTAGACAAAGCTATGCTGGCTGACTCTCTAATTATTATTTCCCTCTGTAGATAATTCATCATCTCTTTAATGTTCCTTTCAAGAATTTTCCCAGGAGCTGAAATCGAGTTCACTGGATTATAATTTGCACAATCTGTTCTCTTTACTTTTTTTGAAAATCCAGATAACATTTGCCCTATTCTAATTCTATGATAGCTGCCCCGTATTCCAGGAGATTCTAAATTCATTAAGGAAAATGTTTTGGGAATCAGTAGAAGACAAAGAGCCACTAGGATTTGGATTCAGTGATAAATTTATACAATGTGAACCTCTAAGGAAGAAAGGATGAAATCTGGAAGTGGCAAGGAAGAGAAATGAGTCTCAAGAAGACGTAGGGATTTAAATAATGGCCAAGGTCACATAGACTTTAGAAGTCCAAATGGAAAGGTTGTTAATTAGTACTTACTTTTTGAAGAGGCTATCTTGGCTTGTTTGATGAAGACTTAAGAACTCTGAACTATGTCATAACTACCCATGATTTCAGAGTTCGGGTGATGAAGCATGTTACCCACCTCCTGACACAGAGGTGATGGACTCAATGTACAGATTGAGATTTATATATTTTTAAATGTAGCTAATGAGATAAATTTGTTTGGCTTAACTATAAATATTTGTCACAGGAGATTTTTTTTCAGTTGTTTAGCATGTCAACCATTTTTATAAGCCATGCCATCCACAAATTGGATAAACATGAAATACATTTGATAAGCATTTTGTTACAAATAACATTTTAAGGGATCGTGTATTTGTTTGAATGGTTAATTTTGATTGGTAGATATCAATCCCTTTACAATTTAGTATTTGGATTTGAAAATTTCGTTGATTCATTAATTTAATCTGGAGTTTAACCTCAGAACTATTTGGTTTCTTAAACATTTCTTTCATTTTTAATGGAGAATGAGAAATGAGGTAGAGAATCCCCTTCGATAAGGAGAGAACAGAAGGAATCACAATGAGGCAGGACAATTTTGAATGTTACATATTGAATCTATACTTAAAAAGAAAAGAAAAAGAAAAGCAAACTCTATATAATGGAGATTTACAGCTTCATGTACAATTCTCTTCTATTCTATAACACATATAAAAATATTCATTTTACTTAGTGTTTGTTGAATACAGAATTTTTTAGGTAGAGGAAAAAAAAGAAAAAACATTTTTACTTCCCCAGTTGGAACCCCAGTTGGCCCAAGTTTGGAAACCCATAGGGTTGAAAATAATCTTATCTGGTCAGTTTCCAAGTTCCGTCAATTCTATCTCCATGATATTTTCTTGCATCTCTCTTCCCTTGTCTGTACTTACATTCCCAAGATCCTCATCTAGGACTTCATCAATTTGCATTCAGATTATTGTAATGCTTTCCTAATCCACCTCTCTGCTTTCAGTCTCTCCCTTCTATAACCCGTTTTCTATTTTCTGACCAAAAAAAAATTTTTTAAGAAATTCTTCTTTAGGTGCAGGTTTTTCCATGAGATGCTCCTCTTCAAAAACATTCAATGGCTCCCTGTTGCCTCTAGGTTAAAATATAAATCCCTCAGACTTTCGATTTTAAGACTACCATCAATCTACTTTTCCAGATAAGTCTCATATCATATACACCTTTCCCCCAACCCTGACACACACACATACATATGCTTTCCCACTTTTTAAACTCTGCATTTCAGTCAAGACAGACACCTAATTGATTATCAATTGCCTGCTTTTGTGCATTCTCATAAGTCATCCTCTCCACTTGGAATCCATTCCTTTTTCAACTATACTTTTCCCAGAATCCTCACTTAGCTTCAAAGCTCTGTTTAGAGGTCATCTCTTCTGCCAGGAAGAATGATGATCCAAGTTATATTGTTTAATTTATTGAATAATAATTCTGATTATATTAATTATTTTGTTTTCTACCTAATGATTCATTTCTTTTATACTCTCTTGCAGGTGTCTTCCAGAATCTCCAAGATGGTTGATTTCTCAAAATAAAAATGCAAAGGCCATGAAAATTATTAAGCATATTGCAAGAAAAAATCAGAAATCTCTGCCAACCTCTCTTCAGGTAGTTTCTGTATCTTACCTAGAGAAAAGTGGGAAAAGAGATGGGAGGAAATAGTTATCATATGTGCTCATAGCAGTTACAAGCCAGGAGGTATGGAATCATAAAAGTCATTATTCAATCCTCTTATTGTATAGATGGAGCAATAGAGGAGATGTATCCTGCAGCCAAGGTCCCTCAGCACATTAATTAATCCCCAGATGGTTCCAGAGGACAAAGTGAGGCAGGTGATTTTGCACAGCCCTCCCTCACTTAAAATCATCTCACTTGCATATCATGACACCATTTCCCTGAAGTCATGGTCCTCTTTCAAAATGAAGGTCAAGCAAGATGCTAAACATTAGGGGAACACCACACACACACACCAAAAGACAAAAACAGAACCTATTATCCAGGCACTTTTATCTCTGGTGTTTTGTCCAGTGTCTGGCATATAGTAGGTGCTTAATAAACGCTTACTAAGTGATCTACATACTAAGAGCAGAAACTTATGTACATACAAATGTACACATGGTGTTAAAGGAAAGTAATGTCAGAGGTTGCTAGATGGCACAATAGATAGAGCCCCTGGAGTCAGCAGACCTGAGTTCAAATTTGAACTTAAATACTTACTAGCTGTTTGACCATGGGCAAGTCACTTAACCCTAAAAAAAAAATCATGTCAGAAGGAAGGCACTGAAAACAAGAGGAGCCAGTAAACGCTACCCTGACCTCAGTCCCCAAAGAAAGGATGATTTGAATTGAGTTTTAAAGGAAAGCAGGGAAACTAAGAGGTAAAGGTGAAGGAGGAACATTGTTGGCATGGAAATTTAGGACTACAGAAGCAATCTGGAGATTGAAGGAAAAGCAAAATGACGTTTTTATATCAGAAAGTTCCTGGAGTAAAAGGAAAGCATATAAAGATAGGAAGAGTTGTGAAATGTTATGAATGCCAAACACAGGATTTTTTTATAAGATCATGGAGATAATAGAGAGCTACTGGAGTTTATTGAGAGAGGAATGAGAAGAAATATAGTCATAGCTACACAATAGGGAAATAATTATGATAATATTTACATCTAATACGTCATTATGTTATAATATTATTATAAGTAGAGCATATGATATAATAGTGAATTTATGTAGTGCTTTATGCTTTGCAAGTGCTTTACAAATATTTTCTTACTTTATTTCCACAAAAACTGGAGAAGTAGGTGCTTTTACTATCCCATTTTAAATATAAGAAAAATTGAGGCAAATGGAGATTAAGTGACTATGGGTTTGAGACGGGATTCAACCTAAATCTTACTAACTCTAGGACTAGTACTCTGTCCACCACAACACCTTCCTGCCATCTGAAAATCATTTTGTCAACTGAATAGTCAGTAGAGTTCATTAGAGGCAGATTCGAGAGACTTAAGATAGAGGGAATAATTTAAAATCTGTTGTCAAGGACAGAGGTGATGAAAAGCTCTTCTTACTAAATGGGAAACTCTGGGCTAGTTACTTAACTTGTCTGCCTCAGTTTCCTCGATGGTAAAATGGTGATAATAATAGCGCCTACTTCCCAGGATTATTGTGAGGATCAGATGAGATAATATTTACAAAGTACTTAGCATGGTGTATATATTCTGCATTTCTTGGCCCACTTAAACAGAATTACACAAAGGATCTGTGATTCGATTGGTTTGAGGAACTCTCCCCCCCCCCCATCACAAGCCATTTGTAAGTTAGTAGAAAAGTCTTAAGGAATGACTGAGGCACAAAGAAACTGGCTTTAGTGACTCGCTGTGAGTCACATAATCAGTACATGTGAGAGGCAGAATTCAATCCTTGCTCTTTCTGACTCCAAACCCAGAGTTTATTGCATCTTTTAAATGGAATATACTGAAGAACCAGTGTTATTAATAATAATATTTATGTGGGGTTTTATAAGGTTTACAAAGCTCTTTACAAATATTATTTCAATCTATTCTCACAACCACCCAGGGAAATAGGTGCTATTTATTTTTACAAATGAGGAAACTAAGCCAAGAAAAGATTGGTGCATTCCTAGATCCACACAATCATTCTCTCAGAAGCTGGATTTGAACTCATGTCCATTGCTCGATCTATTTAGCTGCCATATATGTTTATGAATTTAAGGGATTCATCAAGAACATCAATTTTTGTTAAGAATACGAGGAAAAGATGTTTAAATAAATAAGAATAATAATAAAAGAATACAGAAATACACTCATAGCCAATAGAGATAGAGTGGTCTATTCTGCTCCCAAATCAAATGGTTTCATCCTGCCCAGTCTTGCCTCATCAGATATAAGGCTGTTGTCAGCCAATTCACCTATTACAATCAACCCTCCTACCCTCCATCCACCATCACAGCATTATGGATTAGAAGAGAAAGAAACCTTGGAGGTTCTTCCCAATATGTGCCCAAGTGTGAAGCATCTGAGGCCAGATTTGAATTCAGGTCCCTGATCCACTGGGTCACCTAGCTGTCCCCTTCCAGCATTTTATAAAGGAAGAACACGGAAGCCTATTTCCAAGATCTCTCAGACTATGACATAGCTGAAATTGGACCCAAGGCCTCTGACTTCAGAAGCATTGTTTTTTCATTCATTCTTTCACTCTAAGCCCTTTCTCCCCATCTACCTCTAGGCTTTTCAATCATTTCAGTCTTATCCGACATGCCATGATTCCATCTGGATTTTCTTGACAAAGACACTGAAAATGATTTGCCATTTCTTTCTCCAGTTTATTTTACAGATAAGGAACCAAGGCAAATTGGGTTAAATAACTTGCCCAGAGTCACATAGCTAGTAAGTATCTGAGTCTGAATTTTAACTCATGATTCCCTGACTCTGGGCCCAACACTCAGTCCTAGATACCTCAACTAGTCTGCTGTGGGTTTGGAACAAAACCAAACCAATCAAAGATTATTTTATTCTAAGATAAAAATAAATAGTCTTTGTATGAAAAACCAAATAGCACTTCTTAGCAGCACTCAAGCTTTAGAGCACAGGTTTGTGGCAACAAACAAACAAACAAAACAAACAAAAAAAGTGGCCTTTTTGGCTGATCTCTGGGTTCTTGGTTACTAGCATGACCAACAATGTGATTTCATGGCAAAAGTTAATTTGGAATCATAGGATCATAAGCATTAAGTTTGAATCTTACTTCAGGTTCTTTTTAACTATGTCACTGTGGTTAAGTCATTTGAACTCTCTGGTCCTCAGTTTATAGATATAGAGATAATAATATTCATTCTATTTCCCCCTAAAGAGTCATAAGAAAAGTATTGGGGAAACTTAAAGCTTTATGAGGAGTTGTAATTCCTATTTATGTGATTTCCAGAGAGGTGTGGTAATACATTCCAATCCACTAAATACTCACAAACAAAAACCAAAAAACTGCCTCTGCTAGTCTAATGAGACAATATGCAAACAATTATGTACAAACAGTGCAAGTAGATAAGGCAGTGGACAAAGGTTGAGTTTAGAATCAGGAAGATTCATCTTATCTGAGTTTGAATCCCATATCAGATATACTAGGACCCTATTTGCCTCAGTTTCCTCATCTGGAAAATGACCTGGAGAAGGAAATGGCAAACTACCCCAGTATCTTTGCCAAAAAAAAAAATAATAATAATAAAAAAAAAAAAAACAAGCAAAAACAAATGGGATCATGAAGAATTGGACACAACTAAAAACAAGTGTAACAACAACAAAAGAGAAATTTTTCTATCCGTATTCCTCATTTTTTTCACTAAGGTCATAATGCAATTTTTTCATGTTATTTAGGAACACTAACATCATGCACTAACCATTATGTCATCTTCACATATTCTTTTTATTCTCAGAGCCTTAAACCTGATGAAGAAGCCAGTGAAAAGATGAATCCTTCTTTTCTTGACTTGGTCAGAACACCTCAGATAAGGAAGCATACTTTGATCTTGATGTACAACTGGTAAGAAGTACCAGGAGGCATTAGTCTCATGATTTCAATTTTTGCTGGGTGAGGAAGGGGAGAAAGGGCAGGGGAAGTGGAGCTTGCATTCATGCAGGGAATTCCTGGTATGAGGATGGCTGTAGTGATAATTATCTTTCATTCTAGAAGAGGACCAATTGAATTGAAATTCCGTTCACTGATGAACTTTAGCCATTCATCTAGAACTTATCAACTTATAGAGTTTCTTAGTGGTCTGAGAATTTAAATGACCAGTTATGTGGCTAGTAGCTATCAAAAAGAGGACTTTAACCCATATATTCCTGAGTTCAAGACCAGACCTTCCCTGCCCCTTGTATTTCATTATTCATGGAAATACAGCAAAAAAAAAAAAATCTATCTGGATGAATCCCGATTTTCCACACCAACCAATTCAAAGATTAATAAATGGCTTTAAATGCAACTGTGCATTTCATTTATATTACCTTATTACATCTGATTATGACCAGATAATATTGAAGTTATTTGCATGCCCAAAGCACAAACCAAATAATGATTATTTGCACATTGTTTCCCCCTTTAGAATGCATGCTCATTGAAGGTCAGACTGTTTTTTGCTTTACTTTATATTCCTAGCTTTTAGAAGGTGTCTGGGACAAAAAAATAAAAAATAAAAACAACAACAAAAAAACAAGAAACCTAACAATAGAAAGAAGTGCAAAGATTTTTTTAAAAATAGTTTACCCTAATTTCTCCTATTTGTGCAAATACACTTTAGATACAAATAATTACAAACAGATATTATGTTTTAAAAAAAAATTTTCATTCTACAATTTCTGTTTTCTTTCCCTTATGGATAAAAAAAAAGTGCATCAATTGCTACAGCTTGGTCCTTAGAAGTATTTTTAAAATTGTATTATGCTTATTAATCAAATGATTGATTGATGACAGGGTCAGGTTGTCCAGAAGGGAATAGGTAGCAAGGAAAAAGGCATTGTGAGACTAAAAACAAAAGATATATATATAATCATGGGTAATCAAGTGGTTTCCAATATTTTAAAATTAAAGACAATTTTTATTAGTTCATTAATATACTGTAAGGCAACAGTTCTTAAAGTGTGGTCCAGAGAATTCTGGTGGTCTCTGAAACCCTTTCAGAGTCTGCAAATTCAAAAATTAGTTTTCATAATATAATTTACATAAGGAAAAACTCTTTGGACAAATCTGCAACAATTGTTAATAATATAAAGATACTGGGAACAAAAGTTTGAGAACCACTGCTGTAAAGAGCAACATAGAATTCCCTGGAAACAAAGAAAGCCCAAGGAAATTTATTTATTTGCAAGTCAGTTGAGATTAAGTGACAGCAAATGTCTGAGTCTGCATTTGAACTCAGGTCCTCCTGATTCCAGATCTGGTGCTCTATCCACTGCAATATCTAGGTGCCCCAGGAAATTAAAAAAAAAACAACAAACAAAAAAAAACACTGACAGAATAAGATGAACAACAACTGGTCCCTCTCTCTGGCCATTTGTCTCATCACACTTACCCTTTGATTAATTTACTCACTTAAATTTAATTAATTCTCAAAATTCACCAATAAAACCAAAGGTCATGAGAATTTAGTTTTAATTTTTTTTTCTGGGACGTTGATAACAGAAGAATTCTAAATTATTTCTTCCTTCCATTTCTAACAATTATGACAGTTTCACATTTTACACAATAGATAACTAAACTATTTTTAAAGTATAATTAGTAATATTGTGATAAACTAGACCAAAAAGATGGGTTTATGTTAATCTGTGGTTAATAGGATGCATATTATTAATAGAAGGAAATTACAAACATAGGCCACAATCATTGCGAGTTTACTAAAAATCATATTGATAGAATTAGAAATTAATTGGTAGAATTAGAAGAATTTTCTGGTTGATCATAGTCACAGAACCAGAGAATGCTAGGCTCAAAGGGACCATGGAGGTCATATAGTCCAGCTGTGCACAAGAAGGAGATTGAGGAGAAGCCAGGAAGAGAGAAAAGGCAGAAAGTTGTGAGTGTGTGTGTGTGTGTGTGTGTGTGTGTGTGTGTGTGTGTGTGTGTGTGTGAAGGGACAATTTCTCAGCCTCTTAGCAACCTGAAATGGACTTTTCTGTGTCTTGTGACACTCCTGTTGGTTTTCAGGATAGTCACATGAGAGATAATTCATGTTTAATCTGCCTTTGAAGAAGGAAAAACTTGTGGGGATGGGTAAAGCACTCTACAAACTTTAAGCATATATAGTTTTTAAGCACATGCAGTTATGCCTTCTATGTCACAACTTTCCTGATTGCAGTTGCAATTTATCACAGGTCAGCATAAGAAATTAAATGGACTTCTGGGGAGCTTTGTGGAAGTGGTGGATGACATGCAAAGGCCAGCAGAGGACATAGAGCCCATTACCAAATATTTCATCCAAATTTTATAATAGCAAGCTATAAACAGCCCATAAAAGAAAAAGAAAAAATTCCAATTTTTTTTCTCTGGTATGAAAGGAGGGTCAAAAAAATTTTACACAGATTTTCCAGATCACAGAGGCACTGTGTCCCTATCCCACTATGATGTAGAAGGAATGACAGTATTATAAACTTTTCAGCGGTGGGATAGCAGTTCTAGATCTGTGATTTTACTGGTAAAGGGAATTTCCCTCTCCTAAATGCACATCAACAACTCTTTTGTAGGCATACAATTGTTATTATTATCTAATAATTCCCAATGATAAAATTATAGAGAGGAATCAATAATAAAGTGATAGATGAAAGTGACATGATCAGCTCAACTTTTAGAGTAACTCTTTTTTATTTTTGTTGTCTTTTTTGTTTTTTGGATCATTTTGTGATTCACTGAAAAATCCAAAAACTACATAGAGGAAAGCAAAAAGTCACATATTTACTTTTTTATTGAAGCTTTTTATTTTCAAAACATATGCAAGGATAATTTTTCAACATTGACCCTTGCAAAACCTTGTGTTCTAATTTTTCACTTCCCTTCCCCCCACCCCCTACCCTAGGTGACAAGTAATCCAATATAATCACACATTTACTTAACAAAGTGGCTAGGGAGGGAGCTTCAGCCATTGACTGAAATGAAATACAGGGGCTTTCTCCAATTTTCACAGATGACTGAGTAGTGCCTCAATTAAGAATGAACTTTGTGCTATATATTTTAATGGCCAACAGGAACTCTTAAACTGATAATCTGGAATTTTAAGAAAGAATACATAGTTACATAGGCACATTTCATTAGAGTGTATATCCAGGGAATTTTTTAAAGGTGAATTTTAATAGAATATTCAATCATAAAAGGTTTTTAATTTTTTTTGTTCATTGAACTAAAGAAGTATAAAATTAATTTCTTTTTCAAATTTAAAATGTTCCTTTAAAATACAAATTTACATTTGTTGGACATATCAGGGTATTCTTGGTCATCTCTAGCACCCCCACGTATCCAGGAAGAGTAGGCTTGTCTTTATTTGATTCTATGGATCCTCTCCCTTGACCCTACCCCAGCAGCTAGGTGGCACAGTGGATAGAGAGCATGACCCAGATAAAACCACCCCAATTTCCCCACATTGGATGCCTCACTCCCTCCAGGACCCCCAGAAGACTGCCCTGTGTCCATCATCCTCCCTGATCACCCAAGCACCATGTGAGTATCTCCCCTTCAATAAAGCTTGCTTGCAGTACTTTTTTTTCTTTATTTTCTCATGCATGAGAGGTTTGTCTGATATTCCTCCTTTACGGGTAGCAGTTCTCTCAGAAGTATGAATTGTAGTCCAAGGCTGTGAACAGCAATTCAGGAACCACAGCTAATTTCCAAGTCTGTTACTTTGGGAATTGAAAGAGCAAGGACCGAATCATTGACTAATCATTTTTCACTTGTGTCTGACTTGTGATGACCCTATTTGAGGTTTTCTTGGCAAAGATACTAGACTGGTTTGCCATTTACTTCTCCAGCTCATTTTACAGATAAGGAAACTGAGTCAATCAGTCACTAGTATCTGAAGCCAAATTTGAATTCATGAATTCAGGAGTCTTCCTGACTCCAATCCTGGAGTTCTGCCCACTGTACTAACTAGCCATCTGAGTGCTAAATAAAGAACCTCTAAACATCAGGACCCCTTCCTTATCCCAACACGGGGCAATGACTAAGGGCTCTGCCCCAGATCTCACGTCCCCTCCTGACAACAACCTAGGTAACATAAAGGAAATTGCCCTTTCTCCGTTCAAGACTTCACTATTCCAAATCTCCCCAAGTCTGCTTTAAGACAATAGACCATTGGTTAAGACCTCTGTTAAAATAGGAAATGAGAAAGTTTTGTCTTTGAGTCCCAGCTTTACTACTTCTTAGCTATGGGTGAATAGCTTCAGTTCCCTGGGTCTTCCTTACGTATTGAAGGAGTCATACTACATGATCCCCAAAGTGTTTTCCAATTGTGTTCCTTTAATTCTAAGATCATTTGAGGCATTGAGCCTAGAAAACAACTTTGCAAAAAAAAATTTGTTAGTTTTGCTACTTCTCTGATTCATTTTACAGATATGCAAACTGAGGCAAATGGGATTAAGTAATTTACCCAGGCACTAAGTGTCTGAGACCAGATTTGAACTCAGGAAAATAAGTCTTCCTCACAGCCTCGTGCTTTATCCACTGTGCCACCTAACTGCCCAAAATTATTGTTATTACTACAAAATTTATTACCCTCAAATACAAAAGACACCTGTTTTAAGCACTTATCGTGGGATTGGGGGAAAGATAAAACTAGACTTTCCTTCTCTACTATATATATTTTTTTCCAGTGAAAAAGAATGGTATTAATTTCAATTAAACATTTTTCTGTACAAGAGGTGTGTGTCATTAAGTAAAGAATTTTTTCTTTGTTTTTCCTAGACCATCAGGAAATAATGAAGAGATAATCTTCAGTTAATTTATCAAAAAGAGTTTTTAACCTATTTCTGATTCTTTCCTTTGCTAAGGTTCACAAGTTCTGTGCTTTATCAGGGCCTCATCATGCACATGGGACTTGCCGGTGGGAATATCTATTTGGATTTCTTCTATTCGGCTCTGGTTGAGTTCCCAGCTGCTTTCATCATTATCGTCAGCATTGATCGCATTGGTCGGCGCTACCCTTGGGCTGCAGCAAATATAGTGGCTGGGGCAGCCTGCCTCGTCTCAGCTTTTCTTCCTAATGGTGAATTTGAGAGACACTTTTTAGTTTGCCAAGAAGGCCATTATGTTCAGTTCTTTGAAATCTGACACAATGCAGATGTTGTAAACATTGGGGAAAAAAACTAGCATTTATTAGTAATAAGCATGATGATGATGATGACAATGAAGAAAATAATGAAAAATATTAGAATGAAGTAATAATAATAACAACATTGGTATATATAGTATAAATTAAGAATTAGACTTGTTCAGTTGTTTTTCAGTCATGTCTGATTCTTTGTGACCCCATCTGGCATTTCCTTGGCAAAGATACTGGAGTTGTTTGCTATTTCCTTCTCCAGCTTAATAATGGATCCCAACCTTCATGGAACTTAAGTGTGAATTTCCAATTAATCTGATAACCTTATAGGATGGTAGCTTTTTTTAGGAATTTTTAAAAGCATTTCCCTATCTAGGGGACTTACTGACACTTCCTCAGATGAGGAAACAGAAGCAAAATGGGTAAAGTGACTTGCCCTGGTACACAGCTAGCAGGTGTCTGAGACCAGATTGAACTCATGATGATGAATCTTCCTGATTCCAAGCCCAGTGCTCCACCAACTATACCATAGCATCCTTTTCAGGATAAGAACATAAACCCTAGATTGCTATAATCAGCAGGAGCAAGCAATGTTAAGAGATTAAGGAGGTACAAAAAGTTAAAGCAGTGTAGATTTAGAATTGAAAAGGTCCTTAGAGGTCTTCTCATTCACTCCCTCATTTTACAGTTAAATAATCTGAAACTCACAATAATTGAGTTGTTTGATCAAGATCACATAGGTAGTAAATGATAGACCCCTAACTCAAATTCAAGACTTCTGATGGTAAATTCGATCTTCTTTATATATTTCCTCAAAGAAGATAAATTTGCTGAGAAACTATAGAATTAATCATTCTCTTACCCTTTTGTAGCTTACAGTTTGTAATGATCACATGCAAAGTAGAATACCAAAGGACTGAGTTTAAGAAAATGAAAGGTGGGGGCAGCTGGATGGTGACATGGATAGATCACCCAACAGGAAGTCAGGAGGACTTGAGTCCAAATCCAGTCTCCCACACTTAATAGCTGTGTGACTCTGGGTGAGTCACTTAACCCCAATTGACTCACACATAAAAAAAAAATGGAAGAAAGAAAAAAGAAAAGAAAATGAAAGGCCATTTGAACAATATGGAAGTTTATTGGGCAGCCACTACCTGCCCAAAATTTTTCTAAATGTGTGTATGAATCATACAAAGGTGTGGCTCTCCCCATAGTTTGCCTTCTTCCCAAGAGTCTGAGTCAGTTCATTCTAGGGACAGCTTTTGGGGCCAAGAATCAGTTGAGACAAAACAATTTATTGCTGAGCCATCAAAGGGTCAGTAAGTCCTCTAGATAAGGAAGTGCTTTTAGAAGTTCCTAAGAAGAAAAAAAAAAAAAAAAAAAAAAAAAGAAGTTCCTAAGAAAAGCTACCATGATATAAGGTTACTAGGTTAACAGGAATTCATATATTGACTAGATTGTAAAAGTTGGAATCTGGATTAATAGAACTTCGTTATCTACTCTGGAACCAGCATTGCTTTAGTTCTCTATACATAGAAAGGTGTTTATTAATATTTGTTGATTTGGATTAAATTAGAACAAAATGGAATTGAGAATTTTCTGAAAGCCTGTTATTTAGAAAAGTTAACATTATTCCAAACCTGATTCCAGAAATATAGACAATCTGGTCATTAAATGCCATCTATAAGATTATATGGTATCCTGACGGTAAGCTTAAATATTTTTCTCATTCCAATCCATATTTTGAAATTTTTTCCTCTAGATCTAATGTGGTTAAAAGTTACAGTTGCATGCCTGGGCAGAATGGGGATTACGATGGCCTATGAAATGGTTTGCCTGGTCAATGCTGAATTATATCCCACATTTATCAGGTAAGTGAAATTTGTTCAGCATGAAGAATGTAATTGAAATGACCAGAAATGTTTGCTAATTGATGCAATGGCCACCACAGAAAAACAGCACAGCCCTTGTGTTTGAGCGAGGTCATAAGGAGCAAAGTGTCCTAAGATCAACACTTGTACAACTTACAAATGCAAATTGCAGATAAAATACAAAGAATATGGAAGGAAAATCAAGAATATTTGGGATAAGACTTCAAAATCCTCAGGAATGTCAAATTACAAAAGGGAAGATCAGCTTGAAGAGCTAATGAACTGAAAAGTCCTATAGATCAGAGACCTCTCAGAATTAAGGTTGCTTAAGCATTTGAGCCTTCATTGAAAAAGAAAATTGCATTGTTTTTCCCTTGAAATTCTGAGTAAAAATTATCATATGAGATGACAGAGTAAACCAATCATTTTTTTTCTTAAGCTTTGAAAAAAATTTTATCAGTTGCCTAAAGTGAAAAAGAAAAATCTGAGTTGTTTTCAGATGTAGTTCGAGGATTTTGAGCTACCATATTTTACACTATTAAACATTTCTATTTTTAGGAATCTTGGCGTAATGGTCTGCTCTTCAATGTGTGATATCGGTGGAATTGTGACACCGTTCCTTGTCTACAGGTTGACTGATATCTGGCATGAACTCCCCCTAGTGGTTTTTGGTAAGACTTAAATCTTGTTCTTTGCAGAATGGGGGGAAAAAATTGTCCAAAATGTATTTTCTAAATACCTTGTTTATTCCAGCAGAGAATAAAGACTATACAATTATCTCCTAATAGTAAAGAAATGGGGAAAATAAGAATGATATTTACAAATGACCTCGAAATTTTATTTTTGTCAATAGCTTCGTCTTCTTTCCTTACCAATCATTTCATCAAAACTGCTAAAAGGCAAATTGTCTTCCTCCTTACCCTCTAAAATCCAGCAAAAGGGGCTCAGTTACTGTTCCTTATACATTGTGTTCTATCTCCTACCTCTGAACTTTTGGACTAACTGTTCACCATGTTTAAAATACTAAAACCTTCAATTTTTTTTGCCTTTTGGAAATCCTACTGTCTTTATTGCTAATAATGCAAAATGAACATAATGTAATTTGAGAGAAACAAGAACAAAATGGGAAAGTGTAAAAAAAAAAAGGATATTATAATTAAAAGAACCTAGTACAGAATTTGGAATTAGTATAGATTTGAAGACTAAATATTATGACAGAGACACAGTCTTTTCTATCATTCTTCTATGTTGCCCCTTAAATTATTCCTGGCTTATAACCATTTAGAATAGTGCTATTGTCTGATTCCTCTGGATCTTCATGCAGATCATGTCCACTTATTAGAGGGATTCCCAAGGATCTATTCTGGATCCTCTTTCTCTTCTCTCTCCATACTGTGTCATATGGGGATCTCATCAACCTCTTCAATTATCATCTCAAAGCAGATCGTTTTCGGATTTAATTTTTTCCATACTCCACGCTCTCTCCTGATTTCCAGTCTCACATCACAATTACCTATTAGATATTTTGAACTGAACATCACGTAGACATCTTAATACCAACATGTCTAAAACAGAACTTATTTTCTTTCCCCCTCAAAAACTGTCCCTTCTTCATTACTGCCTTATTATTGTTAAGGGAGTCATCAATCTTCCAGTCATTCAAGTTTGCAAACTGAGTGTCATCCTTGACCCCTCACTTTTCCATACTAGTGAATCAACATTTATTTCAACGATTGCTATTAACCAGACATTGTAATAAGTGCTGATATGCAATATGAAAAAGTAATTGCAAATATGAAAAAAAATCAGTCTCTATCGTTAAGTAACTGGGAGAAGACAATACCCAAAAGAAAATTAGGAAATTGAAGGGGGAGGTACCCAGCTTGGGGATACAACAGAAAATTCCAAAAGAGTGAAAGTGGGTGGGAAATGAAGAAATGACTGACTTGGCCAATTTCCTTAACTGGAGCCTTGGGGTAAAGCTCTCCACTTTGTCCAATAGAGGGGTCCCAAGGCAAAGGACACTGATGACTTGTGAACCATCACCATAATATAGGCCCCATCACCTTCCATATAGACTATTATAATAGTCTTTTGGTTGATTTTCTTGTCTCAAGTCTCTCCCTACTCTAGTCCATCCTTCACTCAGTTGCCAAAATGATCTACCTAAAGCAAAGGCTTGAGCTTATAGCCTGCTTTCCCCTGCCCATTTCAGTCAACTCCATTGGCTTTCTATTAGCTCCAGAATCAAATATAATGTCTTTGCCTAGCTTTTAAATCTCTCCACCACCTGACCCATTTCTACCTTTCCAATCTTCTTCTATTACATTGTTTATTTTTTTCTGTTCCTTGTACAAACCATTCCATTTCCTAATTTTCTTCTCATTGGCTCTCCCTGATGTCTGAATGCCCTTTGTCCTTTACTCTACCTCCTGGCTTTATTTAAGCCTCAGCTAAAATCTCACCTTTTAAAAAGGCTTCTAGTCCCTCTCAAGGTTAGTGCTATTCCTTTGAGATTATCTCCAATTCCCCTGTATGTGTCTTGTATGTATATAGTTATTTATATGTTGTCTTCTTCCATTAGAACATGAGCTCCATAAAATCACAGACTGTTTTACCCTTAATATCCTCAGCTTTTAACACAGTACTGGACTGTGTTTGTTTGATACATCTTGCTGACTTGTTTACTTGATAATTCATCATTTTTGCCACCAGTGATTTACTAACATCAAAAATTCTCAATAATATGGACTGACTGACTGGTTAAGGATGACCTTTAATTCAGTTTTCAAAAGTTTCTTTTTCCTGTAAGGAATTTTTATTGTGCATAGTTTTAGTATCAGTATCATATTTATGAAGGAAAATAGAGTAACTAGTGGTTGTAAAAGAATCTGTAAATAGTGTGGGACAATGGTTTAAAAAAACCAAGTTAGCTCTAATTATAGAACACCACATTCTTTAGTCCTTAATGGGTCTGCACATGTGTAGCTTGAATTCTGACTGTGTATGTTTAACTTGTAGCTGTGATTGGCTTAATCGCTGGAGTATTAGTAGTGATGCTACCTGAGACCAAAGGGATGGCCTTACCTGAAACCATTGAAGAAGTTGAAAATATGCAGAGGTAATGTGCCAAGGCTCCTAAAGGAAACGGGAAACCCGAATCCAACATTGTTAGCAAGTTTTGCAATGGAATGTGCCTCAGACATTTCTATTGTTTGTATTTGGTCCAAATGTGCCAGGTTAACTCCAAGAATGTGAGGCTTTTTCCAGTTTTTAGCTCTTTAAGCCATTTTAAACAGTTTTTTTTTTTAAAAAAGCATAGAACAATCTAAAGCCTGAACTAGAAGAAAAATATTACAAAATCTGAGTTGGGCTTTAAAAGTCACCAACTTTGACCTCCCATTCAATTTAGGAATTCCTGAAGGTTTGTAAGTCAACTAGTCTCTGCTTAAACATTTCCATAGTTTTCATAGAAGTTTTCATAGCTGAGTTCTCAAAAGAAAAAATTAGGCATCTAGGTCTCAATAGATAGATATTATTTTGAGTTTGAATTTTTTTTTAATTCCAAGGAAGTTTCCTTCCCCCCTTGACCAATTTTTCTTATTCATATTAATTTTCTGTATTTCTCTTTTTAAATTTAATTTTGTTTCTGGTTCATTTGCTATCCAGTGCATAGATATTATTAATAAAAAAAAATGTGAGCCCAAACCATGGGGGGCCAGCAATGACCTGAACCAGTCCCTGAAATCTAAATCAACCAATTAAAAAAAATTTAATAGGGAGTAAACTATGCCAAAAGATAGTTATTTCTTATCCAGTGCCAAAAACTGTACTTAATATAATGGCTCACTCTCACTGAAGTGGATGATGATGATGAAACTAATTCTACATAAATTGACAAAGAAATTTTCTAGGATTTAAAAAAGAATCAGCACAATTGGGGGAAGTGGGAGAATCTAAACCTTTGATTTCATCAATGTGGGGTTCTCCCAATGGGGAGACTACTTCCACCTATGCAGATAATTAGTTTATTTGTAATTTATAGTCTTAGAAAGTCACCTAGGAGAATTAGCTAGTGTGTGTCAGAGACGATTTGAACCCTGGAATTCCTGACTTTGGGACCAGTCATGCTAACTCAAGCACAAAAGGCTTCATAGGAGGCAGCATGATGCAGTAGGAAACATATTAGATAGAAAGCCAGAGGATGTGGCTTCAAATTATAGCTTTGACACTTATTATCTGAATGACCTAAGCTAAATTAGGCTCTGTATTTCATTATGCTTAGAATGAGAGATCCAAACTGGATAATCTCTAAAATATCATTCTAATCTTAGAAATCTAACCAAGTCATAAGGTTTTTCTTATCTCTCTTGGTGAGAATTTCAGTCAACTGATTAATTCTTTCTAACACATGATCTGTGAATGATGAATATTTTTAAAGAATCTTTTGTCTATTAGGATGCACACGCCAGTCAAGCAGACTACTATGATGCACAGATATTAACCAAGTTCATTTTAATGGCTCCTATTTAAATTATATATAATAACTTTTCCTAAGAAATAATACTGAAGTTTTTGTTTTACTACATGGAATTTCTGCTTCAAAATGAGAACTCAATTATCACATGACCATAAATAAAGACATACCTAAAAGAAATTGCCAAAATAGAAACACACAGAAATTAGCAGGCCCTGTTGCAGGTTTTTAAATGCTTATTTGAATCGAATTACTCCCTTTTCGGATTAGAGGGCGTCTCCTTGGGACACTTTTATTTGGGTTTCACTTGAAGAACTAGTGACAGTAGAACATATCTGTGACCTCAATCTAATCTAAAGGGAAGTTTATAAACTCTCATCTATTTTCCTTAGTATGAAAGGGCTGGGTAAGGAGGCTTTGGGTTAATTCTGTAATCTAGATTAGAAAGGAATAGCAAGTGTCCTGTGTTTATTATTCATCAATTTCTTTGAATTTCTCTTTTGAGAATAGCAGTTCAGAATCCATTGTGGAATTCAATCTAACTGTACTCTTATTTTGGATCATTCTCCCTTTTCATTCATTCCTTTGATCTCTAATCTCCACATTATTTCTTTCTTCCCACTCGACTTTGTTTTGTCTCCACAGACAAAGAAAAAGTAAAGAGAAAATCATTTACCTCCAAGTCCAGAAACCAGAAGTTACACATAACTAAGAAGAAAGGAAATCACTCCCAATTATGACCTGCCTTTAAGACCCAAAACCTGGAAACAGAATTATTCACCCAACAAAACTCCATACAATCTTGCTTCCTTTCATACCTCCTAATCTTAGATTTATAGCTTAATAGAACTTGTAATGTTTTTGGTCCTGAGGACCAAGAGCTTAGAGTCAAATCTCTCTGGCTCTCTCCAGGTCCCAGCATTTCCAGGATAATAATTATCACTTTGTATAGGAATTGTTGCATCTTTGTATTTCTTTAATTGACTCCTTTCTCCATGGTTACTTGTACCCAGGAAACAATTAAAGTTATGGGGGGAAGTGGGAAAAAAAAACACAATAGTTTGTAAAAAAAAAAAAAAAAAGAGAGAGAGAGAGAGAGAGAGAGAGAGAGAGAGAGAGAGAGAGAATATGTTTTTCTGTTTGAAGAAAAATATCAAAATCAATGTCTGATTATCCACAATGGCTGAAAATATTTTTGACTGAGCCCTTCTATTACAATGAATAAGAAAATTTCCAAACACTGTACTTATGTTCTGTGGCATATTTGAATGCTGACTATGTAGTTAAGAAGAATTTAAAATAACAATATTGAGGAAGAATTAGTAATTAACTTTTGTCCTCGGACTGGATTATAATTGAGCAATACTGTACCAATGCTAACACATGCTTTCTTTAAAGATCTGGAAAGGGTCTGCAACACTTAGTCTGGACTTTCTTAGGATGACATCATTAAAGGTACACACATAGATTTTATTGGCTGCTAGAAACTGCAAAGACACATTTGTGTGTGTATGTGTGTGTGTGTGTGTGTGTTTTCTATACTTTCTTGCAAGACTAAGATGAAAATGCCATTGAGTTCAGCCAAGACTGAAAACGGTATTGATGCCATTTTGGAATAGAGAACACTGTTGTAGTAAATGTCAGAGCTGTATCTCTAAACCAGGACCTCTGGAGCCAATTCTAGTATTCTTTTTTTTCTATGTCTCAAAAAATCAAGTTGTTTGTACAAGGGATGGACAGTATAAAAGGTCAGGGCTAAATAGAGAGTTCTTGCAGAGTGTCTATTATGTCTACTACATATGCATATATATATGTACGTATATGTAACAAAACCAGTGTTAAGCACTTTTTAAAAAAATAATTGTGGGGCAGCTAAGTGGTGCAGTGGATCTCTATCCACCAGCCCTGAAGTCAGTGGACCTGAGTTCCAATTGAGCCACTTAACACTTCATAGCTGTGTGACCCTGGGCAAGTCACTTAACCCCAATTGCCTCAGCAAAAATAATAATAAAAATCATATTTTATCCTCACCAAACCCTTTAAGGTAGAAACTATTATTATCCATTTTCTTCATCTTTAAATTGATGGAGATGAACTTCATGGGCTCTCAATAGCTTTTCAGTTTGAATTCTCTGAACTTATGATCTCATAACTGAGATAGTAAAAAACGAAAGCAAAAACTGGACATAGTAGTCTGTCTCCATCTGAATTTCTGAAAGGGGAAGAGGAAAATAAAGCTGAATTTGCTTTCCATGCAATGATCGCCCACTAGACTAATTAAAAGAAGCCAGAAACCTTTCAAAAGCTGGCTTAAAGACACTGAGCATTCTGGAAGTTCAGCAACATCCTGGATATTGTTATTTACTCACTGATGTATGTTTGATCTTTTGCAAGTATGCTTGACAAAGAGTGGTTCCCTTGTGACTAGAATCTGGGATTAACAAAAACCAAGGCCTAAAACAGATTAATCCAATCCAAACACTCAACCACTTGTGGAATATATATGCTGGAAAAGGCAAAGGAGGATACCCCCTTAATTCTATTCATTCAGCCAAACACAGTGAGATGCTATCAGACCTAGGTGCATAAATAAATAAAGTAAATGTAGGCTCTTTATTAAGAAATAGGCAGAAAATCTACTTAACAGTCATTTACTCCTCTCAGGTCTAATGATATTTGTCATCTACATCATTTTGACATCATTTGACCATTCTAAGAGCAGCTTGGTATAGTGAATAAAGTAGTGGGCTTGAAGTCAGGAAGACCAGGAGAACCAGGCTCCCACTTCAAGATCTTAGGGAACAATCCCATTTCTTACTCTAGTCTAAAGTAGCATAGAGTAGAGGATTAAATGAAGCATAAATGTGAATAAGATATAGAAGAGGCTATCCTATTCCCAGAGAGAAAAGAAGATGCTAACCAAGCTTAGAGAGTGATTACAGTAAATTAAGAAGTCAGCATTCATATTTCCCCATTATATTTGCAACAGGGATATTTATTAGCTAAGTGGGCTCTTTTTTTATGGTGGGCTCTCTCTTTAAGGGCAAATCCTCCCATCCACCCCTTCACTAGTCTTTCATTGCCTCAACTGGCGCTGCTACAATTGCTCCCATAGTCAATATGGCCCAAAATGTATGAGGAGAAGGGAGAAGATGAGGAAGAGAGACACTAGTTACCATTTGAGATCTCACAAAGTCTCTACTAAAAGAAAAAAGATATAAAGAGAACAGAGCACCAACCCACCTAGAGGCTTGCCTACAAGACCATGAATTCATGGGACAAAATTACTAGAGGTAAGGGCATACCACCCACCAGGTTCCATAGCAATGAAAGCTATTCTTACATCTTAAAGAGCAACAAGAAGAAAAAAGACCTGAAGAGTAGTAATTGTATTTTTTAGTCTATCCATAAAGTTTGGCAGTCAAATAAAGATGTCATCATGGCTGATAGGAGAAAGCAATCCAAGCCTATCTACATCTGCCCTGAAGGCATGTCTTGTTCTTCCTCCAGCCTATTAGGCAATCATTTCTCTGATAACTTAGAAGGAGTTAAGAAATTTACTAGCATTCATAGATGATAGATTTAGAGCAGAAGGGAGTCTCAGGGACCACTGAGTACAAATCCTTCGTTTTAGAAATGAAGAAACTGAGGCACGAAGATGGCTTGCTCAAAATCACCTAGAGAGTAAATCTGAGGCATTAAAACTCAAGCTTCTTGCTTCCAAGTCCAGTGCCCTATTTACTGAACCCCTTCTAATGGTGCACTGAATCTGGGTTCAGATTCCAGCTCTATTAATAATGTAATAATGCATAGATACAATTCTTTGTAGATCTATATGACTCCTTCTGTCTCCAGTCATATGTTCTGGTCTATCTTTTAAAAAGTCTCCTTCAACAGGACATTTTGCTGGCACTCCAGGAGACTTCCTCCTATCTCTTTCTGGTTTTGACCAGGAATGCACAAGCCCTGAGCAAAAATAAAAATAGGAAAAGAAATTTGTTCATTTATATAGTGATTTAAAGTTTGTAAAGTATTATATATACATGCTATCCACCTTCAACCCCCACAACAACCTTGTGAGGTAGGTGCTATTATTTTCTCCATTTTATAAATGATAAAACTTAGTCTGGGAGAAGTTAAATAATCTGTCCAGGGTTCTCTAAGCTAATAAGGATGTAAGGTAAGATTTGAATTCACTCCATCTTTCCATGTTCCTACACTTTAGTCCCGATATACTACAATAAATGATAATCATCTTCTCACACAACATTCTGTCTCCCAACTGCATGCATTTCCCCTGGCTGCCCCTATGCCTGGAATTCTCTCCCTTCTCATCTGTGTCCGTCCACTAGTCTCTCTGGATTCATTTAAGTTCTAGCTGAAATTCCACCTTCTAGAAGAAGTCTTTCATAGTCCTCCTTAATCTTAATGCCTTCCTTCTGAGATCATTTGCAATTGCTTATATATCTTGCCTCTCCCATCACACCATGACCTCCTTGAGAACAAAAATGATTTTCCCTTTTTTTGTATTCCCTACATTTAGTACACTACCTGACACATAGTAGGTGCTTCATAAATACTTTTTGACTGATTCCTGACTCCAAATCCAGCCACTGTAAGATTTATTTGTTCTTTCACTTTCTTCCTTATTCTCTCTTTCTTTCCCTCCCTCTGTCTGTCTCTGTCTCTGTACATATACATGTTTTCTTTCTCTCTCTCTTCATTTTTAAAATGGAGATAATAATAGCTCTACATACCAGAGTTGTTATGAGAATCAAATGAGATAATATTTATTAAATGCTTTGCATATCCTAAAGTGCTATGCAGATACTATAAAACAGAAAAACAAAGCAATACAAAAGATAAATTGTAATTGATTATGTAGTAAATTATATTCTTTGGTAGTCTTTTGTTTTCTTTTCAAAGGAAGGCTGAAAATTAAGACAACTCTGAGATACCACTATATACTTCTCAGATTAGCTAAGATGACAGGAAAAGATAATGATGAATGTTGGAGGAGATGTGAGAAAACTGGGACACTAACACATTGTGGGTGGAGCTGTGAACTGATCCAACCATTCTGGAAAGCAATTTGGAACTATGCCTATAGGGTTATCAAACTATGTATACCCTTTGATCCAGCAGTGTCTATAATCACAAAGAGTCATTTTTTAAAAAAGGAAAAAAGACCCAAGTGTGCAAAAACTTTTGTAGCAGCCCTTTTTGTAGTTGCAAGAAACTGGAAATTGAGTTGATGTCCATCAGTTGGAAAATGAACAAATAAGTTATAGTTTATGGAATGTTATTGTTTTATAAGAAACGATCAGCAGGAGGATTTCAGAGAGGCCTGGAGAGACTTATATGAACTGATGCTGAGTGAAGTGAATAGAACCAGAGAATATTGTACACAGTAACAGCAAGATTATTCAACAATCAATTCTGATGGACATGGCTCTTTTCAATAGTGAGGTGATTCAGGCCAGTTCCAATGGTCTTGTGATGAAGAGAGCCATCAGCATCTAGAGAGAGACTGTGGATCACACATAATATTTTCACTTTTTTGTTGTTTCTTTGCATTTTGTTTTCTTCCTCAATTTTTTTTTCTTTTTGATCTGATTTTTCTAGTGCGACATGATAAATGTAGAAATATGTATAGAAAAATTGCACATGTTTAACATATATTAGATTACTTGACATCTATAGATGGGGTGAGGAGAAAGAAAGGGAGAAAGAATATAGAACACAATGTTTTGCAATGGTGAATGTTGAAAATTATCTATGTTTTGAAATATGTTTTGGAAACAAAAAGCTTTAATTAAGAAAAAAGAAGACTGAATTTTCTAAACTTAACAAGGTACATATAGTTAGCATCAAGCTTGTCCATCTTGCTTAGAATAAGCATTGTTGCTATTTAATTTATTTATAGAATTGTAGAGTCTGTATTATTTTGTATCTATTTTCCCCATTCTAAATAATGTTACTTAATTCTTCCCATATTACTTTGAATTCTTATTTTTCATTCACTGTTGGGCAATGATAGCCTATCATATTCAAAACACACAATTTATTCAGTTATTTTCCAGTCACTGGGCATATAATTCATAGTCAATTTTTTATTATGATAAATAACACTCTTTTGAATATTTTGATACAAATAAGCTTTTTTATTTATGAGTAAGGTACACTATCTTTGTTTGATTTGTGATTACTTTTGATTCAATTGATTCAATCACAACCAAGTATAAAAAGAACCTGTATACCTCCTTGAATCAAAGTTATTGTGTAGAAGAGTTGGAAAGAGATATTCCAGAACCAGATGGAAACAATAAGGGTGTAGAAGTAAAGAATGTATAGAGCATATTGGAACTCTAGCACACCTCTGAGAACTAAATGTAGGACTGAAATGTAACAGAGAAAAGAGATATAAAGAGAGGTAATATTTTGCAGGAATCTTAGAACAAAAGACCCAAACAAATGGAAAAAACAGCACCTTTCCCAACTTCCTACCTGTCACCTGTTTATACACAGACATAATAATATAATCTGTTGTTTTCCTGCCCAAAGATTTCCAATAAATTGAATTTTGCCTCAGTCACAGAGACCAAGGATTAACTAGTTTTTTCAGTTGTGTCTGACTCTTTGAGACCCTATTTGAGGTTTTCTTAGCAAAGATACTAGAATGGTCTTCTGTTCTTCTCTGATTTAACAGGTGAGGAAACCAAGGCAAAAGGGTTAAGTGACTTGTCCAGAGTCACAAAGCTAGTAAGAGTCTGAAGACAGGGAGAGGGTTTACCTTACTCCAGGACTGGGACAGAGCTATCCAAAGATTATCAAAAGATTAAATATAAATATAAAGTTAGACAGAAAGTTCAACTTCTGCTTAATGTTAAGAATTTTCTTAAGTTGGGACTCAAAACACTTGTGACTAAACTCATAACTTTTCATTTAAAATAAACTACCTAAAGCCAAATAAAGAGGGAATTATGTAGACCTTATGATGTCATTATAGCACCCAAGGATTAAATAAAATAATTAGCATAGCAGAGTGTTATACTGCCAATAACCTACAGATAAAAATATACTCAGAGAAGAGTCACTGAGTAGAATTTTTTAGACCAAACCAATCTAGAAAACAATTTGCAATTAGGCGAGAAAAGTTAAATAATCTTTGATCCAGTACTGAGCATACTCAGCTCAATAACAGAAAGTTGCTACACATGACAAAATTTTTATAGCAGTAATCTTTGGGGTAATACAGTGGTTAGAGTGTCAGGCTTGGAATCAAGAAGCCCTGAGTTAAAATCTGGTCTTAGACTCTTATGAGCTATATGATCCTGGGCAAGTCACTTAATTCTGTTTGCCTCAATTTTCTCATCTGTAAAATGAGCTGGATAAGGACATGGCAAACTATTCCAGTATATTTGCCTAGAAAACCCCAAAGGAGATCACAAAGTTAGACATGACTGAAAAACTAGTGAACAAAAACAAGGATAGCTATAATAATGAAATCTTGGCATTCTCTCTAAAAAATAAAACTAGAAGACAAAAGAAAGTTATAGCTAAATGAAAGGATGC
Organism: Sminthopsis crassicaudata; assembly: GCF_048593235.1. NCBI lineage: Eukaryota > Metazoa > Chordata > Mammalia > Dasyuromorphia > Dasyuridae > Sminthopsis > Sminthopsis crassicaudata. The sequence goes on from NC_133620.1 coordinate 131,573,942, forward strand.
ATTGCAGACTCTCTTTGGGGATATAACTAATAAAGCTGATAGAGTTGGCTGTATGGTACACCAAAGATCAACAAGATATGTCATTTTAAGGAATATTTTATCCTTTCATATTGCACTGTTTAGGATAAAATTTTACAAGGCCACCATGAAAGTAATTGTGGTTTATACAACAAGATCTGCTATAGAATATGCTTTTAAAAATCTTCAAAAGACTCTATAAGACACTTCAAATTAAATCAATATACACTTTTATAATGAGAAGAAGATAATTAGGGACATCAGATCTATTGAATGAATAAGTTTTTAAGGTTTTTGTCCCTTGAAAAATTTGGTTACTTAGAGAGGGTATAAACTCTTTAGAGTTTCAGATCCTTTGTGGCTCAATTGTAAAAGTTATGAAACAGGATGTGATCTATTCAGAAGCTATTAAGGAGATGAAATGGAGTGTGTATAATTCATTGCTCATTTAGGTCTGAAGAAACCAAAAGACATTACAACGCCAGAGGTGCAAATCTACATATATTTCCTACATATGGGACTCTCCATTTTTAAAATCTCTATGTGTGTCCATTCTACTGATTTCAGGTAGATCGGGGAAAAACATGGAGATGTCTTGCTATTTTAGTAATATTGAGCTATTGTGCCTTCTGTCTAATCAGATTAAAAAGAAATGTACTTTGGTGCTTATAAGGTATAATTTTAGGAACACAAAACTTTAGAATACATTAAAATAGAGCATTGACTTTGCTGGAAGACCTGATCTACAAGTGCATGTTGGGAGTACAGAGAAGAAGAGGAGATCACCAAGAAGAACTGTTTTCATAGTTAATTGACTTCAATACAATGGTAAGTATATGGAAGAACAGTGAAAAATATGTTGGAAAACATGGTTTGGGGGTAAGAGCTAATTCAATTCAACAATTCAAGAAACTTAATTAAGTACCTACTATGTTAAAGACCTCATCTTTAAAAGGCCATTGTCTTGCATCTCCTGTCTTCCTGATCTCTATGTTGCCAAGGATCCAGATGATTCTGAAGGAGAAAGTGAGGCTGGTTATTTTGTACTTAAATCCAATTCATTTGCATGTCATGGAATCATCTCCCTGATATCGTGATCTACTTCAAGAATGAAGAAAAAAACAATGACCTACTATATATTCAAGGCTCTGTGTTGGATGCTAAGAATATAAAAATGAAACAGCTACGGCCTCAAAAAAGATTAAATTCACAGTAGAATGAGAGATGTGGGTGACTTGTACATAATACTGAAATATCATAATAAAGTTTGAGATTTTTTCTCATCTCTGGTACTGCTGATTTTTAAAGATTCCTTAAGAAATTGATCTCTCAAAGCTCTCTGAATATTACCTCTACTATTCACCTTCCCTTCACTTATCTGTCTTTTTCATGAATGCTATTACTACTTTAATCAATCAATCAATAAGCTTTATTAATGCCTGCTCTGTACACCATGCCAGGCTTGGGATATAAATATAAAAATGAAAGATCTTACTTTGAAATTCAAAACTGAAAAATTCTCCTAAAACTCTTTGGTGGTTACAGGACAGAAAGATATTGCCTCATTATCTTGTAGATAGCAAAATTTGAATTTTATTCATCACTAGAAATAGAGATAGCTTTGTTTACAGATAACATGTGTTGATTAAAACAAGACTTAGAACATTGCCAAGCCTACCAAAGATCCTGAATTGCTCAAAAGTTTTATATTTTGATATAGTTTTTCAATCAATAAGTATTATCAAGTTCTTAATTGATGCCAAATAGTTTGCTAAGCACTAGAAAGACAAAAAATAAAAACAAAAACAAACAAACAAAAAAAACATTGTTTCTGCCTTCAAAGAGGTCACATTCTAATGGAAGAAAACAGCATGGAAACTACAATTTACATACAACATATATACAGTGTAAATAGAAAATAACCTCAGAGAGAAAGCACCTTGGTCACTTGCACTTGGTTTTAGGGGAGAGGGTACCTATAACAATCTTTGTCAATTTTAAAGGAAGCTATAAAAAAGGAGATAAGGAAAGAGATCCTTCCAGGAATAGTAAACAGCCAATGGAAAAGTATAGATTTGGGAAAAGTCCGTGTTGCTGGTTCATAGAATATATAGAGGGAAGTAAAGTGTTAAGCAGATTGGAAAATTAGGAGAGGGTTAGGTCATTAAGCATTTACCAAGTGTCAGACACTGTAAAGTACTGGGGATACAAATCTGACCTAACATAGTTACTGTTCTGGAACTCAGGGCAAATCATTTAAAATATGTTTGCCTCATTTTTCTTGTTTGTAAAAAGAAGTATAATAATAGCATTTACCCCCCTTCCCCAGGATTATAAAAATCAAATGAGATACTATTTAGAAGTATTTAGCAAAGTGTAAGTTTGCTACATAAATAGTAGCTATTATTATTTAAAAATCCTTTTGTCATGAAGAGATATTCTCAATTTTACAGTCAGCATAATTAATTTTGGGATGGAGACCATTTTTTTCTTTTTTTATTTTATTTCTTTTGCCTGTTTGTGGCTACCTGTAATTTCAGCCTTTCCATTTCCCCCCCCCCTCTCTCTCTCTCTCTCTCTCTCTCTCTCTCTCTCTCTCTCTCTCTCTCTCTCTCTCTCTCTGTCTCTCCTAAGAAAATTTTCATGATTTTATTGTATAATGAGGCTTTGGAACATCTGAACAAATCAGAATCTGGGCTACTTTTCCTTCATTTCTTTGAGTTGCTAGAGCAACTTGTCAGTACATTAAAAAAAGACAACCTTTTGCACAACACACTCAAATAATGATGCAACTGCTACTACCACAGAGTCTACCCACCGTGGTCTTACAAACTTGTGTATGATATTTAAAGAGTTCTGACAGGGCTGGAGAGAGGAAGTGTGAATAATATCAGGAAGAAGAGAAAGAAGGAAATGGCATGGGTGTCTTGGGAAGAAGAGGCTCAGCCAAAATTGTACCCCACCAACCTGAACATAATATTGGTGCACACTCAAGCATCATTTATGTTCTTTAATAGAAATATCTGGTGGAATATCATAATGGAGTCTTCATCAGGTGGTCTGATAAAGCTCTGTACTCTTATCTTCATTTATTTATAAGGACTTCCACTTATAGTGCTATTTTTTAAAAGTATATTTTGTTATTTGTTCTGATACCTCTGCATTTTGTCTTATAGATAGGCTATTCAATTGTTTAGAAAATTTGGAAATTCATTGAGAATTTCAACATACTCTTCCAAGTTTTCAAACCTCTTTTTCTGTTCTTTCACTGAAATGATTTCCATTTTAGAGGAAACAAAGAAAAACATACACACACATACACACACACACACACACACACACACACACACACACACACACACACACACACAGAAAGGAAAGGAGTGTCCTTCAGACATGTGGAAGACAACCTCAGGAGCAACAGTAATGATATCAGCATTAATGCTCCTCAAACCCCTGCATCTTCCTGAGATACTGGGCAGGAAGATGCTACAGGGGACCTGTGGCAAGGTAGAATACTACAATTTGTTTTGTTTCTTATGGTGGAGTCAAGTGGATAGAGCACTGGGGAAAAATAAAACAAACATGTTTGATCAAGCTATCCTTACCCACCCCATTTTTACCTTACTTCCAATGGGTGGGACCAGCACTCACTTCTAATCCTGCTCTTTCATTCTATTAAAGATTACATCTGACTGATGGAATCTTTTTTTCTCATAAATTTCTGTGATTGAGCCTGTCCTTTACATTTCCTTCTCTTCCATTGTTCATGATATAATGTTGTAGGACTACTTTAGGAGTTACACAAAAGAGAATGACTTTTCCTAGCACAAACCTATTATCCCAGTTCCCAAACGAATTGTTAGTTATGGTAAGCAGCCAAGTGGTCCAATGGGTACAATGCTAAACCTGAAATCAGGAAAACCTGAGGTAAAAATATCTGACCTCAGACACTTACTTGCAGGGTGACTTGGGGAAAGACATTTAACCTCTGTTTGCCTCAGTTTTCCTAATTATGAAACGGAGTTAATAAGAGCACTTATCTTCCAGGACTGTTGTAAGGATTGAATGAGATAATATTTGCAAAGTGCTTCACACAGTGTCTGACACATAGTAGATATTATATAAAAATTACCAATTGTTGTTCTGATGATATTTCATTATACTGTACTTGCAAAGGCAGAATTACTACAAACTTGAAACTTTTAAATCTGCTCCATCAGACCATAAGCTTATCATAGTGACCCCTCAGGTTCCATTATAGTTGTTTTTCTAGGTCATAACTCTTTAACTAGACTAAGCTCTTTGAAGTCAGAAATTTTATCATGTACATCTCTGTGTCCCACTCATTATCTCGCACATTACCTGAACATAGTAGACATTCAGGTATTTGATGAGTACATGCATATTTTAGAACAGGAGACTGATATGATGAAAATCATATTGTAGGAAAATCAATCAAACTGAGCAGGGTAGAAAGGGTAGGAAGGAGAAATTAAACTTAGGGAGACTAGTTAAGCAACTATAGCAATATTCCAGGAATGAGATAATAGAGGCCTAAAGTACAGGTTTATAATAAGAATAATGTGTTTAAACACTGCCATTTCTTCAAGAGGAAGACTAAACACACAAAAAAATGATGCTATCCACCTTTTTCCTACTTTGTTTGCCAATAATTTAACACAAGTCCCATGAGCAATTTTATATTGTGAAACTGAATGATCTCAATTATGTTTTGGAAAATAAAATCACTTAGCAAAATTGCTCTTTCCAAAGCAGATATAACTGTGATTTCCTCATTGGATGACTTAGTGTTGGCCATGTGTTTAACTTAAAATATTATTGTTTTCAAGCTAGGACAATTTGAAAAGTCTAAATTTAGCCTACCATTTTCTTAGTTGTTTTAATTTCCAAATCTGCAATATCAGTCATCTTTCTCTCCCTAAATTTTCTCCAAATAAGGGAAGAATAAATCCTACTTTAGTTTAAAAAAAACATACTTTTAATAAGAATCTATAGGGACAGCTAGGTGGTCCAGTGGATAGAGCACTAGGCCTGAAGTCAGGAGGACCTGAGTTCAAATTTGGCCTCAGATACTTAACACTTCCTAGCTGTGTGACCCTGGGAAACTCACTTAACCCCAATTGCCTCAGCAAAAACATGATTAAATAAAAATAAAATATCTATAAAAATAAAATAAAAAAATCTATGAGTGCTGTGCTGGAAAAAAACACAAAGTCTAGGTCACAGATCAAGCAAAGATAGATAAAATAGTCCCTTCTCTTGTGGAGCTTATAATCTAGTTGGGTCTTGAGATATAAACATAGATCACGTTAATACAAAATAATACAATTAATGTATTGGAGAGAGTCAAGAAAAAGGCTATGTGAGATCTGAAGGGAAAAAAAGATTATTGTGCAGTGAAAAGACAGGGAAGGCTATTAACCATAATAAGACAACACAGGAACTATGGCAATATAGTGAAACAACACAATACAGAATCAAATCAATGTAGGTCTGAATTCTTGATCTACTGCTTAGTTACCAGGTAAACCTTAACAAGTAACTTTACCTTCCTAACCCAAGATTCCAGATTTGTTGGTTTAGTCCAATACCAACTAATTTCTGGTGTCCTTTCAGTGCTGCTCAAAGTATACCTCCTGGGGAGCTTCCCTAGGAATGGAAAAACCATTTGAGTCAGGGGAGCTGGTTTCAATCCTAACTCTGTCACTTGCTCCTCCTTTGACCTTACTTTGGAGTCTCTTCTTCATCTATGTGATAAATGGGGCAGGCTTCATAACTAGCCCTCTTCCACATTTCCAATCTTCTTACATCTTAGTCTCAGCTTCATATTCTTCAATACTGGCCTTCCTGGAAGTTAATGAACAAAACACTCCATCTCTCAGTTCAAGGTATTTTCTCTGACTGCTCCCCATGCTTGAAATGTTCTCTCTCCTCTCTGTCTCCTAGCTTCCTTTAAGTCCCAGGACTTCTACTTTGTACAAGAAGCCTTTTCCGAGCCCCCTAATTCTATTGTTTCCCTTTCTTGATTATTTCCTACTTCTTGTATATAATTTGTTTTATATTTTTGTTCATGTGTTGTCTCTCACATTAGATTGTAAGATCCTTGGGGCAAGGACTGTGTTTTACTTCTCTTTGTATCCCCAGAATTTAACACGATGCCTGGAACATTGTAGCTGTTTAACAAATATTTATTAACCAATTGAATGACCAATGGTCTAGATCACTTCCAACATCCCTCCCAGCTCTAAATCCAGGATCTTAAGTCTCTCTATGACAAGGTAATATGTCTAAATACTAGATTCCACGATGCAAGTGGTGGGGGACAAGGTAGAAATGTTCCATTAGAAATGAGTGTAAACTGTTTGCATTTTTGTTTTTCTTCCCAGGTTATTTTTACCTTCTGAATCCAATTCTTCCTGTGCAATAAGAAAACTATTCGGTTCTGCACACATATATTCCATATAGGTTATACTATAACATATTTAACATGTATAAGACTGCCTGCTATATAGGGGAGAAGGTGGAGGGAGAAAAGGGAAAAGTTGGAACAGCAGGGAGTGCAAGGGATAATGTTGTAAAAAATTACCCTTGCATATGTTCTGTCAATAAAAAGTTATAATAAAAAAAAGCAATGTTCCATCAGTCTATACTGTTTTTTTTTTTTTTTTTTGGATTTAGGAGTGTTTTTATTATGGAAATTTTATGTTTATATTGGTTTTATATTTATATATATATATATATATATATATATATATATATATATATATATTTTATAATATTATCCCTTGTATTCATTTTTCCAAATTACCCCCCCTCCCTCTATTCCCTCCCCCCGACGACAGGCAATACCATACATTTTACATGTGTTACAATATAGTCTAGGTACAATACATGTGTGTGAATATCATTTTCTTGTTGCACAATAAACATTAGAATCCGAAGGTACATGCAACCTGGGCAGACAGATATTAGTGCTAACAATTTTCATTCCCCTCCCAGTGTTTCTTCTCTGGGTGTAGCTACCTCTGTCCATCATTGATCAACTGGAGGTGAGTTGGTTTTTCTTTATGTTGAAGATTTCCACTTCCATCAGAATACATCCTCATACAGTATTGTTGTTGAAGTGTACAGTGATCTTCTGGTTCTGCTCATTTCACTCAGCATCAGTTGATTTAAGTCTCTCCAGGCCTCTCTGTATTCCTCCTGCTGGTCATTTCTTACCGAGCAATAATATTCCATAACCTTCATATACCACAATTTACCCAACCATTCTCCAACTGATGGACATCCATTCATCTTCCAGTTTCTAGCTACAACAAAAAGAGCTGCCACAAACATTTTGGCACATATATGTCTCTTTCCGCTCTTTAGTATTTCTTTGGGATATAATCCCAGTAGTAGCGCTGCTGGGTCAAAGGGTATGCACAGTTTGATAACTTTTTGGGCATAATTCCAGATTGCTCTCCAGAATGGCTGGATTCTTTCACAACTCCACCAGCAATGTATTAGTGTCCCAATTTCCCCACATCCCCTCCAACATTTGTCATTATTTGTTCCTGTCATCTTAGCCAATCTGACAGGTGTGTAGTGGTATCTCAGAGTGGTCTTAATTTGCATTTCTCTGATCAGTAGTGATTTGGAACACTCTTTCATGTGAGTGGATAGTCTATACTGTTTTTTTAAAGATTTTTTCTCCCATTGTAAATCTGAATTCTAATGACCTGCTGTCCTTGGAATAAAGAAATGGTTCAAACTAGAAACTTAGAGCAAGAACAAGTACCCAGTGTTCTTCCATCTGAAGATATGTTTGTTGGCTTAGCTTGGCCAACAATCAGGAAGCACAAGGCAGGTTACCAGAGTCAAAACTTAAGTAGAAGCACCATCTAAGACAGCTCAAATTAGAGGGAGTATTTGAATATGAGGCTCAGGGAAAGAGAGGAGCCTTGGGATCACTCCCCCACATAAACACACATGATGGGACCTGAGGCCAGAATAAACCATTTCACAAAAGAAGGATAAAGTAGGCCATTGTCATCTAGCTAAAGCAGAGGCTCTTAATTCTTTTGAGGTCTTAGACTATTTGAACAATCTAGCAAAAACTTAAGAGCCCCTCCTCAGAATCTTGTTTTTAAAATCATGTGCTCTTTATTCATTACTTTGGACTTCACCTCTAGACTGCTTTGCCTTTATGCTGACAGCCTGATGCCCTGGGAACAGTATCACCAAATGAAGGATTGAAGAGACGATTCCTGAAACCTCCGTATCTTTAGAAGGTACAATGTGCAATCTATTTCCCGCTCTAACCTGTTGCATCTCTGTTACATGGCTACCTAGCTCAAAGAAAACGAACTTCTTTTCTTGTTTGTGTATCCTCATTGCTTAGCACATTAGATGACAAGTAGCAGGGACTTAATAGTGTTTTATCTACCTAAATGCATACAATATGTGGGATTATACTTTTCAACTTTTTTTTTAAGTTCACAAACCCTAGATTAAGAACCTCTGTTATATGGCTAGAGATCATGCAATATTACAGTTTTTCCTTTCACATTACTGCTTTCTCCATAACAGTTTCAATACAACATAGATCAACATAAGAAGTTAAATAGGAATTTTTGAGAAGTTTTGTGGAATCTGCAGGTGTCACACAAAGGCCAGCAAATGACACCGAAAAGGTTTATTAACTAAGAAAGGCATAAAATATGTGTATAGTATTGTAAAATATCAACCCAAATTTTACAATAAGATGCTATAAATACTCCACAAATGAAAAAGAAAAAATTCAGACTTCTTCTGTGATACAAAAGGAGGGTCAAAAATGTTTATACAGATTTTCCAGGTCATGGTCCCTAACCGCCATAATGTGGAAGAGATAACTGTACACTTTCCAACAAATTAAAAAATAAGCATCACTCGGGAGGCAACAAAGAGACTTAGGGTAGATGTGAGCCTGTCATAACATGTATTAATTAAGCAATTAATCAAAGACATGAATGATTGAAAAAGACTTGCACTATTTGCAAAATGAAATCTAGGATTAGTCAATGAGCAACTTGTGTCTTTTACTTTTACCCTTGCAATGCCAAGACAAAGAGTGGAAACTCACAACCACTTTAGGTGAACTCTTTGTGATAAACTCATGGAAGAATATGGGCAAAGTCACACATAATGTGTAAGCATAAATGGTTACAACTTATGTCATAAACTCATAGTATTTTACTTATTTACTAGAAGAAGGGATTTTATAGGATTCCTGAACAGAGGTGTCAAATTCCACTCTAAACACTATGGGTTTAATTAGATTAAAATGTAATTGAAAAATTCTTAACAAAATAAATAAAAATACAACACAACATAAACAATGTTAATTTGTGGGGTTTTAAGTCAAAGATGCCACTAACAGGGCTCCATTTGAATTTCAGCCTGACATCACTGATTTAGATCAATTTCTTATTTTGCAAATGAAAATACTGAAGCAAAAGAAGTTAAGTGATTTATCCTAGAAATAGGCTATATTTAAACCCAAAGCCACAAACACTACGGTGTTTCAAATACACTAGTTTTCTTTTCCATTGAACCACAAAATTAAGAACAAACTTTCCAAACTTTCTTTATACATGTTTCTGTTACATCTTTCCATGCCTTTCAGAATTCTTTGCATAAAGTAAAATTTATGTAATGTGAATTTACATAAAGCGAGAAGGGTCTATACTTACTTCTAAGCATGGTGCTAAGGGCTGAGGATACAAATAAAAGCAAGAAAAGTAGCCTCTACCCTCACAGAGCTTACATTTTAAAGGGGATAGAAGGTAGGGAGGAGGAATACAATATCAAAGAGCATTTGGAAGTATGGTAGTTTGTCATAGTATGGAGTAAAATCACTGGGAAGTGATATGAAGAACTGGACCCCAGGAAGATATAGTGAAAGCTCACCTTTCAGAGCCAGGTGACTCTAGGACAGTCCAAGGTTGCAATGCAAAGAGAGACTAAAAATGATCACCAAAATGTAGACAGCACCTGAGGATATGACCAGGAGGTGATGAGAGCCACAGCTAGGATTGAGCTCACAGGGAAAGGAGCTATGTCAGGTGAGGCACTACAAAGGTCCAAATAGGAATTAGAAGTCCAAACCTTTTATAAATTCAGCATTCAAAAGAGTTAAGTGAATTAAATAGCTATTTAGGAAAGAGTGGGAGAGAACTAATAAATAGAAGTATGTATAAAATTATATATATATATATGATATATGTATATATATCATATATATATATAAAATTCCCTATCCCTATATATGAATATTATATGTAAGTATATATATATATGTATGTGTATATATATATACATATATATATGTATCTTTATATATATATAAAATCTTCTTATAAAGGGAGATGAATAACTCCCTCTATCAGTACAGGTTGGTACTTTCTGAGCAACTTAATGCTATAGACACAGTGGTCCTCAAACTTTTTAAATAGGGCCAGTTCACTGTCCCTCAGACTGTTGGAGGGCGGACTATAGTGAAAACAAAAGCTCACACTCTGTCTCTGCCCCTCAGTCCATTTGCCATAACCTGGCGGGCCGCAAAAACGTCCCCAGTGGCCGCATCTGGCCCGTGGCAGGATTTTGAAAACCCCTGCATAGATAATTGCTTCTAAGGGATTAAACTACATGTCCAAGGTCACACAGATAATATGTGTCAGAGGTGAAGGCAAGCTCTCTCCCCCCAAACTGTACTGTCTCTTCCTTCTTATATATGTGTATATAAATAACATTTTCCAGCTTTCTAGCCACACTTATAAGATTTGACATTGTTAATGCAGGGCGTTGTACCCAATCAATTCAACAAATATTGTTAAGCTCTTAAAACTGTGTCAGGTGCTGATACTACACAGGAAAAAAAAAAACCCAGAAATACAATGAGGGACCTCCAGAATCTTATATCCTATACTCTAGAACCTTCCATAGAATAATGAAATAGTAACTTTTGAGTTTTTAAGGACATTTCTTCCTAACAGAGAACATGAAGGTACTCAAAGTTAAATAATGAAGTATATTGTCAAATTTAGACACCTAATTTAAGGAATACTTTTCTCACAGACAGAAAACAAGTAAAACTGTGGCATGAAAATGCTTCCACAAAAATGACTGTTTTATAAAATGGAGGTAAAAAGGGAAGATTGACTCTCCTAATGGATGCAATATCTCCTAACTTTTAAGAGAAATCTGTGAAAGGGAACTGTAATTTTTTAATTCTATGTATTATAATTTCCAGTTAAGGGACCACAAAATGATTGTTTATAACCATATTATCATCTTGATTCAATTTGTCATGTACTACTTGGGAGACTCTCCCACGAATTAATCAATTTTTTTCTAGTTCATAGATTACTCTCAATTTTGTCATTCTCTCCATCCTTTGTCTTCACATTCCTAAGTTTCACAAGCTTACTCTGATTTCTCCATAGTACTCCTGGGGACTGTGAATCTGTCCTTTCTGTAGACTTATTTTTCTACCCTTTACCCATATGTTCTTTATGTGTCCCACCTACTAAAGTCAGAATCTTCTCTCACACATCTTTTCCATTCTTCTAAGAATTGCCTCAATACAATACCATAGCATATCAGAGAAAACACTGATCTTGGAATCAGAAGAACTTCAGTTTGATTTCAACCATAGGTGTGTATTAACTGTGTAAGCCTGGGCAAGTCACTTAAAATTCTAGGACCCATTTCTTGTTTGATTTTTTTTACAAAATTAAGCCATTGTAGTCAATAACCTTTCAACCTCTAAATTTATAAATTTATAATGTCTATAAGATCTGTATTACTAGAGAATGCATTTTAACATCCTCTTTGATGTATGTTATATCTATTATTGAAAATATTTTTATATGTTTTTGAGTCTCTAATATTAAAATGACTGTGGGGTTTGTATTTTTCTTCCTTTCTCAACCACTAGATACTGTTCCCAGAAGAAATGAGCTCATTATAGTCAGCAATATGAGAATAAAGGCTTTTTGTGTTCAAGCAAATAACTACCTATAGAGGGCACTCCTTATTGGTGAAAGGCTGGGCTAGGCTATATCCAAAGTCTCTTCTAACTTGACTCTACTTTTCATTCTCAAAATTTCTTGATAATGGCTCCTTACGGAACTGGATCATTTATATGCAGAGGTAACAGAGAGGTGAACCACTTACTATGTTTCAGTAGCTCTACAAGGTTTATCTGTCCTCTCCTCCAAAAGAAATCCTTCTCTACATGATGATTGGATATTTTCTTATTTATTTATTTTTTTGTTTGTTTAGAGAGAGTATTTTATTTTTCCATATGCATGCAAAGATAGTTTTCAACATCCACCTTTGTAAAACCTTGTATACCAAATTTTTCTCCTTCCCTACCTTCTACCCCTCCCCAAATGGCAAGTAATCCAATACAAATTAAATATGAACAATTATTCTAGACATATTTTCATATTTATCATGATGCACAAGAAAAATCAAAGAAAAAGGGAAAAAAGAAAAGAAAAAAAGAAGCAAACAGTAGCAAAAAGATGAGAATACTATACTTTGATCCACATTCAATCTCTATAGTTCTTTCCCTAGATTTGGATAACACTTTCCATCTCAAGTTATCCCAAGTTAATTGGAATTGCCTTGAATCACATCATTGTTGAAAGAGTCAAGTCCATCTCAGTTGATTATTACAAAATCTTGTTGTTACTGTGTACAATATTCTCTTATTTCTGCTCACTTCACTTGAAATTTGATTAGGTATTTTCTAAAACTCATTTCACAATGGAGACAAGGCTTTTCATTCCAAAATCTGAGATGTCACAAAAGGGAAAGGTGACAACATGTCATATTTACACCAAAACCTAAATGACCACAATCAGATTCCTTCTGTAAACTTTTTTGCATCCCTAATACTATGGGAAAAGAATAGCAAACTTGTGAAGCTATCTCTCTTTTAATTTCTTTCTTTTACATCTGGCTATAGTAACATTTCCTGGAGCACTGATCTCAAAATAACAAGTTTGGGAAACATAGTTGACTTCTCTTGGAACCTAGATAAGAAGTTTCTAGTTACATATTTCCAAGATGTTCATCCATCTCAAAAAGGACCAATGTAATCATAGAATAATGTCTTCATTAGCATTGGAGTTGTATTTAAGTGAGAAAGAGTTGCACAGTCATCAGCCTCCTTCTCCCAGATTAACAGAAATCCAGTGGCAAAGCAAAAGTAAAAATAACTGGTGATGATCCAATATTCAGTGGATGACTTTGACTTCTTTGATGTCTGACCAAGCTCTGAACAAATAATTCCAGATTGAAAAACTGGAGATTAGACAAATTCCTTATCCAACTAAATTAACTTACTCTCCATATCTCTACCAATTCCACTTCTCTATTCCCTTTGCTAGTTTGGCTCTATATTTTACAAAATACACAGAGCAGCATCTGGATGTGGCTGATACCTCCTCATCTCTGCTATTTAACTCAGTTGCACCCAACATTCTCTTTAACAGGTCTGGGTTTGATTGAGGCAACACGCAATCAGTGATTAAGAAATGAGGCAGAAAACAGCCTCTTTTAACTGGTCAATGCTGGAGGAAAGGATCCTCAGGTTTCTGGCCAAAACAGAAACAATTGCTATTTATATTCACTTGAATCACTTGGTCCCAAAGACCAAGTGGGGCTTGGCCTGTTAATTGCTGGCTAATCAATTAGAACCAAAGTGATTTATGTTTAAGGCATGGTCCTTAAGACAAAAATCTAGCCCTTAAATCTAGGATATCTTGCATCTAAAGTCATCTCCACCCATCCTGATCTAGATCTGGCCACTGGACCCAGATGGTTCTGAAGCAGAAAATAAGGCTGATGACTATACCTTCCTCACTTACATCCAATTCACTTGTGTGTCATGACAGAAGGAAAAATAATAACCCATGAAAAATAATAACAACCCATGATTCTAAATCAGGGGTTCTCAAACTACAGCCCATGGGCCAAATACGGCCCACAGGATTATGGCAAATGGGCTGAGGGCGGAGACAGAGTGTGAGTTTTTGTTTTTACTATAGTCCAGCCCTCCAACAGTCTGAGGGACAGTGAACGGCTCCTCTGTTTAAAAAGTTTAAGGACCACTGCTCTAAATTAAAACAAATCCTCATATCTCACCACACTTTGCAAAATTAATAATCATTCTTAATACTGTGTTTGCTGAAAGTATGTTTGCCTAATGAGTTCACACTGAGCATACTCATAGGCTTCTGGGAGATGTAGTCTAAAATCAATCAATCAAGAAATAAGCATGTATTCATCACTTATCAGGTGCAGCACTGTACTAAGTGCAGAGGGATAAAAATAAAAGTGAAAAAAATTCCTGCCCTCAAAAATTTTGCCTTCTAAAGAGAGAGACCATGTATCTCTCCTTATATAAGGATATATATATATATGTATGTATATGTGTGTGTGTGTATATATATAAAAAAGATATATACAAGATACATGTAGAGAAACATTTAATGAGCAACTTTAATGAGGAAGGCTCTAGTTACTGGAGGGACCCCATAGAATGTGGACTTTACGCTGGATCTTAGAGAAAGCTAGGAATCCTCAGAGGCAGTGGGTGAAAAGAGAGAGCATTCCATTCCATGGCCAATACGAAAGTATGGAGATGGAAGATGTTGAGGTTATGTGTGAGGAACAGCAAGGAGGCTAGAAAGGTTAGACTATAGAGGAAGACTGGAAAGATAGGGAGGGACCCGATTGTGAATGGTTTAAATATTAAACAGAAGATATTATACTTCTATTTTATAGAAGATCTTAGTATCACTGGAGTTTACTGAGTCAGGAGGAAGGTGATATGGTTAGAAATTCACTTTAGGAAAATTATTTTAGAAGCTATTTGGAATCAGGAAAATGACTTCAGATACTTACAGTTCTATGATCCTGGACAAGTCATTTAATATCTGTCTACCTCAATTTCCTCAACTGAAACATGGGAACAATAATGACACCTATGTCATAGGCCTGTTGTTGTGAGGATCAAGTGAGATAATATTTGTAAAGCATTTTACATAGTGTCTAACATGTCATAAGTGCTTAATGAAATTTTCTTTCCTCCCTCCTTCCTTCCTTTCTTGTAGCTTCCTTTGTAGAAAACTTCCTTTGTAGAGAACAGATTGAATTGGAAAGAGCTGAGGCTGGTGTTCAGTGAATCACCAAATTTTGTGATTTCTGTCTCCACACCAACTCATTATACATCCCCTTCTCTCCACTCACAAAACTACTATCCTAATTAAAGCTCTCAATACCTGATTAATTGAATATATGAGCTGACTGAAAGTGACAAGTCATGGATGACCCTGATGTTTCAAATCTGAGTGACTGGAAAAATGGTGGTCACCTTGAAAAAGATATTACATTTCAGAAAAGGAATAGGTTTAACGGGAAGGATAATAAGCTCTGTTTTACAGAAATTAAGGCAATCTCCTCTTCCTTCTGTGTGATTTTCTCTCCCTTTTACCAATGTGAAAACACAAGGAGGTTCCAAAACTAACCTATGATTATATCAGAATTCATTGTGGCCCTGATCCTGCCATAAAGCTGCTGGTGATTATTCCTGCTTTGAATTATCTAAGTTAGAAATCAGAGATATCATTTATTAGGGAACCCCACTATGGCAATCTACCATTAGATCTTTTAAAAAATAATTTTATATTTTGTTGTACAACTGAGATGGTATGTGAACCCAGGTTTTCTAATTTAGCATTAAATATTAAGTAAGTGCTATTCCACTCTTCCTCTTGGTGATAATGACAGAGACTAGAAGAAAAGATGAAAATTGTGAGCCAAAGCCTGAGTCATATGGAAGTGGGCAGATAAATGCCATGAGAACCGGGCATTTTGAGCTGGTACCAGCTGATATTTGTGTCCCTTTGTTCTTTGGCAAAACAAACGTCTGTTTCTTAGAAAATGAGGTACATGAAAAGTTTCCTAAAGGTTATTTGACATTTTTTACAAAATAATATTTTGGGAAGTTGAATATAAATGTCAGAGATACATGATTCAAATTTCCTTCTAGGGATATCCAGTGCTTAAAAGAAAAGGAAAAAAGTACTTGGGCACAGAACAATTTAGGTTGTCTGCTGAACATTATGCAAGGTCACTGAATTATTTAAAGACCTTACAATTTGCTTCAATTTCATTTATATATAGAAATTCATCTCTCTCTCTCTCTCGCTATATATATATATATATATATATATATATATATATATATGTGTGTGTGTGTGTGTGTGTGTGTGTGTGTGTGTGTGTGTGTGTATCTACTATACTCATATGTGTATCTATGGATATAGTATTTTATTTTCCCCTAATTACATGTAGGGTATGTACATGTAAAAACAATTTCTAATCTTCATTTTAAAAAAGTTTTGAGTTCCAAATTCTATCCCTCACTCCCTCCCTTCTCCTTGCCCTAAGATGGCAAGCAATCTGAAATAGGTTATAAATATTTTTGTTTTAGTTTCTTAATTGTGATTGCTATGTCCACAGCCTTAAAAACTTAATTTTTCTAATTCTTTATTAGGCAAAAAAGTCTAGCAAACAATAAAAAGTGAACAGCTCATGAACAATTAACCAGAAATAGCCATGGTACATTACAAATCTAATTTTAGCTATGAAAGTGTTTGGATTGCCTGCTTACGCATGTGGTCTACACTGATTGTATGGCTCTGAGCAAGTCAATCCTCAGGTCTCAGGCTACTGTGTGAGACTTAAGAGTGGCAGAGAAGGTTCCAACCTACATTGGTAGAGAAAGTTTCCTTATTGGAGGAGACCAAGAAAACAACACGTGCAGTCCAAAAAATATTTTTGAGAAGCAGCCTGGCTGGACTCAGTAAGGAACTCTTAGTTAAGTTAATAAGGCTTGAGTTCAGGGCCCACCTCAACATACATTAGCTGTGTGAGCCTGCACAAATCACTTAACCTCTCAGCACCCTGAGCAGCTCTCGAACAACAGAAGTCACAGAAAAGCTGCTTATCAAAAAAGGGGTTTTCCATGACTGAAGATCCTTATACCCATGAAACCACAGATTCTAACAATATTGTGAAAACCATAGTATGGAAGTACAGCCAGAAACCATTGAGTATCTTCACTACATTTGGTGTTTTTTGTTTCCTACTTTTTATGACCCCTTTTTGGGGTTTTCTTTGATACTGATTTCCTTCTCCAGCTCATTTTACAGATGAGGAAACTGAGGCAACAAGGCTAAGTGACTTGCCCAGATTCACATAGTTAGCAAGTGTCTAGATTTGAACTCAGGTCTTCCTGACTGTAGCCTCTGCTCACTATCCACTAACCACCTATCTGCTTTTATCTTTCCTACCCAAAGCTAATAAAAAAAAAATCATCAGATTCCCTTCTCTCTTTCTCAGGTTCCCATATTTTTCAGGCAATAAGGAAAAGGAAGGTGCAATAGAAAAAAAAGACTTTAGAGACAGGAGGTAAATCAATTTTGAAATCCTGGTTCTAGACCTTATGAGATTTTTTATAATCTTGGCCAAATTACCTAATTACTCTCATTGTCTCATCTGCAAAAGTGGAAAGGATAATTTTTGAACCAGTTGCCTTACTGGGTTACTGTAAGGAAAAATATTAAAGGATTCCTATATTATCATCACAATTAGCTGGAGCTGCTGCCCTCTGCTGATGACTGTGTTTCTGCTTTGATTACCAGTTCTCTGAATACCAATGTATCAGGACACCTTAAAATCACTGTGAGTCCATTTTCATTTCACACTGAAGTTGAATTGGAACAAATGGTTATTCCATCTGGTCGCTTTGGAAGAGGACAAAGAGATGACTTCCCTTTGGAGTCACCTAGGGAAGTCCATCGCAAATGAAATGAAATTGAATAGAGAGAAAGCCATCATGGTTAGGTACAGTCTGGTAGGAGTAGTAATGTCCAAAGAGGCTGAAAGGATAGTTTGGGGTTAGGTTATTTAGGGCTTTCAAAACTAAACAGAAAAATTTATGTTTTATCTTTCAGGAGCCACTAGCATTGATCGATTAGGGGAGCAGCATAATCAGATCTGTGCCTAAATAAAATTACTTTGGCATCTAGGTGGTGCATTGGATAAAGCACCAGCCCTGAAGTCAGGAGGACCTGAGTTCAAAGCTGGTCTCAGACACTTAACACTTCCTAGCTGTGTGACCCTGGGCAAGTCACTTAACCTCAATTGCCTCAGCCAAAAAAGAAAAAAACAAAAACAAAAGGAAAAAAAATTACTTTGGCAGGATTGTTATAGGGTGGATTGAATCAGTGAGAGATTTGAGACATACAGACCAATTTAAGAAGGTTATTGCAATAATTTAGAAGTGATGATAGCTAGTAGTTTTGTGTGTAGAAAAGAGACAAATACAAGAAACATTTTGAAAGTAAAGATGACAAGATATAATAATAGATTGGATTAAATGGGGTCAAGAAGAATATAGATTCCAGGATAATTCCAGGATGATTCTCCTGTTAGATAGCAAAATACCTGCCCATTTCTGGGTTTTGGAATCATAGTGCCATCATTATAATATCAGGAAGTTTTACAAATATATGTTCCTAACGGCTTGTCTCATGACTGACTTCTCACCTCCCCCCCCCCCAAGTTTCTGCATGTCTTCCAGAGGAAAGATTTACTCTGGTCATATCTGGCATAATTCTTCCCACTCCAAATATCATATATCCAAAAGTTAGTGAATTGTAAACAAGTTTATGCAAGTTACAACAGCATTTCCAAGAACTCCTTTCCCCTCCCTCCATTCAAAATACCTAGCAAGACTCCTTTCCATCCATGCACTGAGCAAAGACATTGTGAATTCCCATGCAAATGACTTAGCAGATGGCTATCCATGAAGGAAGCACACTATTTGAGTTCAAGTTCATTGGCCAAAGGACTCTCCCTTTTTGGTTATCTTAGGAAACAGTGTTGAATCACTTAAGCCATAAAGGCCTCCATCCCAGACCTGACTGGATAAAGTGAATTTTTTTGTTTTACTCATTCAGACCAATTGGTTATAAATTATGTTTAGTTAAACATTTGAAAACCAGGCTTTAAAATAACATGTACTTCCTTTCTTCAAGATATGTACAGAAAACAAAACTTTGTGTATTTACAGAAAAGTGGGAAATATCACCTGCTCTGTGTGAGTTTTAATTATGTGAATGGGATTTAGCAGAAGATAGCAAACTATTTTTCAAACCCCAGATGCTAAACAGAATAAAAAAGGATGTGAAAGGGTCATTCTGGGGGATTAGAGACACAGCCAAAGATGGGAACCAGTGAAAAATGCCAAAGAAAGATAAGCCCCTAATAAACGTCAGAGTGTGTGAACATTAACAATCAGCTAAGAATCGAGACAAACTTTTTTTGTATGTTATTCAGTCTAGGAGGCAAACCTCACTTTATTTTGGAGGACTTGTAAATAAGCGTCAAGAGAAGAATGTGGAAGGATGGCAATACTCACCTCCTGTTTACTTCTCTTGTTATGTGGAAGTCTGAAAGACATATTGAAGGAAGGGGTGGAGGACCCACCATGTGTTATTATTAACTGAGGTTGCTGTGTAAGGAATTCTTTCATAGCTAAATAGCATTTTTTCTGTGTCTCTGTGTAAATAGAGATAGAATTGGAAGTCATCGAATTCTCCTTCTTACCTCATTTACAGTTAAGGAAATTAAGGTCCAGAAAGTAGTTAAAAGTTGTCAGGTTTTCTTAACTCTATATCCTACATAATTCATAATTCCATGAAATGTCTTTTCCTTAAATAACTTACTAAACTAAGGCATTTGGGGTAAGGAACATTTCTTATTTCCCTTGGTGTCCAGTGGGTTACAGTAGACTCTTAAATGTTGTTTAATTCAGCAAGGTCAATTTAACAAATGTTTGTGAAACACTTATTATGTGTGAAGTTAGGAAAATAAAAATCAGTCCCTGTCCTCCAGGAGATCAAATTCTATTCAACAAATGGATGGGCAAATGGAATGTTTAGTATACAGTTTTTAAGTATAAATGTTGCTATTATTCCTGGACCTCTGATACCTATGAGTAGAACTAAAAGAAGGTTGCTAAACACCCTTTTACCCTCAAAACAGCAGAATTGGAAAAGAAAGGAATATTTACATGTTCTAATGAGGTTTAGGCTCCCAACATTATAATACTGGAAAGAGAAGGAATCAATTTTGTGCAGAATTTAGCCCTAAAAATTCCCTTCTTCTCATCCCCTTGCTGATACCATGATATATTAGACCTGGAAGGACTATATAAGTTATATAATTCAATTCATTCATTTATTTATGAGAAAACTGAAGTCCAGAAATTTTAAGTACCTTGCCTGGGGTCACATAAAATATTACATCAGAGGCAGTTCTTGAACTTAGTCCTCTCACTCCAATGCACCATGCTGCCTTCATTCGATAGTGGTATTGACATCTATTAATTCCTCTTTCCTTATGACAGACAGATGAGGTAACTAGTCATTCTGAGGTATACAAAGGGGATCAATAATCATTGGCAGAATTGAAATAAGTATCCTATGATAATAGAATATTAACTGCCTAGATGATAAGGAATCATTTCTGTCCTTGCAACGCTTTCCTAGCTTGTTTGCTAGCTTCCTTCCTTCTTATCTCCTTCCTTCCTTCCTTCCTTCCTGGATATCTTGGGGCTCATGGGCCAGATTTTTTTCTTAAGGACCAAGTCTTAAACTCAAATTACTCAGTCTTTTATTGACTGATCAACAAAGAAATCCAGGCCAAACCCACTTGGTCTTTGTATTGGTCCTGATTGCCTCAAATAGCAATTATTACTGTTTTGGCTAGTAATCCTGGGGGTCTTCCCCCCAAAATTGATTTCCTTTGTTTTGTTTTGGTTTTGGCTAGGTAAAAAAGGCCATTCTTTGCCTCATTTCTTACCTAGCCTTAGTTGTCCCAGTCAAACTGAGACCTGTTAAAGACAACTTAAAAAGAGCATCTCCCACTGCCTCCAGAGCCATCTCCAGTCATCCTGATCTATATCTGACCATTGGGCCCAGATGGTTCCAGAGGAGAAAGAGGGGGATCACTCAGATCCAATTCACTTATATGATTTCCCTGATGTCATGGACCTCTTTAAGAACAAAGGACAAACAGCGATTATGGATCTGAGAGGAAAGTTCATCTCCTGAGTGGTATGTTTTCTACACTGACAAATGGAAAGCCAACACTAATGCTAAAGGAAAGATTTACTGCCACTATCCTTAAATCTCTGGGTTTTTTTAAAAAATGTTACTTTTCTTCCTCTCTTTGGATGCTAAACTGTAAAATAACAAAGGATACTCTGTGTTGAAGGGAAAGCCTTAAATTGTTTCAGTGAAAAGGAGAAGTAAATGGGTTAAATCCATTGACGTTTGCACTGATGCAGAACAGGGAGGGAATCAAGCCAGTGAAATTTTATCTTCATGGCACAATATTTGGTTGCTGCAGACAACAACCCAATGATAAATGTGAAATACAATTTAGCTGGAACCGCTCAAAGTATGAACTCAGGGAAAGCCTTTGGTGGGGGCCTTTCACAATATTCTCCCATAGGTTTTTGGATGGCCAATATAAATAAGCATCATTCAGTGCACTCCAGAAAAGACTGGATGCTTACTTGCCTTAGAGAAACTGCTGTGCACATGTATATGTTCACGTACACACAGATACACAAACTACTCATCATTTGATGATGCTTACTTCAAACTCCCTTATGACAACTGTGTGAAACAACATTGAAAACCCAAGCCCCCAATTAACCATAATCACTCTAGTTTGAGCTTACTTTCCTTTGGGAGCCGTGAGCAAGGCAGCCTCCTTGGCTGGAATCCTCACACTCCATTTAACCCTACACAGATGGACAGAAATCTGGATTCCTGTGTTTTGCAACATGAAGCAGGAGAGATTGTATAATTTACAAACCACACAGGATCTCAATCCAGAATCATTTTAACTTAGAAACAAAAAAACAGAGAAGGTAAAAACAATGTACCCTCAGAGGGCCTACAGGAAGAATTTGTTTTTGATGTGCTAGACCACTGAGACAAGACACTGCCTTCCCACATGCATGTCTGGCAATTACCCAGGATAGCACTTAGCAGCTCTAATTTTCCTAATTAGGAAATATATGGGTGAAGATCAGACCCCCACCAATGGACACTGACATGTCAGTTATCTCAGCCAAAACATTTTTCTTTTTTTTCTTTTTTATGAAGAGTATCTGTCTGTTAGATACAAGAGGATGTTGTTCAGAGTGGTATGTTTGGGAGGAGTCTAATGTAGGGAGGAAAGAAAATCTCCAAATAAGAGAATCTTCTGATTTCCTTTCTAATTCAGCTTTAGTAAGAACTGACAAAAAGGTTAACAGAAACTTTGTTTCTAAAACATTCTAGATGTATCAGCAAAAAAGTGTTACAATGATAGCTAGGTGTTTCCAACTAAATAAAGTCTCATTAAAACTGATTAAATACAGTTGTTCTTGTTCTCTTTGGCTGGATCTTTATCCACATCCTCCCCACTAAATGTGGGTCTACCCAAAGGCTCTATCCTGTGCTCTCTTCTCTTTCCTCTCTACATTTTCTCTCTTCTTTTTTTAAAAATCTCTTTGGGTTCATACGGGTTTAATTACCAGCCCTATCTACATGACATCCATTTCCATATTCTTCATCTTACTCCTGAGATCTCATCTTGCATGATCACCTATGTGATTGGATTGGCTATTAAAAAGCATCTCAAACTCAATATGTCCAGAACAGAATCTATTTTCTTTCCTCAAAAACTCACTTCTCATTGCCATAGATACCACCATCTTCCACATTGGGTTTGCAATTTCAAAGTATCCTGGACTCCTTATATCCACCCATTGTCAAATCTTATAATCTCTACAACATTTTGACTGCCTGGTATTTTAGTTTCTGCACAATTTTTTTTTAAGTTGCTATTTTTTAAATTCAATTTTATTTTGTTTTCAGTTCTGAATTTTCTCCTTCTTTCTTCTTTTATTTTAATAAATGTTATAAAAACCAGAAAGGATTAGGAAAAATAATTATATCTACTACATAACTATATTATATTATATGTTATAAATATTATTTATATTAGGTCTGGAACAAAGAAGACCTAAGTTCAAATCCTGGGCAGACATTTACCAGCTCTATGAGCCTAGATATGTAGCTTCTAGATCTGCTCTGTTTTTTCACCTATGAAATAGGAATAATAGTACCTCTCAAGGATATTATGAGGATAAAATTAGATAATAATTTTAAAGTGTTTCCCAAACCTTAAAGCACTATATAAAGCACTACTACTATTACCATTACTATTGCTACTAGAAGCTAGGTGGCAGAGTAGTTATAGTGTCTAGAGTCAGAAACACTCATCCTCCTGAGTTAAAACCTGGCTTCAGACTTTAGCTGTGTGATCCTGGGAAAGTCACTTTATTGCCCCTGTTTATCTCAGTCTCCTCCTCTATAAAATGAGCTTGAAAAGGAAATGGCAATCCACTTCAGTATTCTTGCCAAGAAAACCCCAAATAGAGTCATAAAGAGTTGGACATGACTATAATGACTAACAACAGCAAAAATTTAGAAATAAAGTTATTCTTTTTGATTGCCTTGTACTGGTAATATATTGTTGTGTGACCTGGAGCAGATAGTGTCATTGTTGAATCTTTGCCTATAACTGGAAGATCTGCCTCTGATTTTGCTATAACATAGTACTAGCACAGAATATTGGAGTCAGAAAGAAATGAATTAAAAACCTGTTTCAGTGTCAGTGTCCTGACTACATATATTTCCCTAGACAAGTCACTTAATATCTTAGTCTGTTTTCTCATCTGTAAAACAGGGATAATAATAGCATCTATTTTACAGAGTTGTTGAAAGGATGAAATCAGATAACAATTTTTCTTTGTAAGCCTTAAAGTGCTACTAGATATAAGCTATTATTAGTCATAATAAAGTGTTCATGTCTTTAGTCCATGTCATGCATACTTGAGATATGACAACCTTAATAATTATGAGCATCTACAATGAAGCATTTCTGCTAGGTAGTGGAAAAGGGGTGGTATTTCTGATTTAATCCAATGTAGCTTGCTTTCTTATGGCAATAACACAAAGGAGCAGCACTCCCTTTGCCAGAATCTATATCAAGTATATCTTTAGGACAATTTTTAGTAGAACCATCTTACACCCCTATGCCCCACCCCAGTTCCTAGACTTTTAGGACTATAGCACTTGATTGGAGGATTAACCCAACCACAATATCATCAGAGATAAGTTTATATTTAAGGGTTCCTATCAGATCTTCAGAGCTATCCCTTGTTCTCATGGCACCATATATCAATCCGGCTAGAATCCTCCTTCAAATGCCATTTGCCCCCATATTTTATGGTATGGATAACAGATTTATTATTATTAGTATCATTATTATCTTATTTTGAGCATAAAAGATTCTAATGTTTTTATACTCAGGAACACAGGGAGACCTGTTTGAGTAATGATAAAATAACAATATACAGCTTCCACAAGGACCCAGGAAACTAAAATAATTTGATGGCCAACAGAAGCAGGAGTGTGCCATTTATCTTAGTTATCTACACCTGGAATGTAATTTTTTTACTTTTAAATATATTTCCACATTTGTCATATTGTACAAGAAAAATCAGACCAAAAAGGGAATAATTATGAGAAAGAAAAAGCAAACTACAACAAAAAAGGTGAAAATATTATTCTTTGATCCATATTCAATCTCCATAATTTTTTCTCCAGATGCAGATGGCATTTTCCATTCCAAGTCTATTGGAATTGTTTTGGATCACAGCATTGTTGAAAAGATCATTGATCCTCACATAATCTTACTGTTACTGTGTAACAGTAAGTGGCTCTGCTGGCTCTGCTGGAATGTAATTTAAATGACCTGATTAATTCCCTGACCCTTAAACAGCTGTCACAGGTGGCTGATAAAACCTATGCTCATTCTTTCTTTTCAACAAGGTTCAAATTAAACCAAATATGGAGGTGATTTTAACAATCTTTTCTGTCCCACAAATTTGGAGAGAAAATGGAAATTAGGAACAAGGTTGTAATTAATCTCAAGAAGCTCTATGTTCTATAAGAGAGTGTAAAGTATTTTAAGATTCCTTAGATGTAGGAATTATGTCCAGCATCAATGACAGTTGTTATTGCCTGAACTGATTCAGCCAGAGCAGGTTAACATTAAACCTACTTTCAGAAATTAAGTAGGGATTTGGATGTGAAAGCAGGGAGATAAATTGCATTCCTTGATTTTACAAGCATCCACTATTTATCTTAGGGAAAAGTGATTTCAGGCTAAAAACCAGAAACAACAGAGGTGGATAAGTAAGGGCAAGTTGAGTCAGAGAAGGAAGAAACATTTTTAATTCAGTAGGAAAAGGCTCCCAATAGGATGGGTAAAAACAGAAGGAGATTTTTGTTCATTGAAAAATTAAAGCATAATTATTCTAAAATTTTTCTTTTCCTTTTTTTCCCAATAGGGGACATGAGAGGGAAGAAAAAATAGATTTTGCTAATTGAAAAAAAACTGGAAAACAGAAGTTATTCAGAAAGAGTTATTTGATTTTTAAAAAAGGCAGTCCAAAATGGTCCAGAATCATACTCCTTCAATTGTATCAAAAAACAGATTGGCCTCTGAGGATGGAACTCCAGCCATACCACAAATGGCAGTACCAAGCTCTCTAATGAACAGGGTATTTTTGTTTTAGACTAATTTATATCTCTTTTCTGAAGATTGCATTAAATCTACCCTAACTCCTTAAATCTCCCTCTCCTTTTTCTTCCTACTTATCACTTTTCTTCATTTTTCCATTTCTGGAGAGAATTAAGTGACTTGCCCAGAGACATACAGCTAATAAATGTCTGAGATCAAATTTGAACTCAGATCCTTCCTGGTGCTCTATCCATGTGCCATTAGATGCCTCCATACTTTTATTTTTGAAGGATGGTTGTATTCAAGTATATACTCACATACACACATTCTTTTACATTTGGGTGAGATAAGCCCATTCCTAATAGAAAAGGGACACATTATTTGAGACTAATGATCAGAGACAGCATAGTATAATAGAAACAGAACTGATCCTCCTTTTGCTTCCTAAAGGATAAGCCATTTAATCTCTCTCTGGACAATTTCTTCATCTGTGAAATTATAGGATTAGACTTAATTAGTCTATAAGGTCTCTTCTGATTCTTTTTTTTTTTTTTTTTTTTTTTTTTGAGGCTGGGGTTAAGTGACTTGCCCAGGATCACACAGCTAGGAAGTCTCTTCT
The DNA here is from genome assembly GCF_048593235.1 of Sminthopsis crassicaudata. NCBI lineage: Eukaryota > Metazoa > Chordata > Mammalia > Dasyuromorphia > Dasyuridae > Sminthopsis > Sminthopsis crassicaudata. The sequence goes on from NC_133620.1 coordinate 131,600,364, forward strand.
GATTCTTAATAAAGGATCCCATATATGGCTTCTCACAAAGATCCAGGAATAATATATATGGCTACAGATTTGTTATAACTATCCACAGACTTGGGCATATGAGACAAGAGGTGGGCACAAGAACTTTTCTCACACCTCCTCTAATAAGTCTTTTGTTTTCTCTTGAAAATGAAAAATCCTGGCATATGTCATTCCATGGGCAACATAATCTCCATTTTTCAACACTGGCAGGAAAGTAGATTCTTGTGAATCATTAAATCAAGGGTCAAGGGATCTTAAACTAGGTCCATGGATTTGTCTCATATGTATATATATATATATATATATATATATATATATATATATATATATATATACACACATATATATGTGTGTATATGTGTGTATATATGTATATGTATATGTGTGTATATATGTATATGTATATGTGTGTATATATGTATATGTATATGTGTGTATATATGTATATGTATATGTGTGTATATATGTATATGTATATATGTAGTGTATATATGCATATACATATATGTGTATCCATATATAACTATACTTCAATATAATTAGCTTAGCTTGTGAACCTATATGTTTTACTTGATACCTTTAAAACATTATTCTGAAAAGTTCAGAAACTGTTAAAAATGGCACAAAAATAGTTAAAAATCCCCACTCTGAATAATTAACTGAATCCAGGAGAATAGATTGCAGCCAATATCAGTCCCATAAATGAGCCCTTATATGAATATGATAAAATGTCTTCTTTCCTTTTACAGCAAAAGCTGTACAGCTTTAGCTTTACAGCTAAAAAAAGTGATGGACAACTCAGACAAGAATTTGGAGTAGGAACAAGAACACTTGTTAAGCCTGGAGAGAACAAACAGCAAGTGAGGACAGGACAGTTGGAACACTCTACTGCCACAGAATCTTTGAATACAAACCAAAATGAATTGAAGATTTATCCCTGACCCTCCATCATCTGAAGTTACCTCAGAATAGATAGAAATGAATAATGAGATAGACCTACAACAGATTTTAACTACTCTAACATTGCCTCATTTGGAAAACAATCCACCAAAATGAGTTCAAACAAGCATGTTATAGGTAATGAAGATTAAAAAAAACAAAATATTCAAGATGAGAAGCCACTTTTTAAGGAATGCCGACTTTCTGCAGCAAAGTTTTTCCAAGGCTTTGTATTCCCTTGTTTTTTCATATATTATCTGTGTTCTTCCTAGTGCTTCCTCATCATAATGACAAAGGAAATAGAAGATTTGGGTTGGATCCTGGCTCTGATACTAGCTGAATGACTAGGGACCAGTCACATTACCCCAGTGAGTCTTAATTTCCTAAAAAAAAAAAAAAAAAAAAAAAAGTATTTGTAATTGAGTTGTTGTTAGGAAAGATCTTTTTAAACCTTAAGGAGCTATATAAATCCTTACTCGTATAATTTTTTATGATTTTCTTTGCATCTATAAAAGTTCAATAACTTACACAATCTAAAAATACTCATTTGTCTAGGGTTAAATGACTAATAGGTGACTTAAACACAATTCTTCGTGAATCACAGATCAGTTCTTCTTTTTCCATCTTTTTCCCTTCCTTTTCCTCCCCCCTCCCATCATGTTTCTAAGTTGTTGAAGAAAATGTCAAATTTCCATTAGAAGGTAATAAAAATAAAGATGTAAGTGTTACTTCCCCAAAATCCAAGTTCTCAGACTCCCTGAAATCTATACATGGATCCCAGGTTAAGAAGTTCTGATCCAGTCCAATTTTTAAGGATATGTATGATCAGAAAAGAATGTAAGACAATCAAGTAGTGAAAATGATTTGGTCTCCGTAGTATTAAGTTGACTATATAAAAACCAGCATTAAAGAATTAGCAGCACTTCCTATAGCATAATATCCTGCTTCAAGCTTAATGGAATTGAGGGTTTGTTTGTTTTCTTAATCCAAAAAAATACATCCTTGAAGAAGATTACTCTTAGCTCATTTTCTTCTATATAGCACTAAGAAATAAAAGTATGGGGAAAGAAAAGTTTATTTTAGATCACAAGAAAGGAACTTTTAGAAGCAAGACCACATGAGGGAGAGAGCAGCTATTTCTCAGAAACTCTTACATTCCCCTCTCTTTTCCGTGTATCTGCTTCTCTCTCTTCCTCTCTCCCCAATTCTTCATCCCCTCTCCATCCTTCTCTTCTTCTATCTCTCTGTCTCTCTCAAATACACATAATAATTCAATTTAAGATTACTCAAAGGACATAGACAGTTAGAACATATTGCAATTATTTAAAATGGCGTAAAACATCAAAGAGAAGCATGACTGGAAAGGGAGGTGAAACAATAATATAGCAAGAAAAAGGATATCTAACAAGCCTCAGAGGTAGCTAACTTTATTCTATTCTTGTTTCTCTAATATCTAATAATCTATTGAAGATTTTCTATTGAGATAGAGACAGAGACAGAGAGACACAGAAAGAGACAAAGACAGAGACAGATAAAGAGACAGAGACAGAGAGACCAAGACCGAGACAGTGAGAGAGAAAAAGAGAGAGAAAGAGTAACAGAGAGAGAGAGTAACAGAGAAACAGAGAGAGAAAGAGAGCGAGAGAGAGAGAGAGAGAGAGAGAGAGAGAGAGAGAGAGAGAGAGAGAGGAATATAGAAGTATAAGTAGAACTTAGATAAAGCTTTATGTGTATATGGATGAATAAGTATTTATATATATATATATATATATGCATATATAAATGCTTCATAATGTATGTATATACACATGAATATATATGTATAAATAGATATAATCACAGTGACTAGAGGCCACTGTAGTAGAATGTGGTCATTCTACTGAAGCCACAAGAGCTAATGAATTCACCAATTCCCATTTTTTACTGCCCTCTCTTTTTGCCCTAAATTCATTGTTCTGAGGTAAAATAGCTACTCCATAAGGGGATTTTCTTTCCTAGTACTTCATTCTGACTTCTTTCAACTCTACATACAAACATATACACATCAAATTCCCAAGGGACAAATCTACCTTTGTCCTAAATCCCCCAAAATGCTAGAAGTAAATTAATTACTCAATAGGGAGAAGGATGTTCCCAAAGTCTTAGTTCAGTTTTAAAGTGCTTAAGCTTAAATAAGATATGGAATAGATAGTTTATTTCCCACACAGAAATGGGAATCCTAAGCAATTAGAACAAAATCCAATGACTTCTCACTAAGCATATAATTCAAGCCTTTTTTGAGATACAGTTTCTCTTTAAAGATACTAATCAGTTATTTTAGAGTTCACCTCAGCTAAACATTGTCTTATCAAATACCAAAAAAGACCTTCTTTCCTTGACTGTGTAATTTTTTAATTTTAATATTTCCCCAATTTATGAAAAACAATTTTTACATTTCTTTTAAAAACTTTGAGTTCCAGATTCTTTTCCTTCCTCCCCATCATTCCCACATTGAGAATACATGTGACGTTATGTAAAACATTTCCATAAAAGTCATATTGTAAAAGAAAACATAAAGAAAAATAATTTTTAAAGTATGCTTCAGTCTGCATTGAGACAATCAGTTCTTTTTCTGGGTATGGACAGCATTTTTCATCAATAAGTCTTTCAGAGTAGTCTTGGATCATTGTATTGCTGAAAACAGCAAAGTCATTTACCACATAGTACTTTGCTTGAGTTCATAGAGGACTTTCCAGGTTTTCCTGAGAGCATCTGCTCATCATTTTTATAGAACAATAATATCCCATCATAATCATATACATATCACAATTTATTCAGCCATTCCCCCAATTGATAGATATCACGTCAATTTCCAATTCTTAGCCCTGAAAAAGGAGCTGCTATATTTTTGTACATAAATGTTCTTTCTTTAAAAAAAAAATCTCTTTGGGGATTCATGCCTAGCAATGGTATTGTTAGGTCAAAGGAGAAGCATAATTTTATGTTGTGCTCTGCTTTCTAGAGCCCCCAAATTGGGGTGACAAAACGTGTCATGCTTTCTAGAACCCCCACACTGGGGTGAAAAAATATACCATCTTAGTGGAGGAATGATGAGGCGATTTTCCACCCTGAGGATGGTGGAAAAATGGAGTCTGTTTATTCTAAGGATTTTCCCCTTTTTATACCCTCATACTCTTATATAACCAAAACAACACTGGGCATGAGCTAAGTATATACTGCACACCTGGGACCACATAAACAACTTGCTATTGTATGTAGTTTATCTCCTGGTATCACTCTACTTCAATCACAACACAGGTTTTAAAGCCCCCTGACTTCTCAGGAAGGCCTAGAGCCCTTAGGGAAGATGGGGAGACGAATCAGACATTGTTAGCAGGTTCCCTCTGGGCTGACAGGTCTCATACCTCACCCAGAGCTCCCCCACTGACTGTGGCCCTCTGCAATTTTATATCTCTTAGGGCATAGTTCATATCTTTTGATCATATTTCAAATGGGAAATGGCTCTCTTTTTTTAATAAATTTGACTCAATTTCCTATATATTTGAGAAATGAGGACTTCATCAGAGAAACTTGCTTCAAAAATCTTTTCCCTGGCTGCCCATCATATGGAAAATGCCTGAATAAGATATGGCATATGAATGTTATAAAATATTATTGCTCAAATGATCATCAGTATGATTTCAGAGAGTCCTGGAGAGACTTGCATGAACTGATGCTGAGTGAAGTGAGCAGAACCAGGAGATCACTATACACTTCAACAATACTGTATGAGGATGTATTCTGATGGACGTGGCCATTTTCAACAAGGAGATGATTCAAACCCTTTCCACTTGTTCAGTGATGAAGAAAGCCATCTACACCCAGAGAGAGGACTGTGGGAACTGAGTGTGGTTCAAAACATAGCATTTTCACTCTTTTTTGTTGTTGTTTGTTTGCATTTTATTTTTTTTCATTTTTTTTCTTTTTGATTTGATTTTCCTTGTGCAAGGTAATTGTATAGATATGTATGCATATATTGGATTTAACATATATTTTTACCATGTTTAACATTTATTGGATTACTTGCTATCTAGGGCAGAGGGTGGGAAGAGAATGGGGGGAATTGGAACACAGGTTTTGGCAATGGTTAATGTTGAAAAATTATCAATGTATATCTTTGGAAAATTAAAAAGTTTTAATAAAAAAATTTAATGTAATTTTTTAAAAATTCTTTTATTGTTACTATTATTGTTTCCTCCTGTATATTCTATTTCTCTCTTTTACCCTGACCCTCCTCCCTAATATGCTCTCTTTTCTATCACCTTCTTCCCTTCTCATATCTCCTTTCTCTCCTACTTTTCTGCAGAGTAAGAGAGATTCCTTGTGTGTGTGTGTGTGTGTGTGTGTGTGTGTGTGTGTGTGTGTGTGTGTGTATGTTTGTGTGTGGGTGTGGGTGTGGGTGTATAGTAAGACTAGCTTCTACCTACTTTTCATGGGACTGTTATGTCTTTGTATGATCCAGGATTGGTGTGAGAATCAAATGAGAGAATATTTGTAAAGCTTTGTGCAAATTGTAAAGGGCTATATAAATGCTAGTTATTAATATCATTATAATATAAATCCCTTGCAATTTTTCATTATTATAGTTATATCTAAAGCTCCAGTGTTTTTCCTACCTTCAAATGTCTATATCATAATGCATTTATCACACTGAGTATCACCCCTAACAATTCTATTTCTTGATAACTGCAAAGAATCAAATTTCATATTACTGTTTTTGGAAGGATTTGCCCTTTTGGACTCTAACAGTCTACAGGAAATAAGTAGCAAGAAAGAGAGGCAATGAGATGAAAGGATCCTTCTAAGTCCCACTTTAACTGCAATTACACATTAGACCTTTTTGAGGGAAAGTGAATCACTGAACACCTTGGAAAGGATTCAAGGCTATTTCTTTACTTCCACAGGCTATTGAGGCACAATATATCTGATTTTTTTTTCTTCCTTTCTTTCTTTCTTTCCTTCCTTCCTTCCTTCTTTCTTTCTTTCTTTCTTTCTTTCTTTCCTTCTTTCTTTCTTTTTTCTTCCTTCCTTCCTTTATTTTTTCCCCTTCCTTCCTTTCTTCTTTCTTTCTTTCTTTCTCTTGCCCAGAGTCACACAGCTAGTAAATATTAAATGCCTGAGGTCCAATTCAAACTCAATTCCTCCTGACTTCAGGACTGGGGCTCTGTCCATTGTGCCATCTAGCTACCCCCCCCAATATGATGCTTTCTTGATTGCACAGGCAGATATTAGTTCGTGAATATTATTTTTACAAAAAAGATAACATATTAACAAATACTAGAGAGTCTTTGCACCACAGAGTCTCAACCATTTTTGCTGCATGTGCTGAAATGCAAGAAATCCTAATGGAAAAATGTCCAGGAATACCTAGACACTTGATTTAAGATTGTTTCAGAAATATTGCCCAACCCTAAACAAACTGTGATATGTGATTATAAAGGAATATTATCTTCCTGTCAAAATAATGAAGAATTCAATAAAAAAATTGACTTATGTCAACTGATACAGAGTAAAATAAGCAGAATCAGAAAAACATATACACATGGTTACAACAAATAAATGGAAAGAACAGCAACCAACCTGAACAGTGTGCATTTATAATGACCAAAAGGGACCCTGGGAAGAATGGAAGAAATGTGTACCATCAGTCTCAGCTGATGTCTTGATTAGTTTTGCTTTATTATTTTTTTAGAAACATGACTCACTGGAGAGGAAGAAGGGATATATTTGGAAATGAAAGGAGTATAAAAACAAAAATCTATAAAATTATTAGATACATATTTGCTAAAGTTATCAAGGAAGCTGAAACTCACTACATATCAGAGAAAAAGATCCAAAGTTTTGAGAGTTGAATGTTTATACCTAACAAAAAAAGACTATCATCAAAAATCAGAATGAATATATAACTGTAAGCCCCATCATAATAGACCTGCCCTATTCTTATAAAACTTAACAAAATAGTTGGATATCTTTCATGTAACCCCAGGAGAGTTTATGTTTAGGATCATAAACTTTTTACTACAGGGGAACTTCAGAGATCATTTAGAGACTAAAGACAAAATAATTATAAAGAGAAAATTCCATTTCATATCATCAAATGGAGAACCATAATATCGCTGACTCATTATCTCCATTACCTCTGACTACAAGTTATTCATACCAAAAATATTTCATAATCTAACAACATTTATTTCAAAATAGCTGCATTTTTAGAAGGGTACAAAAAAAAGGAAGAAGCACTAGATTTGTGATTTCCTCATTGGTATAGGAACCTCCAGAAAAAAAAACTCTTCTTACCAGTGCACATTATAGTTTCCTATGGTGATTTACAATGTTAGAGAATAATCTGGAAATTAAGTGGTTTAGCTGGATCACAGAGCTAGTGCCTGGTATATACATGTTTTTTAATTGATTGTTAATAATATTATGATCACAATCACAAGATCTTGATTTTTTTTAAGATAAACAAATTTTTTTTAAAAGTCAGTAATGATTTTAATGAGGGAAAGGAAAGGGGGAACCCCATTTCTCAGCGCATAGATAATCCCATGAGGCGCAGTGTCCCCTGTAAAATGAATTTACAGGCCCGAAAACCTAGATTGATAAATAAAAGGTTTATTGTAGAAATTTGGAAGTAAAGTCAGTTAGAAAGACGCCAGGGCCAAAGATGGCTGCTAGGTGGGCAGGAAGGGCTGGGAGGGCTCCTGCAATGAGGGTGTTCAGACTCACCTCTTTTATACCCAAAAGATGATGGGCGGTACCCCTAAGTTCTCGGAGGGCTTTTCAGTTAGCTCAGATCAGGTGAGGGCTGGGGGAAGCTGAGCTGATGGTGGTGGGGGCTGGGCACGGATATTCAAAGGGTGCCTTTGACCAGGATTTGTGAATCAATGTCAGTCATGGGTTGGGCAATTAGAAAGGAATCTTAAAGGGACCTCAACCCCCATCAATTTCAGTGGGTTAATGGAAGAACACTGATAAAACCAGAAATGATTTTTCTAAAACTGTCACTGCTTTCTGGAGCTCTAAGCAAAAACCTGATGGACAAGTGTCAGAGTAGCACCAATGGAGCAAGCCTAAGAGAAAATGTGTGCTTCTCCTCCTGCATTTCCAATGATTAATTAATCCTTTATCCAACAAACCATTCCAACAAGGCCACATCTCTTTCAGTTGTCCACATCTTCGGATTTTTCAATCTGAAGGAAGATCTTGTTTTCTTTGGGCTTTCCCTTCCTATAGCAAAAACACAAAACGAGACAAAATTAATCAACCTATTAGTAAAAGAGTACTTTGGAAATTAGGAAAATGAGTCATTGAGAGAGCAATAAGAAAAGAACTAAAATACAGCAGAAAAAAAATAGAATTCTTAGAATGGCTTTGGAAATTATAATAATAATACCAGTCAACATTGAGCTTTAAGATTCACAAAGCATTTTATATACATCTAATCCCAATTTTTTTCAACTGTTTTTCTGGAAAATTTGTACATATATATACTTTTATCTTATTAAATAGAACTGGGAAAGACCTTAAATTAGAAAAATTAAAGTCACACATTGCCTCCTGAGGCATCACCTATCATCTTAATTTTTGTCTACCCCGAACTTTGATCACTCAAAAGAGGAAGGATAATGATTTTGTCAGCTATGCCTCATTTAAATACAATTCTTGTGATGTCATTTGTCTTATTCAAGAACAAAGGACAAACAGGAATAACGTTAAATATCTTTAAGTACCAGACATTACTTTGTCCTTTATAAGCATAATGAGGCATTTTCAGCTGGAACCTGTCCAGAAGGAATGCCAGAGCATCGAGCATGTTCTTCTATGTCATTAAGGAGGAAAAAAGGAACAATTGGAGAAGTATTACCATGAGTCAAGGGACAACATTTAGAAAACTCTACCCTTCATCTATCAGCACATTGTTACACTGATGGAAATTACTCATATTCAAGAGAAAATGAAACATATCCTTACTTAACTTTCAAATCAAATTACCAAATATGTCCTTTCTTTTGACATTTTCCCTTGAAATTACAAGATAAAAAGTGGAAAATGATCTCTTCAGCAATGGGTGGAGAAGAATTGATATGAATTTTTTATTCTATGCCTGAACCAATCATTTGGTTCTTTGGGACTATGAAGGACTGAAATGGCAATTCTAAAACACTGAGAAAGAATGACTGAGTCATAAAGGTGGAGTAGTGCCATGGAAAGGGTAATGAACTTGGAATCATAGGACCTGACTTTGAATTCTGGTTTTGAAATTTACTATGTGACCTTGGGCATTCCTGATTTTCCGTATCGGTAGAATAAAGGCTCTAAACTAGATAACCTACATAGACTAGATAAGGTTCCTTCCAGCTGGTAGACCTGTGATCCAATCTGTGTTGAAATTCTGCTTCTAACACTAACTGAGAAGACTTGGGCTAGTGGTTTAATCTCTCTCATCCACAGGTTCTTCATCTGTCTAATGGAATGAATGATAATACCAATTTCCCAGGGTCATTATGAAAACCAAATAAAAAAGTAAATAAATAAATAAAAAATAAAAAAATAAAGTGGTTTACAAACTTCATAGTGATACATTAGCAATTGTCATTAAAATTATCTACAAAAGACATTAGAACTGAAGAAAGATATAGTAATAGAAGCAAAGAAGTGAATTAATTATTAAAATAGATATTATTCTATTCTCATTTCCCCACAACATTTCACCATAGAATGTGAATGACCTGCCAATGATATCACTAGATACGTGTTGTTCTGAGGGGTAGGTTGAGAATTTATTGCATTCTTCAATAAAATTCAATCTGTCAGTTGTAATGAATGACCTCATTTTTAGAAAGCCTTTTCAAAAATAAAGGACTGAGGTGTGGAATATGATATGTGCCACATCAGATGTCACTGTATCTGTTAGTCAGTAAGTAAATATTTTTGTGACAAGGAGGTGGTCCTTTGTGGTTAATAACCTTAAAACCAAAAAGTACTGATGAAGCTTTTAAAAAAGGAATCAGTCAATAGAAACAAAGGAATGAGAATAACTCTAAAAATTGAAACAGAAGATCATTTTCAAAAATGTAAAATTTTTAAGAAAGTTAGTTCCCTAAGAATAGGGAATGCTTCATTTTTTCTTTGAATCCTTAGGGCCTGGCACACAGCTAATAAAAAAATGGATGATAATAAATTAATATTACATATAACATTACATTCAGTTTAATAAATTGATCAATATAATCTCTCCAAATTCAATCATTATAAATAGCATCTTTCCCCACTTTGACACATGCATTCTCCTTTGAACCACTAAAACCATCAAGGTTATTAACATTTTTTTCCTAGTCCTGAAAAATAAGCTTCTGTTGAAAACAACACGAAATACAAACATTTGGGATCATTCTCAAAACAGATCAAAGGTTTTTGTTTGATTGGGCATTTTTTGTTTGGTTTCCCACAGATTTATAGCTCCCAATAAATCAGGAGGAAACCTATCCTACTAGGAGAGGACAACCGTTCTCAGAGAACTTCCTCATTCTGTTGCCTCAATTTCAAACAATGATTGCCATCTCTAAATGTATGTTCCTTTCCTGACACAAAGGTCCACCCTCTCTTCTTCCCCGCCCCTCACCCAATGTTACTAGTGGAATTAGGAACTCCTGCCTCGCTTCTCCATATAGGAAGCAGAGAGCCAAAGATGCAGAAGATAAAGACTGATCCTTTGCAGATGGTATTTGTGATGAAAGATTTCTGTCCCTGCAGTAGCAGCATCTCACCCCAGCTTCTCAGCATCTTCAATAGTTTCTGGTAGCATCTTCCCCTTTGTTTCTGGTAGTCGCAATACCATTCCACCGGCAAGGACACCAATCAAAGCTTCAAAAAAAGTATATTAAAAGAGAGTAAGAGAACTAATGAGCAGCAGGTATTTCTGAGATCATTTTAAATTTGATGATAATGATGTGGATCACATTAAGGGAACCATTGTATTTATACATTTACAGCTTTTTCAGGCCCTTACATGATTGTATTAAATTAATTAAGGTAGGGGACCTGGAACTCACTTCTTACCAATGAATTCAAGTCAAGGAGGTTTGGAGAGGAGGATATGTAGCAGATTAGAAATCCCCCCAAAGGAGACCTTTTTTCATAACACACAGGAGGAGAACTGAGTTTAAGATTAGAAGAGGCAATTTCATATTATTTTTCCCTCCCACATAATGAGGAAGGCTGCTGGCAACTTAAATACTAGGAAATCAACCCATAGAGTCTGATTCCTCATGGACATCCTTACAAGTCCAAGGCCAGACAAGCCAATGTCCTCAACCAAATGTAATTCATTACTCTCAAGGGCAATTGAGCATAGAAGGCCTGGCACGTCTGAGCAAAGAAAGTTCCTTGCATGCTTGACCTTAACATTTAGATAGGCTCAAACCCAGAAGGTTTATGACAGCTCTAAAAAAAGGCTGTCCCTTGTTCTCAGCCCCAGACCTTTCCTGATACCGAAGCAAGCAATAAAAAGGGACAAAGTCAAGGCTCCACAACAGGACCCTGGTTTATAAATTTCAGAATCAGGGCTGGGGAGAGGGCTATAGGGCTCACAGAAGGGATCTCCAAGGCTGTTCAGACCAGCCTATTCCTGTCTATGACACAGACAAGAAGTGGCAAAGAAGCTGAGCCCCAAAATGGCCAATTCCACATGTGAATCATTGCAATAGCAGTGAATTTTCCCCTTCAATCCAGGTGAAACATGTCTCTTTGCTCCTAATTTTGCCTTCCAGGGCTGAGCAGAACAAAGTTAATCTCTCTTACACCTTAAAAACTCTTCAGATATTTGAGAATAACTATCATGGACCAGCATGTCTTCTTATCTTAAGCTAAATGTCCCCCCCTTCTTTGTACCCCAAATGTTTAATGAATGCTTGTTGACAGACTGAAAGGTCCTTCTGCACATCCTCATATGGCATCAGCAGAGTGATCCTCCTCTTCTAACATTCTCTAACTTCTCAAAGTCCTTCCCCAGGGCAGCAGAGTGTAGTGAACAGACTGCAGCCAAGAAATCCGAAAGAACTGAGTTTAAGATCTGCCTCTGACAGGCAATGACCTTGTGTGTGACCTTGAGAAATTCAGTTACTCTCTCCCCCTGGAAAGTAAAACTGTCAGTTATATCAAATAAGGGAAGAAAAGGAGGGAGAGAAGGAGAGGGGAAAATAGGGGAGGAGGGAAAAGGGGAAAAGAGAGGAGGAGGAGAAAGGGAAGAAGAGGGAAAGAGAGGAAAGGAAAGGAGAGGGAAGGAGTGGAAAGAAGAAGAGGGGAGGAATGGAAAGGGGAAAAGACAGAAGGAGGAGAAAGGGAAGAAGAGGAAAAGAGGGGAAAGAAAAGAAGAGAGGGGAAATGAAAGAAGAGGGGAAGATGGGAAGAAAAGAAGAGGGGAGGAGGGGAAAGAGAAGAATAGGGGAAAGGAAAGAAGAGGGGAAGGGGGAAAGAAGATAAGACAAGAGAGGTAGAGGAAAGGAAAAGTAGAACAAAGGAGAGAAGAAAGGGGAAAAGAAGGAAGGAAAAAGACACAGACAGGGACAGTAGAAGGAAGGAAGGAAAGAATAGATAAAAAGAAATAAATAAAAATGAATAAATTGAGTGAGTAAATTAAGTAAATTTTATTGGTACTTGAAACTAGGTAGAGAAACAGTCCAAAATTACAAGACAGGTACTATCTTCAATCTTTCTTAAATAGTATCAGCTAACAGGAAAAACATATGATAAAGGGAATCACCACAAATGATGATGACCCATTCATAGCTTTAGTGGGGAAGACTGGAATATATGCATGGTCTCCCATGTATTGTATTGTTAATGTTTCCTTAAATGTGAGGTTGATATAGTGTTTTAACATTTTAATTTATAACTGTCTTAGAAAATACTGCAATGTCTCTAACTATGGTTACCAAATATTTTAATGTAGTGAAGTAAACAGCAAGAATATTGCATAATTGAAGAAAATATCCCCAAACTCTTGCCTTCTGCAAGGCCCTACTTACTGTAGAATTGTGCCTTCCTTGAGTGTTTGCATGTCAGTGAAATCAAGTTAAAATCACCAGGGCATCTCGAAAGGGGAATAAGAAAGTCTAGTAAGAGCAATGTGAAGTCTAGAGTTGGGTGAAGCAAGTAAGGAGAGCTCTGTCTTTTGGTTGGGCTTTGGTGGGGCTGTAGGAAAGCAGGGAAGGGATGGTAAAAGATGGATAGATTTGTCAATAAAGGATGGAACTTGTTTCAAACCCTGGATAGTGCCACTCTCTCCCTGAAGGAGCTTGGGCAACCCCTTTCCCTTTGGAATAGGACTAAGTGACCTCAAGGTCCCTTCCAACTCTAAATCCATGCTCCTATGCCTTTGGACCTATGTTCCTTTCAGCTAATTCTGTGGGTACATGAATCCCTTTGGCAAGTGTCTTCTGCACTAGGGAGCAGAACAGTACAGTGGATCTATCTGTAAAGCAGACAGCTAGGTCTGGAGTCAAGAAAACCCAAGTCATTATCTGACCTCAAACCCTGATTAGCTGTGTGACTTTAGGCATGTCCCCCAGTCCCTGTTTGCCTCAGTTTCCTCAACTGTAAAAGGAGGTGATAATAAAACTGCTTACTTCCCTGAGTTATGATGAAGATCAAATAAGTTAATAATATTTGAAAAGGACTTTGTACAGTGCTTGGCATATAGTAGGTGCTTAATAAATATTTGTTTTCTTATTTCTTCCCACACTGACTTCCTCAATGAATAAGCTGTCCACTTAAAGAGGGAATAAAGTACGGCAGATTCAGGCTGTAGGTAAGTCTAAGATTATGCAATTTTAATCCAACCGTATGATATAGTCAGAGGACCTTTACTAGTCATGTCACATTAGGCAACTCACTTAACACCTCTGGATCTCCAAATGGAGAGGGAGAAGGGGGAATATTGAACTAAATTTCCTTTTTATAAAGATAAGAGAAAGAAAGCAAGAGGCTAATTAATTTGTCTATAGCTACAGAGTACAGAGATGAAAATAGAGTCACCAAGTGAAAAAAGTGCTGAATTTGGGATTAATGGACTTGAATTTAAATCGTAGCTTTATCTGTTATTATTTGTATGACTGATTTAACCTCTTAGCTTGGTTTCCTCATATATAAAAGAAGATGGTCAAGATCAATGACATATGAGTTCACTTTCAGTTCTAAATTGATGATCCCATGAATCCACATCTCTTGATTCCCAATTCCTTATTCTTTGTACCATAATGCATTGTGTCTTTCTAATCTTACTTCTCAAAACCTAGGGACAACTAATCCACTGTAAGCTTGTAGACCCTGATCCTTTTGTTTTATAGGGAAGGGAGACAGAAGAAATAGAGAGAAGATGAAGGAGGTACCTAAAGGATACTTGCCGGTCTCTCATCCTGAATCCCTGGGCATAGATAAAAACAAAATGGAATCCAACTGGGTCACAACTCTCTAGGCTGGCAGTGACCACAGCCCAGTAATTACCCAACTAGAATTGGTAAATGTCTATTGACAAAGTTTATGAGGGCAAAGGGGACTTTCTCCATCATCCCTCATTTCTGCAAGGACTTGATGTCAAGCAACCTACTAAGAACCAGGGTCTGAGAGGTCTAAAAGGTAAGCCAGCACCCCAGAGTACCCAATAAAATGCCCAAAGTATAGTTCTTCCACTGGAAAATTGTCCTCACTTAACTATTCTTCTTCTCCTCTTCTTCCTTCTTTTCTTCCTCCTTCTCTTTCTTCCCCCTCTTTTTTCTCTTCCTTCCTCCCTTTCCTTCTTTTTCTTCTCTTTCTTCCCCCCCTCCTCCTTCTTCTCTTTCTATCCCTTCTTTTCCTCCTTCTACTGCTTCTCCTCCTCTTCTCTTTCTTTCTCTCCTCCTTCTTTTCTTTCTTCTCCTTCTCCGTTTCCTCTTTCTCCCCCTTTCTTCTCTCCCCCTCCTCCTTGCCCTCTTTCTTCCCCTCCTCTTCTCTTTCTTCTCCACCATTCTCCTTCATCCTTTCTCCTTCTCCTTCTTCTCTTTCTCCCCACTTCTCCTCCTGCTTCTCCTCCTTCTTCTCTTTCTCCCCCCATCCTTCTTTTCTCCTTATCCTTCTTTTTAAGAGACAATTAAATGGCTTGTCCAGGATTACACAGCTAGAGAATATTAAGTGTCTGAGGCTGCATTTGAACTCAGGTCCTCCTGACTCAGGGTCAGTATTCTATCCACTGTGCCATCTAGCTGCCCTCAACCATTCTATTCTTTATTGAAAAAACTGCAACTCTTTTCCCATGGCCTTCCCATGGTCAGGAAATAATAGGTTTTGAACTCAGTACTCTTGAGGCCAGGTCCATCTTTATCCATTGCCCTATGTTTTCTTTCACTATCATCCATCTTTGTGAAAGGAGACCACAAACACAAAGAAAAGAATTGTTAATGGTGGAATTTCAGGCACCACTTGGGAAGATATTTTGTGATAAAGAAGCCTACCTAGCAATCATGTCAAGGAGTCAGAGAACCTGGATTGAAGTTCTGATCCAATTAATTATACCCATGTGACTTTGGACAAGTCATGCAACCACTCAGTTTCCTCATCTTTCAAAACAATAGTAGACAATAATTTTCATGAAGAAATAACAAGAAAAAGGACTGGAAATATTACTCATGACATCTGATGTCTCTAAATCGATGTAGAATTATAAATTAAACTTGACATTTTAGCAAAAGAATATAAATTTGATCTCATAGTTTATCATCAATATTGTGAGATAGTACTCTTGAATGGAATATAGCAATGAAAAAGTATACCTTATTCAAAATAAAATGATCCAATAAAAGAAATAAAGGAGCAGTGCCAGGTAACAGAAGTAAATATATCTGGCACCTCAAGACTATATAGAAATTCACAAACTTGGCATCATTTTTATAGTCACCTAATTTCATAGTTTGGATTTAATCTTTGACACTTATATTTCTCTCATGCACGTGTCCTCCACCCTAAATTCTCCATATCCAATCAGTTGCCAAATCTTATTGATTTTGGCAGTCCAATAAAAAAAACTTATCCGGGGAAAGAAAAATAAGAATTCTTGAGTAACAGAACCATTTCTTGTTTACATTTCTAACTTCTGTAAAGCTCAGAACAAGGTTTCACATTTGACATGGTTTTAATAAATGTTTGTTAAATCAATACTGAACCTGAAAGAAAGATGTAAATAATTGAAGGGATATTCATTGCATATGGTTAGGCTGTATCAATATGATATTTTTAAAGGATAATGAGCCAATTAATTTGCTGATTTAGTGCTATACCAAACTATTCTTGGGTTATTTGATAGACCTATACCAAAAAAAATCCATTTGAAGCAACCAAAATTCTTAAAGCTTGAGGGAAATAATGAAAAAAGTAGGACAGAAGGAGACCTAATTCTTCCAGGCTTCAAACTTTCTTATAAAGTAATAAACATGAAAATTATTTGATAGTGATTAAAAATAGGAAAGCAGATGAAAGAAACAGAATAGATAAGGAAGAATTTGAAACTATTTAACATCAGAGCCTACTGCTCAATAAATGTAAGGAAATCAATTTGTAGGGAAAGGACATCTGAACAATTTGAAAAGCAATTTGGTAAAAAAATAAATAAATAAATAACGATTTTAATCAGCATCTTATTTCATATGCCAAAGTTCCAAATAGATACATGATCTAAGTATAAAAAAATCATATTATTAAAAAATTAGTGGAAAATGGAAAGAGATCATTTTCCATCTCTGACTATAGGTAGAATTCTTAGGACGTCTGAACAATTTGAAAAGCAATTTGGTAAAAAATAAATAAATAAATGTTTTAAGCATCATCTTATTTCATATGCCAAAGTTCCAAATGGATACATGATCTAAGTATAAAAAAATCATATTATTAAAAAATTAGTGGAAAATGGAAAGAGATCATTTTCCATCTCTGACTATAGGTAGAATTCTTAAACAAGAAAGAAAAAAGTGATCATAAAAGAGGAAAGAGAAAATTTTGACTACATAAAAGTTAAAGTTTTAATTCAACAAATGTAACCAAGACAAAGGAAACTTTCAATTGAAAAAAAATCTTTGTAGCAAATAATTTTGATAGAAGCCTGATATCAAAGACATATAGGGAAATGACACAAATATATAAGATCAAGAACCTTTTCCCAAAAGATAAGAAAAAAATGTAAAAAGTTTTCAAAAGAAAATCTGCAAACTATCAATACCCAAATGAAGTATTGCTCCACATTCAAATTATAATTGGGGTTTCAAGTCACAACCAGCCAATTGTTAAAGATGACGAAAGAAAGAAAGAATCTGTCTTTGGAAAGATTTTGAACATGGGCACACAAATAAACTGCTGATCTAACTATGAAATAGTACAACCATTCTAAAAAATAATTTGAAATTATGTAAGAAAAGTCAATAAACTGTTGCTTTGATCCAGAGATTTCACAGTTAAGCATATTTTCTATTTTCTCTTTTCCTGCTCCCCATCCCTGCCTGAGGAGGTCAAAGACAAAAAGAATAAACCAAAATATTAAATGCAATACTTTGTATGGGAGTTTTTTTTAAAAAACTAACTATAAACAAAGTTGGCATTCATTGTTTGGAAAATAGTAAGCAAATTATGATATAACTCTAATAGAGAATTTTGAATTAAAAACTAATGAACATAAGGAATTTAGAGAAACATGGGAAAACGAATAAAATGATACACAGTGAAATAAGCAGAATCAAGAAAATTATTTACATAAGGACTAGAACAACATAAATGAAAAGAAGATGGGGGAAAATGATGAAAACTATACAAATATAATGTCGACCCATAAGATAAGGAGAGGAAAATTTCACACTTTCTTTTTTCCTTCAGAGATATGGGAGATTATGGATTCAGTAAGTAGTACATGGTATCAAATGGTTGCTGTTAGGTCTTTCTTAACTGAGTGTCTTGCTGACATTTATATGCAAATGGTATGATAAAACAGAAGGCATCAAGAAGAGAGAGACAGACAGATAGACAGACAAGAGACATAGACAGAGGAGGGGGGAGAGGGAATGAGAGAAAAAGGGAGAGAGCGAGAAAAAGAGATTGTGGGAAAAAATCAAGGCTAGAGCGTTTGCTATCTTATGTACTCCAATTATGAAAGGGCATGTATAAAAGATTCATATAATCAAGGACAAATACAGAATACTAGTATAATCCCATAAAAATAATGCCAGGAGAACTTTCCAAAATAAACTAACATTGTGGAAAATGCTAAAGACAACCAAAAAAAAAAAAAAGTTTTTTAGAGAATTGTTTCTATTCTATTGCTTAATCAGACAAATAAGTTAAAGAAGACTTTTCTGCTCAAGATAAATAGGAAAGATGGTAAGAGAAGGTCTAATTGCTTTAAATATATTTATATCTCTGAGGGTAAATGGATTACATGAAAGGGGACTGAAAATACCAACTAATGTTATTGTGATTCTATTATTTGTTAATTTGGGGGAATTAATTATACAGAGAGAGGTGCAACAAAATTAAAGATGATCAAATTCCCTGATTTTCAAACACATAAAATAAATACACAATAGTTCAGAACCTCTAGGTTGGTGATCTTACTTCAATTCCTGGGAAAAATCTAGAACAAACAATTCAAGATTATAAGTAAACACTTAGGAGAGGAGGCAATGATTCTCAGGACCTAGAATTAGTTCACTAAGAATTCACTAGAATTAGTTCACTAAGAATAAATGTTGCCAAACTCTTCTAGTCTCTTTTTTTATGGATAGGGTTATGAGAATGGCAGATCAAGAAATATTGTAGGGTATCTTAATTTTAGCACACTTTAAGTTTTACAAAGTACTTTACATATGTTAACTCATTTGATCCTCACAAACAACCCTGTGGGGCAAATAAAATAGTTATTCTCATTTTATAGATGAGGAAACTGAGGCATATATAAGTTGAGTGACTTGCCTTTAAATATCAAAGGAGTTTGTATTTTATTCTGGGGATAATAGGAAGCTAGAAGCTTCTTGAGCAAGTGAATTACATGATCACATTTTTGCTTTAGGAATATCAAAATAGCAACTGTGTGGAGGATGGCATTCAGAAAGAAGAGTCTGGATACAGTGGGGCTAATTAGGAGGTCATTGTAACAGTCAGGATCAGAGATGGGAAGGGACTAAATAAAGCTAGTTATGGTATGAGTGAAAAGAAGGAACCAAATACAGCATCTTATGAAGGTAGAATTGACAAGATTCAAAACTTAAATAGATGTGAGAATTAAGTAAGAGTAAATAACTGAGGATAGAGTCAAGGTTTTAAATCTGTCTTAGATATGTTGAGGAGATGTTGAGATATTCTCAAGTTATTCAGAGATATATACCATCTGGTTAACTCCTATATTGACAAACTTTTTTTGCTAACTAGATGCTAGAAAAAGAACAGGGTTTTTTTCTATATTGCTTAAGTATTGCAAGTATTATCATCCTCTAAATTTCAGAGCCCTGAGGAAAAGGTCCTGTCATCTCACCTTAGTTAGGGTTCTGATGACTATCCTGGGTACCTGAAACTTTCATAGTCATTGTCATTTGTACTAGACAGATAGCATTGAATGGAATCTTACCAAATAAAATAAGAGGTAACTCATGCCAAATTTCTGTCAGTCTGAAGACAATAAAAGGGGTTATGATTCCACCCACATCACACAAGGAAGAACAGACCATCACTCCAAGGTTCCTGATAAAATGAAAAAAAACAAAAAAGATTAAGCTCTTAAGTTACCCAAATGTCAAACTTATACAATAGTAAATAAAGCATCCACCTTTGAAAATATATGAAATATATGAAAATTAATAGAAAATTACCACTAGAATAACCTGAAAGCTTGATTTTAAAAAATCATCTAATGATCAAGGGAAATTACACCAAAAACAATGGCAGCATATTATACAGTTCTGTTATTCATTATTTAACTTTGGACAACACAATGAATTTCTATAAGTCTCAGTTTACACGTCTGGAAAATAGGAATAAAAGTAATAATACATATAATACTGAGGCCATAGAATGTAGTAGAAGGACTGGAACCTACTCTCAATTCCCAAATTGACTTTTGGTAAGACTTCGAACAATTTCCTTAATCTCTCTAGGTATTCATTACCTTATTCAGTTTTAAAATGAGACAAGAAACTTAAATTAGAAGAATTTCAAGGTTTCTTCCAACTCTGCATCCTGTAATCCAATTTCACAGAGTTATGGTAAAGGAAAAACAAGATAGTAGAAGAAACATTTCCTAAAGCAAAAAGCACTCTTATTGTTATCCTATATTTTTTTTTAAAAAGCCTTGTTAAAACTGTATATCTACAGAATTTCTTCACAAATGCTCAAGATCCTTCAGGAGACTATATTATTTGACTTTTCTCCTTATAAGACCAAACTCACAGAACCGTTGGATTTTTAAGATTTGAACAAGCCCTTGGGGACCAGTGGCCATGACAATGGAACTGTTTTGCTCTGCTACTTTTAGACTTCTGATTCAGGTCTGCAAGAGAGGCACTGAATTCAAGAGAGAGCTTTGTGCTTTAATTTTTACTTTCTAAGTTTCCAATTAGTTTCCTCCCATTCACAAGCACTTGAGAGAGGAATAGGGAAGAGGCAGAAAATATTAATAATAATAATTCACATTCCTATGATACTTTGTAGTTTGTGAAATGATTTTCTCCCAACAATTCTGCAAGGTAACTAATCAAATAATATTATTCCCAATTTATAGCCAAGGAAATTGAAACTCAAAGAGATAAAAATAATTTTATTATTATTAATAATAATAGATAACATTTATCTGGCGTTTAGAGGTTTGCAAAGCCCTATAAATATTATCTCATTAGATATGTACAAAGTCAAAGGACTAGTCAGCAGCAGAATGTGGACTCAACAGGTCCTACTATATGCTATTACTGTACTAAATGAGAGAGGAGTTGGAGAGATTAATAGGGAAAAAATTGAAAACAGATCAAGTGATAGAATCACATAGCAGCTGTGAGCCTAATCAAAGTTTTGTTTTGTTTTATTGGGTATAAATGGACTTTTCCCAAACTGACAAGCTTACTGATGACAGGATTTTGTTTGTACCTTTCTGGGTCCAAGTTCAAGCTCAGGTATTTGATCACCATGTGACTTTCCAGAAGACACTTAGTCTATCTGCATTTCAGTAATGTGGGGGGTGATGTTTGAATAACCTCCCTCACAGGGCAATGCTGGGAATAATTGTGTTTTGGCATAAATAATATAATGCATTATGGGCACATTGTAAAGAATGATATACATGTTATCTATTATGTAGTATAGTAATTTGTGTGACAGGTATAAGTCCACTATGGCACATTTTTAATGATGAATATATATTATATACTACAAGACATATATGATCGGAAAAAACAGTGGGCCAAACCTGGACTGAGAACAAGATGAACAGATGAGCAGTACAAGTGTGGCTCTCACAGCTGGTTTAAAAAAGAAAATTTTGAGAAGGGCCTTCAATAGCTCTATTTAAAAAAAAAAACAACCAACAACCTATTGGAGAATATGGATATGGATCATACAGAAGGAGAAGGTATAAACAGCTTGCTCCTCTTCATTAATGGAAGAAATGCTGACATTAAGGATCCATTAAACAAGTGCTCCTCAAATTTTTTCCATCCTCGAATACTTTTCTCCTACAAAATTTTTATGTGACCTTGGCTTTATGGGTACATAGAATAAATATACAAATCAAACATTTATTGATAATAAATCACAATTTTGTGATTCATTCAATAATGAGACCCCATGGGGGCAGCTAGGTGGCGCAGTGGATAGAGCACCAGCCTTGAATTCAGGAGGACCCGAGTTCAAATCTGGTCTCAGACACTTAACACTTCCTAGCTGTGTGACCCTGGGCAAGTCACTTAACCCCAGCCTCAGAAAAAATAAAAATTAAAAAAAAAATAATGAGACCCCATGTAGGATCACAGCTCACAGTTTAAGAAGCTGAACATTATACTATTAAGTTTATTGATATGTATGCTTTATCTCTTGCTTGTGATTTTAAGGTCTCTCACTCAATATTGGCACTCTTATTTTCTTCAGTATTACATGAGCCAGGAATGTCTATCATATGCCTTGGAATACAGTAGGTTCTCAAGTGAATTCAATTTTGTCCACTGAAACCACAAATAGACCATCCTACATACAGTACTCTATATGTGGATCAGAAAAAAATATATGCACATATGTATACATATATATATGTGTGTATATATATATATGTGTGTGTGTGTATATATATATATATATATATATATATATATATTATGGAGAGACAGAGAGAGGGGGGGGAAAGAAGGAGAGAATAAAGGAGAGGGAGGGGCAGAGAGAAAGAAAGAGTTCAATATAAGCCATCTGACCCACTTTAGTGAAGTACTTCTAAGGAGAAATATCTAAGGAGAAATAATTAAATCTGTCTAGTTCACATTAAATCTGACTTATTCACCAATTTCAGGAGCCACACCTAACTCTGCTCAGATTTAGGAAGAGTCACTCACCTGATAAATGTGGGATATAATTCTGCATTCACTAAACAAACCATCTGAAACGCAATTGTAATTCCCATCCTACCAACACATGCCACGGTTACTTTTAACCAGTGTATATCTGGAAAGAAAATACAAAGAAATTGTTTGGAAAATGAGCAAGAATTCCGCCCTTTGGGTTACATTAAGAAACCATGTTCATCATGTTTTAAGAATACTTCATAACTGTTTCAGAGAACCTAAGCATCCATGAACTAAAAAAAATGGCCTCTTCAAAGCAGTTATAATGGATAGTGTTGGATACGAAATTTAGAAAACCTGAGTTCAAACCTATTTCAAATATTTTGTCAATTATTTACAAGCCTGTGTACTCTGGTAGGAACTACAATTTTGTAGGGACTTTAAGTTGTCAAATTTTGGTGTTTTTAAAGGAAACTAGATAAGGACATGCCTCAGTTTTCTTATCTATAAAATGGGGATAGTAATAGTGCTTACCTCTCTCAGGGCTGTTGTTAAGACCAAATGAGATAATATATGTGAATATTAATAATAAATTGAGGGGCAGCTAGGTGGCGCAGTGGATAGAGTACCAGCCCCTGAATTCAGGAGGACCCAAGTTCAAATCTGGTCTTAGACACTTAATACTTCCTAGCTGTGTGACCCTGGGCAAGTCACTTAACCCCAGCCTCAGGGGAAAAATAATAATAATAATAATAAATTGATGTGTTAATTATAATTATATATAAATATAATGTTAATAATTATTTATCATAGATTAATTATGTTGAAAACAATAAATGCCATAAATTATTATCAGGACTCAAGTATCATATAACCCTGAGTCAATGATCAAGCAGAGTACTCATAAGATGTAGAGATGGTACCAGATCTTTATCGTTGACTCCAGTTCATATAAAACTTGGCTCATTCTTCTCAAGGCTTCATTCAAGAGAGAAAATAGGGATCTAAGGAATTTCTTTATTCTGACTAATTCAGTGCATTCTCACTTCACTTACCTTCTTTCCTCAGCTTTCTCTTCGAGAAGAAATTTAATGGATAAATCAAGGACTTGAGAACTCTTGCTTGGGAATAGAAAAAGACCCAAAACAGCAACCCATTCTATCTCCTATGCCAGAAATAACATGTTTAAAATCTAGGATCTACAGGAAGATGTTTGTTTTTAAATCCTAGACTGTATCATCTAGAATATCAAACTCATTGAATCCTTAATACAAATACAACCCTCGCACTAGAGAAGTAGACAACTTTAGAAGCAGACTCTTTTCTCTTGTTATAGAGTTCTCTGATGTGTTTTAAATTCTAAATCTATA
Organism: Sminthopsis crassicaudata; assembly: GCF_048593235.1. Lineage (NCBI taxonomy): Eukaryota > Metazoa > Chordata > Mammalia > Dasyuromorphia > Dasyuridae > Sminthopsis > Sminthopsis crassicaudata. Next base: position 131,624,278 of record NC_133620.1, read on the forward strand.
CTAATTTGTCACCTAGGACAGTAAATGACATAATAGCAGCATGCACCATCTTAACTTATCTTTGTCTTTTTCCCAGCACCTAGCACAATACCCCCACAAAGTAAGTACTGAATAAATATTTGATTGCACTATAATTTTCAAAGAGAAAACTACCTTGCCTGCAGAAAGGTGATACAAGGAAAATTAATTCCTAATTTTAAGAGGGCTTTAGTCTCATTCCTCTACTTCTACTTGGGTAATCATCATTCTATGAAACCCTCTGTTTTGCTCCCTCTCTTTATAGTATCCTGTAAATAGGAAGTGCTTAATAAGTGCTTATTGAATTGTTTTCTTCAGCTCCTATTTGAAAGAGAGAAAAGAGGAAAGGAATTAGTAGTTTTTCTAAGGGAGGAAAGAGGAATAAGCATTTATAAAATACCTATTACATGCCAGGCATTGAGCTAAGTACTTTACAAATATCGTTTCATTTGGTCCTCATAACAACCCTGGGAGGTAGGTGTTGTTATTATTCTCATTTACAATTGAGAAAACTGAGGCAAATAAGTTAAGTGACTTATTTAGGGTCACACAGCCAGTGAGGCTAGATTTGAACTCAGGTTTTTCTGACTCTAGATTCAATGCTCTGTACCACCAAGCTGCCAGAGAAAGAAGATTGCACCACCTCCAAGTCTACTTTTTCTTTTTCTTGGTCTATTGATATCATTACCGTAGGGAGCTTTGGTCAGAAAATTCTTCTATACATACAATCACTAATTGCTTTTTAAATTTTGGCATTAGAAAATTGTCACATAAGAATCAGATTTAATATATGTCCAGAGACAGAACTGGACCCAGATCTTTCTCATTCTAAAGCCAGCTCTCTATTTACCATGCCCCAGTGCCTCTCAAGCTCAGGATAAGCAAGATAATCAAGAACCCAAATTTTATGAGGCAGTTTCTAAAATATTATTCACAGAAACTGTGTCAAATGACCCAGAGTTCTAATAGGTCCAGTAAACAGTTCATGAAAACTTAGGAAAATAATAAATTTTATCTTCTTGTTTATTTAAAAGAATTAGAATTGACAAGGAATGTAGGAGGAGGTTTATTTGCTATACTTAAATTTGGGAAGAATTTATCTGGTTCTGTTTATCTTGGATTACAACAATGAGTAAGATATTATACTTTACTTTCTCTATTCTAGTTCCAAAAGCTTATCAAAGACATAACATTCCCCAAATGGACAAATGGGAAAATAATGAAAATGAACAACTCACCCTTGGGGATAAATATCATGATAGAGCAAACTACCCCTGCAATAAAATTGGAGGCAGCCAAAGGATAGCGGCGACCAACGCGATCAATGGTGAAAATGATGATCAGAGCAGCTGGAAACTCAACCAAAGCAGAGTAGAAGAAATCCAGGTAAAGGTTAACAGCTGTGGCCCCCATGTACATAATGAGACCTTGATAAAGCACAGAACTTGAAAACCTAAACAAAAAAATGATGCCTCAAGTTACAATTAGACTTCTCGAAAGATGAGGAATTTGTGACCTTTTTTGAGGGAAAGAAAAGGGAATCAGCATTTATGAAGCATCCATTGAACTAAGCAGTTTGCAAAAATTACCTCATTTGATCCTCACAACAGTCCTGTGAGGTGGGTGCTATTATTAACCTCATTTTACAGTTAGAGAGACTAAGGATGAAAAAAAGATTAAATTTCTTTCCATGGTCCACAGGTAGTAAGCATGAGTGGGATATGAACTCAGGAAATCTCAATTCCAGACCCAATGGTCCATCTACTAGAATGCTACTTTTTCTTCCTCACAGAGAAGAGAGAGAAAGTGCTTATAAATATGATTTATGAGAATAATTGGAGAGAAAATTAGTATCAGATATTACTTAGAACATAACAGTAATCAGAGAGGAGATTTAAGAATAATTGTCAGAAATTTTAAAATAGTTCTCCATACTAAAGTTGTTTTCAGAAGAATATCAAAATAAGATTTTATGAAATATATCCAGGCTCTCTTTAAGATCAAATGTGTTTTTAAAAGCCATTTTCTCTTTTATCCTGTAGCATTTGTGTTCATTTTTGTGCTAAATCAGATAGCAGTCTCTAGATTATAGCATATGGACTTAGTATAGAAACAGATAAAATACTCTAAGCAACATTAAGGAAATTCACCCAGTTATTTTAGAAGAAACTATCAAGTTTTTAAAAATGTTATATTGTTAGATAGATTCACATAAACATATGTACATACATAATACATGCACATACACTCATCCATTTGTTGTTTATGGTAAACCTGATACAAGGTTCTCATCAAGAGAAAAATAAATGTCATTTTTCAAGCAACCAAATTTCACAGTAGCTCCTAGAAAAATTGAGATTCCTATTTAAATCACCCTATTTTAAAATAAATGAGCAAATGTAAATTCCTGAGAATGCCTGGAAAAGCTCAGAAAAAAATAAACTCTTTAGGGGCTTAACCAACTGCTACTTCTTATAAAAAAAAGTCATAGAAATAAGGAAGAGACAAATTGCTCCCAATGACATAATTTAGGGCTTAGAACAGGGGTAGAGACAAGAGAATCTGACATTCCACTGAGGAAGGACAGCTCAGTAGAAAGATGAATAGTTATCCCTTTCACAGTGTGACTTTCCCCATCACAGTTTCAATATATCACAGGTCAGCATAAATAAATTAAATGGAGGCAGATAGATGGTACAGTGTGTAGAGCACCAGCCCTGAAATCAAGAGGACCTGAGTTCAAATCTGGTCCCAGACACACTTCTTAGCTGAGTGACTCTAGGCAAATCATTTAACTCCAATTACTTCAGCAAAATAAATAAATAATGGAAATTTGGGAGGAGATTTGCAAAAGTCACAGATGATGACACACAAAGATCAACAAATGACACAGAAAAAGTATTTTTACTTAACATTCAACTACATATAGCCTATGACCAAATACTTAATCCAGATTTTACAATGAGGAACTGTAAACGCCCCTTAAAAGAAAAAAGGAAAAAAATTCACTTTTCTTCTCTGGTACAGAGGGAGAGCCAAAAAGTTGTACATGAATTTTCCAGGTTGTGGGGGGCTGTACCTCTAACTCTCAAAATGTAGATGGGATGACTGTACTGACCAGGAAATGGAAGGGAAAGGCTATGGTTTTGACTGAGGTTTCAGGTTTGTTGTGACCCACTATAAGACAGTGGCAGTCAAGTTAGACACAATAGGTGAAAGATGCCCCAAACTGCCCTACAGAATTCTCTAAGTTTTTTGCTAGTTCTTTAAGTGGTATCTAAGAACTAATCAAGGAAAAATGCTAAGAAGACAGTGACCTCTTAAACATAAATAAGATGCTTAAATGCTATAAACATATTCCTCTGAATAACAGCTTTCATATTAAGTGAGAGGTCACAAAACCAATGTTAATGAATCAATTTTATCATTACTTCTGAAAATCTCTATTCATCATCCCCATAATTTTCCAAATCAAAATATTCCTTGGGGCCATTACTATTCTCTAGATGCTGTTTCCCCCTTTTAGGACAAAAACATGTTGAGGGCAGGGACTCTCTTAGCTTTGTTTTTGTCTCCCCTGTGCTTAGCACAGTATTTGGCCCTCATTTATGTACTTAAAAAGTGCTATTTCTTTCCTTCCTTCTTCTAGCAACTTGGGATTACAGTAAAGCATTCAGGCTCTTGTCCTACCAACCTTTACTCTCATCTCATAACTAGGTTTGTTTTGTTTTGTTTTTGTTTTTGTTTTTACTTCACTGATAATACTTCTTTTATCCTATTTCTTCTTTGACATTTCTCATTGGTTCTCATATGTTGCAGCCAGCTTACCCCAACCATTTGCCCCCCCCCACCCCATTAGTCTGTACATTACTGGACAACTATTCTACCCGGAAACAAAATGGGATCAACCCATTTTAAAAGACTGATTTTTAAAATCTCTAAAATATCAATACAGAAAAATGCAAGATCATGAAGTTTCTTAAAGTCAGAGCCTTTCATTTGTATTTTCTGGCTTAGCAAAATGGTTGGCAATCTTGAACACCAGATTGGTCATGTCTAGTTTAGGAACTTGAACCTTGACAAGTTGGCTTTTAGAGCTCTTAATAATCTGACCCAAAGATAACTGTATGGACATGTATACATATATTGTATTTAACATATACTTTTAACATATTTAACATGTATTGGTCAACCTGCCATCTGAGGGAGCGGGTGGGGGGAAGGAAGGGGAAAATGGAGCAAAAGGTTTTGCAATTGTCAATGCTGAAAAATTTACTCATGCATATATCTTGTAAATAAAAAGCTATAATAAAAAAATTTTTAAAGAGATAAAAAATAATCTGGCCCAATCCTACCTTTCTAGGCTTCTCACCTCTCCATTCCTCCATATACTCTGAGATGCAGTAACGCTGTTTCATTATAAGTCACTCCATTTCTGGACTCAGGACATTTTCACTATTTGACTCTCAAGTCCAGAACACTCTCCCTCTTCATCTCTGCCTCCTGACTTCTCTGGCTTCCTTCAAATCTCAACTAAAATCCCTTCTTCTATAAGGACACTTTTCTGTTTCCCCCTTAATTCTAATTCCTTCCTTTGTAGATTATCTCTTAGTTTAAACTGTATGTATCTTTTTTGTATACAATTGTTGGTATTTTGTTTCCCATATAATATTGTGAGCTCCTTATGAACCAGGACTGCCTTTTGCCTTTCTTGGTATCCCCAGTGCTTAGACATCATAGTAGTCACTTAATACATCCATCTTCATTAATTGATTATATTTATCATTTGTTAGTGGGTTGTTGCCCAATTAGACTGTGAGCTCCTTGAGAGCAATGACTAGAATTTTTTGTGGGGTAGAGAATGTTTCTTTGCATTCCTTGTATTTAGCACAGCATCTGCCATATAGTCCTGGTGCTTAATAAATGCTACTCAACTTAACTTAAGGGGTAGCAATACACGTAGGAAGAGAGGCTAGGGATCTGGGAACACACAAAGGAATACAGAAAAGAGAGGGAGAACCCATTGACTTGGACTCAGTTCCCTAAAGGGAAGCCATCACATTCATGTTCCAGGGAACAATGTGCATTGAGCAACCAAAAGAGGGCTGAACAGAGGAATTTCTGGATCAAATCAAGAGCTGGAACCAAGGAGCAGGAGCAAAAAAGAGCCGTGATGTGGAAGATCAAAGACACCCTGACACTGTGAATTCTGTTAATTTTCCCAAGGGAGTGAAGAGGGTAGATTGTTTCTACTTTGCCTCTGAGTACTTTCTACATAGATGTGTGTCTGTGTGTGTGTGTGTGTGTGTGTGTGTGTGTGTGTGTGTGTGTGTGTGTGTGTGTGAATGAGTGTGTGTGTGTATAATCTACATATTTCACTCACTGACTTACAAGTGTATTTCTTTTTATGCACTCCTTACAGAATACATAGAGGAACTCATTAGTGTATTCTGTTAGAATAATTCATACACACAATTCATCAAATCACTATTTAGTTTTCTTTTTCAGTCTGAAACGTCCTAGTCTCCTTAACCAGTTGCCAAATGATCATTCCTTGTCTTTGGGTTGAAAATTTTCAGAACTTTTCCTTACCAGATGTACATCAGAATTAAAGTGTACCGCCTTATCTGTGGGGTTCGGAACAGGTCTCCGAAGGAAGGACTCAGCTTTTCAGTATCATCATCTTCTTCAAGAGAAAGAGTCTAGAAAAGAGAGATATCATCATAGAAGACTTGTCCCAGAAATGACAAGATCATGAGGCAGATAGCTTAGGTGTGGATCAACTTTCAAACCAGTCTCTGATTGGTCCAAGTTATCCAACCTGAAGTTCCAGTGCAACACAATAGGAAATACAGTTATTGCCTTTGGAAATTTTAAGACAAGAATTCAAATGTGAAACAAATCTATATCACACATACAGTTTAAAAGCCAGTTATAGCTTTATATTCCTAGACTTAATATCTTTTTTTTTCGCCTATCTCTATTACCTTGAGATTGGAGGCATCTAGGTGGTTCAGTGGATAGAGCCTGCAGTCAAGAAAAGCAAAGATCAAATCTGGCCTTATGAATTTACTAGCTGAGTGACCCTGGCAAGCCTTAAACTAAGGAAATGGAAAACCACTGCAATATCTTTGCCAAGAAAACTCAATGGACAATATGGGCCATGGGTTCATGAAGAGTCATTCATGACTGAATAACAATTACCTTGAGATTAGCAGGCAGTAGTTTCCCATTCTTTTGGGCAATGTGGTCCATTATCTTTATTGCTTTGGTTTTTTTCTTCTGTGACAACAGCCATCGCGGAGATTCAGGTACACACCTGTAGTTATAATCAATGATTTGAAATCTTGTTCATTAAAAGTAAAGGGTAAAAAAAAAAAGGGGGGGTGAATGGAAATGGATCTGTGACTTCATTGTTATGGGGAACTACCAATGAAGAAATTCTCTCTACCAAAACAAATCTCTAGCTGCTCTGCAATTTATAGTCTTAAATCAGGAGTTTCTCCATCATTTTTTTAGCATGCCCCTATGGCAGTCTTTGGACCCCTTCTCAGAATAATATTTTTGAATAATTGAAGGAGATGCTAAAGTTCATTTAGATGAATTTTATTTTAATGAAAATAACGGTGTCATTTTTTAAGCCATCCAGCTTCAGAGACTCCATGAAATTTATCCATGGTAGGTCCTTGCCTCCTGGGTGAAGGGAGTTGTCTTAAAAACAACTGTTGTTTTAAAAAACTACTTCAGCCTGGTTCACACTAATGGCAGAAGCACTAAGTGTTTTTTTTGTTGTTGTTTTTGTTTTGTTTTGTTTTGTTTTGAGGCTGGGGTTAAGTGACTTGCCCACACAGCTAGGAAGTGTTTAGTGTCTGAGACCAGATTTGAACTCAGGTCCTCCTGAATTCAATGCTGATGCTCTATCCACTGCGCCACCTAACTGCCCCCAGCACTAAGTGTTAATAGCCCATATTGTTATCATATAGAATGAACAGTATCTGAGACCCTAAGAAAACTCAACTGAGCAAGCATTTATTAAGGGCTTCCTTTGTGGGAATATAGTCAATAATCTAATAGTCTAGTGGGGGAAAGGATGACTAGAAGGTAAATAAAATAGGATATAATTTAGAACAAGATGGAAACAAGGGAGACTTCCTCAAGCTAGTTATATCTAATAGGATATTCAATAGGAGGGGAAAAGGAAGGGAATAAATAATTATATATTGCTTACTATGTGCTAAATGCTTTTTTTTTGCAAATATTATTTCCTTGGATCCTCACAACAAACCTGTCAGGAAAATACCAGAATATTTGGGTTTCTAGAACAATTCCTGGAACATCTAGATTAATATTTAGAATACTATCCCTAGAACACAGTAAGTGCTTTTAAAACATATGATCAATTTATTAATTTAAGAATAAAGAAGAGAGAAGATCTTCTGGTCAAGAGGCAGTTTTTGGTATAATGCATAGAATTCTAAACATGGAATTAGAAAGACCTGAGTTTTCCAATATCACTTCAGACTATTACTAATTATACATCCTCAATTATAAATCTCTCTGCCCTGTACCAAAGACAGAGTTAAGAGAGACAGAGAGATAGACAGGCATATAGAGAGATAGTGACAGAAAGACAGAGACACACAGATAGAGACAAACAGAGAAAAGAGGAAGGAAAGGAGAGAGATAGAGACAGAGATAGAGAGAAAACAGAGACAGAGACAGAGAGATGGAGAGAGACAGAGATAGAGAGAAAAAACTCACATGGATTAGGCCAAGATCAAAAATGCATCACGCCTCTACATTCTCAGCCTCTCCCCTTGACCCTGAATTGTTCAAATAGCCTGCAGATGTTAGTTTATTATAATCATTTACCAGTTTTGGCTCAGTCTTAGGCTTCTTGCCAGGAAATATACATATACATATATATATATATGTATGTATATATATATGTATATATTTATTTATTTACACACACATCCTTTCTTAACCTCTTTCCTTTAATCTTTTTTGGGGGAAGAATCTGCTGAACTCAATGGACAGAGCACTAGACCAGGAGTCAATCTCAGACACTAACTAGCAAGTCACTTAATTCTGTTTACTGGGTTTCCTCATCTGAAAAATGAGTGGGAGAAGGAAATGATAAACCACTCCATAACTCTGCCAAGAACACCCCAAACGGGATCAAGAAGAGCAAGAAACAATTGAACAAGAACCACAATTTGTGTTGCATCCTATATTTAGTAGGTCGTCCTTGGAGTTTATTCAGCTCTGAAGCAACATGGTCAGAATAGTACTTTAGGAGAATCATTTTGACAACTATGAAGATGATGGCTTAGATAAGATAGACTTGAGGAAATCAGATCATACTGGAATCCATTGCACTGGCCCCAGTGAGAGATGCTGGGGGCCTAAATGAGGGTTTTGTCTTTGTCTCTTAGTGGTATTTGGCCCATGAATTATTGGCCCTGGTTAGATACAAGGAGTGAGAGGGAGGAATTAAGGCTGGCTCCAAAGATATGAATTAAGATGACTTGGAAGGAGAATTCTTCCCTCAAAGGGAAGAGAAATGTTCAATAAAGGTATAGGTTTGGGGAAAAGGATAATGCAGATCCTAATACATCCTTGTTTGTTCCTCCTGGGTGAGTTGCTCTATTGCCATTTAAAATGAAAAGGAGCAATGTGGTACTTACCAGTAATAGAGCAAAAAGAGGAAGGTTGGGACAGAAACAGTAAGCTGGAGCCATCGCCAGTGGGGGATCATGTAAGCAATTCCTGAGAGTATCACAAGGCCAACTGTAAAAACCATCTGGTAGAGAATAGCCACGGTTCTTCTATATCCTGGGCCAACAAATTCTGTGACTAAAATAGAGATATTTTGTTACTCTTCAGTCATTTCAAGTCATGTCCAACTCTTCCTCATCCTATTTGGGGTTTTCTTGGCAAAGATACTGGACTAGCCAGTCATTTCCTTCTCCAGCTCATTTTACACATGAGGAAACTGAGGCAAACAGGGTTAAGTTACTTGCTCAAGGTTATACTACTAGTACGTGTACGAGGATAGATTTGAACTCAGATTTTCCTGGCTCCAGACCCCAAACTCTGTCTACTATACTATTTCACTGACAATAGAGATATCCATGGTCATCAATGCAGATTATAACCAGTAGAAAAATATTATATTCTCTGCTGGTAGAAACTTAGGGTTCTGGAATATTTATTTTTATTTTCTCAAAATAAGATTAATTAGACTACCTCTTTCTAGGTACTGGAATCCATTGTACTGGCCCCAGTGAGGGATGCTGGGGGCCTAAATGAGGATTTTGTCTGTCTCTTAGTGGTATTCTAGGACATCTTAGTTTTCTCATGGGTAAAATGAAGGCCTTGGATTTGATGGCTTCTAAAATCCTTTCCAGTTCTAAATCAATGATCCTATACAGTCTTGTGATTTAGGGGTTTCCTTCTCAATCTTTAAAGGACACTATATATATAAATATAAAATATTTATGAATTCCTCAGGTTTTAGATATTGGTTGTGGGTTTTTTTAATGAGGAGTTTTGTTCCTTTTAATAATGTTCTTTCCCTTTAGCTCCTCTTATATCTCTATTTCAAAAATATTAAGTGTCTGAAACTGCATTCAAACTGGATTCCCTCTCTTCCATCTTCAGACTGGGTTCAACAGTAGCTCTTTCTCCATCCCTCATCCATAGCAACAAAAATAACCTTTCTGGCCTGGTCCCAAATTTATCATATCCTCTAACTTCTGTCTTTGTTTGAGTTGATGGAACCGTCAATAATTACTTAAGATGTATCCAGAGATCCAGCTCCCCTTGCTGACCAGTCCTTGCAGCAAACGAAAAATGAGCATAGAGACATAGTTGGGGGAGATGGCCATGAGGACTCCGGACAGAGAATTGATGAAGACTGTAATTAAGAGACACACTTTGCGACCAAACCTGCAGAGAAACAAAAGTAGTGATGAAACAAGAACAAAATAAAAGATTTTTTTAAATTGAAGGGGCAGTGTGGCAGATAGAAGAGAATGTCTGAGCAGAGCTGAGGACGACTCATCTCCATGGGATTTTGTGATTTTTATCTACAAAAGGCACATTAAGATTATTGAGAAAAACCATTTTTTTTTTGCTCTGCTCCATTGGCACTAATCTCTCTGTGGTATTTGGCCCATTAAAAAGGGACATAATCAAAACTATATTGTTACCATATAAAGAGAGCAGAACGTGGGGCAGCTAGGTGGCGCAGTGGATAGAGCACCAGCCCTGAATTCAGGAGGACCGGAGTTCAAATCTGTCTCAGACACTTAACACTTCCTAGCTGTGTGACCCTGGGCAAGTCACTTAACCCCAGCCTCAGGGGGGAAAAAAAAAAAAAAAAAAAAAGAGTGCAGAACTTGGAATCAAAGGATCTTAATTAGAATCCAAGTATCCACTCACTACTATCCATGAAACCACTAAAATCAGTGAGATATATATGATATATATTTGCTGTGATATAAATCTATATACATAGACATGTGTGTGTATGTGCATATGTTCACATACACATAGCCCACTCCCACCCCAAAGAAACCAGGATTGCATTATAGTTAGTTTTTTATGACTGCCATGAACTCAGCTGATTGGGACACAAGGAGTGCCTAAGGGATTTTTTTTTCTGTCATTTGTATTTGCATGTTGTCTACCCCATTCGATTGTGAGCTCTCTGAAGGCAAGGACTATTTTTTGCCTCTCTGTATCTGGAGGTCTTAGGACCTAGTGGTGCTTAATAAATGCTGATTTATTAATAAATTAGTTATTTCTGAAATTAGACAAGATCATGCATGTTCAGTGTGGTATGGCTGTAGATTTGATTATTTCATCAATGTAATTTGCTAATGCGATTCAGCCACTCATCTGGATCCCCAGAATCTTGTAGAGATGCTGGAGGCACAGAAAGGTCAGCCTGTGTCCATCAATATTCAGCTAGTATTAGGCAGGATCAAACCCAGGTCTTTGCAAAACCAAGAATGACCCCTCCCCTCTCCTTGACAGTGTCATTGTGCCTCTTCATAATGGAACTTAGTCTTAGAAACAAAGATGGAGTTGTTGTATGGCAATTTAATTCAATTCAAATAAACATTATTAAGCAATTATTATGTCTGAGGCATCTGAGGTTATGATGATTAAACTAGTCTTTGAAGGAGATTACACTCTTGTGAAATGAGGGATAACAAAAGGATGGAGCAAAGCCTGCACTAGTTTCCCAGAAATGTCACTGACTCAGAGGAGCATCTCCCCACATTGAGTCAGACCCCCTTTACAAGATTTATGAGAAATGGGGATAAGAATAGCCCATGAAAAGGTTATCATCTCTCCCAGTGAAAGGGTAGGTATTCAACCCAAAGTGGTGCTGTGGAGAGAGTGCTGTACTCAGAGGTTTGTTTATTGGTCAGTCATGAGCAACATTTCTGGTTCTGTGATCCATTTGGGGATTTCTAGGCAGAGATACTGGAGTAGTTTGCCTTTTCCTCCTCCAACTCATTTTACAACTGAGGCAAAAGTGCTAAGTGACTTGCCCAGGGTCACACAGCCAGTCTGAGGCTAGATATGAACACAGGAAGATGGTCTTCCTGACTCTAGGTCTGGCACTCTAACCATTCTACTATCCAGCTGCCCAAATATTGCTCAATGGGTCAGAGATGGGTCTTGAAGCCATGGCTTCGTGGAAACAAGGACAATTCTCTATCCATCACACCATATTATATTTTATGGTAAGCACATTGTCTTTCTGGCAGAATGTTGCTGAATTGCAGTGGTGAATTTGAAAAGTAGAGGGGTATAGTCTGAAATGTATCCTTCTCAATCTTATCCTAAACATGAAACTAGCTGGCACAGTGGTTAAAGCTGGAGTCAGGAAGACAGGAAGGCCTGAATTCAAATCTGGCCTCTAATATTTATTTATTTACTACTGATATGACCTTAGACAAGTTCCTTATCACATATCAGGTTTTTCAGCTGTAAAGTGGGAATAATCATGGCACCTACTTCTTAGAATTGTTATGAGGATCAAATGAAATTATATTTGTTTCTTTTTTAAGCTATTCTAAATAAAATTGTTTTTAATTATATTTTATGGTCCATTAATATTTAATTGCATTCTAGTCCTAAGCCAATTACCTAAGTTGTTCTAAATTAATCCTACCTTGGAATAAAAGCCTTTAATTAATTATAAGGCACTATATTATTAAACATCAAGATGGCAATGGTGATATCAGAGCCCAGTTCTTCTGATTTCAAATCCATTATTTTTCCCTATACTCCATTGACTCTACTATTTCGGTTTAAAACATGGTAACCACAAATTCTTGAATTCAGAGATTATGTCAAATTTCTTGTGTATTTCTACATAGCATCTAGTGTGGCTCTAAGAAGCAAATATTTCTTTAACTGAATTGGGAAAAGGAAGCCTCTACATACCTGTCTGCTACATAGCCAATTCCCAGAGAGCCAAGAAAGAATCCCACATTTACACAGGATTGGAACAAGTCCACCTTCCAAGCATCGGCACACACCAGGTTAAACTGAGGAGATAAGCCGTTATTAGAAGAAATACAATCCCAAAGAAACAAAAACTATTTTGTAATCCAGAGCTCACTCAAAGCCAACATATTACACATCACTTGGGCACGTCTCATGGGTTCTTCTTATTTTCATCTTTCTTTTCTTAGAAAAGATCTTATTGTAGTAATTGGTATAAAATATTTCTTTTAAGAATTTTTCTGCTTCTGACATATATATATATATATATATATATATATATATATATATATATATCTTATGTTTTCCATATTGATATTTTCCATTAGATTTTAAATTGGAACAAATTTTAGCAATTATCTTAAGCCAGCCCTCTCATTTTATAGATGATGAAATTGATTCTTAGAAAAGCAAAAAGACCTTCCCAGGATGACATAACTAGTAAAGACTGAGCCAGAATTTAAATTCAGGTCCCTTGACACTAAAACCAGTGCCTTTTCCACTGTCATACCATTTATCATGTGAGAGGCATTTATTTTTTCAAATGTGTTTGATGGAAGGATAGGGTGTGTTTATTAGAAGAAACAGGAATAAATTTGGAGCAAGATCAAGTGAACTGCTACTAAAGAGAAAGACAAAAAACTGGAAATTGCCCTGATTGCATCTATTACACAATTGACTTTGGCAATTTGCCTCATGGTGCTTTCCTCTTAACTTTCCTAATTTCTAATTTCCTTCAAACTCAGTTCAAACTTCTGTATGAGGCTTTCTTGATCATTCTTATCTACTAGTCCCTTCCTACTCATACTCTAGGTTATCTTATATTTGTTTTGAATATGTTTCATATTTGTCTACATATGTGTATAGTTCTCTATTTAGACTATCTCCCAACTCATAATTACAGATTGTGTCCCAGAAGATGAAGAAAATTTTGTTGAGTGACTATCCCAAAATTCAAGGTAAGTTTGTACTCTATTCCTCATGAACCTTCACTTGTGCACATACCTTTAATAGTTAGCCAGTAGAAAAACAATAGCTCAAAGCAGAGACATTTATTGACATGGTTTTATAAGAACAATAGCAACAAATCACCTTCCAATAAAATTGTGGTTGAGTACTCTCCCACAAACTCACAGAATTCAGTGGAAACATTGGGTACATAAATGGTGAATACTAGTAGAGAGAAACACTTGTAGTAATTACATATGTCCAACGTAACTCAAAAGGCACTCAAAAGGTAACCAATACCTTTTCTCTTTTCATATTATACTCACACTACTCTTCTTGATATAGTGCCTCTAAATTAGTTTGACAAATTAGAATTGACAGCCAATAGTCTTGGTTGGATAGACATGGTACTGACACGTAAACCAGATAGGATGAAAACAGAAAGAAAATTATAGACCAATCTCCCTAATGAATATTGAAATAAAAATCTTAAATAAAATATTAGTAAAGAGATTACAGAAAATATTCCCAGAATAATACATCATGACCAAGTAAGATTATATACCAGGAATGCAGGACTGGTTCAATATTAGGAAAACTATTAGCATAATTGACTTTATCAATAACCAAATTAACAAAAACCATATGATCATCTCAATAAATGCAGAAAAGCATTTGATAAAAGCCAACATACATTCCTGTTAAAAACACTAGAAAATATAGGAATAAATGGACTTTTCCTTAAAATAGTCAGGAGCATCTATTTAAAGCCATCAGCAAGCATCATATGTAAAGGGGATAAACTGGAATCATTCCCAGTAAGATCAGGGGTGAAACAAGATTACCCACTATCACCATTACTATTCAATATTGTATTAGAAATGTTAGCTTTGGCAATAAGAGAAGAAAAGAGATTGAAGGAATTAGAGTAGGTAATGACAAAACCAAATTATCACTCTTTTCAGATGGCATGATGGTTTGCTTAGAGAACCCTAGAGAATCAACTAAAAAATATTTTAAATAATCCACAACTTTAGCAAAGTTGCAGGATACAGAATAAATCTACATAAATTATCAGCATTTTTAATACATCACTAACAAAATCCAACAGCAAGAGATACAAAGAGAAGTTCCATTTAAAATAACTATTGATAGTATAAAATATTTGGGAATCTCTCTGCCAAGAGAAAGTCAGGAACTATTTGAGCAAAACTACAAAATACTTTCCACACAAATAAAGTCAGATAGAAAAATATCGAGTACTCCTGTATATGTCAAGCAAATATAATAATGGCAATACTACCTAAATTAATCTACTTATTTAGTGCTATGCCAATCAAACTCCCAAGAAACTATTTTATTGACGTAGAAAAAAATAACAACAAACTTCATCTGGAAGAACAAAAGGTCAAGAATTTCAAGGGAATTAATGGGGAAAAAAGCAAACAAAAGTGGCCTAGCTGTACCATATCTAAAACTATATTATAAAGCAGCAGTCATCAAAACCATTTGAAATTGGCTAAGAAATAGAACAGTTGATCAGTGGAATAGGTTAGGTTTAAAGGACAAAATAGTCAATAACTACAGAACTCTAGTGTTTGACAAATGCAAAGACCCCAGGTTTTGGGATAAGAATTCACTATTTGACAAAAACTGCTGGGAAAATTGGAAACTAGGTATGGGCATTGACCCAAATATAATAACCCATACCAAGATAAGGTCAAAATGGGTCCATGATCTAAATAAAGAATATTATAAACAAATCAGAAGAATATAGGATAGTTTACCTCTCAGACTTGTGGAGGAGGAAGGAATTTGTGACCAAAGAATTAAAGATCATTATTGATCACAAAATAGATAATTTTGATTCTATTAAATTTAAAAGTTTTTGTACAAACAAAACTAATGGAGACAAGATTAGAAGGGAAGCAATAAACTGTGAAAACATTTTTATATTCAAAAGTTCTGATAAAGGCCTCATTTCTAAAATATATAGAGAATTGACTCAACTTTATAAGAATTCAAGCCATTCTCCAGGTGATAAATGGTAAAAGGATATGAACAGACAATTTTCAGATGAAGAAATTAAAATCATTTCTAATCATGTGAAAAGATGCTCTAAATCACTATTAATCAGAGAAATGCAAATTAAGACAATTCTGAGACACAACTACTCACCTGTCAGATTAGCTAAAATGACAGGAAGATAATGACAAATGTTGGAGGGGATGTAGGACAACTGGGACACACTGATACATTGTTAGTGGAGTTGTGAATGAATCCAACCATTCTGGAGAACGATTTGCAACTATGCTCAAAAAGTTATCAAACTGTGCATACCCTTTGACCCAGCAGTGTTTGGAAATACATATCCCAAAGAGATCTTAAAGGAGAAAAAGGGACCCACATGTGCAAAAATGTGGCAGCCCAGGGCAGCTAGGTGGCATAGTGGATAGAGCACCAAACCTGAATTCACAGGACCCGAGTTCAAATCTGGTCTCAGACACTTAATACTTCCTAGCTGTGTGACCCTGGGCAAGTCACTTAACCCCAGCCTCGGGGGGAGGGAAGGGGAATGTGGCAGCCCTTTTGTAGTAGCAAGAAACTGGAAACTGAGTGGATGCCCATCAGCTGGAGAATGGCTGAATAAGTTATGGTATATGAATGTTATGGAATATTATTGTTTGATAACAATCAGCAGGATGAATATATACTTGGAGAGACTTACATGAACTGATGCTGAGTGAAATGAGCAGGACCAGGAGATCATTATACACAGCAACAACATGACTATACAATGATCAATTCTGATGGACAAGGCTCTCTTCAACAATGAGATGATTCAAACCAATTCCAATTGTTCAGTGATGAAGAGAGCCATCTACACCCGAAAAGAGAGGACCATAGGAGCTGAGTGTAAAACACAATACCACATTTTCACTCTTTCTATTGTTGTTTGTTTGCATTTTGTTTTCTTTCCCATTTTTTTCCTTCTTGATTTGATTTTTCTTGTGCAGCAAGATAATTACATAAATATGTATACATATATTGGATTTAATATATATTTTAACATATTTAACATGTATTATAGATTACCTGCTATCTAAGGGAAGGGGGGAAGGAGGAAGGGAAAATTTGGAACAGAAGGTTTTGCAAGTGTCAATGTTGAAAAATTGCCCATGCATATGTTTTATAAATAAAAAGCTTTAACTAAAAAAATTTTTTTCAAATAAAATCCTATTTTCTCCAAGAAAAAAAAATAGTCTTGGTTAGTTGGTTGGTTGACTGTCTGTTGTTCTTCGTTCTCAAAGAGGACCAAAATGATATCACCATGTTAGAGTTGAGTTAGGGTATGTCTGAGTGTGGCCGTTCAGATCAATATGAGCCCAGAATGCTCTGCCACAGGTCGGACACAAATAGTCCCTATGAACATTTGAAATGGCTTCTTTAACTTTGCACATCTCACATTTCTTCTGAGCTAATTCAACTGTGCTTTGTATTCTTGCCAAAAAGAGTATTTTATGAAGAACTCATATATGGCAAGATGGGCAAAAAAAAGTAATACAAGAACACTCTCAAGGTCTCTCTTAAAAACTCCCATAATTGTATGACATGGGAGACATTAGTACAAGACAGCCCAGCATGGTGTACCCTCATCAGAGAAGGTGCTGTGCTCTATAAGCAAAGAAGAATTTAATTAACTCAGAAGAAATGTGTAATAATCTAGGGAAGAACTGCACCCTGTCAGATTGGCTAGAATGACAGGGAAAGATAATTCAGAATGTTGGCAGGGATGTGGGAAAATAGGGACACTGATACGTTATTGGTGGAATTGTGAATACATCCAGCCATTCTGGAGAGCAGTTTGGAACTATGTTTAAAAAGTTAACAAACTGTGCATACCCTTTGATCCATCAGTGTTACTACTGGGCTTATATCCCAAAGAGATCTTAAAGAAAGGAAAGGGACCTGTATGTGCAAGAATGTTTGTGGCAGCCCTCTTTGTGGTGGCCAGAAACTGGAAACTAAGTGGATGCCCATCATCTGGAGAATGGCTGGATAAATTGTGGTATATGAATGTTATGGAATATTATTGTTCTGTAAGAAATGACCAGCAGGATGATTTCAGAAAGGCCTGGAGAGACTTACAGCAACTGATGCTGAGTGAAATGAGCAGGACCAGGAGATCATTATACACTTCAACAATGATATTGTATGATGATCAATTCTGACAGACGTATTCATCTTCAACAATGAGATGAACCAAATAAGTTCCAAAAGAGCAGTAATGAACTGAACCAGCTTTACACCCAGCGAAAGAACTCTGGGAGATGACTATGAACCACTACATAGAATTCCCAATCCCTCTATTTTTGTTCCTTCACAGGTTAATGGTACACTATCTCAAAGTCCGATTCTTTTTGTACAGCAAAACAACTGTTTGGACATGTATACATATATTGTATTTAACTTATACTTTCACATATTTAACATGTATTGATCAACCTGCCATCTGGGGGAAGGGGTGGGGGAAAGGAGGGGAAAGTTGGAACAAGAGGTTTTGCAATTGCCAATGCTGAAAAATTATCTATGCATAAAATTTTAAAAATAATATTAATCTAGGTAAGAGGTGATATAGATCCAGATTAGGGTGTTTGCTGTGTGAGTAGAAAGAAAAGTATATATTTAAAGGGATGTTGTAGGGATAGAAAGGACAAGTTCTATCAGTTGCTCAGCAGCATAGGAGCAGAGAAGGCACATAGTAGAAATAATTTGAAGACGGGATTTAGAAAACATGAGCCATGATAAGACAAAGAAGAAAGAGATTTGAGAGTAAAGGGTGGTGGTGAGTTGAGATAGTTAGCCAACTGTCATTTTGTTGAGAGTGGAGATTGAGAAGGAAGGCATCCGAAGCAGGGATGCTGGTATTTTGTTTATAATTGAATCCTTCAATGAAATTAGCATAATGTCTTACATCTATTGTAGAAAGCACTTCATAATCATTGAATTGAGTGAAATTAGTTGAATTGAACTGAATGGATGTAATTAAACTCATAGTCACAACTGATACATAATCAGAAATTGATTATAAATTCTAGCCATGTGGAACATTTTTTTGTTATTGGAGAAACAAATGTCAGATGTTATTAATCCCAAGTAGAGGTTAAAATCAAAATACTGTAGGTTTTTATTCTCTTACACAATAACTTTATCCTTGAAATAAAATAAATAAATAAACATCCACTTTCTTTTTTTTCTTTTCCTAAAAAGTGGCAAGAGGAAGACTTAAGCCTTGGTTCAGAGATCTTTCCATTAAACCATTTGTTTCTAACTGGAATAAACTCTGTTTATTTTTCAAAGGCTTAGTGCTTGTTAAAACAATTATTATTGAATGGTATTACTCACATTAACCATTATTATTCTTAGCATATTTCTCACCACATCAATGACTATATTCCTTTGGAAGTATAATGCATATAAACATCTAACCGGCTAAGCCAATGATATCAGAGACAGAGTGAAAAAGGGATTAGATTCTATTCACTTCTGATCCAGTAGCAGGAATACTTTCAATAGAGGGAGAAATTATGTGGATATGACATTTGCAGTACTTTCCCTGAGAATTAAATAATTTATTCAGGTTTCAAACTGTTACAAAACTAATTCAAATTGTGGAAAATAGCAGCTATGGACAAAGGTCAAAGAACCAAGGATTCGATAAAAGACCAAAAGGTAACCTCACTCTTATCTTCAAGGATAATATGGTGTAAACGCTAAGTGATACTGGAGGGAAGGAAGAAAAACAAAACATTTAGTAAGGGATTATGGGTATCTCCTCTGTCCTTCAACCCATCCTTCCAAGGGCTGCATCTCTATTTTTTCTAGTCACATTCCTTACAGCAAATTATTAACTAAATACTAATGATTTCTGTCTATACCGAGTGTGGCACAAGACAGTGATATTGAGGAGAAAAATATAAAGAGGAAAGACTTGGGTTGTTCATGGGAATAGGACGAAGGTCACTGACTCCACCAGTTTTATGTTGTTTTTTTCTTTAAATGTTTTACTATTTTCCAATAACTTTTTTTTCCTTTCCACAAACTCCTAGAAAAATCTGCTAATACTCATTACTTCCTCTTCCTCATCCCTCCCTCTCTATTTAATCTTTCTTCTTTTTCTACTACTTAGCTAAAACAAAGTTCTGTAAATTTCAAGATGATCTGCTATCAAAAGCGATGGCTTGGGGGCAGCTGGGTGGTCTAGGGAACAGCACCAGCACTGGAATCAAGAAGACCTAATTTCAAATTTGGCTCCAGACACTTATTAGCTGTGTGACCTTGGACAAATCACTTAACCCTGATTGTTTTCTAAAAAATAAAATAAAAGCAATGGCCCTTTCTCAGCCCTCCCTTTAAAAAAAAAAAACTCTCTGCAGCTTTTGCATGATTCTTCCTCTAAGGTTTTCAGTTCTTTGAGTACTCCTCCCTGCCTAATCCATACTTCTCACAATCCTTTGCTAGATCATCATTCCTGGACTTCCCTTTCAGTGGCAATACACTGGGGCTCCATCTGGTGCCATCTTCTCTTCACTCTTTATACTATTTTTCTTGGTAAATCACCAGCTTCTATAAATTCAACTATTCTCTCTCTGCAATCAAATGTATTAATTCAGGCTTCATCTCTCTCTTAGATTCTAGTGTTACAAGGTAAAGAACAGCAAACTTGGAATTAGAGGATCTGGGAATGTATCCTGGATCTGCTGCCTATTATTTGTGGGACTGAGAAAATCATTTCTCTGAGCCTCAGTTTGTCATCTGTAAAAATAAAAGGGTTATATGGGCCCTTCCTGCTCTGAATCCATTATATTTATGTCACAAATGACTTCCTAGACATTTCCAGTTAGATAGTCTGTGGCATCCAAGAGTCAACATGTCCAAAACAGAATTCATTATGTTTTCCTAGGCAGAGGGAGCAGCTAAGATAGGATAGTGGATAGAGCACCAGGCCCGGAGTCTTTCTGGAGAGCAGTTTGGAACTATGCCCAAAAGACTATAAAACTGTTCATATCCTTTGATCCAGCAGTGTCTCTACTGGTCTGTATCCCAAAGAAATCATAAAAGAGGGGAAAGGACCCACATGTGCAAAGATGTTTGTATAGTCCTTTTTGTGGTGGCAAGAACTTGAAAATTGAGTAGATGCTCATCAATTGAGAGATGGCTGAATTAGTCATGGCATATGAATGAAATGGAATATGAGTGTTATGATGAGCAGGCTGATTTCATGAATTGATGCTGATTGAAGTGAGCAGAATCAGGACAACATTGAATATAATAACAACAACATTGTACAATAATCAACAATGATAGACTTAGCTCAGCTCTATAATACAGTGATCCAAAAAAATTCCAATAGATTTAGGTGGAAAATACCATCTGCAACCAGAGAAAGAAATATGGAGACTTAATAAAGATCAAAGCATCCTATATTCACCTTTTTTGTTTAGTTTTGTTATTTTTTCTCATGGTTTTCCATTTTGTTCTGATTTTTCTTTCCCAACATAACTAATATGAAAATATGTTTTAAATGGTTGTACATGTAAAAAAAAAAGAATACTAACCTTTCTGACTTCAAACCTGGCCTTGGATATGTAGCTCTGGGTAAATCACCTAACCCTGTTTGCCTCAGTTCCCTCATCTCTAAAATGATCTAAGTTGGATACAACTGAAAAAATGTCTGAACTACAACAAGCTAGTCAAAGGTATTAAAGTCACCCTAGGGATAAGGCAAAAGTCCCAACAGCAAGGGGGTCGTGAACTAGATAAAACTATAAATAGGAAATATTTAATTGAATAAGCACAAATACAAAACATATAAATAATGCTAACTTATTGTTTCCTAAGTCAGTATGTTGTCACAGAGATCTATTTCTATTTGAGTTTGACATCACTGATCATTCCTTCTTCTTATCTTCTCTATTTCTGTTGAGTAGTCAACCCCATTTGCAGCCTTAGTCATACTCAACTCTTTGTTAGCTCACTTTCATATAACCAACGAGTATTTGAATCTTATCAGTTTTACCTCCAAAAGATCTTTCTTATCTATCCTTTCTTCCACTCAATTTACTTAGCCCAGTCCTTATCCCTTTTCAGCAAGATTATTAAAACACATTCTATTTTATCCTCTCCCCTCTTTTTAATCCATCTTCCCTGCAGATGCCAAAGTGATATTCCTGGATACAAGTTAATTGATATTCCTTTGCATGTCACTGAAACGTTCTCTCTTCCTCCCTCTGCCTCTTCCTACCATAGTTCAGGTAGCATCTTGTACAGGAAGTCTATCCTGAATGTCCCCAGTCATAAGAGCCATCCCCTCTCCCATAATCCCCTCCTAATGACTTTCTGTTTATTTTTTATATGCAGAATGGCACATCCTATATTTTAAATATACACTGATTTTGGACACATTATTTCCTTTTACCTCCCCCCTCAGTGGGCTCTAAGCTCAAGGATTTTTGTTGTATCTGCAGTAGTTAACATGATGTTTAGAATATGGTAAATGCTTCATTTTGTGCTATGCTTTTGTATGTATATGTGTACACACATATATGTATGTATATGCACACATGGATATATATGTATATATGTACAGATACATGCATATATATTTATTCATTTGGTTTTATTCTTTAAGGTTAAATCTGTTTTCTAAAATCCTTTTAATCCCCATTGGTAAATATATTTCTTAATATATTTATATAGTCTCTCTTTTCCCCTAAAAGTCAATTATTACTAGATCTCTTGGACTTTGTACTCAGGCAGTGGTTATTTCTCTCTTGTTAGGTGTTTTAGAATACACCCTGTTATCTTACAAGGAGATTGTTTTCTATGAGAAAAAAAGGAAAAAGTTAGCATATTATATAATATCTTTTATTATCCCTACCCTTGCCAGCTTGGACTCGATCCACTGAGCCTCAGTATTTCATCATTCATTTTTGCCTGCTGGCTTCCCTTAAGTCCCAACTAAAATATTGTACAGGAAGTCTTTTCCAAAGTCCCCTTAATTCTAGGGCCTTTCTTCTGTTCATTATTTCCTGTTTATCCAAGTTTCTAGCTTGTTTGTGGATATTTATTTTCCTAGTTTCCTCATGAGTTCCTTGAGATCAGGAACTACTTTTGCTTCTTTTTGTAACCCTAGAACTTAGCACAATGCCTGGCACATAGTAGGTGCTTAATACTTATTTATTCAGTGACAGACTGACCCTTTCCTATAGCCTACTACAAAACTGCAGCCCAAGTTAAGGTAAAAATTACCCTCACTCCCACTTTTCTTCTCCGTCAACTTGACCCTCCTTTTTTTCAAGGTTCAACTAAAGCCTCCTCTTCCAGAAATCTTATCCTGATTAATCCATCTGGCTCCTACATTCCTCTACTCTTTCCCCAAGTCTGAATCGATTGTAACACAAACTAGACACACAACCGCAAACTACTGACAATGTTATTTTGTAAGTACAATCCCATTTTTTTGTGTTGCTATTTTCTGTTCACAATAATACAAGGATGGAGACTGGGACATCTATTTCCTTTTTACATCTTCCCAACATGGTTTGCCATTATAGGACACTGATGGTTTCACCATCGGCGCTCTCTCCAACTGCAGTGACGGATATCACAATCCAAGAGGTCTTCTCGTCTAATGTAGCTCTTATCCACGTTCTCCCACAAATACTCCAGGAAGGGAGGGATGGCATCTAACTGCCCGGCACTTCCTCTTAAGTTCTTGACATTGGGTCAACACCAGTGGAACTATCGACTGATCATAAGTCATCCCTGGCTCTTGACAAATGCCCTATATATCTTTTTCTTGTGGACATTATTTCTCTGATGTTTTTATTTATTTATACTGCTTCTCCTTCAAAATTTCTCATCTGTGATGTGCTATATCTACCAGAGCACAGTAAGGACCTCGGAGGTTCACTAGTCCAACCCCCTTCATTCTACAGATGGGGACACGAAGGTCCTTGGAAAGTGGACTTGCCTATGGTCACATGACCAGCAAGCAGCCAGATCCTCTGGACCCATAAGCAGTGTTCTGTCCACTATACCATGTGGATTCACTATAGTTATTTTCTGGGTTTCTCTTAAATTTTAGAAGTTCCATGCGTAATGTTAAAGCCAGAAGAGCTCTTATAGTTCATCTCGTCCAACACCTTCATCCTATATAGATGAAAAAACTTGGAGCTTTGAGGAGTGAATGTCTTGGCTGGGTCACATGTCTATTCATGCCATTTCCTAGCAAAACAAATGATGTATTAAGTGCATGACACGTTTCCTTTTGGGAATAATGGAACCTATGAGTAGTGGAAGGCTCTCCCACTGAGGAAACGCTCTCTGCCAATGCAGATCATGGCAACTTGAAGCTTTTGAAAATTATTTGAGCTGCTAAGAGGTCTTGACGTGTGAGTTTCTACAGTTAGTTTTGTCACTGACAGAATGTGAATATAAGTCAGGTGTTCCTGACTCCAAATTCAATGTTCTATCCACTATGCCAGGACTGCCTTTCTAAGGAAAGCTCCAGGTTATAGAACCATGTTATTATTTTTAATCATCTTGGAATAAATTAAAATGACTATGAATCAAACATAATTTAATTTCTATTTTAAAAAAACTAACTAACCATCACAAATTTAACTCAATCTTTTTTTTTGACTATGTCATAATTTTAAAAGTCAATGCTTCTGGAAGATTTTCCTATCATTCTTAATAACATGGTATTTACAATATGCCAGGCACTGTGCTAAGTGCTTTACAACTATTAACTCATTTGATCCTCACAATAACCCTGGGATATAGGTGCTATTATTTTCCTTTCTTTTGACTGTTTATGTCATAATTTTAAAAGTCAATGCTTCTGGAAGATTTTTCCTAAAATGCTTAATGATAATAACATGGTATTTACAAAATGTCAGGCACTATACTAAGTGCTTTACAATTATTATCTCATTTAATCCTCACAACAACCCTGGGAGGTAGGTGCTATTATTTTCCCCATTTACAGTTAAGGAAACTGAGATAAACAGAGGTTAAATGCCCAGGATCACATGGCTAATAAGAATCCGAAGATAAGTTTGAACTCAGGTCTTCCTGATTCTAAGCCCCAATGTTCTAGCCACTACACCACTGCTGTTAAGCCCAAGATCAGTAGATACCAACAGAACAGGATTCAGAAATGGAGGAAGAATCTCTAAATTTGGATCCAGAAAACCAAGTTCAAGCTCCATCTCTGCCACTTGGTGTTTTGGAAGACCTTGAGCAACTTACTTAAAATATTAAAATATTATTATTATTAATTCCTGATACTAATAAACAGCTCTAAAATTTACAAAAATGTTTTACGCGCATTATCTCACTGGAGTCTGACACAACCTTATGTGTTAAATAATACAGTATTCTTCTCATTTTGTGGTTGAGAAATCCAAGCTTGGTAGTGTTTGAAATGGAATTCAACCCCATGTTTTCCTGACTACAGGTCCAGTTGTAGATGCCCTGTGAAATACTACTTCTCTCTGAACCTCAGCTTCCACATCTGTAAAATAGAGATAATAATATTTGTACTGACTACTTCATGGAGTTATTGTGGGAAAGTATTTTGCAAATCATTAAGTTGCTGTGTAGAGGCCCTGAGTCTATCAGTGAAGTGATTGATTAAAGGCACATAGCTTTTCACATCATTTACTAGCAAAAGAAATGTGTCTGTGTGTGTGTGTATGTGTGTGTGTGTAATAATTCATATGTGTATATGTATATACACACATATATAGGTGTGTGTTTATCTATATTATATATAATACATAAGATGAATTGTAAGCCCCCTTTTGTTGGGGGGAGTGTTAGGATTCTTACAAGGTATTTATGCACTTAGTTCACATCTTTAAAGGAGTTTACACCTTTAAAGGAGTTCGCTTATTGGTCCACACATTAGATTCACACCTTTAAGAGAGCATACAGCATACTTTTAAGGAGCTCCCATAAGCCCTTCAAGTACCCACAAGCCCATTCTCTGGGAGGATATAAAGAGCCAGGACTAAGTCAAGGAGAGGACTTCCAGAGAGAACTTCAAGGAAGCTCGAGGAGATTCAGAGCCAGGATTTCAGTGGGAAGATTCGAAAGTCCAGGAGATTCACAAGTCTAAAGACCCCTGCTGTAGTGTGACAATAATCACATCTGATGGGATGCTACCAGGCTCATCCTGCTTCCTGCTCAATTAGGGAATGAAGGAACAGAAGGAGAAACAAAGATTTTTCTTTCTAGACCCAATTAAAAGCAGCAGAGCAGTGCTGTTTCCAGTTAAAACGAAATGGCCACTCCCCTCCCCCCCAGGATAACGTCCAAATTTCTAAGGGGCAAACATGGTTTATTATCAAGAGTTTTAAACAGTTTTAAATTTAGTTTAAATAGTTTTAAATCAAGTGATGGGGTTGGAAAGGAATGGGCCTGCTCAATTCCCCTGCTTCCAGGCAGAGTTTCACCAGGGATAAACACTTTAATTTTTCCTTTAATTAAGAGGATTCCAGAGAAAGTCCAGAACAAATCCAACCTAGCATTTATCAACTTATCTGAGAGAACTTACCTTCAACTATTGCCCTTTTTTCCCCAACTAAGGAGAACAAAAATATGCTTACTTCCACCTTTCTGTCCCTGAAGCAACCAACTAGAACCAGAGAAGTCAGTGCTAATCCCCCTCCCTTTCTGCCTACTTTAAAGGATCTGATCTCTATATTCTGGAGAGAAACACAGAGAGACAGACAGACAGAGACAGAGACAGAGACAGAGAAACAGAGATAGAAAGTGACAGAGACAGAGAAAGAGACAGGGAGAAATTAAGTTGATCTCAATTCTCCTGTAACCTTTGGTTCTCAGGCTGCTGCTAAGAGAGCATTTCCATAGAGATGTCAAACTGGAAATCTCCTATAGGCTATTTCAGAATTCACCAGGGTTGTGGAATCTTTGTGAGCCTGATCTTGAAGACTTGTGGACTGATTTTCTCAACTGATTTCTGGATGTTTGCCTCTCTGTGACCTTCCTCTTTCTTTGCCTGTGCTATATGGGTAGTTGGAAGCTGTTTCATGTAGGAAGAGTAGATGAAAATGGCTAGTGCTATAATAATGAAGCACACAGGTAGAACACTGTTGCAGAATGGCAATAATCACAACTGAAAGGATGCTGTTTACCAGCTTCATCCTGCTTCCTCAACTAGGAGATGTTGAAACAGGAGGAGAGAAAAAGATCAGCCTTTCTTGTCATAAAAAGATGCTAGTGTTTATTGTTTGCCCCCAATTGAATTCTTCTATTGCATCATCATCTAAGATTTTTATGTGAGATTATAAGCAAAAGTTCTAGTGGCCCCTGATACCCTTATTATTCGTATAGTGCTGTCAGAGAGATTTGTATTAAAAAAAAAGTTTTGTTCCTTTTAAATATAGGAGAAACATTATACAAGTTTCAGATAAATTGATGTTCTGGGGAAGACTGGACATTCAACTTGTTTTAATCATACCCATAGGCAAACACAAATTTATCACCAATAGAATACATAAGAAGATGCCATAATTCACAGAAGTATTTAAATTTGCATAATTTAAATCTAAGAACGATAAAACCTAAGGCAAATAAGAGCTCAAGCAGGATAAGTAGTTTGAAAGTAGTGTTCTAAGCCTACTTCCCCTTGATCTTGGTATTGGAAAATCAAGGCATTACCCTATCTGAGAACCCCGTGTGTCCTTAACATCCTTGTTCCCATTTTTTTCGACTATAGAAACTATACAGGACATCTTTTACAAACTGGGACTCACTTCTTATCATAAGAACCCTAAAGGTCACAAACTATTAAAAAATGGGGTATTTGGGGACGATTTTTTGTAAGATTAATATTTTCCTGTTAGAAGTATTTATGGTTTTATTAGTTCTAGGGCTGTTTTAGTATTTTCACATGATTGGAATTTAGGATGGCTTAGAATTTTAAACTGTTTCCTAACCCAGTTTTTGATGATGCTAGCTGGAAAAATTTTTGTCTCATTCACTTTTCCTGGACTTTTTATATCTCAGTTGTTGAATTTTAAGTATGTTGGTATTTTATTCACTGATATAGCTTTCCAATGTGACTATTTAAATCCTGTTTAAATTTTTGTTGTAAATTTTGCTTTGTTTTGTTCTCCAATGGGATTTCTTCGCCTCTTTGACAATTTTACTTCATCTTTTTCTCTATTTTGAGGAGGTTATTCTAGCTTGTGTTGAATGCATTTCTGTTTTGAGAGGGGTTTTGATATAATTTATTTAAACTTTCCAATAATTCTATGTAATTTTTGCAATTTAGGGCTTATATGGGGAGGGTATGTGGTACAATAGATAGAGTACCAGGTCTAGAGAAAGGAAGACTTGACTACATATTCAGCCTCAGATACTTTCTTTTTGTATGATTGTGGTAAAGTTACTTAACCCCATTTGCCTTAGTTTCCTCATCTGTAAAATGAGCTGGAGAAGGAAATGGTGAATTGTGCCAATGTCTTTGCCAAGAAAACCCCAAATGAGATCGTGGAGAATTGGACATGATTGAAAACAACTAAACAATGTCATTATATGATAATAATGTTGAGACCTCAGGGAAAACATACACTCTTTATCAATTGTATTGTTCTGCCTAAAGGAAAAAAGAAGATCCTTCTCACTTTACTATATGTAAACTTCCAATTACATATATTAATACAGAGAGCACAATTGTTTCTAAGAAATTGGATGTAATTAGACAGTGGACATGATTGAAAACAACTAAACAATGTTATTATATGATAATAATGTTGAGACCTCAGGGAAAACATACACTCTTTATCAATTGTATTGTTCTGCCTAAAGGAAAAAAGAAGATCCTTCTCACTTTACTATATGTAAACTTCCAATTACATATATTAATACAGAGAGCACAGTTGTTTCTAAGAAATTGGATGTAATTAGACAGTAACTATGCAGAACTCTGATATACAACTGTGATCTACATCTTCACATCACTAATCTTGACTGATGGGTACCATTGCTACAATTAGCTAAGGGAAGGCAAATACTAAGAGAGATCTTCATCACACCATAATTTTTGCAAAGAAAGGCTCAACTTTGATTGACCCAGGAATATTTTCTCAAGCCATAGAAGCAAAGAAAGGTAGTCTCCCCTTTGGAGACATGGTTCTATCCTAAAAAGTTCACCAATTGTGTCCATTGTGTCACTGGCTCAGGGGATCTGGCTTTGGTCTTATCTACAGTGAAAGTATCAGTAAAGATCCTGAGGCAAAAAACAGAAGCCCACAAGGAATCAAGTAAGGGATAGAACAGTGGGCAAATATATTCTTTGTTAAGGTAAAGATCCAAGGAACAAAGGCCATAATGAGTTAATATATTAAAACCACCACCAAGACCTATCTAGAAAAGCAAACGACTCATTTTCTATTATGATTGTGTATTGGATGGCCATATGTTGGACTTACTCATGGAGAAAATGCCACCTTAGTCTTACTGAACCAGAACTGAGAAATAAAGACAGTACCAAAAAGTCAGATTATCCTACATCCTCAAATAGTAACCACAACCTCTTAATAAGTTGTTTATGGATCTATCCCATGTAAAATTCATAGGACCTTCTGCTCAGAAGTGATCCTGACACTGAGGAAATGGAATGTGATGCAGTCCTGAACAGAGGATCTCAAGTTACCGTTACATTTCGATCATTATTTCAGAGATAATTGAGGATCGTGATCTATGACTAGACTAGGATTGTTGTACTAAGGGAGAAGGACTACACGTATTTGGGTGCTATCCTAATAAATTTAAAGTTTCCAAAAAAAAATTATTGCATTCAATGAAAAGATGGGCACCTAGGAGAATGATTGTTGCAGGCCAGGGAAGACTAATATGAATAAGAATCCCCATCTTTCAAGCTATCTCCAAAGCCACGTGGATACTGAAGGAAGATGTAAAGATTGTGGTACCTAAGCCACAATCAAGTGAAAATTTGGCTGATACCTTGGGACTTCATGATATGTCATGCTGGAAATATAAGTGAAATTCATTAATTAGAACTAACTTTCTTTACTTCAGTTGCCTATAGATATCTGACAGCAAAAGTAGATGGCAGATAAAGAATTGAAAGAAGTGATACAAACCAAGAAGTAAGGAAGTGACGTCAAAGGGCTTAAGTTTTAGTTAGTTTAAAGGTTGCTGTTGAGACAATGTCAAAAGTTAGTTGTCTAGAATGGAGTTTCAGCCTGGACTGTGATTGATCCCACACATACTACCAGGAAGTCAGTATATGATCATGAAAGAGCATATAGTTCTATAAGATGACATATAGATCAAAAGAGGACTTGCTGAACCAAGATGGTTTATTACTGTTCAATGATTTTTTTTCAGTTGTGTCCAATTCTTCATGATCCCATCTGGGATTATCTTGGCAAAGATACTGGAGTGGCTTGCCATTTCCTTCTCCATTTCATATTACAAATGTGGAACTGAGGCAAAAAGGGTTAAAGGACTTTCTCAGAATCACACAACTAGACCAGATTTGAACTCAGAAAGATAATTCTTCCTGACTCCCAGTCTGGTGCTCTAACCACCATATCATCTAGCTGCCCAAGATGGTAGCAGATAGTTTTAAGTGTGAAACTTCTGCTTAATATGTGCAAAGAAAAAAATAGTCAAGCTAGGCTATATATCTGGAGAAGATAAACACTAGCAAACCTTTGGAACTTGATTTTATCAATTCTTATTGCTTAAAGAAAACAATAAGAATATTAGCTATATCTTAGTAATACCTGATCATTTCAAAAGATTTATGAAGGTTCTTCAGGAGCTGGAGATCATCTGTTGTTATTAAAGTAGTGTGGGAGAATTATTTCTCAGGGCATGGAATCCCTACCAGAATTCATTCTTATTAGAGCAAGCCACTCAAGGAAGTGTCACCTTTGTCAGGTATCAAGACATCTAAGAGCACACATTCCTGTACACAAGATGATGTAGATAGAGCACCAGACTTGGAATCATCGAGAGCTGAGTTCAGATTCATCATCAGATACTTACTAGCTGTATGACATTGGCAAATCACTTATCCCTATTTGCCTCAGTGTGTTCATCCAGGCTTGTGAAGGAAATGGCAAACAACTCCAGAAGCTTTGCCTAGAAAACCCCAAACTCACAAAGAGTTGGAAACGATTGAAAATAACTGAACAACATGCCTACATAAGCAGAACCACTCATAGCCTGAGCATTTCGATTATATGCTGTTGAACATGTTAGAAAACTTAAGATCAGAACAGAAATCTTACTAGAGTCAACATTTCTAGTGCAAGACACTGTCCCTTTAAGATATTATCCTTTCTTATGGAGGAGGCTGTTGTCTGTTTTTCTCAGAATTCTAAACCTGTTACCATAGTACATGTTGGCTCTGATTCAAGAGCTGAGGCAGTCATTCACGTTGATTATGAAATGAAAAACCAGATTTCACAACCTCAAACTCCTTTGACACTTGAAGTGATGGATACTAGAGTAAACTAGAATTTAGGAGTAAATTTCCAGATGAACCAAAAAATATATTGGAAGCAAGAGCTTCTATGACTGAGCTGTCTGGGATTTTGAAATTTACAAAATGCATTTATCTTTTAAAGCAGTCTCCTTTTGACAAGTAGTCAAATCACATATACACAAATCCAGAAACATAAAACACACAAACTTGGTCCATCTGTAACTAGGCAACAAGTTGTATATAATTACTTTTACTAATTCTCCAATGGTGAAAACCAGGGGTAGTTTGATAGTGCAGTGGATAGAGTACCAGCTTGGAGTCAGGAGGACCGGAGTTCAAATATGGCCTCAGATACTTCATACTTAATATCTGTGTGACCCTGGGCAAGTCACTTAACCCCAAATGCCTTGCCAAAAAAAAAAAAAAAAAGTTCAGTGTCAGGAAACCTGTTTTCCAATCTTCCTCTGGCATTTAATAGCTGGAGAATTGCTGGCAAGTCGCTCTCTCTCTCCTAGTCTCTTTCATCTATAAAATGGGAATAATAATCTTTATACTACCAGCCTTGCTCATTAAAAGGAAAGGATCCTAAAGGGATAAGTACTGGACTTGTGATTTCACTCACATTGGGAATTCCTCTGCCAATGCAGATTAACACCTTCTCTGCAACTTGTATTCTTTAGATAGATACACTGAGTTCCTGAGTTACTTAGTTGGGATTAAATAGTATGTCTCAAGTTCAGTTTTCTACCCACTACACCATACTGTTTAATTGTTTGTGTTTGATTCTTTGTGACTCCTTTTGGGTTTCTTTGCCATTTCCTTCTCCAGATCACTTTACATCTGGGGAAACTGAGGCAAAAAGTGATTTTTTTTTTTTTTTTTGGCTTCAGTCACACAGCTTGAACTCAGGAAGATGAATATTTCTGCCTACTAGCTACTTGCCACCTAGCCATCCCTACGCTATACTATCTCTCTCAAAACAAAGCAAGCAAACAAACAGAGCTCATTTTCCCTTCTATCAGGACCCTCCCACTGATTCCCATCAGCAGACCAGCAAAGGCATGGGGATTCTGGTTTGCTGTTACCTCAGTCACAATAGAAGAGCCTGGAGTGTCATATACCCAGCCATCCTGGCAGGTGGTAAGAGGGATGTGGCTTCTATTGCCAGCAAAATTGGTTAAAGGGTCCATGCAGCTGAGGGCTGTTTGGTTCCAGTCCACATCATATCTCCGGCACTGGCTGGTAAAAGTATCTCCTGGTATGCCCCGACCCGGCACTGTATAATTCAGCTCCTCTTCCAAACTCCAGCCACATCGCTTGCTTAATTCTGAAACACCAGGACTGAAGCAGCGGTGATCCGGAGTGAAGCCCAAGAAGACAATTCCCACATAAATGGGGGCAAAAGTAGCCGAGAGCAGACATAGGAAAAAAAAGGCTTGTTTCTGGAATAAATCAAATTCCCCAACATGTTCTAAAATGTCATCTAAAGTTGGCATAACTGGACCAGGCAATAACTTTCAGACAACTAATAAACTTCATTGCTAGATGTGCTCCAAACGGCAGAGTCTAACTTAACAGCATCAAATAATCTATTAGTAGTGATTCAGATTGCACCATTTCAAAGTAAGTTCAGGCATGATAAACATGGAACACAACCAAGCAGAAATAATCTTTCACCTCCTTGTGACTCTTTCAGGGCAAGGGTGGGGAAGGGGGAGGCTGGAGACTAACAGTGGGCTGGATTGTTTGTTTTACTGGGGGAAAAGTCAATAAGGTAGAGACATTAAAAAAACTCCATGTCACCCTGACAGCTAACGGAAAAATCAATCCTCAAATTACTTCAAAAGTGCTGAAGACATTATCTATTTGGATATTTTTCTTTATTACCCTGACATACCAAAGGCCACTAATTATCAAAGACTACTCTTTATCTAACCACAGGCTCTCTGCCAAAATTTCTAATCAGTTCAACATTCACTCTTGGGGCCCCATTATTCATGGTAGGGTGAAAAGACCATTAGAGTTAGAAAATCTAAGTTCAAATTTCAACTTAACTCCTTATTAAATATATATATACATATATATATATATATTTGTATGACCTTGGGCCCATTAACCTCCCTGGCCCTGAGTTTCCTCCTCTGTAAATTAAGATTTGCCTAAATTGTCTCTGAAGACCCATCTAGCTCAATCTGTGATTTCTATCATTCCATGTTTATCTGCTAGGGAATTTATAAGAAGAGAAGCTACCAAATGGTATGGACTTAGATCTAAATCCCCTCCTCCAAATTGCCTCCTTCCAAGAGCCTCCATCAGTAGTCAGTGCACAGTTGATCAAGTACTTAATATGTATGAGGCCCTATGTAAAGAACTGGAAATACAAAGAAAGGCAAAATCAGCCTCAGTTCTTAAGGAGTCCCTTAGGAGAGGAGGTGATTTGCAAATAGCTCTGTACATACAAGATATCTACAGAGTAAAATTGAAGGTAAATTCAGACCCATCAGAAGGGATGAAGGCAGGACTGTTTCAGAAAGTAGGATTTGAGCTGACTCTTGAAGTAAGCCAGGAAAGTCAGAAGACCATTATTTGTGTCAGAGACAGTCAGTGAAAAGGCAATTAGTTGGTGAATAGAGAGTGTTCTTGATAGACCAGCCAAAAAAAAAAAAAATAGTGGCACTGGATCTAGAGGGAGCAAAGGTAAGAATTCAGGAAAGGTAGGAAGTGAATAGGTGGACTTCAATTACCCCACCTAAGCCTTTACAGAATATTAGAATATTACATATTAATTACACAATAATAATTACATAATAATAATGTATTTGAATACAGAATATTAGAACTTTGAAGAAGCTTTAGAAATGATCCAGTTATCTCCATTGGACAAGGAAAACCCTTGAAGTCCAGGTAAGTGAAGTGCTTGAGTTCTCAGAGTAAGGAACTAAATACCCTGTTGCTAGGTTATTATGCCTTTCAGATTCATAATTGTCCTAAGAGCTTTTGCTCAAAAAGAAGATTCCTTTAGAATTGGATCACAGCCAAAAGGCTATTAATCTGTGCACATCCTTTGATCCAAAGGTGTCTCTCTGGGTTTGATCATAAAAAAGGGAAAAGGACCCATGTGTTCAAAATGTTTGTGGCAGCCCGTTTTGTAGTGGCAAGTGGATGTCCATCAATTGGAGAATGGCTGAATAAATTGTGGTTTATGAATTTATGGAATATTATTGTTCTGTAAGAAATGATCAACAGGAGGATTTCAAAGAGGCCTGGAGAGACTTACATGAACTGATGCTGAGTGAAATGAGCAGAACCAGGAGATTATCATACATGGAAACAACAAGACTATATAATGATTAATTCTGACAGATATGGCTCTCTTCAACAATGAGATGATTCAGGGCAGTTCCTATGGTTTTGTGATGGAGAGAGCCATCCACATCTAGAAAGAGAACTGTGGGGACTAAGAATGAATCACTACATGGTATTTTCATCTTTTTTGTTGTTATTTGCTTGCATTTTGTTTTCTTTCTCATTTTTTTTCCTTTTTGATCTGATTTTTCTTGTGCAGCATGATAATTGTGGAAATACGTATAGTGCATATGGTTAACATATATAGGATTGCTTGCCATCGAGGGGAGAAGATGAGAGAAAAAGAGGGAGAAAAAAAATTTTGAAAAAAAAAGTTTTTGAAACAAAGTTTTACAAGGGTAAATGTTTAAAACTATGCATATGCTTTGAAAATTAAAAAGTTTTATTTAAACAATTGGATTGTAGACTTGAATTAATCAATAAACATTTATTTAGCATCTTTTATGTGCCTGGCACTGTGCTAAGCACTGGAAATACAAAAAGTGGCTAAAGACAGTTTCTGCCAGCTTACAAACTAATGGGGAAGCCAACATGCAAATAAGTATATCCAAAGCAAGCTATATCCAGGATTAATACGAAATAATTACCTGAGGAAAGGCATTGGAATTTATAGGGTTTGGGGGAGACTTCCTGTGAAAGGTAGAATTTTAATTGAGATTTGAAGGAATCCAGAGAAGTCAATGATTGGAGCAGAGAAAGAAGAATATTGTAGGAATAAGGGACAACAAGAGAAAATGTTCAGAGCCAAGAAATGTAATGTTTACCCATTATTCTAATGTCACTGGTTGGACATGTATGGGAAAGGAAGTAAGGCATAAAAAGATTGAAAGGTTGAAGGGGATCTTTAAATGACAGAAAATTTTGCATTTGATTCTGGAGGTGATAGGGAGCCACTGTAGTTTTCTCTGAGGAGAGAGGAGACCTGAACTTTAGGAAAATTACTTTGGTGACTGCATGGAAAATGGATTGCACTGAGTAGACACAGGCAGACCACAGTCAAGCCATTGTTAGGGATGAGGCAATAACTGACCACATTAAAGTGGTGGTAGTATTAGGGGAGAGAAGATATATTTAGAGATCATTATCTCTAGCCAAGATGAAATGGACTGGCTGTATATGGATGAGAGATAAAGAGAAGTCCAAAATGAAGGAGCTAGTAGGAATTTATCTGGACCAGGAGTTCTTAACTTGGAAGTCTGTGGACTCGTTTTTAAAAAATGAAAATGAATGACTAGAGTTCTGTCCCATAAGGACAAAATTGAGAAGATGCTGAATGCATTTGCTATCCTTTGAGTATCTTAGAAACAATTGAATATAGAATCTTGTTTGGGGGTTTTTTTTTTCCAGTGCATCTAGATCTGGATGTTTCTTGGTATGTGGAATAGCAAGTAAGGAATCATCTCTGCCTAGATTTTTGGATGGAGGTGGGAAGTTCTCCACCAACCCTGATTGATATATAGATTGATAATTATTCTGTAGACTTAAAGAATTATCTGGGTCACCAAGAGATTAAGTGTCTTGGAACAGAATCGAAGAGTATATATAAGAGGCCAGATCAAAATTAGGTTCTTCATCCTTCCCAGAGCACACACCTCTCATAACAGATTTACATATCACTGATTTACAAACTTCAGTTTTATTAGGTACATACTATTCTGTGCATGAATTTTCTCCAGTGGCTCCATCATCATCAAAACTCTTCATAGTCTTCTTGTTATTTAGTCATTTTCCAGTTGCATCCTACTTTTCATGATCCCATTTGGAGTCTTCTTGCAAAGAAACTGGAGTGGTTTGCCAATTCCTTCTTCAGTCATTTGACAGATGAGAAAACTGAGACAGAGTGATATGACTCACACAGAGCTAGTGTATAAGGCCATTTGAACTCAGGGTGATGACTAAGCCTGACTCCTCTTGTCTCTTATTCTTCTACCCATTTATTGAATACAACAAAAAGGAAGATGTACCTGTTGATCACCCAAGGAAGATAGGTATATTTGTAATAACAAAAGAAGATGTTTATCACTTGTTATAAAAGAAAGAATATGTTCTTGTTAGCATAACTATTCATATCAGATAAAAGGTACCTGATTACCTGTCAAACACACTTCCTTGGGTTACCAAAGTTTTTCTGTGCAGAATAAACCTTTTGGTAGCAATTAGTCATCGTTCAGTCATTTTCTCCCAGTTGTGTCCAACTCTTTGTGACCCCGTGGAGGTTTTCTTTGCAAAGATACTGGAATGGTTTGCCATTTTCCTCATCTGTCAAATGAGCCAGAGAAGGAAATGGCAAACCACTTTATTATCTTTGCGTCCTGTTGACTCAATTTCCTCATCTGTCAAATGAACCAGAAGCAACAGGGTGTCCAAGATCACACAACTAATGTCTGAGACTATTTTTGAACTCAGTTTTTCTAACTCTAGACCCAGCACCCTATCCACTCACTGTGTCACCTCCTTGCTCCTTTAGCAATTAGAGGAGTAAGGATATACTCAAGGAAAGAAGGAAACAATCATTTTTTAAGCATCTTTGTGCCAGACCCTGCGCTAGGTACTTTATAAATAATTCATTTGATACAATGACCTCACAATAACTTTTGAGGTAGGGGCTGTTATTATCCCCATTTTTTTTCTGAGACAAAAAGTTTAAGTGACTTGCCTAGCATCACACAGTAAGTATCTGACTGAGGCAATAAATGTCCCATGTTATACCCTCTACAGGTCCAGCATTATATCCACTACATCATCACTTCATTTTATATTCTAAGATAATACTTAGTCAAGTGCTGAATATAGGATAAAATGGAGTTCTATCAGCTCTCTAAAAACCACTCTCAGCTCCCCAGGATCCCCTTTTGACATGTGGTACTCCTGGCAGTGTCGTGCTTCCCCTAATCACAAAATCACATAAATCTCTGATCAGGAAAGACTTTTAAGGATCATAGACTCAGAGGACCTTGGACAAAGGTGCACCAGAGCCCAGCTTAGGGCTTCATTTATTGTTTTGTTGATTATGTTAATGGAAAAAATTGCTAATTGCGCAAATTGAATTTACAAGTAGGTCAAGTACTGGGGTTTTTTAATTTTGTTTTATTTTTAAGAGAGCCAACTTTTATAAACAACACATAGGCCTCAGGGTTATATAGTGTAACCCCCTCATTGGGAAACTGAAGCCAGAAGTCACACAGTAGGCAGAGACAACATGGGAATCCAGATTCTCCAATCTCCTCAATTTTAGATTTAAAAAAACGAGGTTCAGAAAGTTAAGAAATTGGCTTAAAGTCACACATTTCATGTCAGGCCAGGATTAAAGTCAGTACTTCTGCTTAATTTTGCTACAGTGACCTTCTGATTACAGATCATAGTCCTTAATTTAGCTGGGGGCAAAAAAAAATGAGCCTAAGAATATTTAGACATTAGTCATCAACTCTGTATTTTTTAGAGAATGCCAGAAGATGTGAAAGGAAGGAGCTCAGGAGCATGCAGGTACCTCCAGAGATGGTCCTTACAGTTGCACACAGTACTGAAAGGAGTATAGCTTCTAAGGAAATATAGCAGTGATTTTGGGGGGCTTCTGTTCTGGAAATCTGATTCCAAAGTCCTCTGGCTTTCACCCCCTCCCCATCCAACCCAAGAATGCTATTGTTCTCACAATCTGTCTGATTCTGGAGACCACTCTCAATTCATTGCTGACTGATAATCTGATCAGTGCTAATCTGGTCATCGAGCACCAATTTCTGGAGACCACTCCTCTGGGCCATAGAATTAACATGTCAATGATAGAAAGCTGGATAAGTGTGTCTCCTTGCTTGTTTCTCTGCTAATTTCTTTTGGAATTTAGTCTTCTTGTAATTGCATTACAATTACAATAAACTTTGCCCCTTGACTAGGAAATGGGTTCAAGCCTGCAAATTCTTTTAAGACACCTTGTAACACCAGCCTGTGACTCCAAACTTTTGGGTTCCCCTTCCCAACCTCAACATTTGGTAGCCCAGTATGGAAAGAATCTGGCCTCCCCTGGCTTGATTCCCTCCTTATCAAGGTAAGTCCCTCATTTTTTTCTCCCACAATCACATAGCAGGACACCCCAAGCCACTGGGAGAAGGCTCGTCTGGGTCATCATGAGGTCCACGCTCAGCAAGTTTTCCTTGACTGGAAAATTCTTGCAATTTTTGGCAAAGTTAACCCTGACACCTTTCACCTTCCCTGGGAGGTCAGAGAAGATGGAAGTACTATAGGATAGCTTTTGGCAAACTTTCATGGCTTTTGACAAAGATGGGACAGTCTTCTTTCATGTCATTTTGTTTGTGTCTGCTTCTCTGTGCAGAATGTCTGTGTTGTGTTTGTTCTGTGAGTTAGATTTTGTTACCTGGAAAGATTTAAAACCAGAAAACAAACAAACAAACAAACAAACAAACAAAAGCTTTCTATGCTGTAGTTAGAATGCTGGGAAATGTTCTTTAAAAGCCTAACTTTTTTTCTGTGGACTTCAGCTCTGGCCAAGCTTGGGGCTACACAAAAAAAAAGTTGGCTAATTAAAATTAAAATAACATTTTAGGATCTCAAAATTTTGAAAGCAATGATTAAGAAATTTGGCAATTAGTCATTTGTAGAGTGCAAGGAAAATTCCTGGAAAATTGGGAAAAATTCCAGGAATTTACCCTATTCTAGAAGAAAAGGGGAAAAACAAACCAGGTAAATAGCAACTTTTTGCTAACCCTTCCTTGATTCGTATTTTGTCAGAAGTCCCCCTTCTGCTCCTTTGGGAAAACACCCCACAAGGTATTAAGGGATCCTCTCCACACTACTCCCCAGAGTGGTCCTGAGTATATTGTGGGGATTGCTAGCATAATCAATAAAGCCCAAGTCTCTCTATTTACTATCTTTTTCATCTCAGATTAAACTCAGATTAAAACTCAAATTCTGCCTCAACTATGGAAATAGGGGAATCAGCCATGGGGACCCCACAAGGTTAACCCAGCTTAGGGGGAATAGGGATGACATGTACTCTAAGGCTGGTACCTGAAACTACCATCAAAGGGATATCCTGACACCAATCACCCCAATTTCAGCCAGTTCTGTCCAGGAACTGCCCGGGAAAAAGTCAGGTACCCCCGGCACCTCCCATCATGGAAATATGAGGTGAAAAAGCCAGTCAGCCTCTGCATTTGGTAAGACCACCATTTTCTATCTCTATTGTGGATATATATTAGCCATGTAATTTATGGCAAATTGTTTTATCTTTGCCCAGTTTTCTGATTTTTAAAGAGAAATAATCATTGTTGCTGTGAAGACCATATGATTGCAAAAGTGCTTAGCATAAAACATGTTATATAAATTTTAACTACTTTATTGGATATAATTGCTTCATATTTGATAACTTTGTGGGGTTTTTTTTCAAATGTGACCAACAGATAAATGATTTCTATGTGTGTGTAAAGTAATTTGGAAATTTATCTGATGATAGTAAAAACAATTTTAAAGGAGTTCCAATTAAAGCTCACTAAAGGGATATGTAAATTGTAATCTATTTGCACAGATAGCATTAACAGAAGATTTTGGAACTTTAGGAAAACAGAAAAGCTGTTTGCTACTACTTTAAAAACTCTAGCTATCTAAACTCAAACTTCTGAGGGCCCTGTCAGTAAAAATTGGCATCACAAAAAGAGAAATGATTTGTGTAAATTGGAAAATAACCAAATTGCAATTCAGTTTGTCTAGAACATTTAATCAGAATCTAGGCCCATCTAAATCCCATTAACTAAAGCTGTCGATTTTAAAATCTGTTCTATCTCAATTTTAGTCTTTTTTTCTCCTTAAAACAAAAGGGAAACTCATTTAAGGAAATAGAAAATTACAGCTAAGACTATTTGGCACTTACTTAGGAAAATTCTAAAATTGTTAATTAAGTTACTCGGAATTATTGTCATCATGTTAAGCCTTATCAGTACCTCCAAGTACAAGGTGTGCAACTCCTTTCTCCCTTCAGAGTGGGGGGAGTATCAAACAGCACAGCCCACAAAAATACAAAGAATAGTTGAGGTGGGCAACTGCAAGCTCAGCTCCTTCCCTGGGGTCTCTATCAACCTCCCTTAATTTATAAGCTTGCCAATTTTCTTAAAGCCATCAGGATAAGCAAGGTTATCAGCCCTGAGAAACCAGCCTGTCTAGGATTTATAATTTCTCAACAAGGATTGCATTTACTAAGAATCTATAATCTTTTTTAATGATTGATCCTTTGCACCAAGATAATTTTAACCTATAAAACATGTTAAACAGAATCTTCTATGAGTTTCAGTCATGGTAAACTTTTAAAATAACCTATCTAGCCTTAAACTGCGATTAGTAGAATTTGCTATTAGTGATAAAATCTCTTGAGACTATAACAAATATTCTTTTGAGAACTGAATTTTATTGCCTGATCACCATTCAAGAGAGAAATGTCATAAATTACTCAGAAAATGCCTTACTGAAATGTTTAGGTGGACAACTTCTCTGGGCAAGAGTTAGGAAGATGACCTTAGCCTCTGGTTAAGGTGGGATCCTTCTGACTCCGTTTCCCAGTTTTGTTTCTTTGCTTCCCACCTGATTATTCCTGAATCTGGCTACAAGATGGAGTTATTACTATGTGATCAGTTGTCAAACAGATCTAACTAAAGATGCCTTAGTCTGTCATGTATGTGCTCTCAGGCTGAGGTCTGAAGGACCTGATTTGATGCTATTATAATTATTTCCCTGCTTTTTCCTTTTATAATAAATTGCTATAATCACAGCAAATGGTCAGTAGAAGTCATGAGCCCAATACAAGTATTCCAGGGGACACAATGGTTTTCCACTCTAGATCTAAAAGAGGCTTTCCTTTGTATACCATTGCATAAAGATTCACAATTTTCTTTTTGCCCTTGAAGGGACAAATCCAGAGGAAGGGTAACCCCTCGCCAATGCATATGGCCAATATGTAGATGGTATCTTGATCTGTAGCCCCACCTGAGAGGCTTCTCTGGCTGCAGCCATACAAACCCTTAACTTCCAACCCTCCTCCCCACTGCAGGGCTATGAAGGGCCCCTTCATAAGGGCCTATGAAGCTATGAAGTGCCTTTGTTTAAATGCTCACACAGTTTTATTAGTCCGATTAAGACCCTGAAAGTTTAAGCTCCAGCCTTAGCCCTACCTAAAGCCTTATTCTGTATGGTGATGAAAAGCAAGGCTAAGCCCTAGGGGCCTTGACTCAGGTTCTTGAGCCTTATTCCAGACCAGGACCGATTGCCTATTTCTCAAAGAAATGTCTTAGGGTAGCCCTCTTGCCTGTGATTACCAGAGCCCTTCTAATTGAGGAAGCCTCTGAACTCACCCTAGGTCAGCCATTGGAGGTTTTAAGTCCCAAAGCATTTTGGAAACTAAAGGGCATCAGTGGGAGGTTTATATCAGACTCTCCTGACTTAACTCTCCTAGTGTGCCATACCCTTAATCCGTCTCTCTGCTCCCTGAGAACACTCAGTCAGGTGACGTTACAACCCAGATAGTGAATGCTTTACAGATGGGTCCAATTTTCT
The DNA here is from genome assembly GCF_048593235.1 of Sminthopsis crassicaudata. Taxonomy (NCBI): domain Eukaryota; kingdom Metazoa; phylum Chordata; class Mammalia; order Dasyuromorphia; family Dasyuridae; genus Sminthopsis; species Sminthopsis crassicaudata. Next base: position 131,666,252 of record NC_133620.1, read on the forward strand.
TGAAAATGGGGAAAGAAAGACAGGTTATGACCCTCAATAGCATTTTGGAGCCTAAGCCATAAGCTGAATTCATTGCCCTTACTAGGACCTCTGGAACTAGGGAAAGGAATGAGGGTGAACATCTATATTGACTCCAATATGCTTTTCATATTTTGCACACTCATGGAACTATATGGAAAGAAAGGGGACTTTTGACAGCCAAAAAAAAAAAAAAATCTCCTACTAAATATGCAAGAGAAACAGGGCCGCAGATTCAGCTGCCTGTGCTGCTGCCCATTTGCCCCTGGCCATGGTACCTTTACTTCCCCAGGTCAGAAGAAAGGGAATACACCTTTCTCCGTATTGTCTCAAACAAGCACCCTCAAACCAGTTTTTAATCCCAGAGGCAAATCAGTGGGAACTTCTTCTGGCCTGCTCAATTCTTCACTTCTCAACTCAAAAGGTGGCTGAGGCACTTAAGATTAGCTTTCTTCCTTTCTTGTTATTTTCCACTTTTTTCCAGGTGTACCTTTAAACAATACTCTAAAGATGAGAGCTTTGCTCTTAGTATTTTCTCACCAGCTCTCTCAGGGTCACTCTGGAGCACCCACAAGTGGGGAGATAACTCCATAGTCCTCAGTCCAGCAAGGGTACTCCGCAGGCAGGGGGGACATTCAGGATTATTGGGTGTGCCCTCAGCATCCTCAAGGCAACCCGAATATGTATTATTTGCAAAGACCCCATTCCCAGATGTCATCATCCCCATTCTGAATGTCACCCCATGTGTACTAGTTACCCCCAGGGGAATAACTTTAACTTGACTATCCTCTGGTTTCTTGCTGGAAAGGATCTCATGCACATAATAAGTGTAGGATACCATTCCAAAATTACTCTGGCAAACTCACTCATAGTGCTTCTACATCTCTTTACTTGAAGCTTCTTTATAACCTCTTGAGAACTAATATTCTGAATTCCAAAGTCAACCCATGGAAATTTCGCTTATACCAAGTTATTCATTTGAAAATCCCAATCTCTTGTGAAATCTATTTTCACTGTTCACAAGCTTGGAGAAACATAAACAGATCTGTCAAATATGCTCAGTTTGTGCAAGGTGCTAACCCCCCCATGCTGAAGCCTATCTGGAGGAGGGGTACACACCCAGGGTAGGACTGGCAGATGGATTTTACATATGCCCCCTCCCAGTGGCTTCAAACTGCTTTTTGGTTTTTGTTGTCAATTTTATTAATTTGGTAAAAGCCTTCCTTTGTAAGACTGAAGTCTCAGGTTTTTGCCAAAGCAGATCAAACTCATTTAAGATTAATTTTCTCCATTCTACATGTCATCCTCTCTACCCAATGCTTAACACCTTTTTAAACATTATGGTTCTTGCACTCTAGGTCATCTGAGCGGTCCTTTCCCTGAGTATAATGCCACTGCTTCAGACACTGCCTCCACCCCTTCAAGGAGACAAAATCAAGGATTTTGGGGAAAACATTCTTTGGTATTTTGTCTAGGAAAAGCTATTTGGATGAGAGGCATTCGTGATATACTCATCCCCTTCTCATTCTTCCTCTAGATAATTCCCTGGCTATTTTCCCTACTAACTCTACTTTTAATTATTCTTTTTTTCTCATATTTGGCCCTTGCATTTTTAACCTACTTGTGAGACTTGTTTCCTCCTGGCTCCAAGCTATGAACTCACAACTATTTGTTCACCCTGAATATCATTAGCTAACGGACTCTGACACCCAGCACTTCTCTGAATGTTGCTGCTGTCATCTTGCCTCCCTTTCCTGGCCTGGACTTCCACTAGGCAAAGGGACAGCTCCTTGCCCCTTATCAACCTGAAGCAGAGCTCCAGAAGATGAGTCCTCCTTCCCTTTGTCCCAAATGAATTTGAGGTACAAACTGCTTGAGAAGGGAAATATAACTTCACAATTACAATTTATAATATTGTTGTTCAGTCATTTCAATTGTGCCTGGCTCTTTATGACCCCATTTTGGGTTTTCTTAACTTTTAGGGAAATATTGTAGTGATTTTGGGGGGCTTCTGTTCTGGCAATATGATTCCAAAGTCTTCTGGCTTTGACTCCCCCAACCTAGAAATGCTATCGTTCTGATAATTTTGTTTGATTCCAGAGACTACTCCTCAATTTACTGCTGACTGATAAATCTGGTCAGTGTTAATCTGATCAGCGAGAGCCAACTTCTGGAGACCACTCCTCTGGGCCATAGAATTAGCATGTCAATGATAGAAAGCTGGGCAAATATGTCTCCTTACTCCTATTTCTCTGCTAATTTATTTGGGAATTTAGTCAGCTTGTAATTGGCATTGCAATAAACTTTATCTCTTGAAAAGGAAGTGGGTTCAAGTGGCCTTAAAAGCCAGTCTAATACACTTCTATTTTATGGGATGGTCAATGGAGACCCACTGAAGGTTTTTGAGTAGAATGCTAAGTAAGTATTGAGGCACAATCTGTCACTGTCAAATGCTAAAGTCACTGAGATATGTTCATTAGAAGGTATTATTCTACCTAGATAATTTGCTTCCTTCTCCTCCCCTCCCCCTACTAAACAATAGGAAGGACACATCATCTGGTTGTTCCATTAATGAGTTTGCACAAGAGGGAGCTGATAAACAGTAGGTCAAAATTGTCAAACGAGCATTATGTAAGCACCTTATTGGTCTGCTGTTGTAGGTATTGTGAACTGATGTTTCAACTCCCCACCCTTTTCCATTCTTTAGATGACTGAAACAAAATTTCTTTTCCAATTAAAAAAGGGGAAAAAAATTCACAAACCTGAAAATTATTATTCTAATCTTTGATATATGTCTTATGGTGCTTAAAGAAAAAAAAATTTTTCAGAATTTAAGATTCTACCTAGAAGTTTATAAAAGCCTTGAAAAGTTTTTAAAGACTTCAGCTTTGGTCAATACTGTTCCATAACATATAGCAAATCTCAAGATAAAGAGTTCTAGAGTTAGTATTGAATACAGGTTTTTATCTGGGCTCTGAAACTCAATAATATTCTGTGTGAGCTTAGTGAAATCACTTAGCTCTCTGAACTTTGGTTTTCTCTTCTATAAAATAAAGAATTAGTCTAGATGATCTCTTATCAAATTAGACTTCCCCTTCCAGCTCTTCAAAATCATTTTAGACTAAACAAGCAAATACTAGGGATACTAAATCCTTGTCATTTTTAACAAGGTAGTAAAGATGCTGATGTGAGTGGAATATGCCCTTTGATACTGCTTTCTTGGAAAGCCTCTGAGGTTTCCAAGTGTCCTTTTATATGTTACAAGTAATAATCAAATCTTCAGTTCCCTCCTCTCCTACTTCAACTTGTACATTTCTCAAGAAAAAGAGAGCAAAGTCTTAGCAACTAGTTTTCAATTCACAATTACAATTTATAATATTGTTGTTCAGTCATTTCAGTTGTGTCTGGCTTTTTATGATCTTATTTTGGGTTTTCTTGGAAAAGATACTGGAATGGTTTGCCATTTCCATATTACCCAACTTCAAAAAAACCTTCCCTGCATCAAGGCAATTCTTTCATCCCTTCCCAACTGATTCTCTTATCTCATTGCCACAGAATCTTCTCTCTTCAAACCTTTCCCAACTTCCTCACCCTGCTAGTATTTATTTTCCTGACATTGAAAATCTTGCCTCTTACTTTGCTTACAAAATTGAGACAAATTATTTAACATGAACTTACTTTTCTCCCCTGCTCTATTTGAAAACTCCTTGATATTAACTCAGTATTCCCTCCCTCAACCCAGTTTCTGACAAAGAAATGGCCCATTTTCTTTGCCAAGACCAATTCCTGTCTATATCCTTGATCCCACCACCTTCTTTCTCTTTTTATCTTCAACTTTATCTTCAACTTCTCCAGAGCTACTAGTCTCTACTCGACTGCATTCAAATATTTGTTTTCCTTATCCTAAAATTAATCAGACCCCACCATCTTATTCTAATAAAGTTTCACCTTATTTTTTTCCTTCTCTTCTCAAACTCGTATAAAAAAAATTTATCTAAATTTGTTGTCTCCATTTTTCCTCATTCACTCTTCTACTCTTTCTGGAGGTCTTTCCCATCCTCATTCTTCTTAACCTATTATTTTTGACACTTATCCACTTTCTTCCTTAATTCTCTCTGCTCTCTGGTTTTTCTGTAAACTGTGCTTTCTCCTGGCTCTCCTCCTAACTGTTTCTCCCTAGTCTCCTTTCCTAGTTCATCCTCTATATTACACTGATTAATGATGATTCTGGGCCCCCATTCTCTAAAATCTGTTACCTCATCAGTTCCCAGGGATTTAACATCTCTTTGCACTTGGTTCATAGATTCACATATCCAATCCCAGTCTCTTTCCTAGGCTTTCAGACCAGATCACCAGATGTTTTTTGGACAATGCACAGATTGTCCCAGAGATATTTCAAACTCAAGATTTACAAAATAAAACATATTCCTTGCTGTGCTCCCTCTTCACCAACTTCCTTCTTTCTACTGAAAGAACAACTCTTCTAGTTTCCCATGTTTTTACCTCAGCATTATCAACTTCTTATTTAGATACTCATGAATTGCAAGATCTTGCAGTTTCTACACCTCTATCTATTCATGTAGTCAACATGATGGTTCCATCTCTTATCTCCTCTAGCATATTACTGTAATTCTCCTAATTGGCTTCTATCTTATGACAGGGCTTCTTAAAGTTTTTTCCACTTATATAACCCCTTTTTTTACATGGCCTTATATATAGATATAGAAAACAAGCAAATAAATTAAATTTTACTGATAATAATTCATAATTTTGTAACCCCTGCATTCAGATACATGACCCCATATAAATTCACAATACCCAGTTTAAGCAATTTTGTTAAGATTACAAGGTGAGAACTCAGGTTGTCACTGTCCAAACAACCTGAGTTCTCACTTTGTTACTGTCCAGATAACCTGAGTTCTCACCTTGTAATCCTAACACAATTTTATTTTAAAACATTCACCACACTCCAGTTTATCCTTGGTGCTACTGCTAAAGTAATTTTCCTTAAGTACAGATCTGTCATTTTCTTATTAAACTTCAATAGTTCCCAACTCTGAGACTAAATATATTAAGTACTGCTTTTTGTACTCTGTGATCCAAGCAATCTGACCCTTGTTCTCTTTTTTATGCAGGACCTCCAACATCTTTATGCCTTTCAATGGTGAAAAGATTGCTCAAGCACTAATTTCTACTCAAGTCCTTTCTGACCCCCTAATTGCTAGTGCAATTTGTTTTTATTTTAATATTCTTTTCATATTTATTTGACATACAGTACTTTCCTCCTACATTAGAATATAATTTTATTGACAGTATGGATTTTTTTTTCATTCAGTGTATTTGCAATCATTGTGCTTGATACATAGGAAGCACAATAAAAGCTGGATCGATTGGTACAATATTCCAGAAGTTGTCCTTCCCAACCATACCTCTGCAGACTAACAACCTGCCAACATTTATTTACATGTAGATTTGCCTGGACAAATTATTTAGACATCAGTAAATTGCAAAAGTGGAGCCATTTTCCTTTGCTTTTGTTTTGTTTTAATTTCTTGGTCCTATTCCTATAAATTGAGTTGATGAAAACATAGATTAAGCACATTTGAGGAAAAAGCAAAATAATTAGAGTAGTAAAGCAGAAAAGTAAGTCAACTTTTTAGCCAGTGTTATTATTTCAAAGTAAGAGATGTCATTCTTCACTTTTCAGAGACTATTCTAACAGCCACCAACTGCAAACTCTCTCTAGCTATTTCCATTCCTGTTGCCTTATATATGTTGCTCTTTCTCCTCTTTTGAATGTGTTATCATGCTTTTCCTCCTCCTGGAATGCTCTCAACTTAGATTAGAAAATCAATCAACAAGCATTTATTTCGAGCTTATTGTGTAACACGTCAGTCAGCTAAACTGTATAATGGTTCTGGAGTCAGAAGAACTTGAATTCAAATCCAACACAGGGCAAGTCACTTAATCCTAATTGCCTCAGTTTCCTCATCTGTAAAATGAACTGAAGAAGGAAAATGTCAAACCCCTCCAGGTTCTTTGCCGAGAAAACCCCAAATGAGGTGGCGAAGTCATTGCTGAAAAACAAAGGCAAAAAACGATAACATGTAACAAGCATTTATTAAGAGCTCATTATATGCCAGGCACTCTTCTAAGTGCTAGAAATACAAAGTCAAAAATAGTACCATTCAAGCAGAAGCTTACATTCTAAATGGGGATACAACATGTAGATAAATAGCTACATATAACAAACATATACAAAGTTTCTACAAGGTAGTCTTAGAAGAGAAGGCTCTAGGTGCCTGTGAGGCTTGACAAAGACCTCCTGCATTAGGTGGCAGCTTCAGGTGTCTGTAAGGAAGTTAAGGATCCTAAAGGGTAGGGAGGAGGAGGGGGAGGACATTCCAGACCAAGGAATATTTAGTACAAAGGCATGAAGATGAGAGATGGAGTACCTCATCCGAGGAACACAGCTAGTAGGGCAGTATGGCTGAATCGAAGGCTATATGGAGGAAAGTTTAAGAGGATAGGAACAGTGGACAGGTTGCAGACTGTGAAGGGTTTTAAATGCCAAAGAGTATTTGATATTTGATCATAGAGATACAGAGCCTCTGGTTTATTGAACAGGGAAGTGACCTACGTTTTTGGAAAAATACTCAGCCAATTATAGAATAGTTTGGAAATCAGATTGGCTCATATCTGTTTTTCCTCTCATTCAGGAGAACTTTGTTAAACTTTGAAGTGTTATATAATGTGAGTTATGCTTTAAAGAAAAAAAAAACAAAAAAACCTGAATTTTTATGTTACTTATATGTGGCTTTAGACTCAGGCACTCCCTCCCCTACATTTGTGGAATGAATTAGGTATAACCATGACTTCAGTGGTTCAGGAAGCAAAATCCTTTTTGTTTAAGTTTATACAAAACAAGGTGTGATTTTCCTTTTGTATCTTTTTACTTTGATCAAAACAATGCTGAAAATAGCAAAGGCATTCAATCTATGCTCCTACTGCTTATGAAATAAAAGTCACCACCTTTGAAATGCTCTTTTACCACTGGTCTCTTAATTGCCTGACTTAATGATCCTTATTCAGTTTTCATCTTTCTTGGCCTTTTGGTAGCCTTTGTCACTGCTAAATCACCCTCTTCTCCTGGGTATGATCTCAGTCTCTAAACTTGTGACCCTGAGCTCTCCACACTGCTTCCATTTGTCTCTTTGCTCCTCAATCTTCTTCACTGGATGTCATTCAGGTTATATCTACTAACCACAGATGTTTCCAAAGGCCTTGTCTTTAACATGAGTTCAGTTATCATATTTATGCTAATGTTTCCTGTCCTAGTTTCTCTCTCAAATTCCAATCCCACAAAAACACATTTTGGGTACCTCAGCCTGGATACTTCATATGTTATATCAAACTCAAGTTCAATAAGTCAGCCTTCTCTCCCAGGCCCCCTCCTCTTATTAGCTTTTCTACGACTATGAAGGGCACCACTAACCTGATAGTCATTCACAACTGACACTCCAGATCTGTTTGTTTCTGCCTTTTCATTTCCTAAATACATTCCATACTCTCCATTCACACAGCCATCATTTTGGTGGAAGCCCTTATTACCTCATTCCCTTACTATGATAGCCTTCCAAGTGGTCTCTCTCCCTCAAGTCTCTCCTTCCTCCAATCCTTCTCCACTCAGCTGCCAAAATGATCTTCCTGCAGTGCAGATCTGACCATGTAATCCCCAACCAAATAAACTCCAATGAATCCCTGTACCCCCAAGATCAAAAACAGAAAGTGATAGTTACTCTTGTTAAGTTCTTTAGAATCTGGCCTGTCCCCCCTCCCCAATCTTTTAATATTTTACTCTCCTCCAACATACCGAAAACTAAGGTCTTTCTAACTCTGGGCCCAGTAATTAACCCACTGTGCCACCTAGACTGAGGGCACTAGATAGTACAAGAATTACCTCCAAACAAATTCATGGTCAACTGTACCTTGCCCAAGACCACAGCCAAATGGTAAAGTAGTTGGTGTATTTCTTTTTCCAGACACTGATTTAGAATGTGTCAGTTAAACAATTAGAGACATTTAGAGGTAGAAGCTATGTTACATATTACATCACTAATTCTGTCATTAAGGAAAATTTAGGTTTATGAAGTTTGCCTTATCCAACAAGGTCATCCATCAGATTAATGGCAGAACTGGACTTCAAGTATAATTTTTGCCCTACATTATATGCTGCTCCTCTCACCAAATATTCTTTTTAAACCTTCCTTTTCACCTTTATCCTACATTAATCCCTTTCATATATTCTTTGGTTCAACCAAATCAAGAGTACTTCTCGACTTCACAAGAATACTCCATGTCCTCACTCCACTCCTTTGCATTCATGACGAGTGTACTCCCTCTTAGAAACTGTCGTTTCCTTCAAAGCTCAGCTCATCATCTTCTCCATGAGGTCTTTCATGAACCCTCAAGCTTTTTCCACAAACTTCTTTGTATTTATTTCATATACATCTTGCATATGTTTATATTTATGATGTCTCCTCTTATTAGACAAAATCTTTGAGAGCGGGAGGCTGCTTTTTTTTTGTCTTCATGTTCTCTGGACCTAACATAGTACCTGACACATACTAAGTGCTTAATGAATGCTTCTTTACTAATTGTAGTGTTTGCTTTAAAACATAATTGCTTTTTCTAAAGAAACTCAAAGAGTCACATAATTAATCTCTACTGTGCTTCAAAGTTATAATGAGAGAATGAAGAACAAAATTAAAAGTAATATAAACAGCTTTTCCCCTATGGCTCGGCTTTGGCTTTTTTGAGTGTCTTTTTCTCTGATGTATGAGCTGGCTCACAAGTACTGAGAATTCTGGGACTGTTGATCTTTTTTCTAACCTCCCAGAAAGTCTCCAGTACAACTCCAGAAAAACCTATCTTGCCCCTGGGGAAGTTTCAAAACAATTTTTTCTTAAAATCTTTATAAATCAAACTCAATAATTTCCTAACCTGTTTAAGCCAGTTTGTGTCTGGAAAGTGGCCAAACTTTTTTTTTCTTTAAACATTTGAAAACACAATCTAAATTTTTTTCATTTGCTTTAAAATACGTTTCAGAAGACTTCTGTCTATAAGATGGAGTATAATTAGTCCTATTCACCAGTTCTCTGGATGAGTCACATATCCAAGGCTGTTGCCTTATAAAAATAACAATGAATATACAGTAATAGCCTCATTTTACAACACAGAGAACTAAAAGTGAATTTCAGTGAATTATAATTTTCACTAGTTTCTTGGGGGGGGGGGGGGAGAGAACCCCACAACAAGACAATAAAAAATTATAATTAGGTCTGCAGCAAACCTTTTAAAAATCATGAAAGGAAAAAATAAAATATGAAAATTTCTTAATAAAACAAAATTATTCTTTTAATTCTTTGAAGAAAATATTAAAACATCAACCTAGAAACAACATCCTAGATCTCATATTGATTAAGTCTCTGAATTCAAGTTATCTTTCCATCTTGAGGTAAATATTCCTGAAAGCTAGAAGAACAGGATAACATACTAAAGTCCTTTTCTTCTTTTTGCCATTTATGGCCTTAAGGTACTAAAAACTATTGATTAATAGTCTTGATTTTACAGTATCAGGGGTATCTAAGTATATGAATATCATGAGATTTTAAAAATCTCTGGTTCTCTCTAAGCTAACTAAAGAAGTCCACTGCATAAGTCAAATAATGTCAAGCAGCAGAGTGGAAATATACAGAAAATGCATTCCAATCTTTTGTCAAAAAATAAATGATCTGATTCAGAATCTACAATCAGAATCTAGGGCAGAGAAAGGATAAGTTTGGAGCAATTACTATTTGAAAAGATCTAGTCTAGTATCCATTTGTTTTGCTGAACTTTTTTTCCTTCCTTCCTTCCTTTTTTAACCTTTATTTTAAAAGATGGCTTAATGAGTGGGAACAGGAAGGGTCAGGGACACATTCACAAATAAATGTGATAACAGAAGATATCTATAAAAATAAAAGTAAAAATATCTAATATTTATTATAAAATATATGTTTCCCTTGAAACATAAAGGGGAAAGAAGTTCAAGTAATTCTGCAAACATAAATACAACTCAAGCATTTACCCCAATGTTGGCTATAGAGAAGAAGAGAAAAATGTAACATTTTTACCCGTTCCTCTATCATTTTCCAGTTCTTCATACACTCTGAATATGTAACACTATTCTAAGCTTATCTTAGTAATACTCAAACCTACTAATTAGAAAGACAGCTCCTTTCAGAATTTATAAAATCAAAAATAGCATATTCTCAAAATAAAATTTACTTAAATGAGTCAACTCTTGGTACAGACTCTGTATTCATTTTGCTTTAATGTTAATATATTCACTCTTGATTTAAAACTAGTCTCCTTCTTTGGCAAGCAAAACAAAACAAAAAAAACCCACACATACACACAATAAACCCCATTTTTGAAATTTTTCCTTTAGATCAATGTTAATTCATTTTTAATAATTGATTCTATTAAATTCTATATAGTTCCATTGTACTGTTTTTTATCTGGGACTCCAGAGCACAATTTGGGAAATCAGAAACATATGAGAGAAATATGAAATGGAAATGAAAGACAGGAAAGGAACCTATCACATCTTTTAAGATTTGGTACTCTCCTACAGAGAAAATAGCTTCAAGAAAAGCAAGACTCATAAGTTAGAGCTAGGATACTTTATGTTGAAAAGAAAATATCTTGAAACCAGTTTTTTTTTTTTAAGATAAAAGTTTTAGAAGTTCTCTCTCCATTGAGGGGAATAAACTGTAGTACCAAATTAATAATTTACCTTTTATTGAAATTGCAGAATACTTTATTTATATTACAGTAAATTTTATTGTAAAATGGGGAGAGAAATCAACCTTTAAAAATACACTTATGTTGAAACCAAATAAGCCAGCCAAACCAGGTACAAACCAGGGGACTATGCTTTTTCTATTTGTTTTTAAGAATTGAATACCATGTAGCTATATACAACTCTACAACATCAGGTTAATCCTCCTGAAGGTAATTCAACAACACTTCCAGAAAGGAGTTAAGAGCTAGAGGAAGAATGCCATTATTTCCATTCTATATAGGCAATACTATGAGTAATAATTAGGACCTCCAGTTAGAGGATGAATTGAAGTATGATATTACTGAAAAGATTTTGGCCCATCCTTTTTCATGCAATTAGTTCCATAAAGATACACATTGTGCAAATTAAGGCTTCTGTAGGTCCAATGGTTTACAAAGTTCTTTTTTTTTTTTCTTTAAAAAATAGGATTAGACAGTGAAGATGATACTGAGATGACCTATACCCACAATCCTGAGAAACCTGGTTATTTTCTGTGGTATGGCACCAAGTCTCAACTCCATAGGAAATCAATCTTTGGGTCAGTTGTTTGGGTTCACCAGAAGTCTAGCAAAATACTGATAGATTTGCTTCATATGACCAGGACCAAGAATAACATGCAAAGAGCAGCAGCTGTTTTTGGCTAAAGCCATATACAGAATGTGAACCTTTGAAGCACCCAAGAAACTAAAGAGCATTTTGTTTCTTAGAAAAAAAAAAAATCCAAAGTCCAGAAATGAAATATTTTAACATAAAAGATAAAATGAAACACCAGGTCCAAAAATTTCACCTCAGACCATCCCAGCATATGGATTAACACCTTTTCTTTCTCCTACAATGGGTGAATCAATAGAATACCCCCCCTGCCGGCAGGAAGAAATTGTTACTGTTATTTCAGCAAACCTGAGTAGTCAAAGTCAATAAATAGGGGGTGGAGAGAGAATTAAAATGCTAATAATCAAGTATCTTAAATGGTCTAAAAGTATCAGGGCTTTTTTTCCCCTTCATTTAATTCAAACCCTGCCTTCTGGGAGTATATTTGCACTAAATAAGAGCTAATAAGCTTCTAATGGCTATGCTTATAAATGCAGACATGGACAGAACTCTGGAGTCAGAGTACCAATGTTATGTGGCTAACTTAGGCAAGGACTTTTCCATCACCTGCAAACAAACAGGAATAAGCCAAGCCATCATTCCCCTTCTCCCCGTCACCAGCACAAAAACATCTTCCCTTTTGAATGAGTTCTTGTTAAAGGCAAAAAATTATAGAAGCATCAAGTTGTGAAGTCTTCATATTTGGTTGGAGATGCTGTCCCACTAATAAATTTTCTCTTGTAGGCACGAGAGGGAGTTTTAGACATGGAGCAGATCTTCATCACTGTCATCATGAAATGACATGGGGTATGCAGAATCCATTGCTTTCTGTTGTCCTGACTTAGGTTTTCCTTTTCTTTCCTTCTCTCCTTTAAGCAAACCAACCGTGTCATCATTGCCATGCTTGAATGTTTTCCGTTGCAGATTTCTAGCCTTGTCTACACCTCCTGGCCGGGTGCCTCTTGCTAAATGAATTTTCACATCAGGTATGGTCAGGACTTCATCTTCACTATCCTGGTCATCTGCATGCAGAGAAGTTAGGGCATCCGATTTCACTGACTTGGTGGTAATATGGCCATTTTCTTGCCCTTCCTTCCCAGATCTTGAAGCTGACAGCTGAATCTCTTCCATAAGCCACTCTGTTTCATTTTCATCTGCCTCTTCTTCTGTGTTTACCTGTCAAAAAACAGTAGCATAGCAAAAACATGTTTTTGCAAATCTTGTTTACAATTCTAACATTACCCCCTCTAAATCTCTTTCCCCTCACCACCACTCAAATGAAATCTCAATGAAGGAAGTGTTCTCAGTGTCAGATTCACTTCCTTTAGGTCAATTCCTCATAGTGCCAACTATGCTATTTTTCCAGTTCTGGTTATGGCTAACTGAAAGGACAACAAGGCAGCAGTTGGCAAGACCTGACCCCTTTCTACTAAAGACCAGGATAGGGCAGACTGGTAGGACCAGCATAAGTTAGAGTGGAATTCTAGCCTAAAGCTTCATGGCAATGCCTGAACCAAATAGACCCAGAAGTAGAAAAGCAAGAATGTAGCATGTGATCAATTAGACAAGCTTTTTGAAATCATTGGAGGGGAAAAAATGGAGAAAAGCACCTTTCATAAATTATCCTTCCAAGCAAAAAGCACCTGGAGGACTTCCCACATTGCTGCAATTAAAATTTGTACATTCTTTGGACCAGTAATCTGACAGAACTTTTCCTCTTTAGCAAAAAATAGAATTTAAGATAAGAGGTATATACAGTATTGTGGGAGGAAGGGGATAGGATAAAGTGCAGATAAACCAGAGAAAGAAAAATTCCTTTAAGGGTCCACATCTGAGAATGTAAAGTTCTTTTCCTGAGAGTCTAGAAAATTACCTTGGTATATTTGTAAGACACGTTGGAGCTTCTCTTACAGCAGCTGCTTATTCTATGAATGACAGTTTCCCTATAAAAAAAAAAACAAAATATATATGTGATGGTGAGAATAAATTAATAACTTCTCTTTGTTCTTAAAAGAAATAGTAGAAAAGTGGAATAGAATTCAGGAGACCAAGGTTCTGGTGCCAGTTTTGTGTTGAAACCTTAAAGGATTAAAACCGAGCAAAATAGCAATGTCATTATCAGATGTATTACTTGAATTTTATACTTACATTATTTTCAAATACAATTTCTCCAAGTCCTAGGAATGCATTGTCAGGTATTTCTTCCTTTTAAAAAACTAAGTTGTTTTTCTTTTTTAATTTCAAGCAATAAATGGTTTTCAAATAGTAGCATTTATATAACACATGGAAGTTTGCAAAGACCATTATGTATGTTATCTCAGTTGATACTCACAACAACCCTTAATCACTGAATGGGCTTTGCCTCAGTCAGACTAAAACCCAGAAAAGACCTCAGCTTAAAAAGACCTAAGTCTCTCACTGTATTCAGGGCCATTTCCAGTTGTCCTAATTTATATCTTATCACTGACCCCAGACAGCTCTGAAGAAATAGTGATGCTATAACTTTGCATATCCCTCCCTCAATTAAATCCAAATACTCAACTGTTATAGCATCACTTCCCTGATGTCATGGCCCTCTTCAAAAATGAAGGGCAAAAGTAAGACAACTCTGAGATACCACTACACACCTCTCAGAATGGCTAAGATGACACAAAAAGTTAATGCTGAATATTGGAGGGGATGTGGGAAAACTGGGGCACTGATACATTCTTAGTGGAATGGTGAATGCATCCAGCCATTCTGAAGAAATTATTCTTGGAACTATGCTCAAAAAGTTATCAAACTGTGCATACCCTTTGATCTAGCAGTATTACTACTGGACTTATATCCCAAAGAGATCTTAAAGGAGGGAAAGGGACTGTATGTGCCAAAATGTTTGTGGCAGCCCTTTTTGTAGTGGCAAGAAACTGGAAATTGAAAGGATGCCCGTCAACTGGAGAATGGCTGAATAAATTGTGGTATATGAATGTAATAGAATATTATTGTTCTGTAAGAAATGACCAGCAGGATGCTTTCAGAGAGGCCTGGAGAGACTTACATGAACTGATGCTGAGTGAAATGAACAGAATCAGGAGATAGTTCAATAACAATACTATATGATGATCAATTCTGATGGACATGTCTCTCTTCAACAATGAGATGAACCAAATCAGTTCCATTTGTTCAATAATGAAGAAAACCAACTATACCCAGGGAAAGAACTCTGGGAAATGAGTGTGAACCACAGTATAGCATTTCCACTCCTTCTGGTTTTGTCTGCTTGCATTTTTTACTTTTTTCTCAGGTTAATTTTACCTTGTGCAGCAAAATAACTGTATAAACTGTATTTAACATATACTTTAACATATTTAACATGTATTGGTCTACCTGCCATCTAGGGGACGGGGTGGGGGAAAGGAGGGGTAAAGTTGGAACAGAAGGTTTTGCAAGGGTCAATGCTGAAAAATTACCCATGCATCATATATTTTATAAATTAAAAGCTATAATAAAAATAAAATAAAATAAAACAACTGAAAATAAAAAAATAAATGATAAAAAAGAATGGAGGGCAAACAACTGAATAACCGTATGAGATGTTATTTTTATTTCCCATATTACAGACAATAGGGTCTCAGAGTTAGAGTCTGAGGCAGGATTCAATCAAGTCTTCCTGACTCCTTTCTAGTCAATCCATAACATCATTTATCTGCCTACTATCTACTCTTGTACATTTCCATGTGAAAAAGAAGCAGTACATCAAATATATACGATGCAAACCCTGTTTCAATCTCCTAGCCCTATTAATTTGATCTTCTTACTACTTCCCAACACCCTTGAGCAAATTAAGAAAAGAAAAACAAATTCCTCAATATATTTTGCACAATCCAGCAAAACAAATTTCCATATTAATTATATCTGAAAATCTCTCTCTGTGTGTATTTTAGTTCATCATCTCTCTTTGTTAGAAGGTGAGTGGCTAGCAATTTCATTCCATGGTTTTTAACTGTAGATTTTTGAGATTTCTGGCTAAGATGGCAAAGTAGGAATAGTCTAGCTTTCTTAAAATTTTGAATGGAGGAAAAAAGAACAATAGACTGAACAATGATCAAGAAATGAAAGGTAAAAATCATCATACATGTATTTTTCCAGTTCATGTCCCTACTAAAAGATAGCCAATGGACTATAGATATAGATTTAAAGAAGGGAAAGGGACCTGTATGTGCAAGAATGTTTATGGCGGCCTTCTTTGTAGTGGCCAGAAACTGGAAATTGAAAGGATGCCATCAACTGGAGAATGGCTGAATAAATTGTGATATATGAATGTAATAGAATATTATTGTTCTGTAAGAAATGACCAGCAGGATGCTTTCAGAGAGGCCTGGAGAGAGTTACATGAACTGATGCTGAGTGAAATGATCAGGACCAGGAGATCATTATATTCTTCAACAACAATACTATATGATGATCAATTATGACAGATGTGGCCCTCTTCAACAATGAGATGAACCAAATCAGTTCCAATAGAGCAGTAATGAACTGAACCAGCTACACCCAGTGAAAGAACTCTGGGAGATGACTATGAACCACTACATAGAATTCCCAATCCCTCTATTTTGGTCTGCCTGCATTTTTTATTTTCTTCACAGGTTAACTGTACACTATTTCAAAGTCTGATTCTTTTTGTACAGCAAAATAACTGTATTGACATGTATACATATATTGTATTTAACATATACTTTAACATATTTAACATGTATTGTTCAACCTACCATCTGGGGGAAGGGCTGGGGGAAGGAGGGAAAAAATTGGAACAACAGGTTTTGCAATTGTCAATGCTGAAAAATTACCCATGTAATTTTGTAAATAAAAAGCTATAATAAAAAAAGAGAAAGAAAAAAAAGAGAGAAAAAAATCTCCATTAAGAATAATAGCTAAATGATAAATGTAGAAATATGTGTAGAAGAATTGCACATGTTTAGCATATATTGGATTATTTCTTGTCTAGGGAAAAAAGTGGGTGGAGGGGAGGGAGAAAATTTTGGAATATAAGGTTTTGCAAAGATAAATGCTGAAAACTATCTTTGCATGTATGTATTTTGAAAATAAAAATCTATTGTTTAAAAAAATAAAATAAAATAAAAGGGATTGGACTAGATGAATTCTTTTGTAGCTCAAAAGCTCTGATCCTAAACCCAAAGATGTTCCAAGTAGGAGAAGTCATGACTAACATCTTTGTCTTCTTTTTACTCAATGTAGACTACATATAAGGTTATCAAGTGCATATTCATGTAACTTATGTGAACAATTCTCACATGGAATCATCATATAAGTGCACAGGTCCTTTTACATCAATAGTACATGCTTAAAGAGGGCATTCTGGAACTATACTAGGAGATGTTGACATTATGATATACATAAGTTTATGTGAGGCAAATGAAATCCAAATGGACCTCTGATAAGAGGACAGGTACTAGACCTGTGATTTCATAAATAAAAGGAACTCTTTAGAGGAAATTCCTTCTATTAATTCAGTGAAGTACCTTCTCTGTAACAAATAGTTACAGGGATAAAAATATTAAGAGAATTGCTTAGAGCACTAGGAAAGATTAATCAACTTATTTAGGGTTATATAGTCAATGCATCAGAGGCAGGATTTGAGCCCAAGTCATCTTATGTACCAAGGTTAACCAGTACCATTCTGTTCCTCAGGCGGACTATGGGCTTGATATATTCCCAAGATTGAAGCAATGGGCAGAAAACAATTTTTTTTCCATTTGTAAACTTTCACATTTCAATTACTAACACGATAGGGGCATTAAAAGATTACTCTTGATCAAAACAGCAAAGGCAACATTTCCTAGGCCTTGATTTCCTTTTTGTAGACCTCAGACAAATATCTGAACAGAAAGACATTTTTTAGAAATATGTTTAATTCCTTTTAAGGCTTAGGCAGAAGAGACAACAACAATAACAACAAAGCTGAAAATGGTTAAGAATTATAATCTATTAGGAAAGTAGTTGACAAATGTCAATTGTCAAATGTCAATAAATGTCAAATGAATCACTTTCAAAATGCAGCTACATCAAGAGCTACAATGGGATGTGATTCAGCTTGAACTGTGTCCAACCATTTCTGAATTCACTGAATTAATATCAGCACACTCTCCTTCCAGAAATGACAGAATCCATTTTCTCAAATTTTAAAGATTTACATTTAACAACCACCCAGAGAGATTTTAAAATTCTGATGCTATTACTGACAATAGTATTCCTATTGTCACTAGCTCCTCTCAAATCCTAATTACCAAACCATATATTGATCCTTCTCAATTCTTTTCTCCTTACCTTCTTTCTTTTTTGTATAATAGCATAATCAAGAGACATGCAGTAAGGACCACCAGAAGCAGACTGAGAATTGCCCCTACAGCCTGGCTTCTTCCAGAGAGACCCTTGTGATTCAACACATCTTCATCTCTATCATTAATAATTTCCATCCTAAAAGGAAGAAAAAAGATATCATCACTTAAATAGTTTTTTTTTTTGTTTTTTAGAAGTCTACCCTAAGAATTCCCAACCAAAAAACAGTTTTATTTTGATTCCTAAAGGAAATGTTTGTATTCACATGACAACACAAGTATGACCATGCTGCTCCCCTATTAAAAAAAAAAAAAAAAAAAAAAAAAAATCTTCAATGACTCTTCCTTGTTTGTTGGATAAAAAACAAATTCCTTATGTTGTCATTTAAGGTTCTCCATAATCTAAGTTCCATCTATCTTTATTTCCTCCTTTCTACAAGGTTTCAACATACTCTATATAACCTTATATGTAGTCTACATTGAGTAAAAAGAAGACAAAGATGTTAGTCATGACTTCTCCTACTTGGAACATCTTTGGGTTTAGGATCAGAGCTTTTGAGCTACAAAAGAATTCATCTAGTCCAATCCCTTTTATTTTATTTTGATAGGGCCATTATTTATTAGGATTTCCCATACCACCATCACATGGGTCAGGTTAATTTTTCCAAGAGGCAACATAAAGCCAGTCTGGGGACTTAACTGTCCCAGGGAGCTAAGGCATTTCTCTTGAAATAACTTAGAATGAATTTTCCTCCATATTTCCCCCAGCTGAAATCCTTTTCTGCCTTCAAGGTAGAGTTTAAGTAGTATACACCTCCTTCCAGATGAAAGCATCCTCTTTTCCTCCTCAAAGTTGCTTCTACAGGCCCTTTGCTCTTAACACATTATCATGCTTATCTATGTTTATGCCTTATTTGTATATATTCTGTATTATGCGTGTGTGTTTGTGTATATATGTATATAAGTATAGCTAAGCATGGCTCTATCCCCAAAAGCAGTTTTAATTAACTCAGGAACATCAATCATTTTACAGTCATGGATCACACAATTACCATCTAAAAATTTGCAACCCATAACTGTGGGTTGAAATATGTTCTCTCTATTAAAAATTTATGAAAAGTTTCAGCAAAAGAAAATGCTAAGTCCTAAGGTATCTCTTGCCTCCTAAGCAGTTATTGGTACCAGCATTAATAGAGCATAGCGAAGAAGCCCTAACCCTGAAGAGACTGCAGTCTGAGCTCAACAGAGGGAAAAGTTTACACAATTGAATCTAGAAATCAAAGTGTGTTCAGAAATTCTATTTAAAGGCAATTAGGAAAAAAGTCTTGAAAAAAAAACAGATATCCACATAGTTATTTTTTTAAAAAAACTCCATTTTCTACAAGAAATATAGTACTGTAAAAAGATCATTACATTTAGAGTCAGAAGAGGTAAGAGCTGCATTCCAATGCTGCTTCTGCTTCCCAAATAAAATCATTTGATCTTTTGTGTCTCAGTTTCATGTATAGAACATTTGGATTGGGGAAAATGATTTCTAAAGCATTTTCCATTTCTAAACCCTATGTCCTAATTGCACAGAGTTAAAAGCATTTTTTGTAATTGTTTCATAATTCCCCCAAATAAATTAGGCTGACAGTCTACTGAAGCCCTACTGTAAGGTTTCAACATACTCTATATAACCATTCTTTTGAAGGCTATGTCAACAGAGCACACATCCACTAGGTACTACTAAGATGGAAAGGCTTCAACAAGTATAATCCTTGTTGCTGTCCAAGATCTAGTCTACTTAAATTCAGAACAACTCATTACCAGATTGACAACTGGGTGATGACGGTTTTGTCAGAGCATCTCACAAAGACATCCATGGTTGCATATGATGGCACATGCCTATGGACCCTGTTACTGGACAAGCTGAGACTGGTAGATCTCTTATGCAAGGAATTTTGAGATTCAGTGGGATAAATCAATAAAGTATATTCACTAAACCCAGGATCACTAATATGGTAAACTCCTGGGAGTATGGGGATTGGGAAAACGGAGACAGGACAGATTAGGCTGTCTAAAAAAGGCAAATCATTATTCCAGTACCTGCTCCTAGATTTCTAGTGGTACCCTTGTTCTTGGGTCATATCTTGATATAGATGGATATAGATATATAAGAAAGGAGAGGAGTTAATCATTTAAATTCTGTTGCTTTTTCCTTCACAAAGTCTTCCCTCTTAAATCAGTTTCCCCTGCCTTCCTTTTATTTCAGTTTCACTGTCACCACCCTAGTCCAAGTTTTCAGTGCCTATCATTCTGACAGGCTAACTGATTCTCCTTCCCTCAAGTTTCTTCTTACTATCTTTCATCCCATAATGACTGAAATACTAAATTTCCTAAAGAATCGCATCTTAATAATGCCATTTTCTTGTTCAAAAATTCTGACACTTTCAAGTGCCCCAGACTGGCTTCAAAGACCTGACCCTAACTTTATTCCCCACCCCCAACACAGATACACATACACATACATACATACACACACACACACACACACACACACACACACACACACACACACACACACACACCGACCTAAACTTAACTATCAGACATTCCCTGAATATAATCCTGTCCTTTCTTATTTCATGTTACACCAGGGGTTCTCAAAGTATGGCCCACGGGCCAGATGCGGCACTCGGAGGGCATTTATACTGCCGTCCGGGTTATGGCAAATGGGCTGAGGGGCGGACACAGAGTGTGAGTTTTTGTTTTTACTATAGTCCGGCCCTCCAACAGTCTGAGGGACAGTGAACTGGCCCCCTATTTTAAAAGTTTGAGGACCACTGTGTTACACTATTTTTTCTGCCCAAAATAATCTCTTCTGGGTGCTACCTCATCTTCTAAGGCTCAAAATAAAAACTATCTCCTCCATCAAGCCATCCCTGATTTTCCCAGGTTCTCAAAAGTAATCTCTTCTTCTTCAGAATTCTTAATGAACTTTTAAACTTTTTATTTTGTGGCATTTATCATGTAATACCTTAAAACATATTAGTTCTTGGAAGGAATCAACAAGAGCAGCAACTAATAAGTTCTAGAAATGTGTGAGACATTGAATAAGACTTGAACATACAGTAAGGTAAAATATGCACCAGACAATGAAGCTGACAGCTTTGGGACATGGAGGTTGGAAAACAATATGTAATCATAAAACAGGAACAATCAGAAACAGCAAGTGAAACTTAACTCCTCTTATATGTTCATATCCAATTACAAATATGGAATGTTTTGTCAATTTTGGATCTGGAGGGCATCTAAAAGGGATCTGAATCTTCTGTGATCTTGATATGCACTTTTACCATACAGTAGAAATGGATATGGGTGAATTGGATCAATATAGATAAAGTGTTCCTATTCCATATGTCTGTATAACATTAAATAGCAGGAATTACCCAGAAAGACAAGTTTTTGTTTGTCTCTCAAGGTCCTACAGTAGCTATGTTGATTAAAACAAAGACCTAGTTTCTATTCTCCTTTGAATCCCCCATAGTGCCTACCAGAGTCTTGCATATAGTAGAGTGTTCAGTTATTTACTGACTTATGTTTCTAAGTAAATAGAACTAGAAAGGGATTATTTAAGAGTTACAAGGGGGGGAAAAGGAAAAAAAAAAAAAGTACTTACCCCAGAGGGCATACAGCAGAGGTATACCATGAAAAGAGGTATTGACAATCTGCTGTTTCGTGACTAAATTCAGGAATACCCTCCTTCACCAATGGATCACAATGGAAAAAGATGGTAGAAGAAACATATTTTGTATTATCTTTTCCACACTTAGAGGAAGAGGAAAATACAACATCCAGGTCATCATCTACCAAAAGAAAGGAACACAATTTGAAATTACATAACAACTTTAAAAATAATTGCATTATGTTCACTTTATTTAGCATAGATTCAAAATAAAAATGAAATAAAATTTGTAAAAAATAAAAAATGATTTAGTCTTCTGAAATATATCTATATTTTGGGGTATAAAATTGATGACATTATTTTATGTTTTCCAGCCCTATTGGACTTTTACAGCTATTATAACAAACTTTAAATATTATATTCTATTCTGGGTTTTTCTGGGCTGCCTTCCATAATTGGGGAGTAATTGTTGAAAAGCAAGGCTTTGAACCCAACATCTAGAACTCAATAACATATTAACTTTTTCAGGGCAGGGATTGTATCATTTTTATCTTTGTTCCCCAAAACTCCTATATTTAATAAACTAAAAGAAAGTATGGGCTATAGAAAGACCACTGTAGAGTCAAGAACTGATTCCAGTCCTCGCCTTGTGCAATATTGGGCACATCCTTTAGTTTCTCCTGAGTTGCAATTGTTTCACCTATAAAATGGGATACCTGAAATCAATTTCTTAGAGTCACTATATTACAACTCTAAGATTTTATGTAAAAAATATTCCTTTCTACTAGGTAAGACCATCTTCATATCCTGTTCAATTGTATTATGTTCAAAAATTCATGAATATCTGTGAAAGCCCTGTTGAGGTCATTTGAATTGTAGTATCAACATTATTAGATTTTTTTGGAAACAAACAAAAAAAAGTATATATGCCAGATCATCATCTTGGCACTGTTACTGTGATAGGATCAATGCCAAAATATCATAACAAGAATGTTTTTTCAACTCTTCCCCCAATGGAAATAAATAGTACTAAGCATAACATGCACTTTATATTACCTACAGAGCTAGCTTATTTGCTGATGTTTTCTTCTGAGCATATATTACCTTAGTGTCAACAGCAAAGCCTTTATTAAGTACTATAATTCTAATTCACAAGTTTAATCAAAAATTAAGAGTGAAAGGAATCCACTTAAGAATTTAAACCCATTTTGGAAAGAAGATACCCAGAAGAATTAAGAGTAATTACCTTGAATGTAATATCTAGTTTTATCTGAAGATCCAACTTGCCTACCAAAGTGTTGATCATTTGTTTTAACCTGGACATATACTAGCTCCATAACACAATGGATTTGCTGAATTTGTGATAGAAGAAAGCTGGATTTCATACATATAAGCATCCCCATTAGGTCTCATATCTCCAGAAGCACTGAATAATCTGAAATAAAAACAAAATATATTATTATAGCCTCTCTAATCTCTGAAACACCACATCATCTACACCACAGAAATTGCCTTCTAGTTTTGTTATGAAGTATACAATGGTTGTGAACAGTTTCATACATCATCAAGAATACTTATAAAATATTGTATCTTATAATCTTGTCCAAACTTGGATCTTTTGTGACCAGCTTCAGGGATGCCTCTCTTTCTCCTATTGAAAGTTCAAAGTAGAAAAAGATAGTTCTAGAGCCATACCACTTCACTTTGCCTTTTTTACACTTAAAGAGGTAAATAGCATCTAAGAAAATCTCTCTGAATACATGAGATTCTTTATAGTGTGCAGTACTGTTAGTATGTGGCCATTTTTAGAACCTTAAATATACCTAGAAAGTGTTTATACTCTACCTTCCCTCACTCTGGGCAGCACCCTTTTCATTGTTAATTATCTCCAGAAGAGTAATATCTCTAACTAAAACAGGGAACAAAAAACAAATTTTCTACAAACTATTAAGCATAAAGAACTAGTCCTCTTCTTCCTAGCATTCCAATCAGGTTATTAAAAAAAAAAATTCTATTCCTCAAACCTATAAATACTAAGGGAAATATTTTTGTTATATGAAATGGCTATTTGGGAGAGAGAGTAAAGGAAAGAAAGGGTAAAGGGTGTGTGGAGTTAGGTGATGTAAAAAAAAAAAAAGATATCAATAAAATTTTATTTTAAAAAAGGCTGGAGGGAGAGAAGGAGGGACAGAAAACTGCACACTGGAAAATTCACCATCTTTGGTACTAAACTTAATAGTTCAGTAATACTTTCTCCCATAATAAGGAAAAATATAACTACCCCTAGCTACAGTAACTAAAACACAACACTAAATTTATCTTGCTTTGCCCCATGCTGATAAATTAGTGGTTTAATTTTAAACACATTTTGGTACTCAAAAGAAAAATATTTTACTTACTTAAAATAAATATCTCCTAGGCTGAGACGCTTGTCATTCACAGGATTGATGATGGTCCCATTCACCATTTCCACCTCCTGTGGCTTCACTGCACAAGCTGCTCGAGTTTCCCACATAATGTAGTATGTACAGCTCTCTCTATCAAACCTATAAAGGAGAATGAATATATCATGGGTTTTGATGAACACATTAGTCTTGGGGATTGTTAACTTTTAAAATATAGCTTATGGAATACCTAAATCAAACTCATTTGTTTTCAAAAACATACTAAGCAACAAGTCACTTCTCAGTATTTAGGCATAGGATTATATTTCCTGTCATATTCCTTTGGGCACTAATACTCCCAGATAATCCCTGGAGTTTCCTATACTAATTTATATCTTTGACATCAAAGTGAAATGAAGTTAATGATAGATTGGTAAAACCTTTAGTGGCACAATATTCCTGCTGTATAAGAAATATTTAGGGAAGAAGACCACCCAGTATGTTGGCATTATTATAAAGTATGCAAATATTTCACAAACTTATAAAAATATATACTTAAAAAATTTTAAATAGAAAAGTGAAAAGACGAAGCCTATTTGCTTTTAGAATTCTTGATTTTGGTTTCTGCAAACTTTTCAGAAATTTGAATCCTTTGAATTTGTTTAATCCATTTCTAGTTTCTGAATTTTCCCTTTCCCAAACCCACAGAAATTCAAGGCATGTCAAGTTTAAGTTATTTGACTTTATTTTTTCCAGCTTTTTGGAAGCAGATATAACTATATATCAACATTAGCTAACATACTCCCTCTGCTGGCCAACTTCCTCCATTATACATGGTAAATCAATTATTCAAAAAGCATTTAAGTACTTACTTTGTACCAGACATTGTAAAGACAAAGACAAAAATCCTATACTTCAGGGCCTCAAAGAAATTATACTTTATTGGCAGACACAATCTAAACATGGACAATAATTAGGACTATAGAAGATCTATTCAAAGTAAATACATGTTGATTTTAGGGAATGGTAATTCCTGGTCCCTCCCAAAAAATTCTTAGCAACAAGTAATCCTAGCTAAAAGAAATCAAGAAAGACTTCTTCATGTAAGAAGAAGTAGCACTTGAACTGAACTTTAAAAGAAGTTAGTGATTTCTAAAAAGGCAGAGATGCACAGGGAATATATTCCCAGTCTAAGGGACAGCCTTGTAAAAGCACCTAGACAGATGAAAAGCAAGTTTACAAGCAAGAAAGCTAATTTGGCTGAATCCCAGAATAAGTGGAGTGATATCTAATAAGCCAGGAAAGATAGAGGAGACAGACCACAAAAGACTTTAAATGGCCAACAAAGGAATTTGTATTTGAACCTTAAGGCAATAGGGAACACCACATGAGACTTTTTGTAATTCTTTCCCCCTCCCCACCTCCACCAAATTGGTGTCTTTTCTCAAATTGGTGTCCTCATTTAAAAAAAAAAAATTGCTTTTTATTCTTTTTGTATGTATTTTATTTGTATTCATGTGTACATTGCCTTTCCTGATAGAATGTAATCTCATGGAAGATAGGGGATGATATTTGGGGAAGGAGGGGTATCTTTCTATCACCAGCACCTGGAACATATTCGACATTAACATATTTGTATTTATTTTTTCCAATCATCAACTGATTGGATATAGGGGTAAAGAGGAAAGAAAGTAGGAGTTGGAGATGTCAATAAAATTGAAAATCTGGGTAATAGAATGATAGTGCCCAAAAATTAGAAGAAAAGGGGTGGGGCAGGTTTGGACAAAAGATGAGTTCTGCCTTAGGAATGTTGATTTTGAGAGGCCAGTGATTTAGTGGGAAATGTACAATAGGGAATTAGTGTTACAACTCCTGGAGCTCAGGAGAAAGACCAGAACTGAGTATATAGATTGTGCATACATAAAACTTATAGGATCATAGAGGAAGAGTTGGAAGACAGTCTAGTTCTATTCCAACTCTTTCAATTTATAGATCAGGAAGCTTAATGAATCATACCATTAGTTGCCTAAAAACTCTGTTTCAATGCCCTACTGACCCATCAACATAATGTCATAGTCTTAAGACTTTAGAAGCAACTTACCTATTTCACAGAAAAAAAAAAAAAAAGTGAGATCCAAGGAAGCTAAATGACTTGCCCAATGTCACAAAGGTCAACAAGCATTTATTACACACCTATGTGCTATCAGCTCTGTGCTAAGCACTGGTAATATTCAAATCTGAGATACTTTGCTACACACAGCTTTTCTGCATATTAACTAATTAAATCCAATACTTGGGGGGCAGCTAGGTGGCGCAGTGGATAGAGCACCAGCCTTGAATTCAGGAGGATCTGAGTTCAAATCTGGTCTCAGACACTTAACACTTCCTAGCTGTGTGACCCTGGGCAAGTCACTTAACCCCAACCTCAGGGGAAAAAAAATTAAAATTAAAAAAAATATTAAATAAATCCAATACTTGCCATTACACCCAGACCTTGGGTAGAGAGCAGGGCCTGGATATGAGGTAAATTTTATAAAGTATAAAATATTTTTCAGAAATAAAATTATAAGATTTATTATTTTCTGGACCCAAGGCAGTTATGGAGGATCTAGAACCACTGAGAAAACTCTTATCAGTATGCAATTTCCACAATCCAAATCTGATAAAAAAAATTCAAATCAAAGCAATCCTTACCTCTTAAGCATGGGCTTGCCAACTGTCTTTGCACATTTCAGCTCTATAACTGTGGTTGCAGTTTTATTTCGTCCACACTCATAGCCATTTGAGTAAGTTACAAGGACTTTGTCACCTGCGATACATAAATAATTTAATTAAACAATAGTTCTAGTACCCTGAAATAAAAAGGAATTTAGTGAAGTCTATACAATATTAAAGTCTAAAACAAAATTCTCATATGCTAAAGAGAAACTTTATAACCATTGCTCTAATAAGTTTAAAAAGTCCCAAGTAACATATTAATAACTCACATCACTATACCATACTGAAATCTTTACTAAAGATCCAAAATTAATTGCTCATTTTGAAGTGTCTTGGGAAAGTAAGCTTTTTTTTTTTTTTAAACATACAGGCTTTGGCCTATTAATTTATATAGAGAAAAGATTCATGTCAATAATCTGAATTGAATTCAAATCTTCTTTACATGAATTTACCACCTAAAATCTTTGTCTGTCTTTATTTTTAAAAATTAGTAGTCTGAATTGACTACCATTATTTGATGGCTCTTTAGGAAAAGGTCCAACTTTAATGTTGTTGACAAGTTAATGTGTCACATTTTTTCCAGATTTACATAAAATATTTAATCTATATTACTTTCCTATTCTACTGGACAAAACATACATGAGTCTCACTTCCCAATGTATATTCGTTTACAACTTCTCTAATTACAATTATCCAACTTCAGTGCAAATCCAGGGATTCCTTCTTAACTTTTTTTTTAGTGCAATGGACATATTTATTAGTCTAGTGAAACCTCTGTACTCCTCAGAATGCTTTTAACTACATAAAGTAAGATACATAAAATTATCAAGAAAAGCAATCATATTGAAATGCAATTATCAAAATATTTTAAAAGCAAATTCAGGGAGCAGTTAGATGGTACAAAAGATATAGCACCAGTTGTGAAGGAGTGCCTGAATTCAAATCAAGTCTCAGATACCTATTAGCTGTGTGATTCTGGGCAAGTCACTTAACCCCAATTGCCTTGCCCTCCCCTCCCCAACAAGAAAAAAGTTCAGAGATCCCATATTAAGAAGGCTTGTAGAGTTAAAGGGAATTATTTTAGGTATATTATAAGGTGGTTCTCTCTATTACAGTCCTCTTATGATAATGTATCACAGCATCAGAAGCAACCAGATTCTCAAAGGCTATACTGAGCAGAAGGTAAATTTGGGCAGTGCCTACACAGTTTGAAAGGATCAAGTGCAGCCCCAGCAATGGGTGGTCACTGGAGGATGAGCTTAGCTATGTTTGAAGAGACTCATCAGTGGAGGAAGTGTTGGTTAACAACGGATTTGTTTTATTGTTGATTTTGGTCATAGCAACTCAAATGTAGAAAGTTGGAAAGGTTATATAATCTGCATTGGTGGAAGAAGTTTTTACAAAAATAAAAATTACATAACTTTTTTAGTAATCAAATTGAATAAACTAAGACAACTCAAAAATATATCTTTAAATAAACATTCAGCAGGTTTCTGGGCAATTTTCTAAACTGCTAAAACAAGCATATATTTGCAGAAACAGTTCTAGGACTTTTACATCTCATACAAGCAATATATCCAGTTAAGCAAATAAAAACAATATGGATTTCAGATAAGCAGTAAATCATATATGCCACTTATGGAACAATTCTGGCTCTCACCACATCTGGCCAAAGTCAGATTCCAAGATACTTTGGGCTACTAAAACTTGAACATGGGCTAAAAATCAACAGAGGGTTATTTGATGTACATAGGGACTATTCAGAAGCACAA
Organism: Sminthopsis crassicaudata; assembly: GCF_048593235.1. Taxonomy (NCBI): domain Eukaryota; kingdom Metazoa; phylum Chordata; class Mammalia; order Dasyuromorphia; family Dasyuridae; genus Sminthopsis; species Sminthopsis crassicaudata. Next base: position 131,694,625 of record NC_133620.1, read on the forward strand.
GTATACAACTTTTAGAAGAAATTCATCAAATCATTCATAGATCTAAGTCAGACTCAAGAGAATGAATTCTCATTTTCCAAAGAAAAATGACTAACTTTAATCAGTCTCTATACGGATACAATAGCATTACCTGTCACATCTAGCTTCTGTGTATGAACAAGTCCCAAAACCTGGACAGTACCAGTTATACTTTTTTTGCAAATGCTAGCCCTTTCAGGGCATCCAGAGGGTCCTTTATATATGCTTTGACACAAATTAATATAGTACCTAGAAATCAACAGAAGAACAACATTGGGGAAAATGCACTATAATTATTCTGAAGACATTAATGCTCTATTCTAATACACTGAGAAATGTTTTAAAATGTTAGTCTCCTGAATTTTCAAAAACTAAAATCTTATTAAAAATATAAATTTTTAGAAATTCATATTATAAATTATAAATTCATTATAAATGAAAATTAATCATAAAAATCAATTAGGATTCAAACTTTTTTAAAGAAAAAACTCAATAAATTGTTATTCTTGCATGAAATAGGAATAAAATAGTTTGGGAAGTAGATATTAGGACATTGCATAACTATCTTTGTCTGTCTCTATGTATGTGTGTCTCCTTTTCTCTCTCTCTCTCTCTCTCTCTCTCTCACACACACACACACACACACACACACACACACACACACACACACACACACACACACACAATTTGATATATGACACCCTAGCAGACAATAAAAGCTAAAACACCTTCAATAAATTTAAAGAATACCTTCCAGATGATTCAGAATTGCTGGCTTTCATTTGAGGGCAATGGTTCGTATTCTACCTAATAGAACAGCTCCCCTATTATTTTAAGCAGTATTTATTCCCAACAATATAAGGAGCATAAACTTTAACTCAACTACTATATCCAGCAGGAGATAGCACAGTGCTTTGCACATAGTAAGTGACAAATATTTGTTATATCTGAAGTTACTTAAACCCAAAGAGACTAAAATTACAGTTTAAACTGGGGGGGAGGAAAGGGAGAGAGAGGAAAGATGCTGTATTATCAATTAATGAATTCCAGGTCAAGAGGTTTTTAAAATCCATCTAACACTCTCTCACTACTACTATCTGGCAGATGTTAAACAGAAACTTCTACTCACGAGGTACCATCATGAACAAACAACCAGGATCCAGTAAGAGAAGAAAGCAGCCGCAGGTCATAGGTTTTGTGTTTCTGGATGAATTTACAATCCATCTTCTTTGGGGGACAAACAACTTTTGTTTTCCATTCAAAAGTCACCTCACATCCATGGGTCTCACTGAAGACTTTTGGTGAACCAATGTCAATATTTTCATCACAGCTGAATATGATAGTAGATGATCGAAAGCTATTTGCTATGGAAAGTAAGTTAAACAAACAGATTATATTTGGGCTTTCTTGATTTTAAAAAACAGCTAAAATTCATGACAAAATTCAAAATCTCTCTTCTTTAAATGATGAAGACATAAAAGTCTATGTCATTAAAATAGCATGGAAATACAGTCTCCCTACTTCTCATCATGTAATCTTGGATTATTTATTATTTAATTCTCCTTAGTAGATTTAATGGCACCAAGAACAGTTTTTGCACAAGTATATAAAAATTTATAAACTCTATCAAATTGCTTGCTTGTTTTCTCAATGGGGGAAGAGGAAAAATGGAACTCAAAAATTCTTTTAAAAATGAATGCTAAAAAAATTTTCTATATGTAATTGGGGGGAAAATAAAATATTAAATCAAAAAAGCATAGAGAATTCATTACAGAAATTCTTCTCATAATGACTGTAAAAGGCCTCCAACTGTAACAACTTGAATTAAGACAAAATTTCAGTGTGTGTGTGTTTTTGAAGATCACTAGTGTTCTTTCATGGTTATAGCCAACACTGCTACTTACAAAATCTGCAATATCCCCATTTCTGATCTCGGTCATAGTTTTCTGTTGTAGCACACCAAAATTTTGATTTATCTTCTCTAATACAATTATCATAGCTCTTTCCACGATATATGAAAGGAAAGACACAGGGATCACCTTGTTCAGTTTCTGAAAATAAGTACGACATATATATCATACAAGTTGTACATTGCCATGTCAAAGGATTAGGCACGGATTAGAATATAAAGCAGGAGTTAATAATGTAGCCACCCATTAGATAATTCACTGACTCGGACAATGATAATTACAAGTCATGGTCATTAAATATAAAACATTCCTCAAGATATAGGACTACTGAAATGATTTTTTAAATGTCTATACTAATTATGACTGTTCCATGGAGTTATATGTTCTGTCTTCCAATTTCAAGGCAAAGATTTCAATAGGTTTCTGTGTCTGATGTTTTAAGCTCCCAGTTTTTCTAGTAATTCCCAAAATTCATATTTAAGATATAATATACCCATATCATAATGACTCACCTGGAGGACACTGATCACCATTTAGATATTTCAAAATGACTGTTTCATCTTGATGTCTATAATCTAAACTCATTGATGCTAGTCGTCCAAAGGAAGAGGCCTTACTACTTGAGAGCAAGCACACCCCTCCATCTTTACAGCTCCCTTGAGGATCACTATTTGCTGCAGAACACACACCCACATTGTAAGTATGGGGTCCATGAGTTACCTAGATGGACAAATAATACTTCATGGATTATTATGAATATAAATCATCTGTTATTTGTACTTTAACATTTAATAATCTATTTTTAAATAAGGCCACATATTCTGAACTGTTTAACATGTACATCCCTCTCACTTTTGTCACAGTTTTGCTAAGTTCACACCTTTTTTTCTTCCTGCTAAAGGTTTACATAGATATGTCACTGCCACTCACATGCCCTTAGTTTAATCAGCCATCCCACTCTAGGAAATCTATGAAGAATCTCTATTTATGGTCTCTGCCTCCATTTTTATCACTCCGATTTCTCCTCCTTTCCTTTGCTCTGTTTCCAGTCTAATGCCCTAGGCTTCATAAATCCTTCAACACAGGCAGGCCTGACTATCCATAACCAAGGCCTTAAGTCTGCTACTCACAGTGTCTCTTTTACCTTAAGCTTTCACATACTTGCTAAGATTATTCCATCTTCTAAGTTCCATAATACTTAACTGAGGCTTCTAAGCAATAATGGGTAGGAGGGTATGTACACATTCAGACTTCAAAAAGAGCTAGAATTCTGTTCCAAAAGTTGATCTTATAGGTATAATTTTGCAAACTCTAGGTTTATGGACTTGATCACAACACTCAAGGCCCCCACTAGACAGGCACATCACTTGGAAGATATTAACACAACCTAAACATCAGTGATACTGGCAAACCACAGCAGGGCTTATATAGTACAGTTTGTCCAGGCATAGATACTTCAATCAAGTTGGATTCCCTTCCTTACTTATAACCTCACTTTCTGGTGAACTGATAGTTATCTATTTAATCTTTTTTAGCAAATCAGTCAAAAAGTCAAAGTCAAAGAATTTAACATATTAAACTACTGGCTAACATTTGAAATTTTCCACACATGACACTAATTATATATAGTATCTAATGAATAATTAAAATTTTATATCACACAGTTGCATTAATTTGCATTTAAACACACATATTTCAAAAAAGCTGACCAGTAGTTTAAGAAAGATAGTATATTACAATGTAAACAGATATACCTAATTATATATCAAATGGATACCTATCATGTGTCCTTATATTTAGAAAGGGCAGGAAATTGGCTTTATTCATCAAAATCCTAACACCTTTGTAGTACCTTGAATTAGATAGACCCTACATCAAGATTAGCCTCCATCCTCACAAACACAGAATTATTTAACACTATTCCAGCTCTGGAGCAAAAGAATAACGAGAAGTTTTGCTATCTATAGTGACTTATTTGTTCAAAAATAGTACAGAGGACACTTAAAAATTCCAAAACATTTTATAATAGAATTTTAGCTCTTTCAAAAAATATTTGAGTTCATAATATACATGCATAGATACACACACACACACACACACACACACACACACACACACAAACACACATATACACATATAAAGCTGGTTGTGCAAAAATTAAATATTACCTTAACTGATCTTTTAGAAAGACTAGACAAGTTAAAGTTATAGTGTAGCTGTTCATCTGTCACTGAACAGCCCATGGTTTTTATATCATCTGGGCATACAATTGGAGTTTCCCATTCAAACACATAATCACAACCGCTACTTCTTATCATCTTTGGTGATCCCTGTTTTAAAAAAAGAAAGAAAAATTTAACTTCATAAGAAGTAATAATTCTAAAATACCATTATTTCTAAATATATAAATAATTCTAAAATACCATTTATTCTAAATGACACAAAATGTAGCATCTGATTTATTAAGATATCCTGAAAGGGGCCCTAATGTTAAAAGAGAAAGAAATGTATTGCATTACCTACCAGAAAACACTATACACCTGTACTTCAGGATACCAAGAGTACCTATCTGGCATATCAGCAGTAGCAAAATGCCACTGGAAACAAAGGCTCTGAAGAGCCCAGACACAAGCAATGTTTGAAGGCTGCAGCCAATCTAGAAGAGTTCTTCTCTGAAGTGCAAAAAATCAGGCATGACTATTGCAAAGGACAAATGCCCCCAAAATTGCTAGTTTTTCAGTTATCTGAAACTATCTACATAACTCCTGGGTATAATCACTAATAATATTTTAAGTGATTTTTTTTATTTTTATTCAATGCATTATGAAATGAAAGGGCTTTCACAAACTTCACTAGTTTCTCAAAATAATTCTATAAATTAGGTAAACTGTCACCTTGCACTAAATTATTTATCTAATATCACTTAGCCATTAAATGGTAGGCAGCACTCCAACCTAGTTTCACCAAATCTTAAGAGAGCAATGGCCTTTCCATTATGTCATACTGCCCCAGAAACTCTGCAAATCCATATCATGAAATTAAAAATTTAAGTAATCTTTGAAGGGTAAAAGAAAAACAGCTTTGAAATAGGTAGAAGTTGTCACAACAGCTTACTTCTGTGTACAACTAAAGTTACCCCCTCTTCCAAAACATATGCATTCATTATTTCTACAATCTGAAGCCAATTAAAATAGGCAAAAAGGGTGAAATATGTTCATTAAGCCAAAAAGTCTATTTCTGTTTGATGTTAAAGATTTTTTTTCCACATGGTCTATATTCAAATGCTCCTACATGGTACATACCACTCAGGAAGGAAAGAAACCACAAGGGGAAAAATACTTCAAATAAGCCCCACAAACCTGTAATAGTTAGTCTACAGATTTCCAAAGGCAAGCAAACACTGACTTGCTGCCAACATGTAACTAGCTACTCCAAGACTCAGCCATGGTGTTGAGTACACTTTCTTCCTATGTGTAATCCTAAATGTAGCATAATGCTTCATTTATCTAGCACTGTGAGAGAAAAAATGTTCTACAATAAAGGAACTTTTCATATTTTTTTTCTTTGACAGAAATTTTGATAGAAATCTTTCTATAATATCACTCTGTATGGTTCTCTTCGAAATGTGTTAAATATAATCAAACATGTTCTTAACTATTCAATATTATAAACATTAACTTTTAAACTAACTTGAAATATACTGAGAACCTCAGGAGGTATATGAGGCTACCTGTCCCTATCTTAAATGGACCCTAAATTATTCTGTTTTTCAATTTTTTTTAAGTTTTTTTGGATTTTTTTCACATTATTACAATATGTTTGTCTAGAAATCTTAATTAAACTCCTCAACCTTATCACCACCCTTCCCCACTTCAATTTGCCTGAGAGTCTTGCCTAAATCCATTCTGAATTCCCAGTTAATAGCCAAACTTGTTTAAAATGGGTGTAAAGGATGAAACAATAGATCTATATCAGTAGGTCCATGGCCTTTTCCTGAAAGTACAGACTGTAATTGCTAATTCTGCCCTCAGAATGTTTCTTCCCCCCCACCTTTTCTGGGATTGGGGATTTATTCCACAAACTTAATGTCTGTGTATAAGTCAATTTACCTAAGCATCTTTTTCCTCATGGGCAAAAGACTCCCATGGCTATTGTGAGAAATACATTTTATAAATCTCAATGTCTTTTGTAAATGTTTCTCATTATTATTGCAAATGACTAAAGTCTGGTTAGTGGTCAAGTAGTATGAGTTTATTGGCTACAGAGAGGCTTAAGAATCACAGAAGTGAAGTTGAAAGGAATGTTAAAGGTTGTCTAATTTAACCCCCACCCGAAACATGAATCCTAAGAATATCCTTGAAAAGTAGTACTATAGTTTCTACAGGCACACTATTGGAGATAGGAAATGCTCAAATTGTGCAGTACAATAATTGTATAGGAGTTGTGGTTTTTGGTGGTTTTTTTTTTTTTTTTTTTAAGTATTTCCTTATGTTTCTATTTAGTCATGTCTGCTTTTCTGTGGACCCATTTGGGGCTTTCTTGGCAAGGACACTGAAGTGGTTTGCCATTTTCTTCACTAGTTCATTTTGCAGATGAGGAAACTGAGGCAAACAGGATTAAATGACTTGCCAGGCTCACCAAGTGGTAAATGTCTGAGCCCATATTTAACTGAAGAAGAGACATCTTCCTGATTCCAAACCTAGTGCTCTATCCATTGCACCACCTCACTGCCCTATTTCCTTATATTGGGCTAAAATTAAACTCCTGGTTTTATACTCTAAAATATACTGCTGCTACTACTTTCTGCATGTAAAAAGTGATTATTTGTATTTTTATTGTTAAGTTTCATTGTTGCCCACTAATTATTCTTTCCATCCTTGAATTAGAATCATGAATACTGGGAACTGGAAGAGATTTTGGAGATCAGGAAGTTCAATTCCCAATGAGGAGGGATTAAATAACTTGCCAATGTCATCCTAAGAATCAGAGCTGGAGCTGGCAGAGAATTCTGTGGTCTTTTCTACAACACCTTCATTTTATAAATACTGTACTTCTAGGTTACTGGCAATCGCAGTACACTCCCAAACTCTCTGACTTTAGCTTTAGTACCCATTCCAGTGTGCCCCCAACAGTTGCAGAACTAATGTTAACAGACTTCTCAGGTATGCAGACTCCCAGCCCAACAACTGGGACTAGATTTATACAAAATAGACCAGCTTTATTGGGTTCTTTTTTAAATAAAAGGAAGACTATTATCCTTAGACAATAAATAAACTTCATACCCTGCATTTGCCAAATGAATAAATAAAATATTAACATTTAAATCATGAAAAGAAGCTGCTTACCATATTTATTCCCCTTTTGCAATGAAATAAAATAATTGAGGAATAATTAGCATTTCTATCTAAAGGACATGGGGTAGAACTATCAAAAGTGATATAAATTTCATTAGTTGCACGATTAAGTTGTGGAGGTCCAGTGACACGGCCAACATCCTAAGAGATAAAAGAAACAAAAATTAGCTCAGGAAAACAATTTTTCAAGAGATAGCTGATTAAATATTAAAATAAAATGCAAAAAAAAAAATACATCTATGAACTTATATGCAATTAAGACCAAAATATTTGCCACACAAGGTTATATGATACTACCAGAATATGAAATCGTTGTGATAAATATAAAAAGTTTTAGCATAACTGTTAATCATTTCCATTTGTATCTCATTCTCAAAGAATCTCTAGTGAGCTTGTAGCTCCTAATATCTGCTCTCAGAGAAAGTGATCAGATTACAATTAGGAGTTTAAAACACCCAAGAAAAGAGTCAATTTTTTGATTCTGTAACAAGGAACAAGTAACAAGGAACCACTGTAGGAGGAGAGGGGAGAAGAGTGTTGAGGGGTGTGTGTGTGGGTGTGTGTGCGCGTGTACATGCGCAAACAAAATAAAGAGAGATGGGATCAGATCCAAACCTGTGTTTTTAAAAGATTATTTTGATAGTTATCTGAGAATGGATTAGAATGGCCAAAACAGCACTTAGTGTAATAGTCCATGTGTAAAGAAATGAAAACCTGCCCCGCATGGCAATGTCAAGGGAGAAAAGGAAGAATATATCAAAGATGCTACGAAAGTAACAGAAATGACACAGTGAGGAGGCGAAGATGGTACCTAGGTTATAAGCTAATGTGAGTGGGAGGATGATGTGCCTTCAACAGTGAAAAGGTAATTAAGAAGAGGTACAAGTTTGAGGGGCAAGATAAGAGATTAGTTTTAGATATATTGAGTATACAATTCAGTTCACAAAAGAACTCACTTTTTATATCCATCTTTTACAATGGCATTTATTGTCTCAAACACATAAATACAAAAATGATTGCTAAAAATGCTCTCAATATTAAAAATCTATACATTCACATTATTTAAAAAATCAAAACATATATGATTTTCATTTTCCTGTGTGATTTATTAAAAGGTTTAAATAAGAGTTCTTAGCTAATAATAAACATTTGCATTTCACAAATATTTTGAATTGTACAAATCTTGTACTTCAACCAAGGAGTCAGTGTCAGCAAATATACTTTCCAATTCCTCTAACTCTGATATAGAAATCTCTACTCAAGGATGATGAAAACACACACACACACACACACACACACACACACACTGTGGTTCCTTAGCCTTTCCATGCCAAAAGACAGTATGCATAATACCAGTTTTATTTTCAGATCCTTTTTTCTTGAAGAACCTTTAGTTAAAAAGGAAAAATTGTGCATAAAGGTTATTGCCAAAATTATTTTTCAAACTTTCACATGTGATACTTACTATAGGAGAGCCATCAACAGGAACCTTACACACTGCTGCCCCAGCAGGACAAGAAACTCCTTGGATGGGATTTATAGCTTGACAGATGTTAATATAGAAATCTGGCTTGGTATCAGATAGATCATCATTTTCATTATAAGCTTCATAGCCACCAGTTCGATGAATCAAAGGGCTGAGGTCAATAATAGAGCTTCCATTTTTTACTGAACACTGCTCCTATTGCAGGAAATTGGGGCATGTCATATTATCAGCATACTCAAAAGATACAAAGATGCATTTATGTCAGATAACTTGCAAACTATACAACAAGCACAACTGCTGAGCTAAATAAAAAATACATATATCATCATATTTATCCTGATATCTTCCATCAAGTGTTTTATAGCTAGCACAATGTGGGTAGATTCAATTACCTTCAATATCAATGATACAATTGTAATATAAAAGACAAGATATAAGAAATTCAGAACAGATACCAAGAGCCAAAGCAAAATCTCTTTCAGAGTTAACAATATTTCAGTGGACTCACCTTTTTCTCACAAGCCAGTGGGGTGTGCCAGGAAAAGTAAAGAGTACATGTCTGTTTATCCAAGGAAACAAACACAGGTCTATTGGTTGTCTCAGAACTGTGTGTACATACAAAGCTAATTACACTCTTATACTTTAGGGCATTCTTGGAAGGGCAAGGAGCTCCATCATCATAAACAAGCTGTAAGACTTGATCTACATAAATTAGTCTGTTATTCCAACTTCCAGCATTTATTTTGGTCAATCCAAAGCAAACACCTGAAACAAATGGAAAGGAAAAATATAATACAAGGTATCTATTTTTTTAACACTAAATTATTCCTTAAATCCAGATTATATTTAAACTTCACGCTTATTTTTAAAAACCCTACTATAATGCTGTACATTTAAGACTGTATTACTTCACTTATCAATAAGCTTTTAAGGTGTGATATACCTCCATCAAAAGATCTGCAATATCATTCCTTCAAATGGTATTAATTGTAATTTATCTATTCACTCTTACTCTGTATAACTATTATCTTACCTTATGTCTTCTTTTTACCCTCCACAAGGGGTCTAAGAAACATTATTGGAAAACTTAGATCTTTTGATGTGACATTATCAATGGAGCACATCAGCTGCCCAATAATTATCTCTTACTCTCACTATCTGACTAATTAAAGCTCCATTATAGATTTCTGATGATATCTTTAATGGCACTTTTTTGTACAATTCTTTATTGGAAAAATATCAAGGCCTACTTTGCCACAATTACCTATTCATAATGTCTTGGATGATCCACAATTTCAATTTTTTATCAAGTGCTATTCCATGGTTCTCAAATAGCATCTTAAGAAAAATATTTATATCTTCTAAAAGATGGTTCTTCATTTCAAGGAGAAACCTAAATCATTCCTCAAAGGTAAGTCAATCTATCTTTTTTCCCCCCCATTCTGTGCCTACTTTATACTCTTGCAATGGTGTCCCCTCACTATATACATATTGGTAGTCCATCTGACTCTGAATTCCATATATGGGGAGTAAGAGTTATGTCAAACCTTTTGAGTGACTAAGGATATCATTTAGGAAGCTATACAATGTTGTGGAGTTTGATTTCATCAATAAAAGGTAATCCCCAAAAAACATCTAAGTCACTGTATTTGTTACAGAGAATTCCTCTTCCACCTAGACTTTACACTGGGCATCTTTCATTACTGTGAAAAATAATTTAGACAAGTATACATCATTAAGTATTAAATCATAGTTTGACTTAATTTAGAAGTTTTTATCAAATTTATTTAACTTCTCAGTGTCTCTAGGCAAAGTAACACTAAATTGTAAACAGATGCCAATCTGCACTGTACACACTGAGATACGAAAAAAAGTAAAAACAAATTTTTAATATACAGATGTTTAGTTCAAAATTTGATTTTCACCAAAATGATAAAATAGCAGAATGAAAATATTTCATTTTCTAATTTCCCTCACAGCAAAGAACAGGAAGCACAAAAAGATTTTGATGTTTTAAGACATTAAAACTTTAAAAAAGGAAACCTATTTTGGCACTTACCAACTCCAGAAGGGCAATTTTTAGTCCCTCCACAAATACCCATATAAATTAATCCTTTTTCACTGTAAGGAACTGAGTAGCCAGAGTCATTCTTTAAAGAGTTTAGATCAAACAGATGACCTGTAAGAAAAGGAAAAACTTTAGTCTTTTAAATAATGGACATTTTGAAAAATAGGGAATCAGAGTATTTCCAGGGCAGATTTCTATTCTTATGAGCACCATTATATGTAATGGCCATTGATGCTAAACTTAAAAATCTATCAAAATGCTTCTACTGCAAGGACTTTAAAAAAAAAAAAAAAAAAAAAAAAAGTGACCAAAAAGCTAGCTGACAATATAGAAATACTTACTTAGGTTGCATCAGTTAATCCCTGAGTTCCTAACTGAAGGCTCTGATATTTACCTGGAGTCAAGTGGCTCAAAATATGTTCTCCCTCCTGCTGCTGCACAATAAGCACAATCTGCAAATATGTTGTTTATTCCCAAATGTATACCCCTAAAATCTTAGTTTCTTGGATTCTCCCAATTGTTGCAATTTAAGTTTCCAAACATAAGGATATTTTGAGAACCTCCAAGGTTCTCTTTTCTTTTAAACCACATTGGAGAAGCCTGTGTCCCACTTTCAGATGAACTTAACAGAGGTAGGCCCCCCAATATGGCAACAGGAAGAGGAAAGAGCTGAGCCAAGAATATGAAAAGGTAGATGTGCGTCACTACAGCATAGGCACTTACTCATATGTCTTCTTCTTGGTCCAAACAGTTGATCTGGACCATTCTCAAGCAAAGAGCACTTTGCATTTACAAAAACAAAGATGTATTCAAGTTGGACCAGTACCACCCCCCGCCACTTTGTTTCTTAAGTAGATCTCACAGAATCCCTCTGAGGATTTACCTGTAGCAGGATTGGTAACTTGACAGTTATCCTGTATATTGCTCTTTAAAGGACACGCAGCTGAAGTTTGCCATGAGAAAGTATATTCACAGTCTTCCACTGCACTTATAAACATGGGCTTAGAATCCTATAGGCAAAATACAGAAAGAGTCCAGCATTATGATTAGCTGTAATAATACCAGCTTGCATCAAATTGCTCTGAACATGGGAAAAACATATTCAATACCTCTCTGGGAGAAAGGCTAGTGCTATATTATAATTATAGAGTAGAAAAAGAATTTCCTAAAACAGAGTAAATGCCAAGTACCAAGCTCTAGGGTTGAATTAACTTTTGGAAGAAGCTATGAAAGTTTGAAAAAACAAGCAACAAAACAGTTTCAAGAGTGAGAGCTTCCAAGTAGGATTAGAAACAACTAATATTAATTGCCTCGCTGTGTGCCATGTTCTATGGTATCTAAGATGTTGTGGGAGACCAAGTAATAATTACAAAACATTGTGTCTAATCTAGTAGACCAAAAATAAAAAACAAAACAAAACAAAACCCCACAAAGAAATGAGTTAGGATTTGCAAAAATACTTTATGAATATTAACTCCTTTTATGTTTATAACCCTATGAAGTGGGTTTTATCCTCCACTTTATTATTATTTCCATTTTACAGAGGAAAAAACTAAGCTTGAGAAATGTTAAATGGCCTACCTAAAGTTGCACAGCTAATTAAAAAGTCTCAAAGTAGGATTACAGCTTAGTTCTTCCTAACTCCCACATCTTTCTTATTTACATTTCTATTGTGCTTTATTCTTTTCAAAGCATATTGAAATTAACACAGTACACTTCTGCAGTACACTTACTTTGAAGTCAAAAATCCTATAACCCTGTATATTCTTTCTCTATTTCTCATTAGATAGGGCTCTGGGATCTCCCAAAGGTATGCTTCTTGTTCTTCTCTTCCTCTTCCTTCTTTCCTAATCTTCTCAGTTGACCTTTATGATTCCGTACTTGGATACAGGGTACAGAAATGAGCAACACATCTGAAGGCTTCCAACTGCCAAAAATTCCTAACTATGCCACTTCTAAACAGGGTCTAATTTCTATTTAAGCCAAACAGAGAGACTTCATGATTAACAGCCTTTTCCTATCTCAGTCTTCTAGAACATCAAGATGATTACTTCTTAAATATAAAAATGCGTTGCCTCCCAGAGGCTTTTTACCTTGATAACCAAGAGACTAGTTCATCCTGGCCTGACTCCTGGACCCTAAACCATAGTCTCACATAGGCTTCCAGAACAATGCTTACTTAAGTCTATAGGTATAGAACTGCCCCACAATCTGTTAGGTACTAAAAAACAAAACAAAACAAAAACCTAGTTTTTTATTAACTTGTTCAGTTGGGGGTTTTTTAGTACCTTACATTTTGCAAGGCATTTTTATGCTGAAAAAAACTAATTTACTACCTATGCCAATTAGTTACAAAAGGCAATTGTGGATACAGATAAAGGGAATGACAGAGAATCACTACACATGTGGATTCTATGCAGCATAATATAGTAAAGATTAAACACAAGCATGATTAAATAATTTAAAACATTCAGAGTAGATATTTCTTGAGCAAGAAATTTTTGTCACTGATTACATTATACATCTCTTGCTACCTCAATCATATGGTAAGCTACGTGAGGTTACTAGCTGGCATAGTGAATAATATGCCAAATTCAGATCCTGCCTCAAAACACTTACTAGTAGCTGTGTTACTTATTCCCTTATCCTATCTTGGGCTTCAATGCCTTCCTCTACAAAATGAAGATAATAGCATCTACTCCACCAGATTGTGAAAACTAAAGCATATGTGTCTTCAAATTGCTACATAAATTGTTTTGGCAGTGCTCTATCCCACCAGCAAAGGGCTATCTGATTGCTCCAACTTAGACATTCCCATTTATAATAAGACACAATTGGCAGTTATTATTAACCAGAGCAATGGCACTTACTACATGACTCTCACTGCATGTCAGGAGGATTGTTGTTTTCTTTCTGCGAATCTTATCTGGGCACAAGTCTCCGTTGAGATACTTCAGAATGGAAGTGCCTTCACCACTCCACTGAGGGCCGTCACTCACCCTGCCCAGGGTTGTATATTTAGAGTTCTCCACCAAGCAAACAGCTGCATCAGGAGGGCACGATCCTGAAACATAACACAGAGAATGGCCTCTCCTCTTTTTCTTCTACGACACTGTACAATATTGAGATTTCCAATGAAGCAGTAGTATATTCAGACACCTTGTGAAGGACGAGGACACAAGACCAGGTTTTCCTCAACATTCTACTCCTTCCTAGCTTAGTAATCAGAAGATGACCAGCTTTAACTACTGTACTCATGCTTTAAAACAGATTATAAAGCCTCTCATTTTCAACATAAATTATGTTTAAACCTTAGTTTTATCTAGCAGTAACAACACATCAAGTGCCACTATAAAAACCTTTGTTTCCAAACAATGCTTGTTTATTCATCCTATTAAATGGCCAAACCTGTCAATCATTACAAGAAAAATTACTCAGTTTTATGTTTCATTCTTCCTCAATGTGAAAATAATGATTCTTCCTAATGATGAAAATAATGAAGACCATCAACTCTTAACAAGTCATGACCAAATTAGTGACCCTTTCCTCACCAATGCCAGCCTGTGGGGCCAGGGACTTGCAGATGTTGATGAAGTACCGTTCTGTGGCACCAGTTCTTGTAATTGCTTCCCAGTTGTCATTGTATCGTGATAGAGGTGAAAGGTCAAAGGAGTTTCCTTCACGATCTCTAAATTGAAGGATAGGGATTCAATTCAGCCACAATTAAGAATATTTCCACCATATGCCAAATCAAACATTAGTAGTTTACCATAGTTCTATAAAGGTATATTAATCCATCTGTGGATCTTCAATTAGTGCAAGCAACAATATAGTATTGATGTCTCAATCTCATGATTATTTTATAACAGTAAGTGTTGAAAAATGATTGGGGGCAGAAGGAATATGTGGTGTGGGATGGACATGATCATTTCAACTCTTGACTAGACAAACACACCCAAAATGCCATCACTGCCTTTCAAAGTTAATCAAATAGTATCATGACATATAAATTCTGTGTCTATAAGCCACCTCAATATAAACTAATGATGAAAAGAATATATTTAGCTAACTATACCACTCCTGACAGCCTCAAAAAATGTCTAATTGCTACAAATTAACTTTGGGATAAATTTAAGTATGATTTTATCTTTTGATCCAGAAGTGTAAAAATACAAACTTACCTGAATGAACATTCAATGGACTCAAAAGGTGGACAAGCATATTGGGTTCGCCACTCAAACAAGTAAGAACAATCTAAAGTTTCCTTCAAGAACACTGGCTAAAGAAGATTAAAAATAAATATAAGTGTCACTATGAGGATGAAAAACTGGATGTGATCATTTTAAAATGAAAGCAATCTTAAAATGAGATTACGCTCATCAAAATCTAAGCAAATTGCAGTGAACTCTGATATGCTTTGCTTTAGTTTGTACAGTTCAAACTAAATTCAATAATTGAAGTTAGAGGGGGGGAAAAAGAAATGATGGTATATCACAACCAGAAAATGGCAGAAAACTAAATGAAAAATTAATTTACTTTTATAGAGGAAATTTCTCTCTTCTCTCTAATAGAACAAACTGCTTAGATAGCATCCTGTGGCTCTTTTACTATGTCAAACATACTCACCTTCTGAGTGATGCGATCACAATAAAAAAATATGGTTGTAGATCTCTGATATATTTTATGGCATGTATCCCCACCAGTGTAATTAATCTTTATTAATCCATTTTCATAACTCAGCTTCTGGGTAAGTAACCCTATTTTAAGAGAGAATTAGAAAAACAAGAAAAGTAAAACACATTAGATACATTAGTTAATCTATTCTTGCACTTGAAAAATCAGCCCTTTTTAAAGTAATAATAATCATTGCAAATTAGTTTTATATAATACTTTAAGGTTTACAATATGCACTATTCATACATTCAAGACTTAGTCTTCCACATGATCACATAACTAATGTCAAAAGAAAGATATGAATACAGATCTTCCTGAATCCAATAATTGTTATCGCTCCACATTTCATGCTGTTTTTTTTTTAAATATAAAAGACCACCCTGAAAACATATAAGTCATTTCAATGTTTCACAGTTACAGTGGCAAAACAAAACAAATGAAAAGAATGCTCTTCACTTAATTTTGAAGGACGACCACAGAAATACTGTTTCTCCAGTTCTTGGCACTTTAACTGAGTACCACTCCTATTTTGTTTAAACAAATTATCAAGCTCATTATCAAGAAGCAATTTTTGTAAATTTTATCTAAAATGTACTAGATACTATATAAATGCTTATTCTCTTCTCCTCCTCTCCTCTCATCCTCATAAGAAAAAAATTAGGATATCAGAGAAACAGATTTATGTAAAGTGAATCAGAGTAATATCCATAATCTAAAATAATTTAAATGAAGACAAAATTTAAAAGGCAACCACAAAGAAATCAATTGGAGTAAATAATCTTGCTGTCAGAGAACAAATGATAAACTACATTTTCTGGTTTTCGATAGAAAAGTGGATGATTATGGAACAAAAATGTTATAGACATCATCAGTTTTTGTGGACTTGTTTTTCTGTTACACAATATTTTTTGATGTTGGAAAACAACTGTTGCATACACAACTACATCACAGTCTCTAAAAGCCACTAATAAAACATTAAAGAAAACAGAAAGTCAAACCAATATAACATTTTATTATTGCTTTGGGGGATTAAAAAGTCAAATGAAATCCATAAAAGAGGTAGTTTTATCCAACTCAAAGATGTAATTTAAATCATGTCTTAAGTTCATTATTTAACATTATCCTGAAAAGAATCAAATGCACCCTACCTGCAGTTTTCTGGAAACTCGGAGGCCCCTTCTTTTCCTGACATGATGAAACTTTTTTAGAGTTATCATCTGACTTGCATACATGTGAAGACAGCGTCCCACAAACCCGGAAGTAATAGGTGTATTCACCCGCAGTCACTATTGTGTCATTTACAGCGAGGGCCCTCAGGTTATAAATATGGCCATGTCTTGGATCTTTCACCTCACAATTGTCTCCTTTGAGGACATATGTGAGGAAAAAAAAATTTAAGTGATAGAGCAAAGAGGAAAATACATAACATTCATACACATCTTATGATTTAAAAACTGAATTAGAAGAGCATGCAGAATTTTATACAAGACATTTTATATTGTTTTACCATTATAAAATTAAAAATCAATTTTAGAAAAAATTGGACTTTACAATAAATTAGATTTTCTCTAAGAGTTTGCTTAAAAGTTCTGTCTCTCAAAGGTTCTTCATACTAAAGTATTGAGAAACAAAGCCTTAAGCTAGGAAACATTAAAATGTATCACATTAATATGTTTGTAATGATTAATATGAAATTTTGGATGAATGGAAAAGAAAACTTTTGAGGTGGAAAAGGCCACAGATCTCACCTTCTGCTTTGCGAATAGGACAAGCCTCTATGGTTCTCCAGACAAATACATATTCACAATCATCTTTATGTTGAAACACTGGTGATCCCTAAAAACACAAGCAAACAGCTCATTTGGGCATAAAATGTTCTTTTTATATTCATCAAAAGCAGTCAACCATAAAATGGTAGCTTCAAACAAGTAATCTAGAAAGGCATTAATCAAAAGACCTAAGATTTAACTGCTACAAAATTAGCGTGGCTCCAAATACATGATTTTCTTTAATATCAAGGAATTAATGTTTGAACTTTTTTGGAAGATTCAAGAGCATAATGCTATCCCATCCATAGCTTTAAATCCCTTAAAAAAAAAAAAAAAAAAAAAAAAGACATGTGAAGGCCTTTCCAATGAGTTCCCCCCCCCAAAAAAAAAAAAAAATTTTTAAGCAGAAAGATTAAAATACACAGAAATGTGTTAGGATTACTAGGTGAGAACAAGTAAATTAAGGTGAGAACAAGTAATTAAGAACAAGCAAAGCATTTGTCCAGAAACTTACAGGTGTCTGATCACATTCAAAGATGATACGAGTGGAAAAGCGTTGATTTTCACATTTGTCACCATTCACATAAACAATACTCAGTGATCCATTAGCAGCAGTTTGAGGACTGATCTGTACAACACCTAGGTTTGTGCCTATGTCACCAGTTTTTACACAAGATCCCAATGCACTGCCTAGAGGAATAAGAAAGACTAGCATTTCAGTGAAGTACTTTTAAAATTCTAAGTCAAATGTTTTTTTAAAATCACTTTATCAAAAATAAAAGAAGGCCAAAATAAAAAGATAAAAGAGAATTCACCATGACATCCAGGAATATAAGGTAAAGGATTGCAAACATTTAAGTAAAAAGTTCTTTTTTTTGCTTCTGATGAAGTATCAAGTGCAATCCAAGGTTCTCTTGTTTTGCTCAGGCCACTTAGATCATATTCATTGCCAGCAAGATCTGAAAAGATATTTGAAACACACTTGACTTTCTTTTTCTTTTTTTTAAATTATAGCTTTTTATTTACAAGAAATATGCATGGGTAATTTTTCAGCATTGACATTTGCAAAACCTTTTGTTCCAGTGGAAATCTTCAACATAAAGAAGATCCAACTCACTTCCAGTTGATCAATGATGGACAGAGGTAGATACACCCAGAGAAGAAACACTGGGAGGGGAATGTAAATTGTTAGCACTACAATCTGTCTGCCCAGGTTGCATGTACCTTCGGATTCTAATGTTTATTGTGCAACAAGAAAATGATATTCACACACATGTATTGTACTTAGACTATATTGTAACACATGTAAAATGTATGGTATTGCCTGTCGTCGGGGGGAGGGAATAGAGGGAGGGGGGGTAATTTGGAAAAATGAATACAAGGGATAATATTATAAAATATATATATATATATATATAAAATAAAAAAAAAAAAAAAAAAAAAAAAAAAAAAAAAAAAAAAAACCTTTTGTTCCAATTTTTCTCCTCCTTTCCCCCACCCTCTCCCCTAGATGGCAGGTAGACCAATACATGTTAAATATGTTAAAGTACATGTTAAATACAATATATGTATACATGTCCATATAGTTATTTTGCTGCACAAAAAGAATCGAACTTTGAAATAGTTGTACTTTCTTTTTCAAAGTGCACTGTCTTAATGGATTAAAGAATCTTCTCTTGTAGTTAATGATTTTAATTTAGGTTTTCAGAATAAAAACAAACTCACAAAAAAAAACTATTGGGGAAAAGATCACAGATTTAAGGCTTGAAAGGACCTTACAGCCATCCACGACTTACCCTCTCCTCCTCACTTTGCAGATTAGGAAACTGAGGCTCAGAAAGCTTCAGACATGCTGAAGGTAGAAAGCATAGATTCTGGAGAAACTAGCACCTTTTGCTTTTTTTAGTATGCCAGAGAATAGCATTTACATAGACTATGCAAGATAGTACATGTAGAATTATTTTTTAAAATACAGAATCAATGGTCTTTTCTGTACTTTGTTTTGTGGCTAAAGTCACAAAGCCTTAAAAAGATTCTGATGTTGCCTGACCTCTACTACATATAAGGTAAATATGACACACTATGTACTATGTATAAGATCTTTCATCATTCTTTTTAATCATTTTATGTCTACATTTTTTTCCCCCAACTAGTCTATGAGCCAGAACCACATCTTGTTCTTTTTGTAAGTCAGATTTATGGATCCCAGTACCTTTGATACAAGCTTTTACTGATTATGATTTTCTTTCCCTCTAAAATTATCATTTCTGTATTAAAAAAAAAAAAATGGACTGTGAATGGAACTATATATCAAAGAAAAACTAATTGAAAATAATTTACACATGGCGATTCTAAAACTACTGGCTTATGACTACATTTTCCCATATTACTATGTAATATAACAATGGGCTAACATGCTGTTCCTGCCTTAACACACACTTTCTATTTCCTTGATCTCAGGAACTTACCAGTAACTTGACAATCCACTGGAGAAGGTACACACGCTAAAGCTGTTTCAAATTCAAAGAAAGTATCATAGATTCCTAATTCAGAATTAATATCTTGACGTAGAAATTTGGGTTTTCCTGGGTAGATATCATCATTGCAGATAAAACGTATGATGAAAGCATCTGAAGCACCTTTAGGAGAAAAAAAAGATCAAATTTCTGAAAAACAGAAGCAAAAGGGTATATAAACATTTGCTAGAAAAACAATGGAATCCCTTCAGAATGCTGATGCTGGGAGATAGGAAATAAAACTAACCTGAAAAATTGTACTAGATTATCCATCATGTTTCAGGGGATATGATTTTATTAATTTATATAAGAATGTACCATATTATGACTAGTTTCAAGCTATAAGCAAATCATGTTTTCTATCAACATTTTGAATATTCTAGGATCTTCTAGTTCTTTTAATTGCTCCTTTAAACAAAATTTAAGTGTCATTCAGATATCTTTCATATAATAACAATGAATAGAATTCTTGTTACAAAACAAAAAATTTCTAATAGAAAATATTTTAAAGTTCTTTGACTTAAACTTGGCACATAATACCTAAAAATAACATTTATAGAACACTTTGGTCTACAAAGTGATTTACATATATTATCTCATCTGAAAAAATAGACTTGTGAGCTAGGGATTGTCATCCCATTTTATAGTTAGAGAAGCTAACACAGAGTGAAGTTAAATGACTAGGCTAGGGTAACAAAACTAGTAAATGTCTTGGTAGAACTGGAACTTGGATCTAGTTAATGTTTTATTACAATGAATTATACCTACATAAATAGGGAAAGGGGGGAGGAATCTAATTTCTAGGGGGAGGTGTCCATTGAGCATATTAAATGACTGAAAAGCAAGGGAGAAATGGTAGGAAGTGGTAGTAGTTCACAAAAACTACAGGAATACAATTAAGATCAAATGATTCACTGAATCAGTTTATTTTATAATAGTCAATCTGAGATGTCTTATGAGAATTTGAAAGTGATGATTAAATCAATTTTTAAAATTTAAGCTTTGTTTTGTTGGAGAGTTTTCTGGAGTAGTAGAGAGGGAAGCAGTTAGCTCCTGGGATAGAAGTCATTCCATGAACATCAGCAGTGTGTAAAGAACTTTTTGCTGATAATTCCAAATTGTCACAAAGAAAAGGGGATGAATTGTGATAGGCAAGGAAAAAGAAAAGTACAAAACATAAACATGGACTCCACCGTTATATCTTTTTAAAAAGCCCTGAAAAAGGAGTATCAGAGAAAATATTAAAAAGGCAAGTAAGTTTTAGAACTACTTTAGTCTAAGCAAAACTAATACTAGAATCTGTATTTGAGAAAGCTAGACTGGCCAAAAATCTAACTATGCTCATTTCTTAAAAAAAAATTTCAAATAAGGGAAGACCTTAGATCCGGGGCTCCTTCTCAGCTACCCAAGCTAGGGAATACTGAGGAAGCCTGAAAGTATCTAATTGGCAGAGCAGGGATGAGTTAACCGTGATAAAAATTAGCTCTTCACCAGGCAGTCTCTATACAAATAAAATCATAGGTCCAATTAAAAAAAAAAAAAAAAAAAAAAAAAAAACCAACAATTTAGTGACTTCTGTCATCAATTCTTAGGTGAATAGAAGAGTTCTAAAACAATGCTTTCAAAATGGCATGAAGAGCACAGACTTGATAAAGATGCCCTATTTTAGAATTACTTCAGTTTACATTTTACCATGGAAAACAGTAGTGCCCCAGCATCCAAATATTCACTGTAAGAACTGCAATTATTGTTTCATCTCAATATTATGTTTCTCAAGAGGAAGTAACATAACAATATCCCCTAAGCAGCTATACCTCCAAATAGCTGTACCCCCAAAAGCATCAAGAAAGGAAGAAAAAAAAAAAAAAAAAACATGAGCTATGAATAGGTTTTGAGATAGAAAGGCAGAGGGCAACTAGGTGGCACAGTGGATAGAGCACCAGCCCTGAAGTCAGGAGGCCCTGAGTTCAAATCTGGTCTCAGACACTTAACACTTCCTAGCTGTGTGACCCTGGGCAAGTCACTTAACACCAATTGCCTCAGCAAAAAAAAAAAAAAAAAAAAAAAAAAAAGGGGGGGGGGAGAAGAGAGAAGGAGAGAGAGGGAAGAAAAGGGGAGAGGGGGAAAAAGAGAAGAGGAGAGCTCAGAGGGAGGGGGAGAAGAGGGAAAGAAAGAAGAGGGGGAAGAAGGGGAAAGGAAAACTACTTTGTTTTAGCTTAGCAAGATACAGAAAGAGTTATGATGTAATTTGTCCTTTCAAATTAAATAATCTAAATGAGACACTCAAACTACAAGTCAAAAGTGAAAAGAATAAGGGGGGAGGGGGCATGAGAAATTGGAAAGCAAAACAATTTCTTTAGATTAAATAAAACACAATCAATGGCTTTAAAAAAAATTTATAATTTTTACCAGCAAATAAATGCACATTTTCTTTCAAGAATACAAAAATAAAAGTCTACAAGATATACAAACAGGATTTGCTCAAAAAGTAAACAAGGCCCATATGATCACTCTTCACTTTTTATGTTAATGATTGAGATATAGATGGCTTTTAAACTTACCTTTAGATGGTGAAAGGGCTCCTCTGTAAGTAAGTGTTATATAACCCTCTGTAGTTAAATGAAGACTTTTTTTAGCTCCAACTCTCCTTTCTGGTTTTAGATTATTTAGGTCTCCTGATCTGATCTCTCCTTCACATCCAGCAGCCTCCTTTCCTTCTATAGTCCCACAGACAGGCAGTGTTCCACAGATATTAAACTGGAAAGAGGGAGACATTTATAAAAACAGCATTCATTAACTATATTACGCTATTTATTGCTGTATTATTCTTTCATTAGTTTTTTATTGTTCTTGTTCACTATTTTCTTTTTTGCAAGACAATTGGGGTGTTTTAATGATTTGCCCAGGGTCACCCTGTGACTAAATGTCAAGTGTCTGAGATTGGATATGAACTCAGATTCTCCTGACTCAATGTCTTTCTATATATACACTGTACCATCTAGATGTCCCTCTCATTCATTATTATAAACAAAACATATATATTCCAGAAATAAGGCCGTCTGAGCTTTGAGGGGAAAAAAAAAAAAAGTTTAGTGACTGCATTTTTCAGTACTGACAAATTAGAGATTTTAAACTGTTTTTCTTCTTAATCTCATCATTTTATAAGTTGCAGGACAGTGTACTTCAGGGACATGGAGCACAATTAATTGTTACGGAAGAACTAAGAAAGTATGACAAAAGGGACAATAAAGCAATGCATGATGAGGGTTAGAAGGATATGACAGAAAAATTAAGAACTTCACAGAGAGACTACAGTTGTTACTCTTCAGAGAAAGACATGTCATTTCCCACTATCACAAAAAAAAAAAAAAAAAAAAAAAAAAAAAAGAATTGGGGAGAGAGGGAGAAGAGAAAATGGTATCATATGAATGAGAGATCTCAATGCATGTACAACTCAAATGTTTCCCTGGTATATTCATGTCAGAATCAATAGCTGAAGTCTATAGCCCAGTGAGCAGCCCTCCCTTTGGTGTTCTTACAGAATATAGACAATCTATTTGCATGCATTGATCCCATTTGTAACTTTTAAGTATTAGTTAAATTTCTAGAAATATATGCATTGAATATACAATCTTCCCCCCTTTGTAAAAGATGTGATTTAGGATATTAAAATATAGAAGTCAATCATTTCTACAATGTTTGATAATAATTTCACTAAAAACTTGAATATTAGAGAGCAAAAAATACATAAAAAGTGGTTTTTAAGTTTTTGTATGATCACACTGTCATCTACAAAGAATATTTTAAGGATTTCATCATCTTAGGAAAAACTTCTACTTGGACTCTACAATGGACATCTTCCAATACAATAGCAAATATATCTGGTTGCATTCTACAATACCCTACAATGCCTCTAGAAGCTCACATCATCCTTGATTTCATACAAATATTCTCAACCCTGTGACTTGCTTCCCCTTTGACATTTAGTTCCTCCCAGAACCACCATTTGAAAGATGACATTCATATCAAACATGAATTAAATTCTCTCTAGGCCACATTCTTGACACTGGATTTTCTCTACCATATCTGAGAAACCTCTTCCTCCTGGAAAATCACTCTTGCTCCTTTGTGAATGGATCCAACCATTCTAGAGAACAATTTGGAACTATGTCCAAAGGGCTATCAAACTGTGTGTAAGCTTTGATCTAATAGTGTTTCTAATGGGCCTGTATCTTAAAAGATCTTAAAGGAGGGAAAGGGACCCATATGTGCAAAAATGTTTGTGGCAGCCCTTTTTTGTAGTGGCAAGAAACTGGAAACTGAGTGGATATCCATCAGTGGGGAGAATAGCTGAATAAGTTATGGTATATGAATGCTATGGAATATTATTGCTCTGTAACAATGACAAGCAAGCTGATTTCAGAAAAGCCAGGAAAGATGTACATGAACTGATACTGAATGAAGTGAGCAGAACCAAAACACTATACACTAACAATGTGATTATATGATGATCAGCTATGATAGACTTAGCTCTTTACAGCAATACTGTGATCCAAGATAATTCCAGTTGGAAACTGAGATGGAAAATGCCATCCACATCCAGACAAACTATGGAAACTGAATGTGGATTGAAGTATAGTATTTTCACCTTTTTTATTTGTTTGTTTGCTTTTTCTTTTTCGTCGTTATTTTCCCCTTTTGATCTGATTTTTCTTGTACAACATGACAAATACAGAAATATTTTCAAAAGTATTGTTCATGTATAAGCTATACATGACTTGCTTGCTATCTTGGAGAAGGGATAGATAGAAGAGGAAGAAAAATTTGGAACATAAAAGTCTTACAGAAATGAATGTTGAAAACTATTTTACATGTATTTGGAAAAATAAAATTGAGAAAAATAAAGCTAATTACCTGTTCACAAAATAAAAAGTAATGTCCTTAAGATCAGAGTCTGTCCTTTTGCTTATGTTTATATGTTTATATTTACAGAGTTTAGCATACGGCCTGACATATAGTACACATTTAACAATTCTTTATTGACTTATATCTCAAGGAAAGATCAATAGGAACTAAACATTAAACAAAATCAATCACTTCTTTGAACTGTATAAAAGAGATCTTTGTGTCTCCCTATTCAATAGTGATTTAAAATTTTATGATATGAAAAGATACCTCGCCTCACACCTTTGCAGAAGTAGGGAGATTCATAGGTGTGAAACATCATATGTAATTTTAGGGTGGCTTTTTTCCCCCCACTATATTGATCAGGTTTGCTGATTTTTTTTTTTGTCTCTTCTTGCTTTTTCTTTTTTTTTTTTCTTTTAAAAATATTGTCATAGGAGATGAACCCTCTTGAAAGAGTTAAAGAGAAGAAATGTACAGGGGAAAATTTGGCGGATATAAAGACATGATATCAATACATTTTATTTCAAAGAATAAATAAAACTATTGGTTCAACCAAAGAAAAGGGAAAAAATACATTAAAGTTCTTTTCTTTCCTTAACAAATTACCAGGTTTCAGGAATACTGATTTAAAACTGAAGTTTAACCTGGGTTTATGGTTTCCGTAAATTTTTTAAGGATATTTTAATAATTATTTCAATATAATCATTTTCCTTTGTAACCCTATGCGTTGTTTTGTGCATTTAAAAAATATTCTAAGATGGAGTCCACATAAATAGGTCTTCCTTGAATATCCAAAGGGTCTAAATTACACAAAGTGTTAAGAACTACTCTTAGAAGTCTTAGGTAGTCTATTACATTCTAAAAACCTCCATTTGTTCAAGATATTCTTTCCTGTGCCTTAATCCAGGTTGTGCTTTATAATGTTAATCTTCATTAGTATCTATCCCCTTTTTCTCTAATTCTATTGCAACCAAGGAATATAAGCAGTGACCTTTCACTTCAGAATTTCTCCATTTGTTAAACTGTCTTATTCACAATCCTAATACCTTGAAAAGTCTTCCACATTAACCACTATGTTCCTTGCTCAGAAGATTGTGGCAAACACAGCTTTAATTGGAAGCCCCAGAATGGTGATCCCCTTAGGCACTCATTATTTCACAAGCTTGTCCTTAAACTGTTCCCCTTTCTTTCTCAGTATAGTAATGGCATGCTTATTTTGCTTCAGATTTTTATTAAATCATCTTATCAAATAAGGAAAGTTCACTTATTTTCAAACAGAAATTTCTCTCTTCTGGACATCTGGTTTTGCTAGCAGTATTAAAAATGTAGAGCTCAAAGAAATCCAGTGTGGGTGGTTATTTTTCTCCTTTTAATTAAATGCCAGTTTCCAATGGAAATATAAATAAACCTTGATCTTTTTTTCCAGTTATAACATCATGCACATACGTTTGGGAAGTATGTTCAGAAGATTCTATGGCACATAATCAACGAGGGTATTTCCTTTTTCTCCTTAATTAAGTAACATAATTACTATTTCCTTTGGACTCCACAGTTTCTCAATAACAGAACACTGGATCATACATAAATATACTAAAAGACAAACTTTGCAAATGAAAGATGTAAAAAGGCAAGATTAGGCCTCCCTATCTCGTCCAGACTTGAAGTGAAATGGCTACTATTAAGTCCACTCCCACTACTAATTAGCACAGCAGTTCTTACTTCTTCCATTCTGAACCAGGACTTGGAGTGAAGAACACTAGAGTTTGTGCCAAAAGAGTTAGAAAACTAGGCAAGTGCTTTGACCCAGCAGTCCTACTACTAGATCTGAATCCCAAAGAGATTAAGGAAAAGGGAAAAGGATCTATTTGTACAAAATATATTTACAATAACTGTTTTTGTGGTAGCAAAAATATTGAAATTGAGAGGAAGCCCACTAATTGGTGAATAGCTGAACAAGTTTCTAATATATGATTGTGAAGGAATACTATTGTGGGAAAAGAAATGATGAATAGGATGCTTTCGGAAAAACTTACATAAACTGGTACAGAGTGAATAGAATCAGGAGATTATATAGTGGTAGCAACATTGTAGGAAAGATCCAAGTATGAAAGACTCAGCTAATCTAATCAAGACAATAATCTAATATAATGCCGAAAAACACATTTCAGAGAGAGATCCTCTGAATACAGATTGAAAAACATGTTTTTTTGGGTTGTTTTTTTTGGGGGTTTTTTTTTTTTTTTTTTTTTAGTTTTGCATGTAAATGTTTTCTTTGGCAATGTGACTAATAAGGAAATGGTTTTGCATGACCTCACATGTAAAATGAATATTATGTTGTTTGCATTCTCAAGGGGTTGGGGAGGGGCAGAAGGAGGGAAAGAATTTAGAATTCCGGAATTTTTTTAAATGAATGTTAAATGTTTATATGTAATTGGAAATTATTTAATGAAATAAATTAAAATACATCTTTTTGAGGGAAAAAAAAGGAAGGAGGAAGACAAGATTTAAGTTCAAATTTGGTCTCACATATTTACTGTCTGTAAGACCTAAGCAAGTCACTTGACTGTTATCTCAGTTTTCTCATCTGTAAAAAAAAAAAAAAATACATATATATCATCTACTTCTCATAGTTGTGAGTCATTAAATGAGATAATACCTGTAAGTGCTTTGCAAAAGTAAGGTATTACATAAATGTTAGCTATTAATATTTTTTAAACAATTCAATTGTTCATAATCAGATGAATTGATGGCATAACTCTTACCATAAAAGACTTTCCAACACCAGAGACTACATATCCATCTGATTTAGTTAATGGGTCAAAATTAAACACAAATCCACTGTTTGGATCCCTTACAGAGCAAGCCTTAAAAAAAAAAAAAAAAAAAAAAAAAAGAAGAAGAAAAAGAGAGACAAAGATAAATATGTGCATGCAAAAATTCCATAAAAACAAAGTACTAAAGAATGTCTCACCAACATATTATAAAACATTTTTATTTCCTCACAATCAGTACTGAGGCAAGTCAATAGTTGGTAGGAAGGAAGTTAACTTTAAAATCAAAAATAATTTTGTCGCTAAGGCTTTAAGTTCAGCATGGGAATTGACATCTACTACTCCCTGATATCTCAATGACATCCAAAGAGTATTCTTATACTCCCTTCATTAATTATCCTAAGTGTACATAGGTTCCTATTGACAATACACTGGGTTAGCATATTTATGTTTATTACCACATGCCTACAGAAAAGTACATGGAATGTATTATAGGGAAAGAAATTTGGTTAAACAAAAAATTATCCATAAATTATTTTTCCAATAAATTTTTAACAAATCTTATGTCAACCCTTCTGTAACTTAACCCATGCATAAAATATTACATTCCAAAAGATGATGTTAACTATATTCTTTGACCTCTTGGTCTCTAAGTTTACTGTTCATTCCACTTTCCTCACCACGTGCAGAACTGTCAGAAATCAGTATAACTGAATAGGAGCCACGTAAATTGTACTCTATCATAACTAGCCAACAAAGGACTCAGATTTTTCCTTTCTAGCTTCCACTTCACTTGACACAGTGACAAGCCCCTGGAAAATAAACCTCTAAGATGTGAGCAATGGAGTGCTGGATTTAGGTTGGGCAATATTTATCAGCTGAACCAAAGAAGACAAGGTAGAGAAAACATGAACAACTCTAGGACTGTCATGTCTGACCCCACTCAAAAAGTTTTATCCATTTCCTTGTCTAGCTAAAAGCAAACAATTTCCAATGGTTGTTTTAGACAAAGGCAGATAACAGAATACTCCCTACTCACAGAAACATAGATAGTGCAAAAATGTAGACACTGTGGCATATCATACAAAAGTTAAACATGGGATGGGCATAATGGGATTCCGATTTTAGAGCAAGGGAGACATTCTGGAAATCAAGCCACAAAAGATCAAGAAAAGAGAGCATAGTACTTAAATTTTATACATACATACATACATGTATATACATATATGTATATACATATATTATAACTAAACTGGTTTCCTCTATGAATTAAATTTCATGTTTTCAATATTTATGGTTCTGAGTCCAAGAAAATCTCCAGTAATTTTAATACATTTCCACTTAGCGTTGGGTAGTGTGGGTAAGGATGGTTTTTTTAAATTCAAGACAGCAGCTTTGTGTCCCACTTTTATGTCAAATATTTAATTATAAATCTTCAAACCATAGTTTTGTAATAAAGCACATCTCTTTGTTAATTAAGCCTTGGGTTACTTCTTTAAAACAATTTTATAAAAAAGGATTCTGAGGATATATTTATACTTTTTATTTACCTTTTTCTATATACCTTTTATTTCCTAATTCTTGATTGCTTCTAAAATAGTATATTAATACTATTTTAAAATTCAGGGTGAATTTTTAAAAGAAATGAATTGACTTCCTCCCAAAAATAACAATTTTAAAACTGCTTTCTGCTACTTAAAAGACATCATCTGCCTCCTTATAAATACAGCTGCATTTTCTAATCACAAGTTATCTTGCCCCTTTTCCACATGCTTCCACAATGATTTTCTACCCTTTTTTTCCCTTTCTTGTTCTGTCTTAACATATATGTTTAAAGACACAGACATTTAGCTGAAGGAACAAAATAGGGCTTGAAACCCTAAGTTTATCTTCTATCTTATTGATCCTTTTTAGTTCTATAAACTAGTGTGTGTGTGTGTGTGTGTGTGTGTGTGTGTGTGTGTGTGTATATATATATATTCAACATATACTCAATAAACTGAACAAGAATTCTTGTCATTGCCTAGTGATCCACTTCTGGAGGCAGACTACTTGATTGACTTCATCTGTCTATAATGATTTAAGTTACTAATTACAAATCACCAATTTCTGTAGTATATTGTTTCAAACAGAATTAAAAACAACTATTTAAAAAAACAAACAAACTAGCTTTATCACAAATGTTGAAATTGTTTCTTTCCTTTCCATATTCTGATTAAAAGTAGAGAAAACACTCACCTGATTTTCATCAGTTGTTTTAATTGGGCAGGCAGCTTCTGTATTCCACAGGAAAGTGGCAGTGCATTCCCGAATGATAGAAAATACTGGGTGGGTGTTCTGAGAAATCAAATCCAAGAGAACAGAAAACAAAGACTGCAACATGACAAGAGACACTGAACAGTGCTAGTCTCAATCCCTTAGACTATGAACAAGGCATTGGAATAGTCCCTTTTCTTGTTTGGATTTTACTTTTCCCTCTTTAAAAAAAAAAAAAAAAAAAAAAAAAGGAAAATGCCATCCCTACCCTTCCTCATAGGATTATGTAAGAATCAAATGAAATCATAAATGTTTTAAAAATACAAGATGCTATATGTCAACAGGCCTAAATGCAAGAACCTAGATGGAAGGAATTATTGATGTTTTTTTTTATGTAGTACAGCGCTGCACATAGTCAATGTGTGGTAAATGCTCACTGAGTCAAACTAAAGCGTAAGGATTTAGATGAAACTTTAGATGACAGATTCTTAGATTTACCTCCTTCCTGCAAGGTATTGTTCAACTCATACATAATATTTAACTTATACATAATTATTTAGTACTTTTGTAATTTGACAAGAGAAGTAAAAATAAAAGATTCAAAAGGTGTTAGCCAATTAACACATACAGACTAAACACCTCCTATGTACCAGAGGCTGGGAACACAGATTAAAAAAACAAAGGGAAAAATCAATGATCTCATGAACATGAATCTTTCTAATGGGGGGGGGGGGGGGGAGAGGAGGGAGAGAAGGGAAAGGACAGGGGTGATGATAGACATGTACATATCCAAGTTAATAGAAAATAAAAACAAGATTTAGAAGTAAAATGGAAATTAAGACTTTATGTAGTCCAACCCTATCATTCTACAGATCAGGAAATCAATACAAATGGAAATCAAAGAGACTTGCCCATTCAGTAAGTAATGGGGCTTGTTGTTCAACAGAATGAAACCAGAATATACTTATTCCAAATCAAGTGCTATTTCCATTATTAAATATCATCATTTTTGTTTGGTGCTATAGGTGTGGGAATCAAGAGTACAGATAATCCCAGAAAGAAGAGAGGCAAGTAGCTATATAAACTCCTATATGATTACAGGTGAAAGTAAAAGACAAATGGGTTTCCTTATACACAGGACAAATAAAAGGACCCTTTTTATTGTAGTTCTTTCATGTTGTACCTATAAGAGAAGGAACAGCCACATGCCAATCTAATAAATGGATTTTACCTTTCCCTTCTGTAATACACAATTGAGCATCAAGGAATTAAAACCTACAAAAAAGGCTATTTGGTTTAAAAATAAAAAATATACTTTTGATTTTCCTATGGAAAGCCCAATGAGCATTTTAGTATAACTTAATATACTGTTGAATCACAATTGAATTTTTATATTGAAATAACTTGAGACAGAGTTCAAACATAAATTTTTATTCTATTTTCTTACAAAAGTCAAAATTACTGATTTATCAAATATCTCTGATTTTAACATCTAAAGATTTAATTAATGGAATTCATTTCTGGACCAATCATGAATCAAAATATTTTATCCTTGGGCAAGAATAAGGGGAAAACCTCAGATCATGTGCCAAATTCTTTGGGTTTCTATAGTTTCTATATATATATATATATATATATATATATATATATATATATATATATATATATATATATATATAGTTTCTATAATTTTACAGATGAAGAAATTGAAACTTATAAGTAAATTGCCTACCAAAATTGTGGAATATTAAAAAATTACCAAGAATTTCTTTTTATGTAAAATGAAAGGGTTGGACTAAAAGAGCTCGCTAGCTCTGACATTGTTTTTACAATTCTGAAACTAAGCTTTCATGATCAGCACACAACAATAACAAAAGCCCTGAAATTTTTTTATTAAAAATTTGATGAATCTTTACAGTTACATAAGAATTTTTGAGAATTCCATGTAAATATGCTGCATATATGATACATACCAGAGCCTTCTATAGAACATTAGAACATGAATGATGGTCTTGTAGAAGAAATTTTGAAATTTAAATATTTTAAGTTAGTTGTTCCTCTCAGATGAGTTCTCATAATACACTTTCACTTCTCATGTTTTCTACATTTTAACCTTCCTCCCCATTATCACCACCCTTTATTCTCTTTCCTATTACCCCAGACTTTGACCTTTTTCTCCCAAAGAGCAACCTATCCACATTATTTGCCCTTGCTCACACCTTATTCATCAGAATGCTTCCATCATCACATCTTATTTCCCCTAGTCTTCGATCTTTTCCTATCTACTGGTTCTTTCCAGGATGCCTACAAAAATATGTAAGTCTCCCTTCATCCCAAAAAATGACTCTACAATCAAAAGATTCTACAATCCCCTCAAGCTAACATTCTATATCTCACCTCTACTACATTCAGAAAAGACTATGTAAACTCTCAACTTCCATCCCACATCATAACTCAGTCTTCTTTTGTATTTTGCATTGCAATCTTATTGCAGTATCTGATACAAATGACTGGTCTTCTCTTATTAGATATTCTCTTCTATATAATTTCACCTTTGCTGGTTTAACATTCTTATCACCATACACGTGCTGATTGTGTAAGATATACATTGATGTACATTTACTTTCTATATATTCTCTCACTTAGTGACTTCATTAACTTCCATAATCAATCTGTCATCTCTGTGCTGAGGATTCCCAAATGTGTGTATATATACATGCAAATGTACATTAAGTGTGCGCACACACACATATACATTTAAAAATCAAGTTCCAGTCTTTCCTGTCCTCCAGTTCCACTTCATCAACTGTTTATTATTATATATTGGGTAGTTTCAAACTGGACAATCTAACCTATGCTCCCACCAAAATGACATTTCATCTCCCATCATCATGTCATTTGATGTCCAGGAAGCTTAAAATGCACTCCCTTCTTACTTTCACCTCTTTTTACCTCTTATTTCCCCAAAAATTTTGTTCCACATAAAATCTGCCCTAGACTCTTCCCCCAACAGTTAGTGCACTCCTCCCATGTGCACACACAAAAACACACACACACAATATCTATACCTTGTCTTTATTCAGTATAATGCCTATGTACCACCTCCCCCCAAAAGAAAGTAGGTTCTTTAAGGGTAGGTATAATTTTTTTGTCTCTGTATTTCCAGGGCCTAGAACACAGTAAATACTTAATGTAAAGACTGCTTTTAGACATTTTTAAAGATAATTACCCTAATTTTTCTACTTACTAGTAGAGTACACTAAAGTAACTTTGAGTAGGAAAATTCTCACGGTCTTAAGTTTCATATGCATAAAAAGATGCAATTGTAGTAGATAACCAAAATAGCAATTGAGTGATCCACACAGTATTGCAGCTTTGCTTTTTAAACTACTAATAAAAAATCATTAACAATTCATTACATCATGTATGGGAATGCCTGCTATCTAGGGGAGGGAATGGAGGGAAGGAGGGGAAAAATTCAGAATAGAAGGGAGTACAAGGGATAATGTTGTAAAAAAAATTACCTATGCATATGTACTGTCAAAAATGTTATAATTATAAAATTAATTTTAAAAAGAAACAAAACAACAATTCATTATATCTTACCAGACTTCCTCTAGAACAGATAAGATGGATTCTTGTAGAATAAGTAGTTTTTCCTTCACTATTAAAACATAAAGAGCCATTCACATACTCTAAAATGAGGCTACCACTGCCATCAATTATAGGACCCGTTTTTGCAACGCCTAAGTTGCTGATTGCCACTGTTTCAGAAAATGAATCCTAGAAACAAAACAAAAAGCTTTGTTAAGTTTTTCTTCACAAAAAACCAAACATACCCCACACAACTAAATCTAATTCATCAGTAATACTACAGAATAATCTTTTGAAAATTACAACTAAGTTTTCCTTAAGAGGGGAGAGTACTTTGACAAAAGGGAAGGAATTAAGATATTCCTTCAAAGGAAACCAGTGAGCAGGGCATTGGACATGTTAATTCATCAAATGGAAGAAGCTAATAAATATAAAATAAACTTTTGTATCAACATTCACTAGTGAAAATGGCTTTTTTTTTTTCCTTCTTTCTGATTTGGGTACTAATTTCATAAAAATATAAATAATTTATGATTGTTTTT
Source organism: Sminthopsis crassicaudata (assembly GCF_048593235.1). NCBI lineage: Eukaryota > Metazoa > Chordata > Mammalia > Dasyuromorphia > Dasyuridae > Sminthopsis > Sminthopsis crassicaudata. The sequence continues at coordinate 131,728,491 of NC_133620.1, forward strand.
GTGTCCTAGTTTGTGCAGCTCTAAGTTCTCATGTTTGTTTTGCTATTTTATATATATATATATATATATATATATTATATAATATTATATTATATATGTATCCCAAACTGAAAAAGGATCATTAAGGTTTTCAGTAATTCATTGTGTCGACCTTATGCACACATTTTTATGAATACTAGTCATTCATTTTTTGGGAGGATCTTTAAGTATAATGCAGTTTCTGTCATTTTACTCATTTTATCTGAAGTCAGATTATAACTTGTTTTTTGGAAATAGTACCAAAAAAAGTTCCAGCTTATTTTCATTCCTTTTTTTTAAACCTACTTCTTATATGAAACAAATAGTTGAAATTAGTTTTGTTAATCGTTTTTGCCACTACCCTTTATTCACATTTAAAAATATTCCACTGACATTCTGTTTATAATTAAATATTATTGACTACATTGAATTCTTTTGCAATCTTTCACCTTTTTGATAAAGTCCTGTTAGTTCTGGCAATTTGTATTGCTTACAGTAATTTGTTCCTTCAAAGATTCTCAGATGCTTTTTTTTTTACATACCAATTACTTTATAAATCCCTTTATATCCTATGCCTACCATTCAAACTATTCCCTGTAACTAAGAAAAAGAATTCAAACTGCCACAAAGTCTAATTCTGACAGTATATGTAAAATTATATGTCTATGTTTCTCCCCTCCTCTCTACTAATATGTATATTTTCATCATCTATCCTCCAACAGTACTAATCCAACTTGGATAAACATAGGCCACTAAACCACACAGAAGGATCCCTCTGGGCCACATCCTGATTTAAAGAGATATTATCATCAAAGTTTTATTCTCTTGTTTATTATGTATTTTGTTAAATATTTCCCAATCATATTTTAATTTTCTTTGGGTCACACTTGAAAGTGCTGTGGAACACTGAATTTGGCACCTATGCACTAGAACATTGGTCATTGCTTTAATCCAAATTCAGTTAACTCACCATTTAAACATTTTGAAATAATTTTTATTCAAGTAATAAATACTTTTTTTTTTCCCACACCTCCAACTGCAGTGGAGATTGGAGACCTTTTGTCACAAATATTATATATAACAAAGCTAAACAAAGTCTCTCATTAGCCATGGAAGAGGTAGATAAGACACTTCATCATTTTTCCTTTGAAATCATAACTGGTCATTATATTTGTCTTAATTCTAAAGCTTTTCAAAACTGTCTTTACAATTTAGTTATTGTAAAAAAACTTTTATTTTCTATTGCTGCTCATTTCATACTGCATCAATTCATACAAATCTTTCCAAGTTTCTTTTAAACCATCCTATTTATTATGATAGCAATCTCCTCAACAGAATCTCTTCCCCACTTCAGATCCTTTCTGCTCCCATTCATTCATTATTTTATCTCAGATTCACTAAGTCTACTTTTACTTTTAGTTTTCCCATCTCATACGTAAGTACTGTTCAGAATACTCCCTGGTTCATTTCAACTCTTAATTTGGATGGCAGTCCTCAGTAGTATCCCTTTCAAAAGTATTCATTTAATTCATCTTCTTCCACATTCCTTTCCTGTTTCCAGTTACAATGAAATCTAACCTCCTATTTATGGGGTTTTCTGATTAAATATTCTTTCTTTACTTTATGTTGCTTATACAAGGTGGGGCATCTAAAAACAAAAGCCTTCTTTATCCAACACACACACACACACACACACACACACACACACACACACAGTGTGTAAATTACAAACCTATTCAAGCCTCTCATAATTTTTCTCATTTTTTTTTTAAGGTTTTACAAGGGAAATTCACTCCCACAACATAAAAAATTTAATGGAGTAGTGTGGCATGTTAAAAATTCCTTTGCAAAGTTGCGTAAACAGGGACCCCCAATCATCTTTCTTTCCCTTTCAATCACCACCTACCTATTCCAAAATCAATATATTTTATCTCTCAGCATATGTGGCTCTTTTTACCCACCCTCTGTACCAGAAGCTCTCAGAAGCCCAGCCAACCCTCCCCTTCTACTCCCATCCCAGAACTGGATCCCAAGAAACACATTTCCTTTAGAAAAAAATCTTCCTAAAATACTTATTTCTCCTAAATGGAACATATTTCAAGTCCCCATTGTATCATGCCTCCCTCCATTTCCAAGGATATTGATCCTAACATCTTCAGATTGTTTTTACCATTTCCCCCCATCCCTACACAATTATCTTTTCCTTCCATTCTCTCCTCATTTTCCCCCACACCCTTTCAGATAAAAGACTAGATAGTCACTTTTGTAAGCCCATGCCATGTAATTTGGCATTACAATTTAAACGTCCTCTTGTTCTCATTAACCCCTCCCCACCAACGCAATTTTACTCTGTACTTCTCAAGCACCACCAATACTTATAAATTGCTCATTTATATAGTAGATACTATAGACTGTAGTATAAAAATTTTTCATTCAATTATTCTTTCTCCCCTTCTTTTAATCCCTTCAGATATTTTTCATTCAGGATCCTTTTGACCCTGAATATTCTTTTGGGGTCTCCAATAATCTGAGATTTCTTGTCTTTAGAAAATAAATTAAGTCAACCCCTAGATCACTGATTTCAAATATTTCAATGTTTCATGTAATCTCTGGGTTTCCCCTTGGAGGAAAAACTTAAATTATTTCCTGTTAAATTTGCTTCCACAGTTTCCTGAGTAATAGACAGTTTGTGTGTGTGTGTGTGTGTGTGTGTGTGTGTGTGTGTGTGTGTGTGTTGCTTTTAAAAAATATATCATTATGTTTTATCCAGACAAATCAATTTTAGGTTATCTCCATGGTTTCTTTCTCCAAGGTTAATCACTTCGGCTAATATAGAATAGATTTATTCTTCCTATATTATCCTTTGATCCTGTTCTGTAAAATTTTCTTCCCATTCTATTATATTTCTGAATTCAAGATCTAAGTCCCTTTTCAGAGCCTCTGTTATAAAGAGATTTTTCTGAGTTAAGTTCTAAATTGATTTTCATTTGTTCTTTTATATCTTGAATGTTCGATTCTCCCCCAAATTTCAATCCTTAGTTTCTTCTTTTAATGACTCTATTTTGTTTATTTCTTGTGTGAATCATGTTAGAATTTCTAGTTACAGCCTTATTATCAGGAGGGGAGACAAGAGAGGGGCAAAAAAAAATCTACAGAAATGACTTCCTCATTTCCCTTTTATCCAGGATTTGAAATGCTATTTCTCATTTTGTTATATTTATTCATTATTGTCCTCTCTTCTGAACTACTTAAAGGTGGAGAGAGTTCACCAGGGATGGGGAAAAGATTAGTTAGGTCACTATGTAAGGGAAACACTCAAGAGAAAAACTGTTGCTACACCTTTTCCTTAGCCTTCTTAGAGGCCCCTTTCTCTTCTGTACTATATACTATCTAAATGGCTATATACTGCTGAACCCTCTCACTGGTGCAGAACACCAGGACTGGGCAAGTTCAATGCTCTTTCCTTATTAATAGGGAGTATGGATAAGGGAACAAGAGAAAATTCCAATAAGACAGGAGAGTTAGTGCTACAACTATACAAAGCTTTAAGTCCAAGTGCAGCAGCAGTAATAGTCTGTGGGAAAATGCATTGATCAGATGTCTTGTTTTGTTTTTCCTGGAAGGAATTATATTATATAAAAGTGTCTCCCTTCTTTCTCTCGACAGTTTCATCATTTTCTTTTGTATCTTTCATGCTATGAAGTGGTGACAGGAACTAGGCTTAGAGTTAGTCTTTCATACTACACCCTACTGGACATTCCTCCTTCTTTAAACAACCTTCAAGCTGCCACACACATAAAGAAAGCCAAGAAAAGTAAATCGCAAAGGATCTATAAAAAACTTTTTATAGGAGCACAAATGTATCTTTTATAGGAGCACAAATGTATCTTTCATGCAAGAATTAGCATATTCAAGCACAACTATGAAAATATGCAGAAGTTTTTTCCAGTATCTGAATTCATTTACTACTAAATTGCTAAATAATCCTTAAAAAGCAATTATCTAAATTTCATATTTTTAAAATAATCCAAAAGCAAGATTTTCTTGATGACACTGAAGTAACTTCACATATTTCAAAATAATGCTGAATCACTCAAGTCATTGAATTAGAATTACTAAGTACCTCCATTCCTTCAAAAATAAAGTCACTAACATTACAATTTTTAATTTAATTTTTTAATATCTTAAATATGAAAAATTATGTAAATAAAATCTCATCAGCCAGTAAGCTGATCTGATTCAAAGTCTTATGACTAAGTTATTGTATTCATATTGAATGTGAAGCTAAGCATACTAGAATAAGTTAAAGAAATAAAATAGCCACTAGAATACAAGGCTTACTTGTTCCTTTTCATATTTCATCTGACAAGCTGAAGCATTTTGATCACAACCTGGAATTGGGTTCAAAGGTCGACAAATATTTATATAGTATTTCTTCCATGTGCTATGTTCTCCCGAGTTGTCCATTGCATACCAGTTTCTGCCACTACTGTCTTCAGACTTTGCTAAACTAAAATTTAAAAATAAAATACTTCTTTAAATAACATGTAACACATCTCCAGAGTAATTAAAATAAGCAAGAAAATATATGCCCAGTTTCAAAGTCCCCTAGCAAAATTAGTAAAATTGGATTCATTAGCTATTGATTCCTACCATTACAAATAACTATTTTTTTATTTGAAAGTTTCATAAGGATATAATGAATGTATGAAAACCAACTAACCTGAAAAATAGACAAAAAAATCATCAAATATGTCAAACCTATAGAGTTAATTCAATTAAAATCAGCAATTTATTAAGCATCAATTATATATAATGAATGGAAGATTTTTAAAAATGTAAGCCCTGTTCTGAAGATCACAATCTAATAGCATAAAGGTGAAAAAGATACATAGACAAATTACTTACTATGATACAAGGAGGAATGTGTTGAAAGTAAATGAAAGGTTTAGGCACAACAATGAGAAAAAATGACTATGGGGAGATATCACATCTAGTTCAATGAGGAGAAAAAAGGCATAAAAAGGGAAGAAGTTGTTCTAAGTTGTTTCTTGAAGTAAGGGAAAACTTTATGCAGAGATAGGAAATGGATCCTTACACTGAATCTTCCTTATGACACTCAATGGCTACTAATATATCACTTCTCCTACCGTATACCATATCTACCAATCATATAGGCAAAAACTAGAATCATGGTCTTTGCAGTCAGGGGGGTCCTGGATTCACATTTCACCCCAAACGTTTAGCTAGATTATTCTAGAAAAGTCAGTTTTAGCCTCACTATTTCTCAATTTTCTAAACTTTAAAAGTGAGAGAAATGTATGATCTCAAGATCTTTCTATCTCTAAACTTTCAATCTTTTGATCCAAACCCCCATTTTGTTCATATACATCCAAATTTACTTTTGAACATCGACTCAGGTACATATTCATTTATTAACAATTTCTAAAAAAAAATAGGCATAGTCATCTGTACTCATTTTAGTGAACAATGGAAAGCCATGAACTCCCCTACCTGGATAAATCATACTGCTCCAGGGTATTGGGATCCGTCACCATACATTCCAGTGGTTCCTCTGGACATGCATAACTAGTATACCACCTAAAATTATAGGTGGAATTATCTTCTTCCTAAGAAACCATAATGGGGACAAAAATGAAAAAAAACATGAAAACTTTAGAGTGAGGCATGGCAAAAGTGAACATGACCAAGCTTCCTATTAATCTATAAAATAAGCAAAAACTTGTTTTATTCTTAAATTATTAGAAATTAAACATGGATTCCAGGATTTTCTTCATATCATCATTGCTCAAAGAGAATGAGAACATAGGAGGCTGTTGTTTTATGCTATAAAATTCTGTAGCATTCCATATACTAACACCATCTGGAGCTTAAGTGAAGGCATTCATGACACCAAACGATTTAGAAAATGAATAGTGCTAGTGTACTCTGGCAAAACTAAAAGGAGCAATTCAGATTCATAGCAGACAAGAATTTGGCCAGGAAACCAGACTAATAGCTCTACTTCTAAGAAAAACATCATGACAGCTTCCTGGATAACTTTAGGGAAAAAATATACAGCAGTTAGCATCATAGGTTATGTGTAAAGAACTTTGTGGTTCATACTTTCCCTACTATTCATGACATTTCTCTTTTAATTCAGAAATGTTACATCAATTTCATTAAACATGATACTTAGGCTTCCCCCTCTTTTAGTTTTATTTTATTTTTCATATAGAAGATGTTGTTCTTACCTGGTACTCTGGGACACCTACTCCAGCATCTCTATCACAAAGGAAAGTAATAAGTGTAGTTCGTGGTGTGTGTTTTTCATCATTATATGATGTGCCACCTTTGTAGCCTCAACTGAATCATTCCATCATAATATGAAAGGGCAGAATTATTCACTCCCAGATTCCAAACTTTCCTTAGACTAAAAGAAAAGCACAAAGTCATCTCAAAAGAAAAATTAAAAGCAATAATATTTTTGCAAAAAAAAAAAAAAAAAAACAAAAACAAAAGCAAAAAAATTAATTGTTCAACATACAATTCTCTTTAGGGTGAAAGGTTGCTTCCCAATAGTAAAGAACTATACATTCAGTGCACATTAGATACCTATACTGAGCTGTTGACATAGCTAAAGCAGAATTTCCTTAATCATAATGATGATAATAACCAACAGCTTACAATTATTATCAATTTTCTGGTTTTTTTCTTACCAAAATCCTATAAAGTGACAGTTTCAAGTCTTCACTCCAAGACTAAAATCTGAACCACACACTTCTACAAGGGTTTCAATTTGTAATACTAAAAAATAAACTCATCAGCATATTTTAATCATCACATCAGATATTCTTAATACAATCAAAACAGGGTTCTAAATATATGGTATGCTTCAGTTTTTCCTAAGAGACTACAACCTGCTCTAAAATTTCTCCTGTTATATTTTGTAGTACAAAATCTTTAAGAAACATCAATTATTTAAAAACACATCGAACAAAACAGAAGCTACTTGCCTTTCTTCCACCTGGCATGCTCCTGAATTTGGCTGACAAACATTATAAAAGACAGCATCACAAACATTTATATAGAATTTATATTTTTCTGTTTGAATCAAATAGTGCCCATTTTTCTTAGTCAAAGGTGACAAATCGAAAGAAAATCCTAAGTGTAAATAAAAAGACAAGATACATGTAATAATTAAAATAGATATTCTTTACTGTGTTCCATTTTTATGCTCAGCTACCACCTATATCAAAAGAACTTATCTTACAGGCAAAGTTTAAAACAAAGTAGTCATCAAAATGACAAAATTATGTGTTTGATGAGTTAATTTTTTCAGTTAACCCTGAGATTAAATCATCAGAAAGCCTATATTCAATTGCCTTTTCCTTCATCAGCACTTTATTCATAGTAGGCCAGTAAATGAAAACAATTTATTAAGTGCTTGCTATTTGGCAAAGATTGTACTTATTAAGTGCTTGAGATACAAATTTTAAAAAGACAGTCATTGCTTTCAAGAAGTATACTCTCTAACTGAGAAGGACAACTCTGCACAGGAGAGTTCAGCTATAGACAGATAGATGGAATAGGAATGGGAGTGCTTAAGATGCAAGAAAATGTCTGATCCACCAAAGCAGACCACCACAGTAGGCAGGCAAAGTAGATCTACTTACTAATCATAGTAGAGAAGAGATTCTCTCCCCATTAAAATAAGGATAAATTATCAGATCAAGAAGGAAAGGGGAAAGGGAGAATTGCTAGGAATATTTGGGGTAAACTCTAGAATAGGAAAAAGTTGGGTCCCATTTGGGTACTTCTTAAGATGAGCAAAAGTGAAGTTAGGTTTTGATAAAACTCTGTATCTTAGAGTCAAGCCCTTATTCCTAACATCACAAAGAAGCCACAATCATATAATTTAATTGGATTTCCAAAAGTCTAAATCTCCTATAATAGAGTTTTAAAAGTAGTTTCAACTCAATTGTACTAACATAAATCAAAAGGGAGAAAAGATCACTACACAAAGCATTCACAATATTATGGGTTCTGCTCAGATACATACCTGCCTGTGAATCAGTAACTCTGCAGTTATCACCTTCAGTCTTAGACAAAACACAGGCAGCAGCTGTATGCCACTCAAATTCATACAAACAGCCATTATCCCCTGAGTTTCTCAAAACCGGAGCACTTTCTAGATCACCTATCAATAAAAAAAATTTTAAATATAATAATTACCATTGTCAAAAAGCTTTCTTTATTGATCCTAATAAGCCAGAATGACCTATCACCTCCGAATAAGTTTAATAATCAAAATGATTTTTGCTCTTGTGCTGATCAATTTATATTATTTCTTTGTTTATTAAGTTATCTGGAAAATTCTCGAGAAGCTTTCTACTTCAAATGACAAGCTTTCGTGGCTTTCAGATGCATTAAAAGGGAATAACTATCAGGACAGCAATTAAAAGAGAAAACATACAAAATCCAAATGCCTGAGCCCAATCAGAAATTTTAAAATCTGAAGTGCCTAGTTTACGGTCTCTTACTCCTGAATCTCAACAAGTGTGTATTATGCACCTAGTAAGCGTAGATGTGGGATAAATGAAGACAAAATTGAAACAAATACTTAAGTATTTGAAATTCTAAAGACAGAGACATTGGGGGCAGCTAGGTGGCACAGTGGATAGAGCACCAGCCCTGAATTCAAGAGGACCTGAGTTCAAATCTGGTCTCAGACACTTAACACTTCCTAGCTGTGTGACTCTGGGCAAGTCACTTAACCCCAGCCTCAAAAAAAAAAAAAAAAAAAAAAAAAAAAGACAGAGACATTAATACATAGGAGGAAGTCAAATATATACAAAATAATTATCAAAAGGAAGTTGAGGGTACAGAAATCAGGAAAGACTTCATGAATGATCCAGTTCCTGAGCTAAGCCACTGAAGCAACAGGTCAGACTGCTACACCCCATAAGCTGTCTTTTCACTGATTGTGGGAGTTTAATGTGTGTATTTTATATACTTATGTATCTGTAGGATACACAAAATCTCTCGGGTGAAAAAGGGGTCACCAGTGGCTGTCGGTAAAAAATGAATGAAGGAAATATGCAAATTCTACAAAACTCAAGGGAACTCATTAAAACATCTTTACCTGGCTTGCATATCAGTGTTATAACAGTGGTGATTTTCTTGTTTGAGCCACAATTATCACCATCAGAATAAGAAATCTGAATATTTTCCTTATTCTTTATTGGAGAAGACATAAACTTGCCCAGATTTTTAAAACTTTGATCACCTGGGGAGAAAAAGGGGGAGACAACATGGTTGAGAACATATTAAACAAAATATTAAGCAAAAATTAAATTAATAAGACGCATTAATCAAATATTTTAATGAATGTAAATAGAACAAACGAGTGCTATTCCCTAATCACTCAAAGTGGCCCTTACCAGCACTTTTGCAGTGAGGTGGTAATCGGGATAGTGAGAGACCCAGAGTCAAGGAGACTGGAGTTCAAATCTCACCTTGGAAATTTATTAACTACCGTGCTGACCTAGAAACGTCTGTCAGCCTCCCTTTCCCCTAGCACCAGGATTACAGGTAGTGAAAATCACAAGAAATAATACTGATAAAACACCTTATAAACCTAAAAATGCTACATAAATACGTCCTCACGTTGCAGCTTCGTTTGTACCTTTTGTTGTTGTTGTTGTTTTTTTTTTTTTTTTTTTTTTTTTTTTTTACTTTATGTTACAGGATAAAGAATCAAGAGCCAAGGACTTCCCCACGCTGCGTCTAGGTGTGAGTGTGAGTTATTACACGCAGTCTAAGGGAGGGCTTTGAGGGCCAGGCAGAACTTAATTTGTTCACTACGTATACAGAAAAATAGACGATAGCGCGGTGGCTTTGGAATGGACAGAACCAGGATGTGATTACGTGGGTCATTGTCAGATCTTGGGGAGAGTAGTTAACTTTTCAGCGCTTCGTTATTTTCAACTATAAAACCAGGGCTCATTTACACTCAAGGCCCCTTTCCACTCAATCCAGGAGCGCGTCTTTGTCTTCAAAATGAGGAATTAAATCGCTTCCAAATCTAAATCTAGGAACTAGGAATCTTCATCGATAACATGCCGGGGATACGCCAGCCTGTCTCGCAGGTCCTTTCCAACGCTCGATCGGGGAATATATTAAAAGGCCAGAAGTCCACACAATACGATAGAGCTTTTTGTTTTTCTCCGTTTCCTTTTTTTTTTTTTATGAATGCCAAGTGCGCATGCGTGCATGTCTATGTATGTATGTATGTATGAAGGATTAGTCTGGGGCACAGTGAGTAAAGAGGGAGGAGCAGTTGCTCACCGCCCTTTTCCTTTGCAGTGGGCTCGCTTCAGGCTTGGTGGCAGAGCACCTCCTAGTGGCCCCGAGCAAGGATGTGTGCACAGGTATACCTATGCATGCGTGTGCATGTAAATGTAGAACACGTAGACCATACGTAGTCAAACGTTTATCCAGACGGGTCTTCAGAATGGCCAAAAACTTCTTCCAAAAGGGGAGGGACTTCACAATGAGCCTTAATCACAACTTCAGTCCTAAAGTGTACTGCGAATGCGTAATATCCGGTACTCCGCTGATGGTATCAGAAAGCGCCACTGAAATGCCGATCCAAAAAAATGCCAGGCCGATGGCCATTATGCTTACCTCGAAATCTTAACTCTCAAAAAAAAAAAAATAATAATAATAAAATAAACAGGCAGGTGCCCTCAGGGAAGCTTTTGGCCCTGGAAGGTATGCCTTGCTTGCAGTCCGTTTTGGGGCGCGAATTCAAGCTGACTTCAAGAGAGCGAACCACTGGACTGCGGCATATCACGGGAACTATCGTCATATCCGCATGCGACAACCTTCTGACGGGGTTCAACGTCTTCTCTCATTGCCACGTGATCCACAGGTCTGCAAAATTCTAAGAGGGCGGGACTACCCATAATCCTGACAAAGGCCGCATAATCAGGGCCTGGCTTTAGCCACGGGGAGGCGCTAGGGCTACGGACATGATCAGTGACTTTTTACGCATCATAGCGAGACTGCGCAGTGCATATTTTTCCTACATCCCAGCCGCTTTCCTGTAAATTATTTAGAGCGTAGAACGCTCTAAGGGTGACTTCTCATTTTCTATCTTGAGTAGCCTGGGCTTATTAGGCCTTTTTTTCTTGGTGGGATGGGGAATTGAATATCGTGAAAAGGGAGGGGGGAGGGGGATTACTATAGTAGTGTACTATTTCCCTGTCTTTCAACAGATCTTACTACTACTACTTACTACTATCTATGTTGATCTCCATATAGCTCTTTCCATAATAACAAATATTATGTGAAATATTTGTTCCTCTCACCCCTCCATCCCAAATATATGTAACAGAGATGCAGTACATTCAACTTGTTATTTGTTATTGAGAATCTGGACCCAGTCCAGATCAGCCCGGACAGTCCTCACACAGTACGGCATTTCACTGGGAACCCGTGCTTTGTGTGCATTAATTTGCTGAGATCACTTCCAATAAACTGACTCTTCAAAAGTTCCGAGCGACATCCGAGGCAGCATTCACCTTTGAAGTTATGAATATGACAAAGGTTTGGCAAAGTTGATGAAGTATTGAGTTATCGGAAGAAAATTCTGGTAGGAGACAAGTATAAATGGCCCTGAGTGACCGCCATTAATGAAGAAATCCATTCTATGCATATCAAAACACTTGAGATTAAATGACTTGCCATATATATATAATCATAAGACACCAGTGCACAGTACAAGGACAAAATCTGAGTGCAAATATTTATGGCATTAAGATGGATTCTCTGGGGGCAGCTAGGTGGGGCAGTGGATGAGGACCCGAGTTCAAATCTGGTCTCAGACACTTAACACCTCCTAGCTGTGTGACCCTGGGCAAGTCACTTAAAGGGGGGAGGGGGGGCGGGGAGAGAAGATGGATTCTCTGTCCAGTATTCCCTGTGGTTTCTCATATAAATCAGCTATTAATTAATTTGGAGAGAGTGGTCAGCAACTTTGAACAGATGAATTAAAGCCAATTTTATGCAATATGCCACAAATGAATGAATGATTAAAATAAAGGTAGAGTTGTAAAGGTAGAGTGACTGATATTGCCACAGATAAACATCAACTTTGAAAGTTCAGAAATAAAAGAACTAGAGAAATTGCCAGGATTTGAATAAGCAGAGATCTGCAGGAGAGAAAATTAAAAAGATGAAACTCTAAGCCATGTCAAAATGTTTAAAAGGTGCTTACCAAGAGGATGAGGAAATGGGGATAAGGCAACTACTGGGAACCTTCCGGTTAGCCTTAGAATGATAAAGGCAGAAATCACATTCCAAAACATGCAAGATTAAGTGGATAATGAAGTGAAGACGTTAATGTAGATTACTTTTACACATTTAAAAGTAAAAAAGAACTAGAAATAGGATTGGCAGCAGATTATAGGAAGTTAGCTGGTTATTATTACTGAAACTTACTTTAAAGGGGAAGAACTTTTAAGGATGCAGGCTATTTTTTTAAGCAAATTACTATACTTCATCAATAATAGAGAATGTTTCTCCTTTCTGAACCTCCCTCTTCCCTACTCCTCCCCAAAAAACACACATAGTACCCAGCACTGGACAAAATTCTACATCTGTAAGTGACTAAGGTAGAAAATATCAAGATATCTCCATGTCCTGGAAACTAGGTATCCTTTACACTAATCCATATTAAAAGATTTGTCTTCCTGAAGTTACTATAATTTATTGGGTGACTATGAGAATGGAACACACACTTAGGACCTATTTCACGATTTTCCACTTGGAATAAAATTTAACAGTATGGTGTAGGAAAAAAATTTAATTGTAAACCTTAATTAGTAAAAAGTATGAATAAACTAGAAGGTCAAACTAAATTAGCATAATCTAATCCAAAAAAGCAAATTAACGTAGGCAGTATCCACAACTTGGGAGATCCTTGCTGTACTCTACCTCAGGTTGATGCCATATTTCAGTAAGGATAATGGCAAAACTAGAACATCCAGAGGATGATCTGGATAGTGAGCAAACCACAGCTGTCACCTGCATGTGAGCACTGCCTGAAGGAACAGGGGACATTTACAACAGAAGACATTTATTAAGTCATAGAGAAGACAAGACCTGGGAATAAACATGACAACTGTCTTCAAATATCTGAAAGGTGTCAAGTAGAAGAATTAAACTCATCTTCTTAGCCTCAAATCACATTAGAATGCAGGAGTTGTGGTTACAAGTCACACACACACACACACAAAAAAAAAAAAAAAAAAAAAACACCAGCATTTTTAAAAAATAATTTTATTTTTATTCCAAATTCAACACAAGCATTTTCATATTCAAAGAACAAAAAAGGATTTTACATATATATAACACATATAGGTATATTTACATGAAACTATGATGTTTACAACTTGCTTTTTAAAAATATATTAATTTCAAAGCTATCTTTCTTGACCATCTCCATCTTGAGCTTCTTTTCTTTTCATTTTTAAAAAATGTTTTACTTACCCTCTTTTCTTTTGTCATTACTACTGCTAGACCTCTCTTCGAGAGTCCCTCTCCAATCCCCTGCAAAAATTTTTCTTCCACAATGCTGAGAAACAAAAGGTCTAACTTTTTTTTAATCGAAATATAAACAAATATTTCATATGTAGCATTCCGTGCCAATACATGAATGGTCTTCCATTTTAAAAAATAGATACTGATAACATTTTAGGTCCAAGAGTAAAATTCTGAGGAAAGATCCCCAAATTCCAGAATAGAGAGTGTTTTGATCAGAAATAAAAAAAAAAAAAAAAAAAAAAAAAATAACAATAAGCTTAATGTGATTGAAACACTAGTATCAAAGAAAATAAAACTAAGCTATTAAAAGTCTCAAACAGTGATAAAGACTTTTGACATAGTCTATATATTTCCATCCACTATGGAACAGGAAAAAAATGGTAGTAAGTGAATATAATGCCCTAAGAATTAACAAAGGAACATGAATTAATGTAATGAAATAAGCAGAATCAGGATGAAACACACAGTGACTATATTAACATGCAAAGAAAAAGAAACTAAATGCTATGAAGTAATTATGAGCACTACTAGCTCCAAAGAAGACGGGCAAGCAGATATCTTTTTCAGACATGAAAGAACTATGAGAATTGAATACTGTATGTGATATATTGGAGTTGGGGGGTGGATTAATATTCCCAAATTGTTTCCCTTTTTTTTATGTTCTATGTTGCCATGGGTGACTCTCAGGGAAAAGATGGGGGGAAGAGAGAAGAGACAAGGTATACAGAATAGGAAATACAAATAAAACAAAAGCTATCATAAAGAGACAATATTGGTGATGAAAATCCCATCAGAATCAGTTGATAATTTTGTTGAGTTTTGATGAACTGAAGCTCTGTCAATCCAATTTTTACATTTTATTTCTTTACTAAGAGGATGAGTTTGCAGCTTAAGGAGAGGAATATATACAGAAACAAAGGTGATGTAAAAATAACGGAGGGATAAAATATATGTTTAAAAGAAACATTTCAAAAACAGGCATTCTATAATATAGTATGCTCAAGTGGAATAAAATATCTTTTTGTATGATAAAAATCACATTGATATATTCCCTTCACAATGTAAAAATATGGGAAAAAAAACTTTATATTTCTTCCATATTATTTAGAAGAATATCATCTACATCAGAGTTATCTCATACACATGTGCCTTGCAAAACCTCAGGGTTACATTGGGAAATATTTAACAAGTAAAAAAAATACAAAAGAGCATACACACACACACACACACACACACACACACACACACGTGTCAAAAACATGCATCACTTGAGCAACTGCTATTAAAATTATTGTTTCATAGAAGATTCTTTGAAACTGAATTAGTATTCTCAGCTGACAAACAATCCAGTTGACATATTGACAAAATTACTCATAAATATGCTACCACACTAAACAAAGAAAAATCATTAATAATCAACTTGTCTCACCTGGAAAGAAAAAGTTCAAAAACATTGGCATTAACTCTCAGTATTTTTTTTTTAAAGCTGTAAAAAACTTTTCAATCTTTGAGATTAGAAGAGGCACTATTATCATATCCTATTTCATAAAAATTTGTAACTGCTTTACTATTTTCGTTCTTGTTAATAAAAGTTTTGGTTCAAACAATGTATATGTTATCATGAGGTAATAATCTAAAGAAACTCTGATTACATCTTCCTAATGTAATATACAAATACCATTCTATTTGTAAAAAGTTTCATTTTCAAAATGTGTTTTTGTTTGTTTTGTTTTTATGAAAATCATGTCTCCCTATCTTGCATTGGCTACTCCTAAGCCTGATCATAATGCTATTCAGCATTGAAACTTTTATATGAACTAATTCGCATCCGTTCCTCTTTAAGCAACCTGGTGGTTGTCCCCTATTCTTTAACCCCCAATTCCAGTCCTTCCACTCCCAATGATTCCACCATATTGGTGCTGGGTTGAGATGAAAATCATGTCTCTCTATCTTTCATTGGCCACTCATAAGCCTGATCCCAATGTTATCCAGTGTGGAAACTTTTATATGAACCAATTCACAGCCTAGTAGATGTCCCTTACCTCCTAACACACAATTCCAGTCCTCCCACTCCCAAAGACTCCACTATATTGGTGCTGGGCTGAATACAACCAATCAATTAACTACATTTCAGAACTGCCTTAGCTCCACCAAATTCCACTAGCATCAGCCTCCTAGTAGCTGGGATTATAGGAATGTTCTATTATATTTAGCTACTGAAATATACAATATGATTAATAAAGATAATAACATTTCACTGACTATAAAGTGATATCAGAATTCTTCCCATGGGCAATGTTCATAACTACCTTTGAACTGTGGTCTAGACCTTTGACTCAGTGTGAAAACTACATCCATCAGCAATTACTCTTGGATTATTCAGAATATTGTACATACCCTTTACCAGTGCATCAACATAGATAACTCAGTCTTAGAGGTACCTGAGGCACGACAAGATTAAGAGACTTGTTCAGTCACAGGGACATGTGTAGAAGTTAAATTCTTCTAGGACAGGAATTATTTTCTTTTTGCCTTGGCATCCCATTACCTATTACTGTGCTGATATGCAGAAAACATTTAGAAATGTTTAAACTGAATTAAATGTATGAGAGGCAGGACTTTCTTAGTTAGGTCTTCTCAACCCCAAGATTGGCTCTTCATCCACTTCACCATTTTGCCCTTCACTGCAGTCAATCTATTTTGCCTTGGAGCCATAATAACTAAGGCTTTTACATATTAATACTTGAAGTAATGTTCAGTTTTTATATCAGGAACAGTGGTAGCCAGTTGTTCCCACCACTTTGCCAAGAACACCACAAGCATTCAGACTACATATATATATAGCTATAAA
This sequence comes from Sminthopsis crassicaudata, assembly GCF_048593235.1. Lineage (NCBI taxonomy): Eukaryota > Metazoa > Chordata > Mammalia > Dasyuromorphia > Dasyuridae > Sminthopsis > Sminthopsis crassicaudata. Next base: position 131,744,971 of record NC_133620.1, read on the forward strand.
CACATATAAAACACCAGACAATTTGGCTAGATCTCTGAGGAGTCAAAGAGCTTTCTCAGTCTACAACTTAAAACAGAAAATATTTTACATCTTTTGACCTTAAGAATATTTCAATAAAAATTCAGCCTAAATTTAATCAGTTACTAATTTCTGAAGCACCAAAATTTGTAGGCTATTTGAAACTATGTCTATTCCAGACATGGCCATCTAAAGATTCTTCTGTTTTTTTCCTTAAACCACAACTTAACACCTGAGTAATTAACTGTAAAAATCCAGTTAATTTATAGAATTGTCAACAATACTGTCTTAAATCCACAAAATGTTCAAGACAGAGTGTTTTCTTAGTGGTTCTTTATGTTATCTACAACCAATCTTTATTTCTGATCCTAAACTGCAGGCTCCATCACAGAAACTCTCTCTGAGACTCAAAGTTCATTAAGCAACACAACTTTATAGCTCATGAATGAGATATTTGTCTCTGCATTTAAAGTGATCACGTTTTTTAAGCTCTAGAAGAAAACTAACTACAGTTTTATCTGCGTATTATACTTACCAACCAAACATATAGCTGCATCTTCTGGGCAGCCTTTAGCTTTTCCTTCCTGAAGTACTTTATGACAGATATTGATGAAAATGTGTTTCTTTCCTGATTCTATGTGGTTGCTGTCCACAACTTCCCAATTTTTTTCCAGTTCTAAAATAGAAAATTTTTTACATTCAGCCAAAACCAATAGTCTTACTAAGTCTAGTACCACCACAGACAATTAATCTAAACAAAACTAGAGTTAAATTTTGGTAACCTATAAAAGAAATTTAATCCAAATAAAAGAGATGAGATTTTTTTAGGAGTTTATTTTCATATAATTGAAATACATTATATCAGTGAAATAAAATTTTAAAGTCTCTTTATTTAGCACTTTTGAGGTTTAGAAAGTTCTTCACAACCCTGAGATCAATTATCATCCTCATTTTACAGATAAGGATAGTGAGACTCTGAGATTTTTAATGAACTACTACTAAAGATCATCTAGCTAATTAAATCATAAGAGGGAATTCAATTATTTCCACAGTGATCTGACAATTACATAGAAATAATCAATCAATAAGAGCAATAATCTTGAAATAAAAACATACACATTGGACATTCAACAGCATACACATACTGGACATATGGTGACAAAGGTTTCTGAAACAGAAAATTAAAGAAAAATTCGGAAGGAAGCACTTTAAGCGCAACAAATAAATAAAAATTTAAATACTTTATATGCACTTTTGAAAGTGTATTGCATTAGAAGAATATAAGATGATAAAGCCACCAGTAATACACCTCAATGGAGGTATAGGATAAGAAATAATGGAATGAATGCAATATCTTTTTCAAAAATCCTTCCAAAAAAAAATTTTTTTAAAAAAAAGAAACCTAGGATTCTGATGATAGGCTTGTGATGAGCTATGGCGTTTCTGTTTATTCATTTTTAAAATTGCAAATTATATCTACACTATTTTAAAGAGTTATGGAGATCAAATATTAAAAAATTAATTAAGAGTCAAAATCTGAGTAGTGATAAGATCTATACAAGCCTAAGAACCCAAGACAAGAACTTATGGAAGGTACTTTAAAGGTCAACTTCTTCTCAATTCAATATTATAAAGTATTGAATGACCCTGGGCAAGTAATTTGAATCCTCTGGACCTACTTCCTCCCTACAGTATGTACAACCTAAATTTTCTACTTTTTAAGAATGGAAAAGGATATTCCTAAAATTCAATATAATTCAATTATGGCTATTATGGGAAGAGAAATAAGAATCGGAAATAGCACCTACTTGAAAGAAGTAGGAGAAGGGGAAAGTAGGGAAAGAAGTGCAGAGTACAAATGCCCCGAAGAACTATACCTGAGTGACGAACCAATGCCGATAAATCATATCGTTTGTTCCCATCAGTAACTCTACAAAGAAGATTTTCTTTCTCTTTGACACAAGCATATTTTGTATCCCACGTGAAAAAGTAGGTGCAGTCAACCTCACCCGTGAATACGGGAGTTCCTTTTCCATCATTGCCTATGGAGAAACATGTATACCACACATATATATGTGCACACATGTACACACACAACATACACATACAATGTGATTATTACAATCAAAATCTTAGGATCTCAAATAGTTTTAAAAAAATTATTTCTTGCTCAGTATCAAATCTATATCTTGGTTATAATTCTACCAAATAACAAATAGCATAGATATGTATATGATATAAATATAGAAAAACACAAGTTATATATTTTTAGAAAAGGTTCAGTGATATCTAAAGTCTTATTATTCTAAAAGCATAATAAGCAGATATAAACTAAGGTCAACCCCACTGCAAATACTAACATTCTGAAGGTATAATTTCATCATACACTTTCCAAATCCCTTCATTGCCCAATGCAGTATTTAATGAACACTTCAAGACTACCCTAAACATATTATTCTTGATTTTAAAGACTTCCATTAGATCTGATTTCCCCAAAGTTTATTGTCATTATATTTCCTTCAACCCCTTTCATTATTTCAATTTGTTTAATAGCTTCATTTATTTTCCTTAGGCTCAAAGATTAGAATAATACATAGTATTCTAGGAATGACTACAGTACCGTTTTACCTGATACTTTCATTCAATCTCTCTCCTGATGATGCACAATATTTGGATTTGCAAGTTGTATGTTATGCCAATGTCTTCATTCAAAATAGTATGACTCTTACTTTAGTTTCTTGAAAGATTAATGGAAAATATAGAGCCTATCATCCTGAAGTTGGTCTAATTTACTTTTTCTAACCCAGCAACACTACTAATTAGATGTTTCCCAAAGTAATGGGAAGTAGGGGAGAAGGGGGCATGGTGCAGGGGGAGAAGAGAAGGTGGAGAGAAGAGAAAAGAATCTATACATTCTAAAGTATTTTTAGCAGCTTTTTGTGGAAGTGAATTTGAGAATATGTCCATCAATTAGGGAAAAGTTGTAGTATATTATACTATATATTTGTGAGGGAATACTACTGTGCCATAAGAAATGATGAGAGGGCAGTAGTTGGTGTAGTGGATAGAGCGCCACTCCTGAAGTCGGTAAGACCTGAGTTCAAATATGACCTCAGACACCTAACATTTCCTGGCTGTGTGATCCTGGGCAAGTCAAGTAGCCCCAAGTGCCTCAAAAAACCTGCATAGATATTTGCAAGTGCTTCTAATGACACACATGTTAGAATTGCATAAGTTCAGAAAAAAACACCTACAATCCATTGCAATTAAAGTTTCTTTAAAGTTAATGTTTGTCATAAGAGTGTTTTAGATATTTAATTCTACATCCGAGATCATGACAATGACAGAACAAATTTACACTGCATTCTAAAGACTGCAAATCTTTAAAAGCTTCTCATTTGTCTTCACAACCATTGCAGGAAGATGCTATTATCAGCCCCATTACAAATGAGGAAACCAAAGCAGAAAGAAGATTGCTTTATCCAGGACCACACAAATAATAAGTATCTAAGGCCAGATTTGAACTTGTATTTTTCTGACTCCAAGTCCAACGACCTAACCATTGTACAACCTAAGTACCTAAGTTAACCTATAAATGTAACTTGTAATTTTTTTTTTTTTTACTCCAACAGTGGAATTCAACATTATGTGTCAGTATTAAATGTCTTCCTCAGAAATTCTAGGCACTATTCTAAGTATTAAATGAAGGGGAGAAAATACAAACATAGATAAGATATAGTTAGTGCCTCATAAGATGGTTTACCATCAAGAAGGAGAAACAAGATAAAAATATAAACAAATAACAAAATTAAAACAAAGTAGACTAAAGTGTACTTTAAGTGGAAAGTGATGCTTTTGGTGAGGGAAAAAAAAAATCACTATTACCTGGTTAACATCAGAAGAGGCTTATAGAAAAAAATACTTGAAATGAACTTTGAATGAAAAAGACTTCAAGGAGATTCTACTACACTACATCAGTACAGATGAAGTGAAACAAGTGAAATAGCCATTTCTAGTAAGCTGTAGGGCCACAGAACGGAATGCCTAGAGATACCACTCTTAAAGTTTAAATAGAGAAAAAGGTTTGCATTAGTGATTAAGGGGCTGCCTATGCCTAGTTCCCAAGGATACCACTCTAATAAGCTCTCTCTTTTGAGCACAAGATCATGAATGCAGCAATTATATCAAATAGAACCTCACCTGCTGTTTTGTTGCATTCAAAGTTGATGACAGTCATTCGCTGAAAGCCTGAACTGCACTGATCTCCACCAGAATAGATTAAGGTGAGGTCTCCATCCGAGTATCTAGAATTCATTAACAAATTCATTTTACTGTCAAAATTCTCTCTTTTTGTCTACTTTCCCTCCCTTAATTAAGACTTTCACACACAAAGAACCAATCAGTTTTCCAATAAACAGCAAGCTATTCAATTACTGAAATTTTTAAACAGGTATCAACTCTTTCAATCATTTTGGCCTTGGTTAAGAAGTTTATTTAATCAAAAAAAAAAAAAAATTAAAGAAATTTTGCTGTAAGTGGCAGAACATTTTTCCTCTTTTTAAATTAAAAACTTCTGGGTTTCATATGTAAGAAAATGCCCATGATAAAAATACAACAGATGTAAAATTAAATCAAACTACATCAGTTTCTCAAATAATGTTTTACAAAACACTAATATTCTAAAGAATTATGATGTCACTGATTGTAAATGTAGCCATTTCTATGGGACAAGAAAAGAAAGAAAACACAGATCTCCAATATTGGGAAAGACCTCAAAAGATATCTCCTAAAACTAGTAACTCAAGGATCCACTCCAAAACACGTTCTATAACCAGCCTTTGCTTGAAGCCCTCTAAGTAACAATCAACTAACTTCCAAGACAAGCCATTTCATTTTGAGCTCTCTCATATTAAGAAATTGTTCTCTTATTACATCAAGACTAAATTTGCCTTTCTCAAACTCTCAACTATAATTTTAGTTCCTCCCTCTCTAAGGCCAAAAGAACTCTCGTAATAGCATTTCTTTTCCTTAACAACCCTCCAAATACTGCAAGATACCTATCATATCCTTCCCAACCTCCCTCTCACAATGAGTCTTCTCCCCTTTCAATTAAATACAGCCTGTTCCTCCAACTAATCCTTCTACATCATGATCAAGCAGGACTTCAGTAGATTGGCTGCCCTCCTTTGGATACTCTCCAGATTATCAATGTGCATCCTTTAAAATGTGCTGTCTACAACCCTACAGATCAAATATAGTCTCTCTAAGACGCACTACAATGAGAGCATCACCTCCTTAAACCTGGACACTATGCTTTTAATGTTGCAATGACAACATTTGTTTTATTGGCTGCCCTATCAAGTAGATGACATACTATTGAGTCCACTAAGACATCCATACCTTTTTCTGAGGAAGTGATATCTAACAATGTCTCTTCCAACTTATATTTACAACATCTTTTATTTTAACTTAATTATGAGACTTTACAATATTTATTCCTGGTCAACTTCACCTGAATTGCTCTAGATCAATATTCTCTATTCTGTTGAGATTTTTGTCTTTCTTGAAATGCTAATAAACACAGTGTCTGGCAAGTATAAGTGCTTAAAAAATGCTTGTAGACTTGATTATCTTGTTTTCCAAGAGATAAGCAAGGGAGTCTCAACACTTCAAGAAGTAGAGTAGTAAATAAGACTGGAGCATAAGAGTTATGGGTTGGAGTGGCTTTAACCATCAGGTATGGAATGTGAGTTGCTCAGATTACAGCACAGTTAGAGTTCTGCTAAAAGGCCAATATAGGAAAGTGCAGTACTGACCTCAGACAAGTTAAAAGTCTTAGCATAAGTCAAAAGATATAGCTGTAAACCAAATTTAAGCAAAGAATCTCACAAACAATCGGACCACTTTCAGACAATACATCATGAGAAGAAAACATGGACATGTCAGTCTCAATTGAGAAGCAAGTGAAGCATCCAAGTCTTTGCTTAGCTCAATGTTAGGTAACATTACTACTTCTAAAATCTGAAATAATTTCACTAAGTCACTAAGGCTAGACTTCCCCCTAAATCATAGCAGCTGAATGGCAGCAACTGACATTAGGAAAAATATATGTGGCAATTATGAAAATTGGCTTGATATTCTTTATTTTGCTTAATGTTTCCCTAATATGCTTTAGTAATGATATCTCATACCCCCAAATCTTTTAATCACTGGGCTGACATTTATAAACTCTATAAACAAAGGCCTATAGACATTTATGAACTCTATAGACAATATTATGTGGCTAAATTAATGTTGGAAATTTAGCTAGAGTGATAAAAGTCAACATATAATCTCACAAAATTATACAGACCCACAATATTTTTAAAAGTTAAAAAGTGCTCATTTAAATTCAAAAATTGCAGTGAAGCTACCTTTTGGAAGTCATCCTTTACCTGTAGTTATTGCAAGCTTCCTTGATACTTTTTGAATTCAGTGTCATCAAACATTAAAGTTGTTATAGAAAAACTAATCTCAAAAAGAAAACCCACAGATTTGAATTTATGGACATAATTTCACATTAATTTAATTATATTACTAACTAACAATGTAAATTATACTTAATCTAATTAATATTTCTGTTCCTTCTATTGAAATGATAACCTTTTAAAAAATACCAATTTTAACACAGTATCATTCATCCATACTACACAAATAGATTTCCAACTTAATAGTAGTTAAAGGAGTGGCTTAGAAGGCATAGTTGAGACAGGACTGGTGGATCGAGTTCACATCTTGCCTCAGACATTTAACACTTCTTAGCTGGGTGACCCTGGGCAAGTCACTTAAAACCAAATGCCTTGTCAAAAAACAAAAACAAAACTCAGTGTTTAGTCAGCTCTACAAAAACTTCAAGCCTAGTTGTAGCAATAAATGCTGGTATAGATCAGTTTTCTGTCTACTTTATTGGACTGGGGAGGAGGGACATCAGGACATAATAAGGTTCTCAAAAGTATTATTATTTTTTTTAAAAGAAAATAAACAGAGGTATATGTCATCATCACACAGAAGCCATGATAACACACCGGAGGGTCTGGTTCTGGTATTTTCCAGCCACTTTGACTTGTGTTGACTCATCCTTCTTCACTTGGCAAACAGCAGCTCCTTTTTTACTACTGCAAACTTGAGCATCAGTTTCTCCACATACATTCATATAATAAAAATATTCTTTTCCATCTGCAGCAAAGTATGGTGATTCAATACCTAAAAATAAAAAAAATAAATCAAAATAAAATAAATTACTTACAAATAAAAGTCCCCCTACATTTTCAGGAATCAGAAAGAACATTTTCCTTCATTTCATGTCATTCAAAATTTCTCATTTAGGTCCCAAACTAAGTTTGACATGATATGCCTAATGATTATACAACTTTACTAATTAATAAATAGGAGGGCATTAGGAGAAAATAGTATACATACCTTTCTTCTTGGTGAGAGGGTTAAGGTCAATAGAGATATCATGCTGCTCACTATTCAGAATACAAGTTTTACTTTCCAAATAATCTCTGTGGCAAGCATACTCTGTTACCCATTCAATTTCATATCGACAATTGGATTTAGCAGTAAGCTTAGGAACTGTGCCCTAATAAAACCCAACAGAAAAAAAGTTATTTAAAAACACAAAGCTCCATCCATGTTTGATGATCACACCACAAGCCAAATGAGAGGTTTGCTTTGTTCTCAGTTCAACAAACAAAAGACCAAACATATAAGGAGATTAATTTAGATATTTTAGCTCACTTTAAAGGACTCCCCAAATATTTATTTCCCTGACTGGAATTTAAAATGTAACACTTCAATTTAGACACAACATTCCAAGAAATGAGTAAATTTGAAGTATCTTGCACTGCATAAATATTCTTTGAATTAGAGAAGGCATATTAAATATTTACTATGGAGAAAAGAAATTAAACTAGAGACAAAGGTCGCATACACATGCAAATATGCATGCACCTCATAACATTAACTAGTATTAGAAAATTAATCACACAAAAATAGAAACACACAATTACTAGACAAATGTGAATTCTAAGAAATGGAGAACAAACATTTTTGGTGATCAAAATTTTATTAATAAGTTTTTTTTTAAAAAGGCATTATTCAAAAAGTAGCTAAGTAAAACTGCATAAAGATATACTAAAGAGACTTTCATGGCTCCTCATATTTGTGAAACCCAGAAAGCTACAGTAATGTGCCATAAGAAATTAGCTGTGTCCCTTGTCCCAGATGTGAAATATCCTCTCTAAGCCTCTTCTCATCTGTAAAATGAAGGGCTACATAACATCAAAGGGACCTTCCAGCTCATTAAGTCTACAAATCCATTATCCACAATCTAAAGACTAAAGAGGATTACCTAACTCTAAAAACAAATGGCTGTAGTTCCATGTGCCCATCACAGGCTTCTCATATGGTCTTTCAGAGGAAATTTATACCTCCAGAAATATTCAAATATAGTCAGTCAATCAACTCACAACCTACAGAAGCCCTTAAAATTATTAAAAGCTTTGATAAACATTTGTCAAGCACCTAAAGTATCACTGAACTAGACTCAAAATAAAGATTCAACCTGAATCCTGGCCTGTGAAATTTATTTACTTATTTATCTATTTGTGTCATACTATGTCAATTATAATTTGAAAATTAAACCTCTCCACTAATATGGAATTGACTGATGCCTCAAAATATGTTCAAAGTTTCAATAATCACACTAAAAAGTCCAAGAATAACAAAAGAAATTAAAATTAAATAACCCCTATATTTTATCTGAACCCTACAAAACTGGCAAAGATTATGAATTGGCAAAATCAATACAGGTTCAACAGACATAAAAACAAATTAGAAACAAACTAGGTGTCATGTAATGGCTGAGTAAACAGCAAACACCTATAGTGCACTGTATATTTCACCAGAAATAACAATGAATATTAAGAATTCAAAGAAATATGGAAAGATTTCTATGAGGAGATGTCTAAAAAGTGAAAGCTAAATCAAAATAACAATAAACATGCTGATTAGAATGATGTTGTCAAAGATAACAATAACCACTAAAATCCTTGATATACATGGTAAAGGAGAGCAGGACAATAAGGATAATGCAGGTATTACTAAATTAAAATCAATATACACATTGATTCCCCTCCTCCCCAGGGCAATTGGGGGGGTCCTCCAGACTTCAGGGTTGGTGCTCTAGCTACTAAACCACCTAGGTGTCCCTATATACATTGATTCTGAAAAGAAGTTAACAATTAGAAAGTAAATCTTGGACATGCACCATCTTCAGAGATTTCAACTTACATACCTGTTTTTGTTACAAGTTTTTGGCCAATAGAAGCCAAAATAAAAATTCACAAATCTATATGTTAAATGTCTCTACCCAATAAATGGTGAGGCCTTCCTGGTTTTCCTTAGTTATACAAAGAACCAATTTGCACACAGTAGATGCATAGTAAATGCTTGCAGAATTGAACAAACATAAAAGATAAATGCTTTTTGCTAAACACTTACTTACAAAGATAATGTAGTAATATTGTAAAGATTGCTAATTGCATGAATGTGGGTTCTCAGACAAATCATTCTTTATTATATTCGTCTTGATAAGTTCTTATGGTAAACAACAACCACTACCATCAACAAAAACATATCTGATGGCCAACTTTCTGGAGAAGCTCTCCTTTCCAACTAACCTAAACTACTCCTCAGACACAGCAGCACAATGCTATAGCTCATGCCATATTACAATTCAGCTTTAAAAAAAAAAAAAAAAAAAAATTAACCCCTTCCCCTCCTCCCAAATCAGTTAAGGTTCCTTGATTAGGGACCCAGCCCAGTGTTATGTCTTTACCAAAAAAAAATTAAAATAAGGATATGAAGTTCTTAGGATAAAAGGTTACCTTTGATGATAAGGAATGTATCCACTGTTCTCATAAAAAGCAAAGAATAAGTAAATCTGGCTGTGTTAACAGCAAACAAATTTTGATTAAACTGCATTCTTGTTATAGAATATTATTGTTCTTTAAGAAACATTTACCAGGATAATTTCAGAGAAGCTGGAGAGACTTACAGGAACTGATAAATGAATTAAGCAGAACCGGATCTTTGCACACAGCAACAAGAAGATTATACTATGATCAATTCTGATGGACGTGGCTCTCTTCAACAATGAGATGACTCAGATCAGTTCCAATGATCTTGTGATGATGAGAGCCATCTACACCCAGATAGAGGACTATGGGAACTGAGTGTAGATTACAACATAGCATTTTCACACTTTTTGTTGTTTGCTTGCATTTTATTTATTTTTTTTCCTTTTTGATTTGATTTTTCTTGTGTAACAAGATAAATGTATAAATATGTATGCCTATATTGGATTTAACATATTTTTATCATGTTTAATATATATTGGATTACTTGCCATTTGGGAGAGGTAATGGGGCTGAGGAGTAATTGGAAACAAGGTTTTCCAAGGGCTAATGTTGAAAAAGTATCCATGTATATATTTTGAATATAAAAAGCTTTAATAAAAAAATTAAAATACATATATAATATAAAAAATAAAAATAAGCTGTATCTTGTTATCGAAAACAGCATCTTGCTGAAGAGCTTATTAAATTCAGTACGAATCAGAACTTAGCAAATACAATTCCCTAATTCATAACAAAATTCCCTACATTGAAGTCTCTCAGGTTAATAAAAACAAAAATCAATCAGTAAACTATGTGTACTTTTGCAGTGGCTTCCTGTTTAGCCAAATTTAACTCTACAGGTCTCATTTCAATTTATATGTTTACTTATGTAGAAATTTAATCCTTCATTGCTCTTCCCTTTACATCCAATAATGCAAAAACATCACTAGTCCCAGAATATCTAAGCTGCATGATAATTCAGCAGCAGTTCTAAAGAACTTTAAAGAAACTATGTAATAAAATAACTTACTTCTCTTCTCTCCGATGGACATATAAATGTAATAGTCACTGCTGGAATATGACCATCACAGAAACTGGGCTGATCTTCCCCTTCTTTCACATAACTAAGGACAAGCCTAAGACACAAATTAAACAGAAGATAACAGATTAAAAGTCAAATTTACATTTCAAAAAGAACTATTTGTCTCCAGGGCTTAGAACATTTACTCACATTTACCACTATTAGGGCTTAATTTTAAAATTATGAATAACTTTCACTTAAAAATTATTTATTTTCTTTATTTCCAAAAACTAAAATTCATGGAGACTTTGAATGAGTACTGTGTGGCTAAAGCATTTACCTGTCTCTTTAAAAAATAAAAATAAAAAGTAACTCTCCTTTCACAGACATAATATAATCTTCAAAATATTCAACTTTAAATCTTAATAGTACATAAATTCTTATCCCATAATCAAGCAAAAAACCCAAAGAGAAACCCTAGCAAACTACCTGCTTCCCCCCCCCCCAAATAAAAGGCAATGAATATCACTGACTTAATAAATCACTGATTTAAAAGCTCCAAGTCCTTCAGTGGAATTTTTCAAGTAAGGAAGCCACAAAATTTCACACAAAATCATTAAATGGCCAGATTTATATATAATCCAAATTAAAGGTCTTACCTTGAAATCTGGAAAAATATTCTGAGGGCCCCTTCTACTGAAGATGTGAATACAGTTTACTAACAAACAACTGAAAAGGCAGAAGCCCATCTTGTTTTATAATGTGCTCCCCAGTTTTTTATCTTTCTATTTCAAATGTTTTATTCAATACTAATGAAATCCTTTCAGTTACAATCTGAGAAACAGATGGCAGTAAATAATGTTATAATTTTTTTTTTTAATATATACCACCAATCCCAGATTACTGAAAATTCCTGAAAGTCTACTACTTGTAGTAACACTGGATGCTATTTGCCATTCCTTCTCTGACATTATTCTCAATCAACTCCAATGACTCCTCTCTTGAGTCTGGGATAAACAATCTTAAAGGTAGCACAGGAGATTTGTACAACCAAAGCAGCCACTGATAAGCATAAAAGGAAAGGCAGTTTTTGGTGCTGAAACCTAAGCACCAGATTAACAAAATGTCAATAATTCTCAGTTCCAAACAGAGGCAGAATTTTTAGATTGCCCTCAAGTAATAACACAAAGGAGAATACTACTACTACAGACTAACCTGTCTTTGCCTACTAATTTCAGACCTTCTTTTGGTCTTCCAACATCATAAGCTTGATTCTCTTTCACCAAGCATGCCGCACTACCTGAGGGACAAAATCGTGTCTCTTGATTTGAGCTACCTAATTTAAAAGAAGAAAAAAAAAATCAATAGTAACAGATTACAGAGTAGGTCAATGAACAAGGATAAGTTTGGGAATCAAGATTTTTTTCATGCATGTTGTATTTGTTATCTCCAAACTTCCCATTCTTCCCATAATTCATACTATACTCATTCTATAACTACCCTATGTAGACTACTTTGCCCATTTCAAGAAATTCAAGAACTTGAGACTTTGATGTGAGAATTCTCTCCCTGATAAAGACTGTAATTCAGTCATAATACAGCAATGGGCATCAAACTCCAATAGAAAGTTTTAGTTTTTTCATTTTAGTATATTTAGGGCCACACTCTCCAGTCCTCAGGACTGTTTAACACCTCTGATTTAGTCTTAATATCAGAGAACTCAGCTGGCTTTTCCATGGTTACTTGGGAAATAAATATCAGAGGCAAATTTTGGACTAGATTTTCCTGACAATAGGAACTCCATACACAATAAAACACAAGATACTGGCTAATCATGAAGGAATTTTAGTTTTCAATGCATCTGAGAAAAAAAATCCATTCTATAAAGAACTGTTTTTTCTCCAAAGGTATGCATTTGAACAGAATGCCATCGGGAGCAAGAAAAATCTCTTAACATAAATTAATACAAAAAAATAAATAAATAAATAAAATTATCTTGGATTAGTTTAGATAAAGTATTACTCCATAACACTGGAAAAGTTTATCTTTCTTAGGTCCAAAATGGGAAATTAGGGGTGGAATTATCAATTTTTTTTAAAAATCGTTTTTCAGTTTATAAATTAATAAAAAATACAACTTAAAGAACACAACACAAAAGTACTCGGCTAATTCAAAAGAGGGTCTTCTTCTAGATTACCAGAATTAGAGAAGGAAGTTGGCTCTTGGTTCTCAATATTTTTCCACAGAAAGCTATGGCTTGAAGAACTGGCCATCTTGCCCTTGATAGAAGAGCATAACACTTTATCATCAATTAAAACAGAGCCAAGTACAAGACTGTACTAGGGACTTAGGCCTTTTAAAAGCTAGTGAACTGGCTCAAAACTTATGGCAACTATTTTTGGCAAAAATCCTAGGCCTCCTGTCAACAGATTCTAAGATGTCTTGGGACACAGTCAACAATTAGAAAATGAAGCACTATATGAGTCAGCAGATACAAAACTTCCCTACCAGGATTCTTCCCTAAAATACAAGGGAGTCACAGTTGTGCCTACTCATCTTCTCTCTTTAGGGCACAGGGCACATCTAAGAGATCTAACTTAATCCTTTTGTGGATCACTTATTCAAAAGATTACCAGAAAATAGGGCAAAGTCACTATACCTTATTCCAACTTCCCTCTTGCCCAATATTCAGTAACACACTACAATACTAGTCTTGGGATTAAGATCTACCTATGGGAGTACTGTTGTACAAAAAGCTAACAGCACAAGAGCTCCAGCTTGATCAATCTGATCACTGACTGAAATGAAAACCAGAAAATCCTTAGATTATGAGTAAAAGGGGGGATGAGGAGGGCAGAATAAAATAACCATTTTACAATAGACAACTGCTACAGTGTTAAGACTTAATTATAATTGTCAATTTCAAACCAGAAAAGAAAGTAGCTTCAGAAACCAAGATTTGAGTCTTGAGAAAATCCCAAACAATATTACTTCCCCACACACAAACACAGATACAGACCTATGTCTCTACAGATGTTGATAAACAAGGAAGTATCGTGATCAGAATCATCCACCAAATAGTTCCCAGAGGTATTGATCAATGGATTCAAATCATGCTTTCTTAACTCTTTATCAAATACATAGCAAGGCACCTAGAAAAAAGAAAAAAGGTCAATAAATAATTTATAGTGTATTTACCAAGTATATTTCATTTATTAAACTGGCATTAAGAATTTTACACCTCATAACATTCAGGTTCCTTTGATTTGATCATTTATCAGCATAAATATTACTTTACTTTGTCATTATGAAAGCTATGTACATATATTAAAGCAAATCTGAAACAATTTATATTAATAGCTCTAAGGAAAAAGTACACACAAACTTATGAATTTTGGGGCATCAGCAATAATACAGGAAAAATAAATGTGTATGCGTGTGTATATACACACAAAACACATAGTCCCATATCTTAATGCAGTAAGCAGTGCACATGAGCATGTTTATGATTTAGCTAGTAAAGGGAATTCAGGAAGAAAAAACATACAAAGCAAATTAGCATGTGCTTAGCATCTTACCGACTTAAAGAGAGTTGCCTAGAAGCACTGAAAAAATAAGTGACTTGCTCAGGGTCCCTAAAGAGGCCTCATCAGAGGCAAGCCCTGAACAAATGCATTTCTGACTTGAAGGCCAGCACTTTTATCCACTGTGCCAGGCAGCCTCTCCTTATGACATCCTATTATACAGTTTATTGAAAAATCATTTGTTAACTTTATACAGAGAAAAAAGAAAGGATAGTAATGTTTTTTACATGTGTTTTGCTTGATGTAGGTGAATAATTACTGTTGTTTTTTATGTAAGGCCACTCTCCTCTTTATGCATTCTACCTATGACATTTAAAAGCTTTTTCCCAGATTATGAAGACTTTATATTAACATGAAAAGGTTTTTTTTTTCATTCATACATATTTAATTTTTCTTAGGAACAAGTTATTATCCTAATCACAATTTTCTCAGTAGATAAAGTTTGATAAAAATGTCACTAAACTCAATGCAACTATTCCAAAATCCAGGGGAGGCTTGTTTATTTCTAAAAGTCTTTGGATCATCTAAATACAATCATCCATCCATAATTACACCTTTGTTTGAAACCAAATTTTAAACCAGGATATCATTATACACAGCAACAACAAAAGTATATGATGATCAATTCTGATGGGCGTGACTCTCTTCAACAATGAGATGATTCAAATCAGTTCCAGTTGTTCAGTAGTGAAGAGTCAGCTACACCCAGAGAGAGAGCCATGGGAAATGAATATGGACCACAACATAGCATTCCTACTTTTTCTGTTATTGTTTGCTTGCATTTTTGTTTTCCTTCTCAGGTTTTTTTCTTTCTTTCTAGATCCGATTTTTCTTGTGCAGCAAGATAACTGTATAAATAGGTATACAGATATTGGATTTAACATAAACTTTAACATATTTAACATGTATTGGACTATCTGCCATCTGGGGGAGGGAGGAGGAAGAAGGAGGGGAAAATTTGGAATAGAAGGTTCTGCAAGGGTCAGTGTTGAAAAATTACCCATGCATATGTTTTGTAAATCAAAAGCTATAATAATAACTTTAAAAAAAGAAACCAAATTTAAGTTTTCTTTTGTTAACAATGTATTTTTGAAATACATTAGCATCCTTTTTAATCCAACCCTTCCAAGGAATATATATTAGGTCCATATTTTCGAACACGTCATGCCAATTCTGATGACAGTAAAATACTGCCAGTTCATCAATCTGATCACTTTCAACTCATTGTGATCATAATGTCCAATCTCCCTTCCTTGTTGTAGTTTACTTTTCAATTATGTCCAGTCTTGACTCCCTTTGGGGTTTTCTTGCAAACTAAAGTGGTTTGCCATTTCCTTCTCCAGTTCATTTTACAGATGGAAAAAACTAAGGTAAATTGGATTAAGTGTCTTGCCCAAAGTCATATAGCTATGGTCTGAAGCCAGTTTTGAACTCAATAAGATGTCTTCCTAATTCCAGGTTTGGAACTCCATCCATTGTGCCATCTGGTACCCTAAATCTCCCACTTAATTTTTTTTCTGTTCTTTTCAACCAAAGTAAAGTTGAGAGGCAGGTCTATTTTTAAAATCCAGTTACTTAATCTTATACTTGACTTTCATAACTTAAGGCTTGGTGGGAAATTTCTAACCCATTAACCTTTTCATCTACTTCTGTTCTTTTAGAGATTTCATTTAGATTCACCATAGATAGGGTCATACAACTTCGTAGAACTGTACTTCTCATAAGGTCAAATAGTATATGGAATGATTTCAATAATACTGTTAAAGCAAACACCTCACAAATTTGCCTTTCACTTTGCCAACTATCTAAATGCACATGTGTGCACATGTATGTGGAGAGATCAGGGTCCCACTAATGAACTTGGACCCATTAGTGCTTTAGATTTATAATCATATATGATACATATGCTAAAACCTATCATGTTAAAACCCTTAAGCCTGAGAGATAAAGGAAGTGTTTGTCATGCCAGTCAGTGATTCATTGAAGAGAATAAATCTCTCAGAGTAAAAAGGGGCATAAGGTCAGTGAGGAAATAAATGAATTTAAGTTGCATCTTTTTACTGATATTAATTTGTAATATTCTCTTCTCTTCAAAATTTTCACTTCTTAGTTCAGCTAACATAGAAAAACTGTTTCTAACAGCTAGCTAAGAATGGGATTACATTGCAAGCCCTCAAAAACCTAGCCTGGGCTTGTTTATTCATATATGAATCATGAGCTAATCACCTCGTAAAAATAAATAAATGAAAAATTAAAGGTCACTGTGCCCATAATATGGACAAATTAAGGTAAATTATCTGTTTCACATACTAAGTTATTGTGACTATTAATTCAGAAAATAACATAAAAGTTGGATTATCTGAGATGGAAATTGAAAAAAAAAAAGAAGTAATCATGAAAGATAAAATAAATCCACTTAAATAAAATTAAGCAGCTTTTTGCAAAATACAAAACTGCTTCAGTCAGAATGATGGCAAGAAAAACTATAGTTAGGAAAATAGCTTTTCATCAAATACCTTATATGTAGAAATTTGACATCAATTAGTAAGATCAAGAACTATCCCTCATCGTAAGTGGTCAAAAGAAAAGCTTTCAAAAGATGAATTACAAACTATCATCGATCATATAAAGATGTTGCCAATTACTAATAAGAGACACACATATGAAAACTCTTGAGAGGTTTTACTTCACACTAAGGTGGCAACTGTGATAAAAGTAAAAAATTCAATACTGGACAGACTGAAGAAAAAAAACTTAAACAGAGTTGACAGAGCTATGAATTTCAACTAAAATGGAAAACAACCTGGCTGGAATTATACAAAAAACACCCTTTAGCTGTTCAATCTTAGCCCCCAGAGAATCCACAGCAAGGGTTCTTAAATGTTCTTTTTGTCACAATCTCCTTTTGCAGTCTGGTAAAGACTAGAGACTCCTCAAAATAAGGTTTTTGGGGAAAATGTTAAAAATGAAAGATATACTATGTATAAGCTACATGTTGATGAAAAGAAAGATGTAGGGTTTTTTTTCCTCTCAAAGTTCTCAGACCCCCTGAAAGTTAGAGTACAAGAAACATAAATTAAGAACCCTTATTCTAAAGAACAAATATCCCAAAGAGGCCAAAAATAGAAAGAAAAGCTTGTTGTACATTGAAATATTTAAAGAAATATTTTCTAAAGAAGCAAAAAATTGAAAAGAAAGTATACAGAGATCAAATGGAAAATAACTGAACAAATTATGGTATGGTACCACAACTCAGGCATTCCCATTATAATGAATATCTTTGTTTTAAGTTATTTGATACTGCAAGAAGTGCTGCTAGAAATATTCCAATGTATTTGTGGTCTTTTTTTTTTATCCTTTCTTTTTATTTGTTGATTGATTCAGCTCAGTCAACCAAAATTCCTAAAATTTTTTCAAAGTTGCTCTCACCATGCATACTTGTGAATTTGATTTTTTTTTTTAGTCCTAGTGACTTATATTTGTGTGTGTATATGTATAGGTGTGTGTATGTATGTATGTATCCATGAACTGTTTTCCTATTAAATGTGGCTCACCATTTAGGCTACCAAAATATTTTTGGACACTAATTTTTGGATCCACTATATTAGCTAGCCATACCAGCTTTGTGACAGTTGTCATCTATACCTCAAAGAAGTCATTCGTAAGAAAATTCAACAATATAGGACCAATGACTGATCAATGAGACTTTTCATTAGAGATCTTCTCTAAGCTGACATCACACATCATTAAAGACACTTCTTTAATTTACACGATCAATTCTCAATCCATCTAACTTTTAATATTTAATACATATATCCCTATCTTGTCCATAAGGATAGCACAAGACTCTGCTAAATGTTTTGCTAAATCCAGATAAATTATATCTATAGCATCATTTTGATCTGGCATAATCTGGCATGACCTGCTTGATGAAGCCAAGATGGCTCTGAGTGACCATCTTCTAAAGGTTCACAAAAATCTCTTCTCAACTTTACCAGAAATTGACTCAAAGTACATTTGGTTCAAATTTTCTGATCCCCTTTTTCCCTTCTCCCTTTTGTTCAGCAGGCTTCTGTCTTTCTCCTACACCTCCTATATACTTTCTTTTTCTTTTGTACAAGATTTTTTAAAGCTTACTGACTATAGATCAGCAGTTTCAGTACATAGGGACTTATTCAATATTAGTGTACTAACAGATTAATATTTTAAAGTCAATTTCAAAACTGAGAGGAGATGACTTAATACTATAATGAAACTGTTCTTTCTAAAAAGAAATTGAGATTTCTATCTGGGAGAAATAAAATCAAAAAGGACATTATCTAGAAAAACAGAGAAAGAAAATGAGTGCTTAGCAGTATCTTTGAAAAAACTTTATTTCCTTAGCAGAAGGAAGCCATACAATGGTCATGAAATAGTGAAGAAAGATAAGAGGGATATTTAGATAATAAAAACCTGTGGCAATTATCAAGGTAAATTGAGAAAATAAAACCAAAAAGAAGGACTATGGGAACAAAAGGAGATCAGAAGAAGAAAATTAAAAACCATGTGACTAGCTAGCTAAAGGATGTATCTATGACTATTTCTAAAGCAACTTCAAGAATATCTCAATTAGGGGCAGCTAGGTGGCACAGTGGATAGAGCACCAGCCTTGAATTCAGGAGGACCCCAGTTCAAATATGGTCTTAGACACTTAACACTTCCTAGTTGTGTGAACCTGGGCAAGTCACTTAACCCAGCCTCAGAAAAAAAAAAAAAAAAAAAAAAAAAAAAAAAAAAAAAGAATATCTCAATTAGTTGCTTTAAAAGGAAATTATTTCCCCTTAAAATATTTGAGCTCCTAATATGGTGGAAAGGAGACTGGGCTGGGAATATAGAGATTTCATTTGCAGTGCCAGATCTTTTTAAACTTCTGTGACTTCTTAAACTAATCATCAAGTCTCTCAAACTTCTCTTTTCTAAATCAAATAGGTTAGATGCTTTCTAAGGACCCATCCAGTTTTAAGATTCTTTACTCAAGTACTCATTTCTTATTAAATTAAAAATAAGAATGGGTATGACATACAAATTTGGTTGAAATAAGGGATATCACTTCTGTATTCCCTTCAAATAAAGTAGGGAAACTTGAGAATTAACATTGATTTCCATCTCAAAATATTGTCTGCCCCAAAATTCACAGGCTTCGTCATTCTCGAACATTCTCGTCTGTTCTACTTCATTCAAGAATGATGTCTCTCTGCTTCTCTATTGTCATATCTTTTTGCCTCTTTTTTTTTTTTACTGCTTCATAAGTCTGAAATATGTAACATTAAATTTCTTTACAGTACTTATAGCTTTCTTTACTACCTGTGGCAGTCCTTCAACATATGGTTTCAAAAGAAACAGAATCTCTTAAAAATAAATAAATAAGGCAAATGTATTTTTTCATAGTATAAAACAAAGCAGAATTAAGGGAATTAGAAATAAGGGATTAATAATAGCTCACATTTTTCTGGTCCTTTAAAGGTATGCAAAGTATATGTCTCTATAAGCTTATGATAGACAAAATAAGTTTTTTTTTTCCTCTCTCTCTTTCTTTCTCTTGCTCTAGAACTACATAGGTAAATCCCTGGTGGAGAAAATCAACAATTTTTAGTTTTGGACAGTCATATAGGTCAATAAGAGGTTGAATGACTTGCTCTACAGGTATGTTTCCAAAGTGAGTCTTAAAGCTTGGTCTTCCAAGGCTCGCTTTCTATCCACTGATCCATTCTAACAAAACTGAAAGTGAGACAAGTGCCTAAACCAAAGTCACCCAGCCAGTAAGTGTCAAAAACAGGATATCAGTCATCACTTCTCTTTCATTTTCATAGAAGGTAGATTTCAGAGATGATTAGATAATTAAAAAGAAAATTCGTGCTGTTGTGTTATTTAAAAAAAAAAAAAAAATGAAGTAGTGAAGACAGGTAAAGAAGGCATCCATGATGAGGAAATATATAGAGATTACAAGTTCATACAGAGACATATTTAATAATCCAGGATCTTTATCCTGATGACTCATTTATTTAAAATGAATAATCTAGTCATAATTAGTATAACATTTAACCCACAGAGCTTGAGAAGGCAACTTTTAAATAATGCCCAGGATGTTATACTCTGTGTCATATATGTAAAAAGGCCTAAAACTAAAACTACCAATCTAAGTATTATGCCCTTTAAAATTAGGTTATTTCATTCTAAACTTAGATACCGTTCAAAACTATTTTAAATAGGCAACTAAGATATACTAGCTTTGTTAAATTGGGGTGTGATAATTAAAATGATATTTGTCTCTCAAAATAAGCATTTCCTCCCTTGCATATCACTAAAATTTATCTAGTAAACATGCAAAATTTTACTTGTTACCTCTTTATTAGCTTTAAATGTATCTTTCTTGCAGGCCACAGTAGTCCTCCATTCAAAATAATGCACACATTCTGTTGACGTTACAAATTCAGGCGATCCCTTTTTTAAAAAATTATAAAAATCAAAACCACAATTATAAAATGTTTTTAGAGATTCTTTAAAGTTTCTTCAAAATAAAATCAAGATAATTTAAAGGTTTTAGTCCATTTCTATATCAAAGGATCATTGGCATTGTCTTAAGTCACTTTCAGTCACAACTTTCATGCATATAGATTTCTCAATTGTATCACTGTTATCATATTAATATACAACTATGATAATTAAACTATGCAGTCTTTTCTATTCTTGAATTGCAGACTTTTCCTATTCACCACAAACCATTTATGTCAAAGCTAAGTTCTATACCATAAACTGGTTGGAAGACTCTTATCCCTTTGAGCTCAATCCAAATTTTGGTTCCTTCCATGAAGAATTACTTATGTTGATGTTCAATTTCAGAATAAATGCAAATATAATTTATCTTTGGATGTCCTAGAAGATAACAGGGTTCAGGATGATCAACTCCAAAGGGCCTAGTAATATGTCTCAGAAGGAAGCATGAGACTAGATCCATCTCCTATTTGCTGACTTTTAGTTTCTTGTGGACCAAAGATGGAATTAATTAAATGAAGCTAATTAGCTAAAATTTAATTGTTGGCTGTTTTTCACAAAGCATGGATTAGTTTTACAGCATTACAAGGAACTGAGAAAACTGAATAACCCAGACTGATCAAAAATTAATAATACGAGTTCTATTTTCAAATTCCCTCAGGTGAAAATTATGGCACCAACACTTTATAACTTTTTCATTTCTTTATAAGTTATACTTTATATAACTTATATATTTCTTTATACATTCTTTATACATATATATAATATGTATATAATAAATATATATTATATATACAACATATATAATATATATTATGATATATTATAATATATTATAATATTATATATGTATAAATATAAATATATAAATATAATATATATATTTCTTATATTATATATATATATAAGTTATACTTTATATAACTTATATATTTCTTTATACATTCAAATCCACTTTACCATTTAGTAGTTTTTCAAGGATTATAAGCTCTACTGCCTCTTCTCCCTCCACTGCCCTTCTTTCATCTTCTTCTCCCCCACCTCATCCCATTCCCTTCCTCTCCCCCAAGAAGGAAGGAACATACTTAAGAACACAAAAATTCCTCTACAACTAACTTACCTACTCTAATTCATCACTCTCTAGATATTTTTGAGTCTCACTATGTAGTATAGGAATCATACTTAGCTTTTAGTAAAAGAGTCCTTTTAGTTTTGCTTATTTTTTCACTTTTGACCAGAATACATAACCAACAACATACTTGTTACAAGATAACAGACAACATTTAGAATGAATCCATGTTGACTAACCAGTGTTTTTCCACATAAAAAGGCAATACTACTATGTACTGTTGTCCTCGTATTTTGCTGGAGACAGGAATCCCCTGTGTTGAATTCCATCAAGGATTTGGTTCCACTTTTCAAAGATAAGTCTCCTATAAAGGGGGAAAAAAAAAGTCAACTGTAAAATAGATATAACTCAAGTGTAATTCCAGTGAAATACAAAAAAGGTTGCAGGAGTTTTTAATTGAATTTTACTTAAAAACTTATAGAGACACACAAGCAAACTGCAACAAAGTGTTTCTAAATGTACTATCCTTAAAATTAATTCTATGAAGTTCCTGGTATAAATGTTACTGTGCAAGCATTACTTGTAATGGGGATACAGTAGAAACTTTCCTAACACAATCAGGGTATGAAGCATTATTACTCTTATTTTTTAATAATGTACTAAAATGTTATTTATAGTAATATCAAATAAAAAGAAAATAAATTAAAATAGGCAATGAGGAAACAAAAATATCACTCTGAAGATGATATGTTATACCTGGAGAACCACAAAGAATCAACTAAAAAATTATTTGAAATTATTAATTTTAGCAAAGTTGCAGGAAAAACAAAAACACATAAAAATTATCAGTATTCCTATTTTTATCAAAGTCCAGCAACAAGAAATAGGAGAAAGTAGATAAACAATGGCAGACAATATAAAATACTGAGAGTCTACCTGATAAGACAAAGTCAGAATCTTTATGAAGACAACCATAATACACTTTTCATACAAAAAAAATCAGATCTAGACAACTGGAAAAATATTAATTGCTCATGAATAGACTAAGCAAATATAAAAATGGCAATCCTACCTAAATTAATCTAGTCAGTGCCATACAACAAAACTATGAAAAACTGTGTTAGAGTTAGAAAAAATAACAAAATTCATTTGGAATACCAAAATATCAAGGATGTCAAGAGTATCAATGAAAAAAATGTGAAAAAACATATCTCAAAATCATAAAGTTGTAATTATCTTTTTTTTTAATAAAGTGGTAATTATCAAAACAATCTAGTGCTAAGAAAAAGCATGGTGGATCAGTAGAACAAATTATAATAATTGACCAGAATGATCTGATATATGTTAAACCCAAACATCCACACTTTTGGAACAGAAACTCATTATTTCACAAAAAGTATTGAGAAAATTGGATAATAGCATTCCAGAAAATTGCTATAGACAATTCCTCACACCATATAACAACATAAAGTCAAAATGGATACATGACTTACAAATAAAGAATGATACCGTGAACAAATTAGAAAAGCATAGAATAATTTATCTGTCATATCATCATAAAATATAAAATAATTTTGATTGTATAAAATGTAAGAGGTTTTTTGCACAAACAAAACAAAGAAAATAGGAGAGAGATTGTGTGACAAATATCTGATAGAGGCCTCTTTTCTCAAACATATAGATAACTTAGTCTAATTTATAAAAATACAAATTATTCCCCAATTAACAAATGGTCAAAGGATATGAATAAGCAGTATTCAGAAAAAGAAAAGCCACACAGAGAAATATTTTTAAATATTCTAACTTACTACTGATTAGCAGAAAATTAAAACAACTCTGAGGTTCCACCTCAAACTCATCAGAGTGACTAATATGACAAAAAGGAAAATGTTGGATTTGGAGGATATGTGGGAAAACTGGGTCACTAATGCACTAATAGTAAACTTGTGAACTGATGCAGTCATTCTGGAGAGCAATTTAACTATGCCCAAAAGGCTATAAAATTATGCATAACCTCTGATCTAACAATACCACTGCTAGGTCTCAAAGACATCAAAAATGGGAGTGGAAGGAGACAGGGAATCAAAGAACCAATATTAACAGCTTTTCCTGTGATGGTTAAGAATTGTAAATTGAAAAGATGCCCATAAACTGGGGAATAGCTAAACAAACTATGGTATATTTTGTAATAGAACATTATTGTGCTGAAAGAAATAGCATACAGAATAATTTCAAAAACTTTGAAAAGACATACATGAACTGATGCAAAATAAAGTGAACAGAACAAAGAGAATGTAATACACAATAACAGCAATACGTCCAATGAAGAACAGTGAATGACTTAGCTATGCTCTAAATACAATGATCCAAAACTAATGTTGAAGCTTATTGTCTACCTCAAGAGAAAGAACTAATATTATTTTAATATATACTGAAGCATACCATTTTTCCACAATGTCTTTCTTTTATTTTTATTAGTCTTCTTGTACAAAATGACTGGTATGGACATAATAGCATACATATAGTCTTTATCTGCTTACAATCTCAGGGAAAGGGGGGAAGGAGATTTAAAACTAGAACTCAATTTTAAAAATAAATGTTTAAAAAATTGCTTAATAGTGAGGGGAAAAAATACATTTTTATATTTATGTAATTTTTAAATTACAAATATAATTTTTAAATGTAGTCTACTGTTCGTCATACCTCTCCCAAAGCACTTGCAAAAATTTTTTGGTTTTTTACTGAATGTTTTGTTTATGACTTTACCAAGCTACATCCTCTTGGTAATGCTTTATATTGTGACCTGGAACGGATTGGTTACTTAAAGGCTATGAAAACAAAACACAAGCTCTGATATGTCCTCACTAAACTAGAAAGTTAATTATATATCTGGCCACGAATTGTATGCTGGCTGAGGACCAAAGTTTAAAGTCTATCATCATCATAGTGGTCTTCCAAGTAATGAATTTTATGATTATAGCAATTCGGGAAGACAATCTACCAAATTCAAAAAATTTGGATTTAATAGTAAACTTCTGAAAAAGCTATGGTGCTAATATCATAAAGTCTTTTAAGTAGCAAGAAATTGCCATATCATTTCTTTTAACAAGATAAATTTCCTTAAAAAAAAAAATTAA
Organism: Sminthopsis crassicaudata; assembly: GCF_048593235.1. NCBI lineage: Eukaryota > Metazoa > Chordata > Mammalia > Dasyuromorphia > Dasyuridae > Sminthopsis > Sminthopsis crassicaudata. The sequence continues at coordinate 131,770,272 of NC_133620.1, forward strand.
TAGGGGCAGCTAGGTGGCCCAGTAGATAGAGCATCAGCCTTGAATTCAGGAGGACCCAAGTTCAAATATGGTCTCAGACACTTAACACTTCCTAGCTGTGTGACCCACTTAACCCCAGCCTCAAAGGGGGGGAGGGGGGGAAGTTTAAAAAAAAAAAAAAAAGGTAATAAATGCTTCAACAATTTTAACTTTGGGTTAATAAACAGTATAGTATTATAGAGGCAATGAAAACCACAATAGATGTTCACTAAATATCAAGTAGTTAAAATTGTAGGAATCCACCGGATTTCACCAATCCTGGGGAATAGCCTATTCGCAAAATCATCTCAGTTTTCAACTTTTGTGCTATCAAGGTACCTCAGACAGTTAAAAAAAGATGAGGAAAAACTTAGTTTTATCTTCTCTAGGAATAAACAAAGAAAAATCACTTAAAAGCAAAAAAAAAAAAAAAAAAGGTATGTGAATTAAAAAAAATTTAATTGCTTAATTCATTAAATTTTTAGCTTTTCTTTTTTACATAGTATCCAGTACTTTTAAAAAATTTATACAAATGTAATTCAGGAGAAGCAGGCCAAAATGAAGGAATTCAGATAGTGTGGCCATAGTCTAGTTACAAGGTCACTAGACAACTCGTTAAAACTGTAAATCATGTATCTATGCTAGAAGAGTTTCCAAATGTGAGCCCTCCCATCCCCTACCCAGATTCTAGATCAAAAATCCTGACATTTCCTCCCTACAAAAAGTCACAGTAATTCACAAATGTTTATCTGAGAGCTCAGAAGCTAGCATGGCAAACATGCAAGACAGGCTTACTTCCACTATGATGTGGACCCTAAAGACAACCTAGCTAAAAAATCACAAAGCTTGCAAATTACTGTATAGAAAATAATTAGCCATTACATAGGATTCAAAACTTGAAAGAATACACATTTACTACTAAAGATTTTCTGATTTTCCTTTGTGATTTTTAGCTAAGTTGACTACAGTCAATAATCATAATTCATGGAGTTATTAGCTTCCACTTGGCCAATAATTTTCAAGCTATCATGTTCTTCATTAAGGTTTTCTATCCCTTTCCTCAAACTATTAATTCTCTTTTCACATCTTTCTTCTATAGCTCGAGAAGCTTCTTTTTTTCTTTTTTCTTTTTTTATCTCATGTGGTTTTAAAATTTTATTTGGCTCTTTCTCCTCCCCCCACCCTCTGCCAATATTGCTTTTTAACTTTTTCTAGGAATTCTTGTTGGACTTCTTTGTAAACTGAATTTTTCTTTGAAGCTATGTATGTAGATTTTTTTTAAAAGTCATTCTCTTCTGTTTGTCTCTTGAGCTTCTCTGTGACTATAGTAGCTTTTGATCTAGTTTTTCTTTTTATTTATTCACTCATTCTTTCAACCTTCTTAACTCTGGAATTTATCTTAATGCTGAGCTCAGTATACTCCATGGAAGGCAAGTAAACATCTACTCTCAGGTTCTGTCCTTTTACATCCTCTCTTGCTTTCATAGTTTAATACAGAGGCCTGCAAGATTTCCAAAAGTGGTGGAATCTGGGGAAAAGTCTATTCATTATCCTCTTTGTCTAAGTTCTTGATCCAGGTTTGGAACTGTTAGCTTTTCCTTGGTTGGAAGTTTCTGTAAACTGCTAATGCACTCAGTCACTGTTAACTCACTGGAATGCTGGGCCAATTCAGAGTGTCTGAAATGATGGTTCCCCTTTAGGTCTGGGACTCTAATCCTGTTTATTCCACTGCAAAATTATGTGCTGAGCTAAAGGAAGGCTAGAACTGAGTCAATGCTCTGCTGCTGGGATCAAATTCACAAAGCTATCCATATTTTTGTTTTTGTTTTTTTCTAAAACTTGTTCCTTACTCAGTACACAACTATGCTCACAACTCCCCTTTTCCATCTTATATATACAATCCATACTATGGTAACAGATAACAAAGCTGCCAGATGGAATCTATTCCTGCACCTAGTAATAGTTCAGGAGTCTCTAATCTCTTAACATGGCACTTGCTATTCAGGTGCCTCTCAACTTTTAATCAGTTCCTGATTAATGGAATGCATGCTTCTGACTAAACCCTGAACCCAATTCCCACAGATGTACGATCTTTTCCTTAGTTGCCCTGGGCAGAAAAAATGACTGTGCCTCTCTCTTGCCTTTCCCAGATAGAAATTGGTATGATACTTTGTGGAACAGTGGGGAGTTTCTATCATGTCCGCTCACTCCACCATCCGGCCTCTACCTCCACAGACAATACTTAACAGAATGCAAAGCTCTAAAGATAATTTCAAAAGGGGAAACCCAAAAAAACATTTTGTACAAAGTTAGCATTTTTGAAATTAAAGTATAGTGCTGACAAGAATTCATTAGAATGTGTGGAATAACAAGTAGTGCCTTAAGTATAAACCCTCCCTACTATGTCTTCTTCCCGAAGCTTTCATCTCTCCAGCTGAATTATAATATTCTCCAGATTCAAGGTCTTTTGAAACCTAGGTCTATTTTTTCTTTTTATTTATTTCTCCTCTTCATTGGCAGGAATTCATCCATGATGTGAAGTATTATGATAAATCAAGTATGTTTTTGCTAACCACTTTACTGTAACAATTCTAGGCTCTAAGGATACAAAGAGAAAAAAGTGAAATACCTCCTATTCCTAGGAGTTCAGTATAAGGAAATCCAAAGAGTGTGTGTGTGTGTGTGTGTGTGTGTGTGTGTGTGTGTGTGTGTGTGTGTGTGTGTGTGTGTAAAGAACACAAAATTTCATGTTCTGGTAGTTGTATCAACATTGATAGAATATTTCAACACACCCCCCCCATTGGCTAACTCTCTAAAAGATAGGGGGAAAATGCCTCCCATATAATGTATAGCTCTCATCACTTTTCTTTGATATAATATTAGATATATAGTTTATTTTCAACATGTATATTTATTTCTTTCCTCAGGAATTTTTTTTGGGGGGGCTGAGGCAATTGAGGTTAAGTGATTTGTCTAGGGCCACACAGCTAGACCATATTTGAACTCCAGTCCCCCTGATTTCAGGGTTGGTGCTCTAAACACTGTGTCACCAAGCTGCCCCCAGGAACTTATTCCTAAAGCAATATTTTCTATTCCACTGGACCTAATCAACAACATTATGACCTGAACTGGCAGAAGTGTTCCCTATATCAATGAAAATACAGGCTGATTCTCCCCAAAACAGAAGAAAATGGGGAGCTATAAGTTCTTTAGAACAATGACATATAATAGAAAAAAATAGTTTCAGCAGGTAGCAAATATGTAGGACAGACTAAGAAAAAAAAATTAGTTAGGAGCCTGATACTCCCAACAAGAAATGATGGGGGCCTCCTCACTTAAAAGACATTTGTAGCCAACCACTATCCCATAAAATAAGTACTGTAGGAATTAGGGCTAAAAGAGGAACTTTTAAAGTAATATATGCTATCATTTTCAGGCTACAGATTCACATTCCTAATACTTGGATCACAAATAAATAAAAACAATAAATTTTGGCCTGTTTCTAAAGCTAGAAACCACAACTAGAGCTCTAAAACCAAACGTCTAACCCCAAGGACAACCAAGAAATGCAATCTCTTAAGAAAACTAACTCATTTTCTTCCTAAAAAAATCTTGAGTCACAGGCAAGTATAATAGAGGATCCAGTCTTTCCAAAGATCTGCATACTCTACCACACATACACATATTTCTGAAATTGGTAACATCATCAGCAGAATAAAAATGAATTTCATAAATACAAACTTGGGCTGTATAGAAAAGTGAAAGCCCAAAAGTGTTATATATTTGCTCTTATAGAGTCTGGATGACAGAATTTTTACTCTATTAACCCTCTCCCCTACATGTTGTTCTTCTGAAAAGTACTCAAGAATTTAATTTTCACCTACACTTCTTTCAGTAAATTAGAAAGCTCTCTACAAAACTGGTTCACCATGACAGATTCAATTTTTATTTTATTCAGATTATTTTGAATTCTTCCTTTTACATAAAAGATAAATAATTGTATATATTCCTGAGAAATGTATAAAAAAATTTCATAACTTAAATCTTACTGTAAATACACTGGAAGAGCTGGCTGTTAAATCTGAAAGAAAGTTGGGTGGGAGAGGGGAAGGGAATGTGTGTTTATTCATGTATCCCCTCTCCTCCCTCCCCCACTTCTATCACCATTTTCATAACAAGGAACTGAGAACCTGCAAATAGCAGATTCCCAGTATTTAAGGAATTTGGCTTTCAGACAAGATGTATTGTTTCACTGGTACAGGAAGCTCCAAAGGGAAATTCAGTATCACAGGATAGGCTCACCCACTTTGCAATTAATATTCTTAGAGAGAGCTTCTTAATATATCAGGGGAAAGAAATTAATCCACCAAGATTGATTTGGAAAATTCTTTATCCCCTATGCCAGAAAGCCTCTCATTTTTGGTACATGAAGAATTAAGCAGAGAAAGACTTATCTGACAAAAGTAAAAAACAGAAAAAATATATACATAGCAATTAAATGAACAGAAAAATAATGAAACAAAACTTAATGTAGTGCAATTATTTTGACCAAAACAACAATTTGGAACTAATACTCCCACCTGAAATCACTAAACTGTGTGTACTTCTTGACCCAGTGATAACCCATACTATATTTAAGAAATTCAAAGAAAGAGGAAAAAAATTAGTAAAGAAACCAGAAACAAAGAAGATACCAACTATGAAAAAGTGGTTTAAAAATTGTGTTTTATGAATTTACTAGACTATTAATATAAAGAAATATGTGATGATATGGAGGTTTCTAGGAAAATCCGTATGAATTGATGGCGAGTGAACAAAACCAAAACTACAATGTATTCACTAACATTATATAAACAACTCTCCTTCAAAACTCTAAATTTCACAATGACCAACCAAAACTAGAGAGGGCTGGTGATAAAGCATGCTACTCACCTAATGAGAGATGATACTCAAGATGCAGAATAAGCCGTCTATTTCTGATTATGTATGGTGTTTGAAGTATTTTTTTTTTGAGAGGGTAAGGTGGGAAAAAGTATTTAAAGAGAATAAGGGAAGACAGAAAAAAGTTAAGTCCATGACTTTAAAGCAGACAAACTAGACAGCTTTGAAAGCTACATGTTGAACTTATTAATAGCAAGCTGTTAATAATAAATGTATAATTTCATGAAAATGTCCATTTGATTTGGTGCTTATTAAGAATAAAAATAAAACATGATAAGTGAAGTGAGATACTATATATCAGTGGTCCTCAAACTTTTTAAATAGGCAGCCCATTCACTGTCCCTCAGAATGTTGGAGGGCCGGACTATAGTAAAAACAAAAACTCACAACCTGTCTCCACCCCTCTGCCCATTTGCCATAACCGGGCAGGGTGCATAAACATCCTCAGCGGGCCACGAAGGCCGTAGTTTGAGAACCCCTGCTATATATGATACACTATACTCTTTGCTAAACTGGTGTTTTTATTCTTCCCCAATTTCTGTTAAAAGTGATGGTATTATTGAGGTGGACTGAAGGATATGTTTGAAAATGAGTGACATAAAAGGGTATCAATTAAAAATGTTTAAATAAAGAATCCTATAGTTCATCATTCTATAAAGAGAAATCCAATTGCAAAGCAAATCATCATCTAATTTTCTCTTTATGAAATTCTGGATTTTTGTACATTAGGTTTACTAAGAGTGGTTTGTCATACCTCTTTGTGTTTCATAAATTCATTTTATATATATATAATTATCTTTGATATCTTTTGGCATAATGTATTTTCCTGTTTAATTCTTTTAATTAAATTTGTTTTGCCTATCTTGTTGGATGACTACTACCTCTTATCTCAGCTGAAACATAATTTTTCTTTTAGTTTCTTATTTTAATTCTGTGTGACTGTTTCAGAAATATCTTGTAAAAAGAGTATTGTTAGATTCTGCTTTATAATCCATTCTGATATTGTCTTCTGTTTTATGAGTGAATTTGTGTTATTCATGTACAGAATTATTGTAATTTACTTTCATCTTGTCCTGTTTTACATCTTTCTTTCATCCCTGCTTCCACTTTATGAAGAGGATGTTCTTAGTAGCTGTGCTCTGGGTTTGATGCCAATCCAGTTTTTCCTTTGCTTCTCTTCTCTTTCTCTTGCCCAGGACTTATTTATATCTTCAGGGTTTATCATAGTTCTTATCACATTGTTTAACACAGTGCTTAATAAGGCAGGGAGTTAGTGCTTTAAAAATGCTCATTAACTGATTCATGGAAGTGTAGACTATCTATTTATCTATGTAGCTGGAAGGTAGGTTTCAGTGGGAGGGCACTAGGAGCTAAGGGAAGATCAAAAAAAAAACTTATGTGGGTCAGGGGTGAGGAGAAACTTTTTTCTGCCAAGAGCCATTTAAATATTTATAATATCATTCATGGACCATACAAAATTATCAACTTATAGAACTTAAGAGAACTCTATAAGTGGGAAGTTGTTGTACCTAGTTTTCAGATAATCCATCATCTGAGGTTGCCTCTGCAAATGATTTTGTGGGGCATTATGGTCCATGAGCTGGACATTCCCTACCTGTAATATAACAGTATAGAGTTGGGAACAACCATTGCACAATCACAGAGATGAGAAGTATGGATGTTAAATGTAAGTAACAGCAAGAAGGCTATTTTAGCCACAAAGGAGAGAAATGTATAGTAACAGTGGAAATATAGGTTGGGATTAGCCTGTGGGAAGGTCTTTTAACTGCCCTGCAGAGGAGTTTGTATTTTAACTTGGAGGAAATAGGGACATGTTTAACATATATTGGATTACTTAGTGTCTAGGGGAGGGGAAGAGAAGGGAGGGGAAAAAATTGCAAGGGTAAATGTTGAAAACTATCTTTGCATATTTTTTTAAATATAGCTATTATTAAAAATATATTTTTTTTCAAATATAGTAGGATACTTTTATGTTTTAAGAAATTATGAAGGGAATGACTTTGGAGAAACCTGGGAACTCTGATTAATACAATGACCAATGATGACTCATAATGAAACATGGTACCCACTACCTAAATTAGGTTTTTGGACATGACCAAGGTGGCAATTTGTTTCACCTGACTACACAAATCCATAGCAATGGTTTTGCTTTTCTCGCATTCTAGGTGAAAGAGGGAGAAAAGGCAGATTTCATCACAATCAAATTTAATTTTGAAAATGAAGTTGTGATTGAAAATACTATATTATGGAAGCTTAAAGAATGTTAATGAAATATTCAAAAATCTTACAAAGCTAGATCTTTTTAAAATGACTATATCTTAGCTTTTCCAACCCAATGACATTTGACAAACAAAAAATCCTAAAAACCTCAATTTCAAAATAATTACAGAAATATAGAAGCCAATGGGAGAATAAACAATTTTACACTTAGGATACAATCACTGCAAATGTTTATAATGAAGAAGAGTCTTTAGAACTTATTTTTAACAGGTTTTTTAAAAGTAGATTAACTTACCTACTGAACGATAAGAGATATTCTTCAAATCATATGCACAGATGGCACTAGACTCACATTTGGGAATATGCATATTTCCACAGAGATTTATTTTATAAAGTATATGTCTTTCAATATCAGCAGCTTCCCATGTATAACTAGGAAGAAGAAAAAATAATCATTACATTCTAGTAAAACTGAAACAATTTTACAAGTCAATTCTGTTTAAGAAAGCCTCTATAATTAACAAATGCATTTCATTCTTCCAAAGTTACCATACTGTTATTCTGACTTCAAGTACACAACAATAAAAACTATACTCCCTAAAATGATAAACTTTCAGAGGGGAAAACACATGAGTATGTGTGAATTTATACTGGCTAGATTTAAGAAAAATGATAGCCTATAAAGACTACTATGATAGTCCTCCAAAAATCACATTTTGTACATTTCTAGCTCATCACATTACTTTCATCTCCAGAATCAGATATACAACTATCCCCCCCCCAAAAAAAAAATCAAAAAATGACAAAGCTGAAGGCAACAGTCAAGGAAATCTATTAAATGACTTCCCTAAGGTCACAAAAAAAAGTTCAAGGCAAAATCAAAATTAGAATCCAGTTACACAAACTCTCAATTCAGTGTTTTTTACTCAGCAACAAATATCTTACTGGAAACCTATTGGGTAGAGGTAAGAGGTCCTTTGAGGGGAAAGGAGAGAAGTAGTATAAGTACAAAGAAAATACCATCTAAGTAGGGAAACAAAGAACAGTTAAATAACAATAATAATGCCTTAAAATTAGGGTAAAAAAATAAATAGTAATGATAATATTGAAGAGTTAAGTAACAAATAGTAATGTTTTAAATTTCAATTTAGATAAAAGTATAAGATATGCCGACCAATAAGAGATATAGACTGGTTTTAAACTTAAATTACATATTAAATTAGATGGTTTTAAGTTATGATACTCATTGGTTTTATTACTACTCTATAATATAATCTAAATCTTTGCTTCTCTTTATAAAATAATAATCAATTACATACCACACCTTGCTACCACCTTGGTTTAGGCCCTCATCACTTTATTCTTCATCCATTATAAGAACTTTCTTTTCTACCTGCCTTTCTCCATTCATCCATCCTCCACTGAGCTACCAAAATAATGTTCATAAAACACAAATCTGATCATGCCATCCTTCTACAAAAAAATTCCCCTATATATTTTCAGGAATAAATATAAAATCCTGTTTGGCTCTTAAAATCCATTATTATAATATACCCATTTACAATAATACATTGTTGGTGGAGTTGTGAACTGGTCCAACTATTCTGAAGAGCAATTTGGAACTATGCCCAAAAGGCTATCAAACTGTGCATACCTTTTGATCCAGCAGTGTCTCTACTGGGATTATATCCCAGATCTTAAAGGAGAGAAAGGGATCCACATGTGCAAAATGTCCACAAAATGCAAAAGGTAGCCCTTTTTGTAGTGGCAAGGAACTGGAAATTGAGTGGCTGCCCATCAGTTGAGGAATGGCTGAACAAGTTATAGTATATGAATGTAGTAGAATATTATGTATAGGAAATGATCAGGAGGATAATTTTAGAAAGACTTAGAGAGAAATTAATTGATGCTAAGTGATATGAGTAGAACCAAGAACACTGTACACAGCAACAATATTATGTGATGATCAATTGTGATTGACCTGACTCATTTCAATAATGAGGTAATTCCAGACAATTCCAATAGACTTGTGAAGAGAGCTATCTTCATCCAAACAGAGAACAATGGAGACTGAATGTGAATCACAACAGTATTTTTCACTTTTTTGTTGTTTACTTGCTTGTTTTTTTTCTCATTTTTTTTTCCTTTTTGATCTGATTTTTTCTAGTGCAGCAATGACAAATGTATTCATATGTTGAGAGGAAATACACATGTTTAATCTATATCAGATTACTTGCTGTCTAAGGGAAGAGGGTGGCAGAATGGAGGGACAAAAATTTTAAGCACAACATTTTACAAGGATGAATGTTGAAAACTATCTTTGCATATAGTTTAAAAGATAAAAAGCTATTATTTTTTAAAAATAACCTTACCCATTTCCTACTTTTCCAGTTTTCTCACAACTCTCTATAATATGTAATCCAGTGACACAGGCCTTCTCAGTTACTCAAACAAAACATAATCATAGTATCTTTGGAACATATTTTTCTCACTAATTGTTCTTCCTCATAGTTTCCTTGTAGTCTCGGCTAAAATCCCACCTTCTACCTGAGGCCATTTGTCTCCCCCATAATGCTACTGCCTTCCATCTGTTGATTACCTCTAATTTACCTTGTGTATAGCTTCTTGAGAAGTATATAACTAAAGTTTACATGTTGTCTCCTCCATTAGACTGAGAGCTCTTTGAGAGCAAGGATTATGGTCCTGCCTTTCTCCAATGCTTAGCACAATGCCTGGCGCTAGCTGGTTCTTAATGCTTAATAACAAAAGCACCAAGCAACCCAAAGTAAGCATCTGTGAATTTACCATAGTAAAGAAACACTGAAAGAGAATAGCAAAAACATCTTCAAAAAAAAAAAAAATAGCAGCTATGATGTGAAGTTCAATTAAAGAAAAAATTAAGCAAGCCTATCAAAAAATAGGAAATGAACAAAGGTGTATATGATACCTATTCCAATTTATCCTCTGCAGAGCTGTGCTTGTAGTTATTTGTATGTGGTCTCCCCCACTACATCAAGGTCCTTGAGATCAGAGACTGCCTTTTTCCTAGGTATCCCCAATGAATGGATAGGGCCTGGGGGAAATACAGGAGCTTAATATATGTTTACTGAATAACAAGTTGAGGTTTCTCTAAGCCCTCTAATTTACAACCTTCCACTTCCAGATACCAGGGAACAATAGGGCTCAGTCATCTAATAGTACTTTTTACCTAAAGCTGAGATCTTTATCAGCCTAGGCAACTCCCACTCAAAAACAAAACAAACAAACAAACACCAAAAAAAAAAAAAAAAAAAAAAAAAAAAAAAAAAAAAAAAAAAAAAAAAAAACACAGAAGTCAATCAACATCTTACACAATTGCCTCAAGTATCAGAGAGAGTAAATGAATTGCCCAGGGTCACACTGGTGTCCGTGGTGGGGCAGTACTTGAACTCAACATTCTAATTTAGATATCCCTGCCCAGGTGGTCCCATCCCAACCTATCTTTCATTTAACATCAAGCTTGGTGCAATGCTAACAGGCAGCAACATCCCCTTCATCGCCTAATCCCTGTCTACAACAACATACTGGGCAGTGAGTTTAAATATCAATAGTTATTTAAGCTAGGCAGTACTCCAAGCATTCCTCCTGGAACCAAGAAGACTTAGATGGCAATCAGAAAAATACATCATAAGCAAAGTTTTAAGAATGCAATATATACTCTAGTCATTGTACTGTCAAAACATTTGTCCAATTAGCTGAACCTGAATAATCCTCAAGAAATACCAAAACTAATATTCAAAAGCTCATGTGCACTTCAGGAATATTAAGGTTGTGTTTTCAAGAGCAGCAAACCTGAAATTCCTTACAAACTAAGGGGGGGGGGGGGGGGAAATCACTTCCTAACCAACAAAAAAATTTTAGAGGGTTGACAATCACTAAATTGTTTTACACAATTCAAGGTACATACTTGGGGATGGTGGGATAAGTAGGAGAGGTATCAAAAGTGATGTCAAAAGAGACAGTAAAATTTTTTTTTAAATGTAAAGAGAACAGAAGGAAACACTGAAAAAGCAATGAAGACAATTCAACTGATATATATACACTGGTAAGCTGAAATAGTCATTGCTATGCTCATACATGATACTGTTTCCCTGGTCAGACATCTGATTCCTCCCACCTGAATTTGTCTATCCTACATTTCATTCCTTTAGGATACGTGAAGTTTCTGAATGGAAAATCTAGAACCAAAGGAATTAACAAAAAAGCATTTTCACTGTGCTTTAGGATTTATAAAATGCCCCAACTAATAAATGGTCAAAGGAAAATGGAACAGGTAGATTTCAGATGAAGACATCAAAGTCATATAAAAAAAAAAAAGTTCTAATTCACCATTGATCTGAAAAATGCAAATGAACACATATCCCAGGTACCAACTCATACCTATCAGATTGGCTAATATTAAAGAAAAGAAAAACAATAAATGTGGGTATATATGAGATATATTGGGGCCTGGGGGAAATACCGTACAAATAAGTACTTATTAGTGGAATTGTGAACTGATCCAACCATTCTGGGGAACAATTTAGAACTCTATACAAAAAGCTTTATAAAACTGCCTATCGAATTTGTGACCAAAGAAGAACTAGAGATCATTATTGATCCCAAAATAGAAAATTTTGATTACATCAGATTAAAAAGCCTTTATACAAACAAAACTAATGCAAACAAGATAAGAAGGAAAGCAACAAACCGGGAAAAGATTTTTTACAGTTAAAGGTTCTGATAAAGGTTTCATTTCCAAAATATATAAAGAACTGACTCTAATTTATAAGAAATCAACCCATTCTCCAATTGATAAATGATAAAGGATATGAACAGACAATTTTCAGATGATGAAATTGAAACTATTTCCACTCATATGAAAGTGTTCCAAATCACTACAGATCAGAGAAATGCAAATTAAGACAACTCTAAGATACCATTACACACCAGGTAAGCTAAGGTGGCTAAGATGACAGGAAAAAATAATGATGAATGTTGGAGGGGATTGTGGGAAAACTGGGACACTGATGCATTGTTGGTGGAGTTGTGAAAGAATCCAACCATTCTGGAGAGCAATCTGGAATTATGCCCAAAAAGTTATCAAACTGTGATCAGCAGGGCTACTACTGGGCTTTTATATCCCAAAGAAATACTAAAGAAGGGAAAGGGACCTGTATGTGCCAAAATGTTTGTGGCAGCCCTTTTTATAGTGGCTAGAAACTGGAAAATGAATGGATACCCATCAATTGGAGAATGGTTGGGTAAATTGTGGTATATGAATGTTATGGATATGTTGTTTTGTAAGAAATGACCAGCAAGATGAATACAAAGAGGCTTGGAGAGACTTACATCAACTGATGCTGAGTGAAATGAGCAGAACCAGGAGATCATTATACACTTCAACAATACTGTATGAGGATGTATTCTGATGGAAGTGGATATCTTCAACAAAAAGATCTAATTCAGTTTCAATTGATCAATGATGGACAGAATCAGCTAAATCCAGAGAAGGAATACTGGGTAATGAGTGTAAACTGCATTTTTGTTTTTCTTCCCAGGTTTTTACCTTCTGAATCCAATTCTTCCTATGCAACAAGAAATTCGGTTCTGCATACATATATTGTATCTAGAATATACAATAACATATTTAACACGTATAAGACTGCCTGCCATTTAGGGGAGGGGTGGAGGGAAGGAAGGGAAAAAAAAAAAATCACAGAACAGAAGCGAGTGCAAGGGATAATGTTGTAAAAAAGTACCCATGCATATGTACTATCAAAAAAAGTTATAATTATAAAATAAAAAAAATTTTTTTAAAAACTGCTTATCTTTTGATGCAGCAATAGCACTGTTAGGTTTGTATCTCAAAGATAAAAAGAAAAAGAAACGGGAGGATTTGTTAGTACAAAAATATTCATAAGCAACTCTTTTTGGAGTAGCAAAAAAAAATTTGGAATTTGAAGAACTGCCCATCAACTGGGGAAGGATGAATATGACTATGCTATCAGAAATAATGAGCAAACTGAGCTCAGAAAAACCTGGAAAGACTATATGAACTGATGCAAACCCTACACATTAACAAATACTGCATGATAAACATTTGAAAATGACATGTTTATTCTCAGCAGTACAATGATTTAAAACAATTCCAAAGGACTCATGTTGAAAAATGCTATCCCCCTCCAAAAAGAAACAACTAATGGAACCTCCCTGGAGATCAAAGCATACAATTTTTCACTTTTCTGTACTTTTGTGGGGCTTTTTTTTCCCCTTTGGGTATCTTCTTTCACAACAATATGCTAATTTGCATAATTGAATATGTATAATCTACATCAAATTGCTTTCATCTCAAGGAGGGGGAATTGAAGGGAGGAGAAAAAGAATTTGGAACTTGGGTATAGAGGGCCAGCAACAAATAGATCTCCTAAAAAGCTATGCAGTCCTTGGGTTAGTCTCACTGAGGTTTTTTTGTTTTTGTTTTTTTAATTAGTATTTAAAATTGTCTTTATGTACATTTGGGATTAAGAAAAAAAATTTTTTAATTTGCAAAATGCTTTGCATGTTATCCTTTTTTTTTGTTGTTCTCACAAACTAAGGGCGACATGTTAAGTGATTTACCACAGGTCACAAGCTAGTAGAAAAAATTTGAATTGGGTCTTCCTGACAATTATCTACTGTGACATTTACACTTTTTAAATGAGGAAACAAGCCTATTCAAATAAGCACATAGACAATTTTCAACTAAATCATATACAATAAGTACTGATGCCTCAGAATTCTTGGGAGGTATCAGATGAAAAGAAAGGGAAATTAAGACCAATTTGATCCCAGAATAGGGAAGCAATAAAATAGTGAAATTTGTGCAGTCTTTAGTGGCATCATGGGTCAAACTACAAATTAAGCTAAGTTCAAAATGTGTCCTAGACACAAAATGGAGAAACCTTGATTAAATCATCTAATGAGTTAGTCTTAGTTTGGAGAAATGAAAAGTGAGGGAGTTTAATGGAGAGGTTTCAAAGTGACAAAACTGCTTAGCAATATTTCCTAGTTGAATGGACATGCTTTTGGGAAATGGCTGCTGCAGTCTTTCTCCCACTTCCCTTTCTTCATCAGATCATTTCTTCCCTTTATTTTTCCTGGGCTCATTAAAAGACTATTAATTTCAACAACTTACTTCACCTTTCTTGAACCTCAATTTCCTCCATCTAAAAAATGGGAGAATTGAACTTATTGAGCCTTATAGCTCTAAATCCTACTATCCTGTGACACAGGCAAATCTTTGTTCAAATGCAACTTAGTTGCTTACTAGTTAATGGCCACAAACTACATACATGGGGGTGACATCTATGCATACATTATCTGAGTCACAACATAAGCAGGCAAAAGGGAAATGATGGGAAAAAATATCTGACCCAACATATAAAGGAACTGAAACATGATATGAAACACAAGAAGTAAAACCCTAATACTAGTAACAATCTATTTTGATTTTTTAAATATTAAGTTAAAATTGTAACTGTATTAAATTAAATAAATAATTTCCACCTCACCCCAAATTGGAGGAAAAAAAATTAAAGCAACAATTTCTCAAATGCCCATACACATAGGAAACACTGCTAGGATACAATAAACAGTTTGTGATTTTAAAATCTCCTTTTCGATCTACCATTCCTCCTCCAAATCCTGTCCAGTGCCCTAGAACCATGAAATTTTGCTTAATTTATCCAGTAGTAGTTTAATCCTAGTTAGAACTGTACTACTGACTGTATTCCCAAAGAGATCATAAAAAAAGGGAAAAGGACCCACATGTGTAAAATGTTTATAGCAGCCGTTTTTGCAGTGGCAAGAAACTGGAAAGTGAGTGGATACCCATCAGCTGGGGAATGGTTGAATTAGTTACAGTATATGAATGTTATGGAATATTACTGTTCTATAAGAAATTATAATCAGTATTATTTCAGGCAGGCCTGGAAAGGCTTATATGAATTGCTGCTGAGTGAAGTGAAATATACAGAAACAACAAGATTCTGTGAAGGCCAATTCTGATGGACTTGGCTCTTTTCAACAATGAGATAATTCAGGTCAATTCCAATAGACTTGTGATGGAGAGAGCCATCTGCATCCAGAAAGAGGACTATGGGGACTGAATGTGGATCACAACAGTATTTTCATTTTCATTGTGGTTGCCTGCTTGCCCTTTTTTTCCCCTCTCATTCTTTTTCCTTTTGGTTTGATTGTTCTTGTGCAGCATGATAAATATAGAGATATGTATAGAAGAGTTGCACATGTTTAACATATATTGGATTGCTTGCTGTCTGGAAGAGGGAGTAGGAGGAAGGGATGGAGAAGAATTTGGAGCACAGAGTTTTGCAGGGGTGAATGCTGAAAACTATCTTTGTACATATTTTTAAAATAAAAATCTATTATTTAAAATTTTTTTTAAAACCTAAAAAAATTTTTAGAAACCCTGCTCTCCTGAGCTTAAAAGGACCTATTCAAGAAGTTGATGGGTGAGTCTGGCTTTGGAATTCACAAAGATAAGCAAAAATTTTTGTTGTCCAGCACTAAACACATTTAAGCACACAAAAACATAAGACTATTCCAAAAACTGAACCTGCTTATTTCAAACAGATAAGAGGCCATATATATATCTCTATGTCACTTGAATTTTCCTTTTTCTATAGTATTTGCTGTCTAAATACCCCTCACTAGACATTTGTCTCATGTACTCAATTATCTTTCTCATGTATATAAAAACTCTTCAAATGTAGGGATGTTTCATTTCCTTTTTTTCTCCTATGGCACCCAGAACACAGAAGTTGTTCAATAAATTTATAATAATATTGAATTGGGGAGGGGGGGGAATAACAGCTGGGACACTTGGCATGACAAAATCTCATCAACAACTCTAATAATTTCAAAGTGTTGGACAGATTCCAAATGGCAATTCATAATATAACTGAGGTGAGATATCATGAAGATCTTAGTCTTGGAGCTAGAGAGAACCATAGACTCCAGACCTAGTACATAGAAGACATTTTATAAGTCTTTATTGATTAATCACCTAATTCAAAATCATTTTATTTTGTTTTGAACCTAGATTCTCTGACTCAGAATCCAACACTCTTTCCACTGCACCGTAATTTTTTATACAGCAGAAGGAATTTCCACTCTGTTGATAGAATGTAACAAATGGTTACCACAATAAAATTCCTATGCAATGGCAAAATTTAGGCCAATCCTTCATAATTTGTTATGATATATAATTTTCTCTATCCTTTCAAAGTCTTGAGTTCAAAGATTGCAAATAATACTGGCTTGGTTCAAAGTGACTTAACCTCTCTTAAAAAGGAAAACCTTAGGGGCAGGTAGGTGGCACTGCAGTTAGAGCACCAGCCCTGATGTCAGGAGGACCTGAGTTCAAATTTCACCTCAGACAATTAATACTTCCTAGCTGTGTGACCATAGGCAAATCATAACCCCAGGTGCCTCACCCCCCCCCAAAAAAAAATCTTATTAGACCATATTGACTAAGAGATCACATGCTATATTTTGCTCAAGTTCTTTCCTACTCCGACAGCATATTTTACTACTGCCTCCTGAAGCAATTCTGCTTTCTCCTCACAACTCAAACAGCCAAACCTTTTAAGAGAGGCCTTTGTTACTAAGCCCTCTCAAAAATAACTAATAGTTTATCCCCTTTCCCTCACTGACTGCATTCTCACCATCATTTGCAGCCAAATTTAGGCTTCTCTAGAGAGAACACATCCAAATTTACCTTATCCATCTCAAATTCACTTTGCAGAAAGATAACTGGTTAGCTACTAAATGATAAGTCCAACATAACGGGCCAAGTCACAATTGCCTTCAATAATTTTGGAAACTTCCTTTCGGCCAATACATCAGGCACAGGAGGCAAAAGTTGAAAAATAAAGAAAAAAAGAGGAATGTAACTAAAAGCTCCTCTAATATCCAGAAGTTTTGTGGTTGCAAAGTTATTCTAAGACATCAATTCACATGCAACCTAAGCCGACAAGCTTTCTCTAAATCTTGCTAGCTCTGAAGTTAAAAAGTAACACCTTTTCCTCTCCAATTCCAATTTCCTTACTTCTGCTGAAACTGTCCCAGTAGGTGTGATTGCCAATCAACATCTGTGTGCAGAGCACAAGGGTTTCATTTTAATCCTATTTAGTTTAAATTTCATAACATCCTGAAGATGTTGGGAGAATGCCAAGTGAATGGAAATATACAAGTCCTACACTGACAACCAATTCAGAGGAAGGAAAAAGTTTCTCCTTTCTTGATACTGCCACAACTTGGATGCCATATTTAATATAAAAACATGGCTGCATAACAAGATTCATTCAATATAAGGGGAAAGGGAAGGAAAGAAAACAAATATTTTACTAAATGCTTACTATGTGTCAGGCACAATGCTAAACACTTTACAAAGATTACACAGGATTTTATTAGATCTTGGATGTGATAGGGAACCAATGGAATTAATTGACCAGGGGGTGGAGATTGTCAGATTTACATTATAGGAAAATTATTTTGAGGGGTGAATGGTAGATGGAATTAAAGGAATGAAATAGGGAGTCTTAAGGCAGGCAAACATCAGTAGATTACTAAAGTTGTCTAATCATGAGATGATGGGAACCTGAGGAGAGGTGGCCATGTTAACTGAGAGAAAGGGATACATACTAGAGGTGTGGAAAAGATAGAATGAATAAGACTTAATAACATTCTGTACACCACTGCTCACAGTTCTAAAAACTCGAATAAATATGAGTTTTCCCAAAGATCTAAAAAAAAAAAAAAAAAAAAAAAAAGAAAAGAAAAAGAACCAAATGTATCTTATTTAAGCCTCTCAACTTGTGTTCTTACTCCAGCAACATGTAGAAAAATAACATTATAGAAGGAAACAATTATTAACGAGTAGATATAGAATGTCAAATTATGAACACTTAGGTCAAAAACCAACATACAATCCCAGGTGTCTATTAATAAGTAAATTCACACAGGACACTCTACAACTGTATCCCAAAAAGATCATAAAAGAGTGAAAAGGGCCCATCTATGCAAAATTGTTTGCAACAGCCCTTTTTTGTAATGGCAAAAAACTGGAAATTGAGTGCATGTCTATCAATTGGACTGAATAAGTTATAAATATGAATGTAATTTTAATATTATTGTTCTATAAGAAATGATCAGCAAGATTATTTCAGAAATGTCTGGAAAGACATATGAATTGATGCTGAGTGAAGTGAGAACCAAGAGAATAATGTGCATAGTAATAAGAGATTATGTGATAATGAATTGTGATGGACTGCGCTCTTCTCAACAATGAGGTATTTCAAGGCAATTCCAATAGACTTAGGATGGGAAATGTCATCCACATCCAGAGAGAAAACAATGAAGACTGAATACAGATTGAAGCATAGTAAGTATTTTTACCTTTTGTTTTTTGTTGTTTTTCCTTTCTTTTTTTTTTCCCTTTTTCCCTTTTGATCTAATTTTTCTTGCACAATATGACAAATATGAAAATATATTCAGGAAAATATGCACATGGGAAATAAAGGAAAAAGTATGGAACACAAAGTCTTACAAAAATGAATGTTAAAAACTATCTTTACATGTATTTGGAAAAATAAAATACTATTGAAATTTTTTTTAAAAGGGGGCACTCTACATAAACTATATGCCAAGATTACCTTTTGTCATCTTATTTAAGGAATAAATCTAAATGTTTAGAATTTTTTTAATTTTCCATTTGAATATCCCCAAAGTTTTTGACACTCCTTTATTACAGAAGCTAGTGAAATAAGTTACTCATCAAATCAATTTGCTTAGTGCTGCCATTTTTCACATTTAGTCTTCCAAGTTATTAGCTTAAGGAACAGAGAAAAGAGAGAAAAGATAAAGGAGAGGGGAAAAGGAGAGAACAGAGAGAGAGAAGAAAAGGGAAGGGGAGAGAAAGGAAAATGGAGAGACAAAGAACAGATCAATCTTCCAAATCAGGGAAAGAAGAAAAAGGGAGAAGAGAACTTTTACATTTACAACAGTGTCCAGGTCATGATATATTCAATGCTGTCAGTAAAGAGCCAAGAGAGAATCGAATAATACCCAGGGAGGACAAAAAACAAAAACAAAAACAAAAAAAAAAACCTACCTTATTGGGAATGATAGATTTCTGCTCTGATCTGGGGGTTATGAAAACAATGCAACACAGCAGCTAACAACAGTCATACAGGAAATAATTCACTTCCTTTTTTTTTTTTTTTAAACAAACCCACAAAGCTGAATATAGAGATATATGATCTAAAAAGAAAGGCAAGGAAGTATAAGACATTAATCTTCAATTTCCATGGGAAACTATGCAGAGTCAAGAATCAGGACACATAAGTAGTGTAAACCAGGATTTGAAATCCTAACTCAGAAATTACCTTCAAATATAATGTAACAACAAAGAAAAAAGGTAAAAATTGTTTTTCTTCTTTTTAAATGTTGCCCAAAGATATAGTTCGTTACATAACTTTTGATGGTAATATATTTCAAAAAGTAATTATGAAATGAGTTTTTCATCATCTCAAAACATTGTATCAAGCACCTGCTATGGGCAAGAAGCTAGGTTAGGCAACTGGAATACAAAGGCAAATAAACTGTAGTATGAAGGATTTTTAAATTTAATGTAGAGGAATGACACAAATAATGATAACATAAAGGATAATGTGATAAATAAGGGAGAGATCTAGGTAAAATGCTATAAGAAATCTGTAAAGAAAGAAATTAATTTCAAGTAGCATCAGTTAAGACTTCATGGAAAAGCTTGCCATCTGAACTGAATGTCAAGGAAAGGTAATATCATCAAAAAGTAGAAATTGGGGAGAGTAAGAATAGAAAAGGTCATTCTTTCCAGGCATTAGGAAAAGAAAAGATACAATGTAAAGAAAGGATCAAAGATGGAATAGAAGGTGATGAGGAAAAAAAATGAAGAATCCCATTTTAGTTGGATTTAGAAAGTTAGAGCACATTCATATATAATGAAGTACCTTGAATATCTAGATCTGAAATTCCTACTTCATGTGATAGGCAAACAAAGTTTTTAGAAAGACAAGTAAGTGATCATAATGATGTATTATAGTGTTGTGAAAAAAGTTACAATCGAAACAAGAAGATTCACATAAAGAGTATAAATTTCTAGATAAGAGTTAAGGAGTTCAATTAATTTGCTTGCAATGGAAATTGAAAAGTGAACAGACTTTGACAATTGAATTATATGGGAAGTAAGGAGAAAGGGGCAAATACAATTCTGAGGTTATCATCTGGACAAAAAAAAAAAAAAAAAAAAAAAAAAAAAAAAAAAAGAGGACCAAGGGAAAAGCAAGGTTAAAAAAGATGATTTACTGTTTAGGAAACACTCATATTCAAGTAAAATTGTCAAGTTGGTAATCAAGAATATAGGACTGATGTTCTGGTTAGGTAGCACAGTGAATGGAGCAGTAGGCTAGTAGTGAAACCCTAAACTCAAAGCCTGCCTAGACACTTTGAAGTTAGTTGGGGTGTGACCATTAGGAAGACACAACCTCCTTCTGTGTCAGTTCCCAGATTTGTGAAAAGGAAAGAACAATAATATTTACCTCACAAGATTATTGTGAAAATCAGGAGTTCATAAATACAAAATTACAAATCTTTTTTTTTCCCCTGAGGCTAGGGTTAAGTGACTTGCCCAGGATCACACAACTAGGAAGTGTTAAGTGTCTGAGACCACATTTGAACTCGGGTCCTACTGAATTCAGGGCTGGTGCTCTATCCACTGCGCCACCTAGCTGCCCCGTAAAATTGCAAATCTAAAAAAAAAAAAAAAAAATGCTAACTGTTATTACCTTAATAGAGGACTCCTGATTGCCTTTCATTCTTCACGTTAGTAATGTAAATAACCAGTATTTCCTTCTAGTCAGTAGAAAGGTTTTAACAATTTTAAGAAACGAACATTCCTTTGCAACCACAACAAAATTCGGTTCTGCACATATATATTGTATCTATATGTTATATACTATAACATATTTAATATGTATGGGAATGCCTGACATCTAGGGAAGGGGGTAGAGGGAAGGAGGGGAAAAATTTGGAACAAAAGGAGTACAAGGGATAATGTTGTAAAAAATTACCTATGCATATGTACTGTCAAAAATATTATAATTCTAAAATTAATTTAAAAAAAAAGAAAAAGAAAAAGAAAAGAACATACAAGAAACTAATTCGGCCCAGTGGCTAAATATACCCCAGTGTGCCAATAAAAGCACTAAGGCAAAGGAAAACAATGACCAATCTGACAACAAATCATGTAAGAGAAAGATGAGGACCTTTTCTGTGACACAGCCTTTCCATTAATTTTCTGTTTTTCATGTCTAATACCAGGTTTGGTTATCTCTCTGGACCAGCTGGCTCTGTCAGAGTGATGTTAATGAGGCCCAGGTCAGGTGCTCTATCTCCATAAAGGCCAATTAGCTTCATAAAAAAGAAAAACTCTGCTCCAAGCAAGTAGGTTGTTCACAAGGGGGATCAAACAACACAACATGGATGGCTAACCACAGGAAAATACAAGAGTAGATGCTCTGATGGTAAATAGGTATCACAGTCATTTGATGACCACCTTAAAACACTTACAAATGCCCAAGCTAACAAGACTTTAGATAGACAAATACTAACACATAATAAACCTTAACAGAAAAGATGTACTGGATTACTAATAGAGCCATTCTTAGAAGGCAACAAAGTAAAAGTAAAAAGTTTTGAAGTTAGAAGATCCAAGTTTACATCCCATTCTGCCACTCACTACTTTTGTGACCGGATACTTCAACTTTCTGGACCTCAGTATATTCATCTATGAAATGAAGTTATTGAACGAAGTAATTTAAGGACACTTCTAGCTTCAAATCTATAATTCAACCCTAAAAGTTAGATAAGTGATCTGGTGGCAAACAGGAGGCACAGTAAATAGGCAACTGGACTTAAGAATCTAAAAGATAAGTTCAAAACTTGCCTCAAACACTAGCTATGTGAGTAGGCAGTTTACCTTTTAACGTCAATTTCACCTGTAAAATGGGGATAATAGTAGCACCTACCTCACAAAGTTGAAAGGACAGACATATGAGATGACATAAAATGCTTTACAAATATTAAATTGCAATGTAAATGCCAGCTATTACAATTACTATTATTAAATGTGTAATGCAAAGATCCAAAGCTGTCATGAAACCAACAGACCAGCCTTGCCAAAGCTGAACTTGCTCTATAAAGAATACCAAAAGAAGGCTTAAAATCTATATCTGTCTTGTGAGTAAAATACTTGAAGAACAAGTGGAAAAACTAAGTCCTCATACCAACAAAAAAGATGACTAATTTTAGCCAGAATGGATTTGTGAGAAACAACTCCTTCCTAATGTTTTTTAAAGAAAATATTTGTTTTAATGGGAAAAAATTCAAAAAATTAAAATTGAGGTTAAAATAAAGACATTTTCCAAAATCCAATATTAATCCCCAAACTCCAAAATCCAAATAATTAATTCTGGAAGAGTTATCCCAGGTTAAGATCCACTTCTAGAGGACAAAAGTTAAAAGTTACAAGCTTACTCTGGCACTTTCTAAATTTTCAGCCAAAATCTCCTTTTGATATCTGAATTACAAAGATCCCCTTCAGTTGCACAGTGATTGGTTTCCCCTACTCTCAAACCAATGCTTCATTTACACAAACTCCAGCTCTATATTTCCTTAATAACCATTTGGGGGGGAGGGGTCATCAAGAGACACTTTGCAGTCTCCTCAGCCTCCCCTCTAGTCAGATGTTTCTAAATGCACACAATAAAATGCAACGAATTACAAAGAAAAATTTAAGGTTGGTGAAAATAAAAATAAAAGAAATTTTCCCATACAAACACAAAAATTCCCCTAAAGTATGCCAATTAAATACCCTTGCAGAGGCTCTTACCCTCCCCCACAACTCAATGAATACATTAACTAAAGGCATTTAGCTCTTCCCCACAACAGAACACTCTCCCCATTTTTAAACTGTCACACTATAGAAGACTCAAAAGGTCCCAGACTACACATAGGGAAAAGTACTGTTAAGGGGTTTCTCTTCAAAGGATAGGCATCTCTTAAAGTCCCAAATCAGTATGACAGGAACAAAGCTAACTAAAGTACTCCAATAAATATAAGAAAAGTATCAAAACCGCAGCACTATCAGCCAAGAATTTCTGTATTTTCTAAAATTTTATATGTGAGTTATAAGAGAACTAGATTAATAGATGAGGAAACACAGACTTAGAAAGGGGTAATTTAGAATCATTAAAACTACAGAACTGGATGGGACTTTGGAAACACAGGCCCTACATAAGTACTAAGACAAAGTCTCCAGATTCCCAATACATTTCTCTTTGAAGTATATTCAATCAACAAATTCTTACTGAATACCTGAGTACAAGGTCCCATGACTGGCATTAGGAGAAAAAAACAACAACAACAAACATAACACAACATAACAAACAAAAAAACAAAACAACCTTTATTCTAAAATATCTTAAAGTTTTATCAAGGGAGACCATACTTATTTTATGTATATAGAGAAGATGATTGTTTAGGATAAGGTAATTATAGAGAAAGGCCAATAGAAATGGGAATTATCAAGAAAACATTCAAGTATAAGACAGTGGTGCTTTAGTGAAGTCATGAAGTAAAGAGTTGTTTTATGAGGTGAGAAGAGAGTACATTCCAGATATGAAACATAGCCAACACAAAGTATGGCCATAAGAAATAGAGTACCATTTGAAGGAAAAGGAGAGGGCCAATTTGGCTGAACTGCACAGTGAGAGAAAAGAAGTATAAAGACACTGGAAAAATAGGTGGGGCCCAGGGAATGAAGGGTTTAAAAAAAAAAAAATAAGAATTTATATATTGTCATCCAAAATCATTTAAGGATAAAAATGTAAAGACAAAGATTCTGATTTCACAAGACTTTTGACTTTTTATAGTTCTTCTGGCTCAATTAAAAGGACCAGAGAGAAGTACCATGAACCCCAAAGTTTAATTTGCAATTTGAAATAGAATTCATAACAGAAATCTATTAAGATATTTACCCAAGTTCTTTTTATATTCTGTCACATTATCCTTGATAACATAAAATCAACTTCTTTAAATGCTACAGATTTTTTTGTTTTATGGGCAAGAATCTCCCCTGAAATTTGAATAAGTTTCGTTATCACTGAAATAAAGTTAACCAGCACTTACTGGTTTTACCATTTTGTTTGTTTTTATGATCGGTCAATTCCAACAATTTTTTATTACTTATCTATTATGTTCAAGAACTAATAATTCAAGAAAACATATATTGCCCCAACCAACTAAAAGTTTCTTGAGGAAAAGGAGTATGTCTTACACTTCTTTGTTATCTTCCCACTGTTTCCAGTATGTGACAGTAATTATTCAATACATGCTTATTGGGAAAAAAAGGGAAAAGAACCTATATGTACAAAAATATTTATAACAGCTCTCTCTCTGGTTGCTAAGAATTGGAAATTGAAGGGATGTCCATCAATCGGGAAAATGGTGAAATAAGGTTGAATATAATTGTGATGTACAACTATTGTGCTATAGGACATGATGGGTAGAATGGTTTCAGAAAAACTGGAAAGATATATACAAACTAATACAAAATGAAGTAGAATCAAGAATATTGTACATAGTAAACAATATTTTAACAATGATCAATAACAAAAGACTTCACTATTACTATTTTGATCAATACAATGATACTCATCATCATGATCAATATAAAGAAATGACTACGCACCTCCAGCAAGATAACACATAAATTCTTCCCCCCCCCCCCCAGGCTGGGGTTAACTGACTTGCCCAGGGTCACACAGCTATGAAGTGTTAAGTGTCTGAGACCATATTTGAACTCGGGTCCTCCTGAACTCAAGGCTGGTGCTCTATCCACTGCGCCACCTAGCTGCCCCCAAATAAATTCTTAAGTACAAAATTGAAGTACATTTTTTTCACCTTTTTCTTTCTTTTTTTAGCAACATGGCTAATATGGAAAAATGTTTTGTTGACTTCACACGTATAAAAAGGTGTCATATTTCTTGCCTTTTTAATGGGTGGGGGGTATAGCTGAAGACAGGCAGAGAATCTAGACCCCCTCAAAAAAAATTTTTAATGCTAAAAAATAACTAAAGAAATGGGAGTTTGTTTTTTTTTTTTAATTTCCAAATCCTTATTAAGTGAAAGGGATAGAGGTGAGGTTACATTTTATCTTAGAGGCAATAAAGAACCATACAAGTTGAGCAGAGAAGTAAAATGATATAACTACATTAGGAAAAATTACTTTGGAATACAGATTGGAGTGGAGATTTGAAGCAGGGAGAATAATTAGGAACCCCAATATAATAGTGCTGGCAAGAAATAATGAATGTCCAAATTACAGTAGAAAAGTGCAAAAATGTAAAAGATATCATGAGTAATAACAGTCAGACTTTGCAATTAATTGTAAATGTTTATAAAGGAGAATGGAAAATTGAAAACAAACTAGTTTCAAACCTGGAGGGCTAAAAGAACTTCTAACACTTTAGTCAGAGGCAAAGGTGGTTAGGGAAAAGAAGTAATGGATTTGCAGTCTGTTTCTGGATCTGTTAAGTTATATATAAAATGTGTCATATACATAACTAAATAAATGTTACAGGAGCAAGCTGCTAATGGCTGCTGGATGTTATGGGAGACACCTGCCAGTGACTGCTGGTGATGCAACTCAGCCCAGCAGAATGGATCCCTTCATGTGAAAGGATGATAATGATACAAGGAGACTTCGAGACAGTTGTATTCTCTGACCTGTCTCTTCTTCTCTCTTGCCTCCAATTTATTTCATTCCCAATCTACAAGCAATATCTGTGTCAGTAAAGGCTAATTTGCAATTCCTTCAGGGTTGTTATGATTCACAGCTGTGGGGGCTTTTAGAGAACTGATCTGCCCTTCCAAACTTAGGTGTAGCCCTTAACATATAAACACATACACACCTACATACAATATTTCAGTTAGTGGAGATAAATCAATAATTTTTTTTCAAAGATCTGTAGTTATACCTTGTTTTTACAAGTGAGCCATCTCTTATAACACTTAAAGGGAAAAAAAGAAAGGATCCAATTCAAATCTTGCATCCAAAGAATCTAAAATTAGCTGCACTGTCATACCCAATCTCTGCAAGAAAATATTTTCTTACTATTTTTAGCCATATGAAAAGATGTTCCAAGTCATTATTAATCAGAGAAATGCAAATTAAGACAACTTTGAGATACCACTACACACCTATCAGAGTGGCTAGAATGACAGAAAGATAATGCAGAACATTGGAGGGAATGTGGGAAAATGGGACAATGATACATTGTTGGTGGAATTGTGAATACATACATTGGAGAACAATTTGGAACTATGCTCAAAAAGTTACCAAACTGTGCAGTGTTGATCTAGCAGTGTTACTACTGGGCTTATATCCCAAAGAGATACTAAAGAAGGGAAAGGGACCTGTATATGCAAGAATGTTTGTGGCAGCCCTCTTTGTAGTGGCCAGAAACTGGAAACTAAGTGGATGCTGAATAAATTGTGGTATATGAATATTATGAAATATTATTGTTTTATAAGAAATGACCAACAGGAGTGAAATGAGTAAGACCAGGAGATCATTGTATACTTCAACAACAATACTACATGATGATCATTTCTGATGGATGTGGCCATTTTCAACAATGAGATGAAGCAAATCAGTTCCAATAGAGCAGTAATGAACTGAACCAGCTACACTCAGTGAAAGAACTCTGGGAAATGACTATGAACCACTACATAGAATTCCCAATCCCTCTAATTTTGTCTGCCTGCATTTTTTATTTCCTTCACAGGCTAATTGTACACTATATCAAAGTCCAATTCTTTTCGTACAGCAAAACAACTGTTTGGACATATATATATAATATTTAATTTTTACTTTAACATATTGAACATGTATTGGTCAACCTGCCATGGGGGGAGGGGGGAAGAGGAAGGAGGGGAAAAATTAGAACAAAACATTTGGCAATTGTCAATGTTGTAAAATTACCCATGCGTATATCTGGTAAATAAAAACTATTAAAATTAAAAAAAAAAAAAGAAAGAAATGACCAGCAGGATGATTTCAGAAAGGTCTGGAGAGACTTACATGAACTGATGCTGAGTGAAATGAGCAGGACCAGGAGATCATTATATACTTCAACAACAATACTATATGATGATCAATTCTGATGGATGAGAGGCCCTCTTCAACAATGAGATGAACCAAATCAGTTCCAAAAGAACAGTAATGAACTGAACCAGCAACACCCAGAGAAAGAACTCTAGGAGATGACTATGAACTATTATATAGAATTCCCAATCCCTCTATTTTTGTCCACCTGCATTTTTTATTTCCTTCACTAATTGTACACTATTTCAAAGTCCGATTCTTTTTGTACAGCAAAATAACTGTTTGGACATGTATACATGTGTATTTAATTTATACTTCCCATATTTTCCCCCCATGAGGCTGGGGTTAAGTGACTTGCCCAGGGTCACATAGCTAGGAAGTGTTAAGTGTCTGAGACCACATTTGAACTCGGGTCCTCCTGACTTCAGGGCTGGTGCTCTATCCACTTCACCACCTGGCTGCCGACATATTAACATATATTGGTCAACCTGCTGTCTGGGGGAAGGGGTGGGGGGAAGGAGAGGAAAAGTTGGAACAAGAGGTTTTGCAATTGCCAATGTTGAAAAATTGCCTATGTATATATATCTTGTAAATAAAAAGCTATAATTAAAAAAAAAAAGAAAATATTTTCTTGAAACCCCTTTTGGGAATCAAACTTGTTTTTTATGCTTTGCAGTATTTGTCTTCATTAGATCTAGTTGCTAAGTGTTTGTAGAAGCTCTTTTTGTGGTGGCAAAAAATTAGAAAGTACAAGCCCATGCTGAATATATACTACGTGAAAGTAATTAAATATTATATATAAAGCTGATTTTAGCAAGGCTTGAAAGATTTACATATTGATGCTGAGTGAAAAAAGCAGAACCAAAACATTGCACATACTAACAAGGTTGTGCATTAATCAACTATGAAAGACTTGGTTCTTCTCAGCATTTCAGTGATTCAAGGAAACTTAGTATGGAAAATGCCATCTGAATTCAGAGAAAGAAATACGGAGAATAACTGGTAAATCAATATATAACCAAAATAGAAATAAATAAATTTTTTTAAAGATCTGATTGCTGTTCTTTCCATTTATTCTGATGTCACTGTGCATACTATTTCTTTGGCCCTGCTTACTTCATTTTGTGACAGTTTATGTAAGCCTTTCCATGCTTCCCTTGCAATCAAAAGGCATTTATTAAGCATTAACTATGTGCCAAGCACTATGCTAAGTACATGGGATAAAGTTTCTTTTATGCTTATTATCAAAGAGATTACATTCTATTATGAAAGGGGAAAAAACATATATACATCAAAGTAGATACAAAATTAATAAAAAATAAACACAAAGCCAATAAAAGAAATAATTAGGAAAAAAGAATTGCATTAACATTGGTAGAGAACACAAAAAAGGGAGAATAGGAAATCAGTTCACTGGCTCAAATGAACTTATCCTGAACAGCTGCTACCTATAGGATGTGATCTTTCCATCTAGACTGTCAATCAAGATTATCAATCCGGAAAAGTACAATAAACACCTTATCTCAGTAAAATTGATTCCATAAAGTGGATATCTTCAACATAGAGAAGATCTGGGCAGCTAGGTGGCACAGTGGATAGAGCACCAGCCTTGAGTTCAAATCTGGTCTCAGACACTTAACACTTCCTAGCTGTGTGACCCTGGGCAAGTCACTTAACCCCAGACTCAAAAAACAAAAAAAACATAGAGAAGATCTAATCCAATTCCAATTGATCAATGATGGACAGAATCAGCTACACCCAGAGAAGGAATACTGGGAAATGAGTGTAAACTGTTTGCATTTTGTGTTTTTCTTCCCAGGTTATTTTTACCTTGCAAATCCAATTTTTCCTTTGCAGCAACAACAACAACAAAAATTTGGATCTGCACATATACATTGTACCTAGGATATACTATAACATATTTAATATGTATGGGAATGCCTGCCATCTAGAGGAGGAAGTGGAGGGAAGGAGGGGAAAATTCAGAACAGAAGGGAGTACAAGGGATAATGTTGTAAAAAATTACCTATGCATATGTACTGTCAAAAATGTTATAATTATAAAATTAATTTAAAAAAAAAAAAAAAGAAAAGAAACTGGAAAAAAAAAAAAAGAAAAAACTGATTCCATAGTTTGACTTAACTAATGAAAACACACAATAATAAAGCTTTATCCCTGAACAGCATTTATTTGACATTCATTACCTCACAGAAGCCTCACAACAAGACTATGACATAGGGAGAGTAGGTATTATTTCCCCCATTTTGCAAATGAAGAAACTGAGGCTCAGAGGCATTAAATTATTGACCAAGGTCACAGACACAGCAAATGAATGAATAATGAAGCATACATGAAGCAGTGACTATGTGCCATGGACTATGCTAACTTATGACACAAACAAAAGAAGATAGTCCTTGTCTCTAAGAAACTTACATTCAGCAGTGACTCAAGACAACTGCAATAGACTTGGAAAAATGAATGTGGATCAAAACCTAGTATTTTCACCTTTTTCATTTGTTTGCTTTTCTTTCTTGTGGTTTTTTCCCTTTTGTTTTTGTTCAACATCACAAATATGAAATATGCTTAATCTCTATCATAGGATATATAGATATAATAATAGATAATAGATAATATTTAATCTGTATCATATTGCTTGCTGTCTTGGAGGGAAAAAAATTTTGGGAACATAAAGTCTTACAAAAATAAATGTTTAGGGGGCAGCTAGGTGGCACAGTGGATAGAGTGCCAGCCTTGAATTCAGGAGGACCTGATTTCAAATCTGATCTCAGACACTTAACACTTCCTAGCTGTGTGACCCTGGATAAATCACTTAACCCCAGCCTCAGAAAAAAAAAAAAATAAATAAATTAATAATAAATAAATAAATGTTTAAAACTCTACATGTATTTGGAAAAATAAAATACAATTGAGGAAAAAAATCCACAATTTCTTAGTTGTAAACTTAGGTTCTAATTCAATATGCAAAATATTTTCATATCATAAAGCATCTGTTAACCAAAAAAATAAAATAAAATAAATAACTTACATTCAAATAGTGGGATAGATAACAGAAGGGTGTTATAGTAATGAATATCATAGGGCTGGTGAATAGAATGGTCTCCAGATCTTCAGACTCCAAGGAAGTGTCCTTTGTACTCTGCCACTTTACCTCAATTATATAGAAATTCCTCTTTTCCCTCCCAAGAAGGATATCTTTGAGAAGACTTAGGAAGTCAAATCATGAAGCATATATGAAGTGCTTATTATGTGTCAAGCCCTGTGCTAAATGCTGAAGACACAAATCAAAGCTAAAATGAAGACAATTCCTGCCCTCTAAAAAGCTTACATTCTAATGACTGACAATCACTCATAAAGAAGAGTGAAAAGTGAATGGTGGAAGGAAAAAAGAGCCCAGATAAAGACACAGTGGGTAAATCCCAGAGAAGCACAAATGATTGGTTTGGGGTCCTTCCTCAAAATGGAGGTTTCAAGAAGAATTCATCAGTGGGAAAAAGAGCCCATTATCAGAATAAAAAGGTGACATAGCAAAAAATTTGGATATGCTTTATAATTCTCTAGATAAATTACAGCCCTGAAGTCAGGGTGATGGTGATTAAAAAAGAAATGAATCTGAGAAGAGGGAAGATGAAGAGATGAAAGCTGATGGAACTCAAAAAGGCTATAATAAAACCAAAGGGTAGAAAAAGCAACAGTCATGGCAAGGGAATTGTGGAAGGAGAGCAATTTAATTTAGAAAGCAAATCACTAAGACAACACTGAGACAAGAGAACTTTGGGTAAGAAGGATAGGCTAAGCTACTCTGTGTAGACTGTCCAAATCTAAAAATCCTTGCTGGTTCTTCACCTTCCAATTAGGCTACCTTCACCAACATCAAGGAGATATGAAGTCTTTTTTTTCTCTGGGCTTCAGTTCCTCATCTGTAAAAGGTGGGACTTGATGAACTCTATGGTCTCTTCAAGGGATTCCCCATTAGCGTTTCTCTCTCTTTTCAACTTTGCTCTTGTATAATCTCTTCCCTCTCCAAAAGAAAGAAGAGAAAGAAGGTCTGACTGGGGAATAATCTGCTGGGAATTGTTGAAAAGTTGTTCTCAGAACTCATTAAGAGAGGATCAGAATAGAGTAAATGAACCCATGATTACCAAATTTAGTCTTTTCTAAAGAAACATATATATGAAAGGTTGTGGTTCACATTCAACATGTGGCTCAAATTCAACATGGTTGCATTGTTCTTCTCGAAAATGGTCCTGAGATCATCAGAGAAGACACTAAACCAACCTCAACTCCCAGCTGAATTAACTTATTCTCTTAGCTTCACAATAGTAAGATTTTCTTCTAATATTTTCCCCAAAAAAATTTAAAGGACAAACCCCCCCATCCCAATAAATGTAAATGCGCTTAAATCATATAAATTAAGCATAGGCTTTATAACATCCTTTTTTTTTTTTTTTTTTAAATAATAAGCCCCACTCAATCCTCATTCATTAAAGATTTTATCAGTACCTTGATTTAAAAGGATTTGTGGCATTCTCAAAATCAAAAAATGACCGGTCATTCAATGTCATTTATGCTCTAGAAGGGACTTTACTTTGGATCTAGTCTAATCCTCTCATTTGACAAGTGAAGAATCATATCTAGGGCTATGAAGTGATTTGTTCAGTCTTAAAGTTAGTGGCAGAATAAATAACAGACTCCAGTAATTAAAACTACTAGATAGGGTTTTTCCCAACTACATTATGGATCATAATGTCTGTTTTTGCTTTTTATGATCCATAATATGTAATTGGCATACCTAGTAATTTTTAATTACTGGAATCTGTTAGTTATTCTGACAGACGATTCAAAGAATCGGTCACTCCTCAGTCCTCCCCCACCTCCACTGCCCGTCACCACTAAGCCAAATGAGAGCCAAACTTTTTGGGGGAACAAAGCATTTTGGGGGGAAGTGGCATTTTGTATATCTTCAGTAATCAATTAGTCATTAATTCACTCCACAAACAGCAAATAGAAGCACTGGCAGAAGAACAATTTCACACACTGCCTTCCCTTCCAAACGAAGAATTCTTTATGATATCTACTAAACTGTCTTGCATTAAAACCATCAACTTCTGGTGTAGAAATTATATAGAAACTGCCCTATCCACAATCAAGGGCTGGAAAGAATGGCACCTAGTCCCATTTAATATAGAAAACTGAAAGAGGTCTTTTCCTATTTCAAAAATCCTGTATTCATTTTCCTGGGGTTTTTTCAGTGCTTTCATCTCAGCCTTGTCTCCAGCCCTTCCAGGCATACCAGAGAGGTCCTTAATGGAAAGTACTGAGTGTCCTAGTCAACAGACAAGAAAACAACAAAGAATTTCAAAATTAAAAAGCACCTTAGAAATTACCAAATCCTACCCTTTATTATGCAGGTAAGAAAGCTAAAGAACAGAGAGGTTAAATAATTTGCCCACAATTATACAACTAATTGTTAATAAGAGACTAGCAACAAAATATATAGTTCTTCAAAGTTTTCAAAATGACTTCACTGAAGCTGGATCAGATAATTATCTCTATTTTGCTAATAAACTAAGGCTAAGAGAGGTAAAACAACTAATTCAATAAAATAGCCCGCAAATTTGCAAAGCAAAACTCCAACACAAGCCAAATTCTTCTACTCTACTTCACCTTCTATGTTAGACAAACTCCATCAGGCCTCTTCTCAATTACTTCCCCATCCCCTTACCTAGAAATGTTCAATTCTACTTCATTTCATGTCTTTATGTCAAATACATAATGATTTTGATAAACTCTCACATCCTTAATTCAATTCTTATTCTCAATTTTTTCACTCTAAAATTCAGTTCTAAGGAGTTTAAAACCCAATATCTTTTTTGCAAGAACTCATCCAAAATTGGCACAACTTAAGATGCCTCTACTGGAATACATAAAAATGTTTTTAAATTATAAAATAAGAATTTAGCAAAGTATTAAAGGAAGACTTGAGAAACATCATATATTAACATTTGCACACTCACTCAAATGTTGTCTGGGAGACATAATTCCAAACTAATTAGATTTTTCATGTCTTTTCTTATAAACTCGCCCAGAGTTATCTTTTCTCCAATAGTTAAATCCCAGAGATTAGGAGTATTTTCCAAAACTGAGCATCTGATCATTGCTTGCATTAGTGAACACTACAGAAAGCAACTTTCTTTCGTAAAAAGTTTCATAAACTTTTCTTTTAAAAAAGAATCAGAAAAATTCTCCAATTTACCACATATCTAAGAAATGCTGGATGGATAGCCAGTTAAAAGAATGACTTGGGGAAGACAAATGCTTTCTGAATTCCAAAGGAGGAATCTAGTTAGACAGTGGTTAAGTGATTTGCCCAGATCACAGAGCTAATAAGTGTCTAAGACCAAATTTGAACTCCAAGGTTCCAGAGTCTAGGCCCATGGGTTTTTCTCACCCATTATAAAGTACTGAAAATTACTTGTTCAAGGTCACAGAAAAAGTAAACAGCAAAGTCAGGAAGCTCCAATTTCCAAATTCGGGGCTCTTTCCATTAAGTTGCACTGCCCCTTAACTAACAACAATTAGAGAATTTGTGAACTGTATAAGTATTAATAGACACCTTACAAGATGTATAAATAAGAACTAGACCAACAAAGGAAAAGAAAGACATTTTAGATGTGGGATACAATATAGACAAGTGCCTAGATACAATGTGAAACAAAGAGCTTGGCCTAAAACAAAGTATACTGGAGGGCACGAGGGTGATAACTTTTGGATTGGTTAAATAAAGCTAGATTACAAATAGCCTTGAAAAATTAGAGGAGTTTGGACTAAATGTAGTAAAGATGGGATACCATGCACTTCAAGATAAATCAGGCATAGCTCTATTTGTCCAAAATTAATACTCAATTATATGAGGGCAATCTAAAATGTTAAAATCAAATAAAGATGGTCAAATTGTTTTAAAAATAATCTATGCTCTCCAACAATTGTGCATTTGAGAATTGGAAATCTGACCGATTTAGTATGATTTTTTTTTTAAATCAAGGTTTTTACCAAGTCTTGCTTTACTCCCTCCCTCCCCCCATTAAAATATATGTGTGTATATGTGTATGTATATATATAGCATGACAATTTTCAATGTTTCTAATGCTTACCCTGGCAAAAAAATGATTAAACAAATTTAAAAGTGGATTTAGAAGGTTTATTAAAAATGACCATAGCAAAGCCTGAAACCAAACAGGTATTTTAAGAACTACCCAAATAAAACTGATTGTTTTAACCTCTTTTTAACTATCACAATTTCCTTCCAAAGGCCAGTGGAATCTCATAAAAATGAGTGGGGACATTTACTTGGTCATTCTCTCTTACTTTCCTCAAAAGAGCTTTACATCCAGAAAGTACAGAATGCAAAGTCTTATTTAATTTTTATCTTTTGTCTTTATGCTGCCTAAAGTGCCCTCTGCATCCTCTCCCCTTCCAAAGAGTAATCCCATATGTCAAAGAATTTAACAAGAGTTTTAAATATATTGCTTCCCCAGTTTAAGAACCATGGCTCTCAATTATTTTGTCCTTATTGCCACTTTAGCCACTCCCTCCCCTTCCCTTTTTCCCTTTCCCCTAGTTTTGGCTATCACTCCTGCTCTAGCCTCAAGCTCCTTTAGTCTTAATAAAATAATTCATTAAACTATACAAGATCTTCACCCTGTAGTCCCTTGTCCCTTGCCCTAGCATGACTTATGTCATGGCAAAGTTCAACATTTGTATTATCTCTATCTCATTCCTTCTTAATCCCCTTTCCAAAGACAATGGAAGAAGTCACTTGCCAATTGGGTCTATAAAAGTTTGTCTAACTTTAACTATGCCATCTCTACTTTGCAGCAATTATTCTTTGACTCTCTTCCAAGGCTGTTCCAAACCCTCCACTATCCCTTCTTCCCTATGAGCAAAGGATTTCGCCTTCTACTTTACTGAGAAAAATGGAGCCAAACTAGCCATTGTGAATTCTCTATTACATACTTCAAAAAAAAGCCCATTTTGCTCAACTTTTGCCCCAATCTAACAGATAGCCCTTTATTTAAGCCAACCTTCTAGTTAGTTAGCAGATCACTACCCTTCTCATCACCTCAGTGTCATTCAAGTTCTCTTGATCACCTCAAGTCTCTCATCTTCAATTTCTCTTTATCTGTTAGCAGAGTCAAATATTAAGTTTTTTTTAAAACTTTAAATTAGCCTGGCCATCCCAAAAAGCTCTAGTCTGAAACTGTGCTTCTCATTTACTGCCAAACTCCTTTTCCCTCATACATCACAAATTTCTCAGTTGCCTCCAATGTGACTACTAACTCCAAAAATGGGCGAAAACAGCTTCATCAAGAATTACCAAAGGATGTTTTAATTGCTAAATCTGATGGTCTTTTGTACCCCAAAAAAATCAAAGTCAGAAGGTTCCCACACATACCAAAATTCATAAAGAATTTGGAAATAGTTTATCTGAGGTTTTAAAATCACCAAAAAAATAAATCTAATGGCCTTTTCTTCATCTTCCTTGACCTCTACTCAGCTTTTGACAAAGTGTGGAATTGTAAGGGGGGAAAAAACAGACCTGAAATCAAGAAGAAATGGGTTCAAATTCCACTTCTTTGCTACCTTCTATGACTTTGATCCACTTTCCTATGCCTCAATTTCACAATCTACTAAATGAAGGTCTAGACAGCCTCTAAAATCTTTCCTGGTGGTAAATCTGTAACCCTATACATTCTCCTTTCTTCCTGAATAGTAACAATTTTTGGAAAGTACCTTCTACCATATTCAAACTGACTCCCTGTTACCTTTAGAATTAAACATAAAACTATTTGTCTTTTTTTTTTTTTTTCATTTTTTGCAGTAGGCATTAATATATGCTTGTTGAACTAGAAATTATTTGAATCTACATAAACATATAAATTATTTTCCCATAACACAGAATCACCCTCCTATCGCTATTTTACAAAGTATTATTTTAGAGGAAGCTAGGTGGACCATGGATAAAGCTGTGGGCCTGAAGTCACAAAGATCAGGGGAATTCAAAGGCACTTAATTTTTCCTGTCTCAGCTTCCTCAACTATAAATGAAGATAAATCCCTCCCCAGGATATTTCAACGATCAAAATGAGATGGTATTTGTAAAGTACTGATTAGCATAGTTCCCCCTTCCTTGTTCCTTCCCTTTTTTCTTTATTACTATCAAAAGCTGCCTACTCTAATTAAATTAACCTGCTCTCTACACCTATCATGTCCTCTTCAGGCTCTAGGTACTGGCTGTCCCCTTTAACTAGACTCCTTCTTCATAGATCTTAGAATCTCTATAAAGGCTATATATATAGCCTTTCATGATATTCCCTAGCTAACAGTGCTTCCTCCTCAACATTATTTTATTTTTATCTATATGTCCATATCCTCTCTTTCATAAAATATATAAGCTCTTTGAGGGCAGAGGCTATTTCATTTTTTATCTCCAGCATTTAGCAAAGTATCTGGTACATAGTGGCTACTAACTAAATTTAGTAAGCCTCTGCTTATTTCTCTCCACCTTACATGGAAAATCAGGAGGTCTTAGTTCAAATCCCCATGCCACCATTAATCAGCTAAATACTTTGCCTTATTGAGTTACCATCAGGATACAGCAGGTTTTTTTCCCCCCTTTCTTTTTTGTTATTTTTTTATTATGCCTTTTTATTTACAAGTTATTTGCATGGGTAATTTTTCAGCATTGACAAATGACAAATCTTTTGTTCCAATTTTCCCCCTCCTTCCCCCCACCCCCTCCCCCAGATGGCAAGTTGAGCAATACATGTTAAATATGTTAAAATATAAGTTAAATATGATATATGTATACATGTCCAAACAGTTATTTTGCTGTACAAAAAGAATCGGACTTTGAAATAGTGTACAATTAGTGAAGGAAATAAAAAATGCAAGTGGACAAAAAGAGGGATTGGGAATTCTATGTAATGGTTCATAGTCGTCTCCCAGAGTTCTTTCTCGGGATATAACTGGTTCAATTCATTACTGCTCTATTGGAATTGATTTGGTTCATCTCATTGTTGAAGAGAGCCACATCCATCAGGATTGATCGTCATATAGTATTGTTGTTGAAGTATATAATGATCTCCTGGTCCTGAATAGCACTGTTTTTGAAGGTACCTTCTAATTTTAGCATTTCACGATTCTATTCATTCAGCCCACATTGAAATCTCCTTTGAACACCTATTAAACAGTGTCATACTTCAATTATATACTAGTTTGGATTGCTCTAATTGTTAATCTTACCTTCCTTACTAGTATGTGCTCCTCACAATTACAGATATTATACTTTTCTTATCTTTAACCCTTCTAAAACTCCCTCACCACCACACAGACAGACAGGCAGACACACACACAGAGAAAGTGTTTAGCATCGTGCTGATCATATAAAGATACATGTAACTTAGTCATTATCATTCTCTTAAAGGGCATAGTATTTAGCAATAAAGTCTGCAGAATTTTTATTTACTTTTAAAAGATTAAACACATTCCAAATCTATGTATTACAAAGTCAGGCATTCTGCCGGAAAACTTTTGTTTTGATTTCCTATAACTCATAAAGCATTCTCCCACCCCAAGAAGAGTCAAGTCCACACAATATGAGAACCAATCCAAAAAAGTGAGGATGTTAAACCTGGAGAAGAGAAGGCTCGGGAAAGAATATGATAGCTATGTTCAAGTTTCTGAAGGGCTGTCATGTGAAACAGAATGAAACTTGTTCTGCTTTGTCTCAAAGGGGAAAGAAAAGAGGAGAACAAGAACAATGTGTGAAGTTTCAAAAAGGCAAACATGTTTCATGTTGGAAAAAATTAGAGTTAACCACAAGTATAATGGGATATGTCCAAAGACCCTCAAGGAAACTCCCCCTCATTGATGATCTTCAACCAAAGATTGGATACTAGTCAACTACATTATGGAAGCAGCCTTAAGAGGTCCCTTCCAACTCTAAAATTCAATAACTCACCAACATCTGTTATTGATAAACTGGCCAGAGACATGGTTGTGAGAACTCATTGTGCAGGAGCATCTTCCTTCCTTCCCACCACTACTGCAACCAGGGATACCAACGTCTCTAACCTAAATTGGCAATGTTAAGAGCTTCTGTTCCCATAAACAGCTCCAGCCTCCCAATATGAGGAGCAGAAACTCTCATCCCTCCTCCACTTACCATCACTGTCAGAAGGCAACAAACTCTCAAACATTTTCTCTTACCAATGTCCTAGAGTTTTGGGTCCATCTTCTAAGACCGCTTCCCAACCAAAGCCACCTCAGGGAGCCACTGCTGCAATCTCTCCCCTACTGGGGGTTCACATCTGTACACATTATAAGGATGGAAGGAATCTCCTCTCACTACTGAAGGAATCTGCTCCTGCAGTTTAAGGCTGAGGAAACACATCAGTATTAAGTATCTACTGTATGCCAGACACCCTACTAAATGCTGTTGACAGTTTATTCAGTTCTCAGATATAGGTAGGCAAGACCTATTTTCCTCCACAGGAATAGGAAATTATAGTTCTAGTAGTAAAGTTCAATTACAGTAAGAATTTAGGTGGTGAATAAATAAGCAGGAGGAAAACAAAGGTAGACCTAGGTAGGTACAAGGTTAGCTAAGTGTGGAAAAGTCATTCCTAAAGGGTTACATAGACTACAAATTAGGAGGTCTATCTTAAGGAGTTAAAGGAAAAGTTTAAAACCAAAAGAGAGACTAACAAAGGCCAATCTTGTGGAGCAGAACATCTTTGTGGGGATGACAACAAACATAAATAAGCACTGGCCAGCTCCATGAACCTGAAAAATGAGGGACTGGCAAAACCGGTCCTGTACATAACAAGGGCAAGCCATGAGGGGCTCCCAGACTCCACTTCTCAGATCACTCATGTGTATCATATGATCTCTTAATCAGAGGGCATGCTGAGGGCTGAGCAGTTATAGTTCTCTCATGCCCAGTATTACTGGGGCATTTTCCTCTTATCCTAAGGAATAGACATTTCCCTTGCATGCAAGGCATGCAGTACTATATGTATAATACAGTATAATGACTCTAAAAATGAGGGAATGGAAAAGACTTCTTGGCTGTACAGTTCCTGGAATTATACAGGTATATCTGATGTTTCCCCTGGAGATGGAACAAAGGTTTGCCCAACCAAGACTCAGATATCCGGCCTTTGGGGAGTAAGAACTCAGCAGGTGAACCTTAAGGTTGAATGAATATGTACAGAAAGAGACAATTCAGGAACCATTTAGGAAGCACATACTACTAAAGTATTATAAACTCTGTAAATACTATCCCCTCCCACATTAACAGTCATCTGAACCCACACATAGCTGATTGTGGATTATCAACTCCAGCACACCTGCACCTTGGCTCCCTGCTTTTTAATGACTGAAGAAAATATATTTTATAATCTCAGAAAATATAGTATTTCCTTCACTATCTAATTCAAGTCTCATTTTGTTTATGAATGCAATGAACTATAATAGAAAGATTAATAACCTGGTAGTGAGGAGAGCCAGCTCTACCATTTATTTCCTCCAAATTACAGAGCTAGTGACCTAACCTTACTGTGCCTCAGCAAAGCAATGGAGGAGGACTACAGGGGGACTTAAGATTAAGTAAGAGTCCACATATATCAAATGCCAAGCAAATTATCTAGCTTTAAGAATATATTAATAAACTGGGAACAGATTATAAATTACAAGTTGCAGAAACAATTCTGGCATTTGCAGAATGTAAGGTACCTTTCCACCCACAGTTAGTAGCTAGTTTGGGAGATGGAAACCAGTCTAAGTATGAAATATTTTAATGTCAACTATCATCGTTATACCACTATACCAAATAGCTATCTTACCACATCCTGCTTTAGCAGTACAGTAAATACTCAGCATTGCCACCTGGATTTAAAAAAAAAAAAACTGATCTGATCACATTCTTCAAAAATACACTGCAGTTTAAAAATTCTTAGTTCTACAACCTGAAGATCAAATATTTCTTACCAGAATCAAAATGTCATATGGGTATGAAATATATATATATATATATATATATATATATATATATAGGGGAGATATGTAGTCAGACAAAATGTTGTATGAACTCTAACATTATAAAGCAACTTTGACAAACTTCACTCCATGAAATAATAATCCTTATTTCCAGAGGATAGAACATGAAACATGCTCCCCATTGCTTGTCAGGGAGGTGATGGAGCAAGACATACATTTTTGGACACAGATAATGAAAAAATTTGCTTTGTTTGACAATGCACATTTGTTATAAAGGTTTTATTTTTCTTCTTTTTTAGTATTCAGTAAATGGTAAGAATAAAAAATGTTTTTAACTGAAAAATTAATTTTTTTAAATGGTGTACATGTCCAAAGCTAAAGAATAAGAGAGATAATAGTCACCATAGTAAGTACAGAAAAGCCATACAATTTAAAGTGAGGGCAAACCCGAGGCATCATCCTTAGTGAAAACCTTCATTTAACAGGTGAGGAAAATATAGAAGTCAGTGCCAAAGCCAGTTAATCTTTAATTACAATTTTGTTTTAAAGGTTGACTTTTATATAAAATGGATAACCTTTGTCTTTTATGGCTATGTTTCCATAACCTCAGGACATGTATAAAACAATGCTGTCTAAATATGCATTAAGCTCTTTGGGATGGAAAAATGTAAGGAAAGCTGGTAGGATTGCTATTTTCTTTTTTCACATTAGGTGAATATGCAGAAATGTATAAACAGCTATTTTTACTTAATATTTTTAAACTTTCATCATGAACACTTTTATAAAACTTATCTACAGGACAGTTTGATTTGTAATTTAGGCACAAGTCGGATTGTAACCAGAAGTCTTTAAAGATAAAAAAATTACTTCCTACTTATTTGAAACACTAGCAGACTTTGAGCTAATACACTCATGTGATTATCAAAATGTAAAAACAAGTGTCTCATTTACCAAAGGCAAAAGGTAGTCTCACAAGGTAAAACCAAATATTTTTATACACAAGGTACAGAGCTTTACCCTAAAAATCCACCTATAAATTTACAAGACAAAAAGTATAATTATCAGGCCAGGGAATTCAAATTCATTAGCATATATCCAAATCCAAACTTAGACTGTTCCATCAGAGTAAGCAAATCTTAAGTGGCTTTTTAAGTATTTGGTTTCTTTCAAATCAGTTTACAACAGATTACAATACCTTAGCTTTTTTCTATCTCCTTTCAAAGTCACAGAATCTCAGGGGAAGGGGCTTTAGGAATCTGAGATCACTGAGCCTGATCTTCTCATTGGATTGAGGAGCAAGCCAAGCCTAGGGACCTAAAGTAATTGCTCAAGGTTGCCCAGTTGATAGTCTAAGGCTCTTACTACAATGATCCCAATGATACTATGACCTTGCTTCAGGCTATCATCCTGTTTAGTATTTCAGAGATATCTTCTGTACTTACACTACAGTACATTATGCATTTTTGTGCCAGCAATAAGCTACTTCTTTAAATGCTAATATAAACTCAATAAAATAATGGCCTCTAACAGAAATTAACTTCTCCACAGTATTCTTGCTATTCTTTCTAAAATAGAAGTCAGTCAATGAACAAAAGAATCTTAAGCTCTTATTCCACGTCAAGAACTTGAACAAAGACTGGGACTACAAAGACCCAAAAAAACACAAACAAAAAAAAAAAAAAAAAAAAAAAAAAAATCCAACAATCAATTCCAGCTCTCCAGAAACACACAATTAGGGAAAATAACATTTAATCAACTATGTATAAACAAGATATACACAAGATAAATCAGAAATCAATAGAATTTAGAGAGACCAGGAAAGATTTCTTGTAGAAG
This sequence comes from Sminthopsis crassicaudata, assembly GCF_048593235.1. Classification (NCBI taxonomy): domain Eukaryota; kingdom Metazoa; phylum Chordata; class Mammalia; order Dasyuromorphia; family Dasyuridae; genus Sminthopsis; species Sminthopsis crassicaudata. The sequence goes on from NC_133620.1 coordinate 131,812,677, forward strand.
AAAACTCCCACAAGTAAAGTTATGGGTGCTCAGCAAAAAAATTGATCAAAATCTCAGTAAGCATTTACTATGAATGAGACAATCTCTTAAAAGGCTAGGATAGGAATAGGAATCCTACCTGTAATTTCATCAATGTAGGAAACTCCCTAGTGGGGCAAATTCTATGTATCAATGCTAATCAGCAACTTCTGCAATTTTTTTATTTTAGAAAGTTGACTAAAACACTGATAAATAAGTGACTTGCCCAAGATTCTACAGACTTTGTGTGTTCAGGGACAGGACTTGAACCCAGCTTTTCTCATCCAGTTCCCTCCAATCACAGCTGCCCCCCTTAAAATGAGCCAACTACTCAAACCAAAAAAGAGATAGTCCCTTCCCTCAAGGAACTTACAATCTACATGAGGAATATACATGGTCACAGATCAATAATATAGTTAACATTTATGAAGCACTTATTAGCCATTTTATAGATAACATAACTCATAATATATAAAATAAAAACACAGAGGGGACTAACAACTGTTAGAATAAAGACATTTTGTAGGAGCTATGGATCCCAGGAGGCTACAGCATAGTCTTTACTTACACATAGAAGGTGCTCGCTCAATAAGTGACTGCTGAATAACTAGAATGGATCTTACGTATTCAAAGTCTCATTAGTGGGTTCAAACTACATAAACCCTTTCAGAACTCTTCATACCACTTTATTTTAACAAGGTTTAAAAAAAAACTGAGCCCCAAATGGGAAATACGATTTTTTAAAAACCACCCCAAATAAAGACCCTACCGGTATGCAAGTCACTTAACATCACATAACAGATACATCAGTAATACGTTTGTAGTTCTTAGGGCAAATGTCCCCTAACTTGAATAACCTCCTCTAAACAAGTGACTTATTGGCCATGATACAAGAAAATAGCTGTCAGTCGAATGGAGAACAATTTCTGAAAGGCAGAGCTCAGATAGAATGATTCCCTCTTGCCCTCCTTCACCCATTTCACACTTAAAGCAGGAAACCCACCAGTTACTTAGGGAAAAAAAATCCTTGGTGCAATGAGCAACTGAAACAAAAAGCAGCTATTACGGATTTGTGGTAGAACTCGGTCTCTTAGTCAGAGCCTCCACTTATGAACCCCGAAAATAAGTTCCTCCCTTCTTTCTCCTCACACACATACACATACTCATAGCCCTCCCTTCTCCTAGCTCTTTCTTCCTTCTCCCCCTCTATGCCTCCTCCTCCTTTCTTCCCACTCCTACACTCCTCCCTTCTTGCCTCCCTCCTCCTTCTCCCACTCCTACACACACACACACACACAAACACACACACACATGCACACGCGCACCCTTCCCTTCGCCTTGCCCCCCCTTCTTCCCATCCCTCCCACACACACAGACACACAGACACACACACACAGACACACACACACACACACACACACATACACACACAAAGAAACAAGTTTCCCAGATGCACCGTGATGCAAAGCAGGAACTACACAGCAGCCGCCTGTCATCCAGATGGGCCCTGGCAGCCGGACCAGTCCCCCTCCCCCCCTTCACACAAAGCAGCCCCGCACTTAATGACAGCCACAAGTGGTCAGGGCCCCAGGGCCGCTAGTTCCAGCACTCCGCCTCTTCCCCAGGCTAGGTGAAAGACATTTTCAGGATTTCCCCCCTCCCCCACTTCCATCCTCAAAGACTACAACTTAAAGGTAAAAAAGGAGTGAATTCGGCTAGGGTGCGCCGAGGGCCGGAGGAGAGGGACTCCTCTCGCGCCCCCACAGCCCCGGGGAAGCCGGGGGGGAGGGGGGACAGGCCGAAGGCCCGGGGGAGGGGGGGGGGAAGAATCCGGAGAAACGACGCCGCCCTGGAACCAGCCCCCCCCGCCCCCCGTCAGATACCCCTCCCCCACCCCACCCCCGCCCCGCATCTTCCTACCTGCACAGCTCCGGGAACTCGAAGCTCTGGGCCTCGGCGGTCCCTCCGGCTGAGACGAGGAGCAGCACCAGCAACAGCAGTGGCGGCGCCGGCGGCAGCGGCCGAGGCGGACGCCGAGTCCAGGGCCGCAGGTGGGCGCTGGGAGCCGGGGCGGCGACAGTCGAGAGGGCTGCAGCGGCAGCGGCGGCGCCTCCCATGGTGCTCAGGTCTCCGGCAGGACTGGGGACTCGGACGCGCGGCCGACGGTCTAGCGGCGCACTACGGCTCCGGGCTGCTCCCGGGTCATGCTCAAGCCGCCAGGGCCGGAAAGGGAGGGAAAGAGGAGGAGGAGGAGGTGGAGGAGGAGGTGGAGGAGGAGGAGGAGAGCGCGGCACCAGCGGCTGCGGCGGAGACCCAGTAACTGTGCGTCACATGACCCGCAGCCGCCTGGGCACCGCCCCCTCTCTTTCGCCTCCTCCCCTGTCCCCCCTCCCGCCTTCCCACCAGCCTCACATGACCGCCTTGTTCAGGTGATCCTCGCGCTCCCCCAGCTCGTGCTGGGCCTCCCTGGTCACGTGGGGCCGGAGGCTCGGAAGGAGGGGAGAGGTCTTGCATTGCGTGGGCCGCCCAGGTGGCCTGCCCGAGGCGAAGCCGGGTGAGCCTGGGGCACCTGGTCACCCCCGAGTCCAAATCGGGGTTCCCCGGCCCCACGACGGAGGATGGAGAACGGCGTGACCACCGCTCTCTGGGAAGTAATAAGCCCTGGCGCACAGGCTTCCCAGGATGCCTCACGGACGCCCCAGGATGGGTTTTCGTGGTCCAGGCTTATAAGCCAAACCATCCTTGCTTTTGTTACCCTCGGGCCCGGGAACTGGCACACGGCGTTTGTGGGGGGGATGGGCCTTTTTAGCACCTCCGTCCGGGGATGTTGTGAGGATACAGTGAGATAATGCGAGAAAACCTTAAGCACCCTCAGTTGTGATTCCTTAGTATCTGAAGCGCTGAAGAAACGCTTGCGGGGCCGCTGCATCTCTCACCTGCAGCCAGATAGCCTGACCTCGAAGCTTGTCAAAGGGACCCGCTTCACTCCTCAGACAGCCGCTGACAGCCTATCTGGAAGGATAGCGAACGGATAACAGAATCGGGCATCCAAAAGAGAGTAATGCACGCGGGACAGGGGCGACCTGGGCGGTAGTGACGCGGAGCCCGACGCTGCTCCGAGCCCCTCCTCATCCCCCAAGGGCCAGGTTAGAGTCTGCTGGCTCTCCGCGGTCTCGCAGTTACAAACGTGAATTTGCAGACCTTTAAAAAGAGGCAGCTTAATAATACATATGAAACCTTCCCAAAAAGCCATAGGAAAGGCAGCCTGGAATTGTGGGGTTTGGGGGAGTAAAAAAAAGTTGAGGATTTTAGCAGACTGTCCACTCTATGAATCCTGTATGGTGTGGTAGCCAAAATATGGATATGAGCTTAGGCTTCAGTGACAGAAACAAAGTATCCAGAACAAGAAAGTCTGCCCTGTTCAAATAGTATCCTGTATGCAATTCAATTTAATAAGCTTGTACTGCGTAAGAGGAGGAACAAAGAAGGGATAGAGCCATGTCTGGGTCAGGACAGCGATGACATGAAAAAGCTTGAATTGCCCCACTGTTGATTTGCCTCCGCTTATGTGCCAAGGAGAAGGATCTTTGGACCAGAAAAGGGAATTTTTTTAAATGGATATTGAGGGATAATAACCAAGATAAGTAAGGGGCTGTTAGGAGAGCACCACGCCACGGATGAGTGTGTCACCTGATCCAGATACACTGCACCCTTGTTACAGAAAGAATTGGCAAATGTTATTGCTGAACCATTGTCTGTGCTCTTGGGAAGGTCTTGGAAGATGGGAAAGATAGGAAGGATTAAAGAAAAGCAGATAAGGTGCAACAATTGTTGCTTCAGCTTCCCATTAGGCCTGTTTCTACATATTTGGGTATCAAAGGGAAATGGAAGTGTGAATTGGAAAAGGCTTTGGGATGTGGCAGAGGACACCTGTTGAATCATGTTTTATTGCTTAGTAGAACTTTTAAAAAGAACAGATTCACGCCGGTAGTGCTTCAGGCATTTTTCTCTTGCTAACTGGGGTGGGGTGTGAGGAGGCAGCTACAACACTGAGAAATCTCGGGCATTTGACCATATGGGGAGCCTGAATGGAGAAATTTTCCTGGGAGCCAGTTCGTGGAATTAGCAAGCAAATGATAGCCTCATGGGCTTCTAGCTGTATTAGTTAAATACGACTTAATCTAAAGTTCAGTTAGAATATTTGGGGAAGAGGAAAGGAAAACAAGTTGTCTGAGTTTAACTCAAATTCAGTCTGGTGCTTTAGCTTCAGAAGTGGTATAAGAGGAGACACTTGTGGACTATTGAGAAGCTAACAAAAAGGACCTTTATTTAGCCTGTGGCATGGAAAGGATACTCAGCAAGGATATAGAATTGATTCAGTTGAACACAGCATCCTTTTTTCCACGTTGGCTATTCTAGAGTGCTCTTAGAGTAACTTAGGAGGCTGATTTTTGTGCTTGTGCAACCAGAAAACGATGTCAATGGCCCAAGCCTTAGTTCCACAATTAATTTGAGAATATTTTCAATTCTTCTTAAGGAAAAGTTTACCTGAAACATAAATATTTCTCCCATCATAAGGAATATGCCAAGTAGAAAAGAAATATTTAGATTCAATACATAAGGCAGTGAGCTATGTGAATTATGTATTATTATAGGGATATCTATGTAGTACCCTCTCAGAGTTATTCCACACCTCATACTCTCAGACTGAGTAGCCTAGACGACAAATGACCCAAGCTTCAAGGTACTCTGTGGATTGAGACTCTGGAAACTGTAGCTCATGAGATAGACTGATAGGTCTTCCTTTCTACTAATTAACCAGAAGTCACAATAAGCCTCAAACAAAGGCATTTATTTAAATACCATGTTATTTAAAAAGTAGCAGTAAAAATATATCCCATAAACTTAGGGCTCATTCTCAAATAAATACTTCTAGAATCAGTAGGAAAAGTTGTTACTCATAGAAGTGATAAGTAGAGAGACAGACATAGAGGGAGCACATCAGATTAAGGTATATTTCAAGGTATAGTCCACAAGAGCCATTTCACTCCTCTAATGCTGCAGAGATGAAAGCCCACAAATATTTGTACTTTTCTGAAGGATCTTGACCTCAAAGTTTCTATTGGATGCTACTCTATTAGTCACTGCTAGATAATGTTCCCCAGGATATTGCTTTATGCTACTCCTATGCATATTACATTTTTTGTCTATAGTTGAGACTGTCTCAAGCTTCTGGCTTAGCCAAAATCCTTCATGTTCAAGAACACTGCTTAGGAACCATATCAACTGTCTTATTCCTTCTCCAAGGAGCAAGATACATTGTTCTTAACCTAGGATCTGGGAACTTGTTCTTTAAAGTATTTTTGATAATTATTTCAATAGTTATCTCTTAATAACTGAGTTCAAATTTGGTCTCAGACATTGACTAGCTGTCTTTGCTTCAGTTTCTTCAACTGTAAAATGGGGATAATAATAACACCTACCTCCCAGAATTCAATATCAAATAAGATGTTTTTTTGTAAAACACTTAGCACAAACATGATAAATATGGAAATATATTCCATATTTCCAAATATTAGAAGAATTGCACATATTTAACCTATATTGGATTACTTGCAGTCTAGAGGAAGGAGATGGATGGGGAGGAAGGAAGGGAGACAAATTTGGAACACAAGGTTTTGTAAGAGTGAATGTTGAAAGCCATCTTTGCAAGTATTTTGAAAATAAGCTATTTAAAAAAACACTTAACAATGTTTTATGTGTCAGGTACATAGGAGCTGTATAAACATTAGCTATTGTTAATAATATTATTATTGTTACATAATTTGTTTCCTTTGTAAGCTTGTATGTTTTATTTTATGCATTTAAAAATATTATTCTGATAACAGGTTCATAGGCTTTACCTGGCTGATAAAAGGGTCATGTTATGACAGAAAAATGTTAAGAACTCTTTCTATAGAAGATCTAATACTTGGAACTTAAACTAAAGAACTCTGGAACTTGGAGATACACATGAAGCAAGTCTCAAATCTGGTGCTTACCTGAAAATCTCCCCTTTTTGTCTCTGCTCAAAGAATCCTCACTTTTCTGCATGGTAGACTGTAGTTCAGGAAGCAGTGTCCTTAACTTTCTTTTCCATACCCACATCCCAGGTTACTAATTTTTTCAAGAGGCACAAGGGAAAAAGATGAGAGGCAAACTCTTTGGATCTTATTCTTGTTTTTTAAAAACCATATAAAGTAAAGCTAATCCTTGAGTCAGCCAATGAGACATTCTCTGAGTTATGTCAGCTGCCTTTGTCCAATGGTGAATATCTTATAATTGCTCAAGCTCATTGAGAAACTTCTTAAGTTTAGTCAGTGTTTCTCAGTGGCTCATAAGTGATTGTAGGGAATTCCTAAACATTTCCTTTATAGTCTTGCTCCTCTATAGACTCTCAAAAGCATAAAAGAATTTATAGAGATTGAGAGGTTTGGAAGATTGAAAAAGCTAGTGCTCTCTGTATTTGTGGAATTAATAAGCTCATAGCTCAAAGATAGAGACATCCTTGTTTTGCACAAGCCCAACTGAATAAGCTGGCACAGCTCAAATATGGAGTGTTAGATGATAATTTACCAAGAAAAGGTATGGGCATGCCCCCTTGTACCAGGTGAACAAATGTTCTATGAAATTAATTTAAAATAAACATAGTTTAGGAAAAAGGAGACCTTTAGGAAGACCTCAAAATTCAGGACAAGATATCTTATCAAGCTAGAGACCCAGGGAAACAGTAAAGCAACTACTGGAGAGTCTTCGGCTGAAGAAAGAAGAATAATGGTATGGCCTGGTTGAGAAAGGCCCACATGTAATTTGGGAAGACCCCCTAATACCGACCCTCTAGAAACATACTAACTTCATTTGTAGCAGGTGGCTTTTACACAACTTTTTGGCTCACATGTGTTAAATTCCTTGGCCAGCAATTTTGTATGGATAGAGCAGGTTATTTGACAATTGCTGAAATTCCCAATAGCCCCATCAGTGGGACACCAGGAACAGCAACACAGCAAGGTCAAGGAGCATACAAAAGAATCCTTAAGCAGCTCTTTGAAAAAAAGATTTGAAGATTTTAGTGGACTACAAACTCAACATGAGTCAGCAATGTGATGTGGTAGCCAAAAAAGCTAATGCTAATGAGATCTTGGGATGCATTAAGAGAAGCAAAGCTTCCAGGAATAAGGAAGTGAGAGTCTCTCTGGACTCCACCTCAGTCAAACCACATCTGGAACAGTACAATTCTGAGCACTATGTTTAATAAGGGCATTAAAAAGCTGGAGAGGCTCCAGAAGAGGGAAACAAGGATAGGTGAAAGGCCTTGAATTTGTCATATGAGGATGACTGAAAGGAACTGGAAAAATTTCAATTAGAGAAAAGATCTAGAGGAGACCTAAGCCTGGTTGTCTTCAAGTATTTGATGAGTGATCGTGTAAAAGAAAGGTTTAGATTCTTTTGTTTGGTCCCAGAGGACAGATCAGGACCAATGTGTGAAAATTACAGAGAGGCAAATTTTGTTTTGTTGTTTGGGAAAACTCCCTAATAATTAGCAATGTCCAAAAGTAAATGGGCTGCTTCTAGAAGTGTTGGGTTGCCTTGGGTTGGAGATCTTTGAGCAGAGATTGGCCACTTGCATATGAGTTCTAGAAAGCATTCTTTTCCTGGTGTGAAATGGATTAGATTGCCACTGAGATCTCTCCCAATTCTAAAATTCTAGACTCTTCTAATTGTGATTCTATTATTTGCAGACAGATGGGATTTTGCAGTAACATCCTTCTCATATCTTGGAATCATATCTCAAATCATATCTCATAGATCTCCAACTACTCTGCTCATACCTTTAAAATAGGCTTTTCTTTAAAAAGAAGAGCCTGCCAATGACAACAAAAATCCAAAAATAATCCACAGAAATGTTTAGTCTACACTGAAATAAACAAGTTGGTCTGCATCATGTAGAAGTGATGATTATATTATTTATAATACATTTTTAAAAATGTATTGTTATGAGTTTTGCTGAACTCTTTTTTTCCTCTCAGTATTCTTTGTTACAAGGGGTGGCTCTCTAAGAAGGGGAAATATATTTGAAAAAGGTGAATAAAAATTTTACAAAATATTTTTTAAAATAAAATATGAAGACAATTTTAAAGAATTAGCTACAATTGAGAAATATTAATGCCATCAAAGATGTGGCTATAGATTTTACCTAAAAAGAATGTAAAAAGCTGAGCCTTGTTTGAAAGACACATAAGCTTTGAGAAACTTCTCTCATTAGAACTTCCAGTTTTGAAAGCAGATATATCTTCCAACTGGAAGATTATATCCAACTGGAAGATGGATAGAGGAGAAGTACCACTGAAGTGGAGAAACTTTCTATCCTGATCCAAATCAACTACATTTATTGCTTGTTTCTCTCCAGCAATCTTCATGTAATGTCTTCTAGCCTCCAGCAAGACTCTACCAACTCCTACCCTGGGGCTCTACTTTCTCTCAATAGATGAGAGTTCTCCATAATTAGCTCCTCTTAGACCCACCACTTCTTCCAGCAATTCTCCAACCATTTTCATGTCAAATATTCTTGAATGTACCTTCTTTCCTCCTTTCCCCTCCTAGCTCAGGGAACATAAGTCAAATTAACATTACCATTCCTAGAGAGAACATATTAATCAGTTTCTCTGTAACTCACCAGCCCTGTGATTTCCCAATCCAAAACATATCTCTTTTTTCATTCCTTCCTTCTATCTACTGGCCTCTCCTATAAGAAGTTCCTTAAGAGCAGCTATCTTGAGTTTTTTATAATTATAATTATTCTCATCCCTTAATATAGTGCCTGGCACATGATAAAACACTTAATTGCATTTTCATTCATCTCTACCAAGCCTCTCCTTACAAAAATAAGTCTGAGAAAACATAGGCCCATTTAGCAGCTAGGAAAATGGAATCCTAAAGTAGGGAATGGTTGTGAAATATAGAGAAGCTTTAGAAGCATTCAATCCCTGACTCCCCAATTGTAGAATTATTTCCTCTTTGACCCTTTGGAAAGCTCCATGGAGTTTTGTAGCTTGTGGATAGGATTTGAGATTCTCTGTTATCAGCACCATTATTATATTCTTAAAATTCATACAGTTCTGTGCAAGGCACTATGGGAATGCAAAAAAATTTAAATTGATCACCTATTACCCTTATAATTTTATAAATGAGGAATTGAGACCTAGAGATATTATGACTTTCTCAAGGACATGTAAGCAGTGCATGCAAGCAATAATGCATGCATCCTTGCCAGGATTTGAACCAGATCCTAGAACCTTAATCCAATTTTCAACAAATTTACCATCTAGTTGTTATTTGACTTACTTTAGAGGTGCTCTCTCTCTCAGTTTTTATACAATATTTAGAATACCATGAGGAACTTACTGAAATTTCATTTCTTGGTACAGAAGACCAGAAAGATTGTTGTTGTTTATCCTCTGTTTAGAAGAGGACCAGTGACATCAGAGGGTTTTATTTTGACTCACCAGTGAGTTGGATTTAAGGGAGGCAGACAAAGTCATCAGCCTCACTCTCTTTTCCAGAATCATTGAAGTCCATTGGCAACACAAAAGTCAAGATGATCCATGAGGCAGCCTGTTAGTTTCCCTCAAACTGATTTAGTCCATCTGCTGATTCAGGTGTATTTGGTTGTAGCAGCTGTGAATTCTATAGCTTCTTGGAGCCATAGGTGAGAGTTAGTGAAGGTAGACACCAAAGATGAGTCATTGGTCCTCAAAAGGGTTCAGTAAACCCTCACACTCCCTGAATACTCTATGCACCTCATAAGTGGCCTTAGAGAATTGTCATCAGAAGTCTCTCAACCCAACTGGGGAGCAAATACAATCATATATGTTCCATACCTATATTCCACTGGGATATTTAACATCTTTCTCCAATTACAAAAACAAAGTCACAAAATTGTCTTTATTATGTGTCTTAGTTTGAATTCCCCAACCCACACCAAAGAAAAACCAGTGTGTGTGGGAAGTAGTAGTGATTATTAACCTGTCAAAATGATGTGGAAACAGTATTCTAATAGTCATCGTGGGTGTGATGAGATTCCACACGCTGAGAAAAAAGTTGAGTGGGTTAAGAATGAACTTGTGGGATGAGGATTTTCAGGAGAAAGTGGGCCTCTCATAAATGTCCATCATTTCTTTCCCTAACATCTGAAAAATGTAAGTAGAAACTTCTGATTTGTTATTTACTAAAACCAACAGTGTTAGTTAGATGTGTTAGTCATATCTCTGGGACCAGGGCAGGTTTTTGATAAAGTTTAGAGCCCTGAACAGAGAAGTGAGTCATTTAGAGATAGCAACAAGCCTGCCAGTTTATCCACAGGGTTCTTGGCCCTAAGATCATACCTTATAAGAATGGAAGTAAAAGCAGTCCTAATGTTGCATTTATGGCCTCCAAAGGATTGGCTGGTAATATGTAGGATTTCACATTTCTACATGGACAACTTTAGCTATCCATTTAGCACCATCAAAAGAATGTATGGATATGAAGAGGTATAGGAGCTCATAAAGAAACTGACTTCCTTAGAACTGCACATATTTAACATATATTGGATTATTTGCTGTCTAGGAGAGGTGGGGGGGAGGTTAAGGGAGTGAGAAAAAAAATTGGAACACAAAGTTTTCCAAGGGTGAATGTTGAAAATTAACTATGTATATTTTTAATTATAGCTTTTTATTTACAAAACCTATGCATGGATAATTTTTCAACATTGACCCTTGCAAAACCTTCTGTTCCAACTTTTCCCCTCCTTTCCACCCCCTCCCCTAGATGGCAAGTAGTCCAATACATGTTAAATATGTTAAAAGTACATGTTAAATAATATATATATATATATATATGTATATGTGTATGTATATATACATATACATACACATGTTTATACAGTTATCTTGCTGCATAAGAAAAATTGGATCTAGACAGAAAGTTTAAAAAAAAAAAAAAAACCTGAGAGGGAAAACAAAAATACAAGCAAACAACAACAAAAAGAGTGGAAATGCTATGTTGTGGTCCACAATCATTTTCCATAATTCTCTCTCTGCATGTAGATGGCTCTCTATCATTGAACAATTGGAACTGGTTTTAATTCTCTCATTGTTGAAGAGAACACGTCCATCAGAAATAATGGTCATATAGTCTTGTTTGCTTGTATAATGATCTCTTGGTTCTGCTCATTTCACTTATCAATTCATGTAAGTCTCTCCAAGCCTCTCTGAAATCATCCTGCATCATTTCCTACAGAACAATAATATTCCATAACATTCATGTACTACAATTTATTCAGCCATTCTCCAATGATGGGCATCCATTCAATTTCCAGTTTCTAGCCACTACAAAAAGGGTATGTGCTTTTTGCACACCGGTCCCTTTCCCTTCTTTGAGATCTCTTATATAAGCCCAGTAGTAACACTGCTGAGTCAAAGGGTATTATGCATATGTTTTGAAAATAAAAAACATTTTTTAAAACACTGACTTCCTTTCATATGTGACAACTATTCCATCTTCAGATTCAGACAGAACTGATATTGGTCCAATTTCTAGGACCTTTTAGTTCCAGGTTTTTATTGATGGTGTGGATGATAATAAAATATCATGTTCTTTCCAGATAGTGACCTCAAAAGCAGTCAATTTAATTTTTGTGGCAGTCAAGTTGTAGAAGTATATAGAGAACCAGGGCAAAAAAGTCAGTGTGGCCCATGAAAAGATGGACCTAAGGGTGACACTAGATTTTTATGATTTTATGATGAACTATTAATATGGGGTTAGATAGATTCAATTAAACTCGGTCCACTTTAACAAGCATTTGTTAAGTATCTGCCTTTTGCTCTCTTTTCTATGGGCTTTATATGTCCTCTGATTAGCTAAGAAAAAAAATTCAGGGGATGTTCATGATTTATAATTTTGAGTAGATTTAGACCCACAAGTATTTGGGTCTTTGAATTTGGGGCAATTAACCTGAAGTCACCACATATGACAAGACTGCCTAGGTCCTACATTATGTATTACCTGCCCTCAGTTTTACAACTACCTTGTTCAAAGTACCGAATAACTTAATCCCACAGTATATGTTTTTGGCCCTTTTAAAAGGGGGACCACTTTATTTTCTATCAGCAGCAGATGGCACTATCAAGCAAAGGCAGGCTAATCTGCCAATGTGCTAGGGAGGGGGGAGAATTTTCTTCTCTAATTGCTCCCTCACAGTTTGCCACTTTCATTAGCTCATATGTTTAGGAATATATGAATCTCTTTTTTTTTTTTTTTGGCCAGGTTTTTTTATGGTCCTATATCACTCTAATTCTAATGGATCCACGCCCCAAGATTAGATAGCTACCATTGACCAAACCTTTTGTCTCCCTTATCTTTTCCCTATCTATGAGCTTTAAATAAAACACACATACAAGGTTAATGTATCCACAATCCAGTGTTTTAGAGCAAATAAGTAAGTTCTATATTGAAAGCAACAGAAACAGATTAGACCAACTAGCATACCTGGATAAACAGAAAAGAGAAAAGGTGACATTGCTAGGAAGAAGAAAGGACACCAGAACTTTCTTACCCATTGCACTGGTTCTCACCACCCCAGAATTATGCATTCTCCTACTGTTGTTACATCCACTCTCACTATATAATAGGATAGGAGCAAGCCAGATTTTCAAATAGGTCTCTCTCATAGCTTAACTCTCAACATTTGCTTACTTTCATCTTACATCTCTCTAGTCCTCTATTACTGCTTGGTCATAAAGGTCAACCCTTCTCTTCAAATCTTTCCCCAAGGCAGGTTTCATCTTCCATATTATGGAAAATCTGCTAGTCAAATCCCCTTAGTCTTAGAGATTTTAAGTTAATGTAAAGTTGTTAACCAAAAAAAAAAAAAAAAAAAAAAAAAAAAAAAAAAAGACACTGATTTGAATAAAAAATTGTCCAAAGTCCTGTTTTCTAGTCCAATATCCACAATTTGTGGGCCCTAGGAAAATCAGTTGTCAATAGTGAATAAACATTTATTAAACAACTACAATGTGCCAGGCATTGTATTAAATATTTATAAAAAATGAAAGATGTTCCCTGTCCTCAAGGTACTTACAATCTAAGGAAGTTGAAAAGGCAGGAAAAGAGGAAAGTATCCCAGGAGACGCATAATGGGGAAGTTAGAAGTCCTGAAGTACAACCAAGTGGAAAATGAAGAGATTACTGGCTTGCCTTCTCTTTAAATGGAGATTTTGGCATTCATTGCTCTGCTCTCTAATCAGAGGGCCAAAGAGATGATGAAGTATGAGGTATCACTGGATAGAAGACTCATCTTCTTGAGATCAAATCTGCCCATAGATGCATAACAGCTATGTAACCCTAGGCAAGTCACTTTCCCCAGTTTGCCTGTTCCTTATCTGTAAAACGAATCTCTGAGCAGGTGGCACATGAAAGGTTAATTAGGAATAAGAGAACCCTAAGAGGAATTCAAGTAACTATTTACTACCTATGTGACCTTGGGCAAATCAACTCACCTCTCTTTACCTCTGTTAAAAAAAAAAGGTGGGGGGGCTGAACTAGATGACTTTAAAGATCCCTTTCAGATACAAATCTGTTATCCTGTGACTACATGATATCTGAAATCCTTTTTAGTACGATTCTAGACATAGCATTGTACTTCTTAGGTACAAGAATCTTCTACCAGAATTGTACTAGTAAGGAGCTAAGAAATATTTACATATGAAATCAATCAGTATTCATATTCCTTCATATCAATACTTATTTCTTATAAGATTTTTACTTTCTTAGATATTGTGTTTAATGAAAAAAAGGGTAAGGATGTCTTCTGATACTAAAATGTATGATTCAGATGTGTTGCCAACAGTGATACAACTAAGCCTGTTACCATTCCTTTTTAAAATTTAATTTGCTCTACAAAAACAGTTACAAAAATCTATCCCCAACATCTTCTCAAAGTTCAGCCTGTTCTTTAAGCACCTTAATAAATATTTTACCTCTTTGCCTTCCTTTCCCTTCAGGGAAACTAAGGGAGTTTGCCCCCCAAATGCAAGCGTTTAACAACACTTCTTAATTAGCTAGAGTGAGAGATGTGCCTGATTAAAGAAAGAGCATTGCCCATGCCAGGATCCCAGTGGGCAAATTGAAAACCAAGTCGAGGTCGGGAGCTCACAAAAGGGGCCAATTCAGAGAGCCAGGCATAAAGTCATGAACTGAGTTTGAAAGAAACAAGACCATTGCCAAAAGGAGGTTGGTATGGATAGAAATCAGGAAAAAAATCTACAGAGTTGGAGCAGCACAAAGTGGCTTACAGTTTGTCTCAAACAAAAAATGGGGTACCTGTGAATGGCTGTGGTCAGCTAACCTCATGGGACTGTTGTGAAATATATGTATATTTTGTGATCTTGTGATGATGAGAGCTATCTACACCCAGAGAAAGGACTGTGGGAACTGAGGAGGGATCACAACACAGCATTTTCACTTCTTTTGTTGTTGTTTACTTGAATTTCATTTTCTTTCTCATTTTTCTTCCTTTTTTGATCAGATTTTTCTTGTGCAGCAAGATAATTGTATAAATATGTATGCCTATAACCAATTTACATATATTTTTACCATGTTTAACATATATTGGATTACTTGCCATTTAGAGGAGGTAGGGAAAAGGGGGGTAGAATTGGAACACAAGGTTTTGTAAGGGTCAATGTTGAAAAGTTATCCTTGCATATGTTTTTAAAATAAAAAGCGTCAATGAAAAAAAAAAGGTAAAAGTAAATATATGTATATATGTGTGGGTGTGTACTATAATACCGAAGAAACTGAACAAGATAGAGATTAGAGGGACCAAATGGATCCATAATTTGGTTTTATATATACTGTAATGCCGAAGAAACGGAACAAGATAGAAATTAGAGGGACCAAATGGATCCATAGTTTGTCCAGGGCTGAATAAGACTATCTTCTCAAAGAATCCAGCAGTGAATGTCACATACAAGATTCTTTTATAGGGTAACAAGATTGATGCCATAATGGAGGAGGTAGCTAGATGAGATGATCTATTGTGGGGGAGGAACCTAGGATGAGGATGACATAATGGAGGCAGGCACCTAGGATAACATAATGGAGGGAGGTACTGGAGAGACTACTGATATTGTAATGATGTCTAAAATGGATAAAGACCTTTATCCCATCAACATTAAAAGGGAATGATTATAACCTAAGGTCTAAGATATCAGATCTTTATCCTAACATTAAGAGGGAATGGTTATAACCTGAGGCAGAGTAACTGAATAGGACAATTAGGGAAACTGGGTCAGGACATTAAAAGGGAACTGTGGCACAACAACATATATATATATATATATATATATATATATATATATATATATATATATATATATATATATATATATATATATAGCCTTCAAGTGCTATATAAATATG
Organism: Sminthopsis crassicaudata; assembly: GCF_048593235.1. Taxonomy (NCBI): domain Eukaryota; kingdom Metazoa; phylum Chordata; class Mammalia; order Dasyuromorphia; family Dasyuridae; genus Sminthopsis; species Sminthopsis crassicaudata. The sequence goes on from NC_133620.1 coordinate 131,828,193, forward strand.
AAGATATGCTATTTAAATTTAGCTCTGGAAAAGAATGTGGGAATTGACTAATTCAATCCTCTTGTTTTACCAATGAAGAAACTGAGTTCCAGAGTGACAGTGCTATTCCTAAGGTTACACAGGTAATATATACTGTTAAACTAGGAATCTAATGGGGATCTTCTGAATTCAGTTCCCAGGCAGGCCTGTTTGGCTGTATATGCTCAACTATGAGCTTAATGTTCACAAAGTGTTCACAATCACAGTCTTCCACAGTACAGCAAAACCACTGGAAATAAGCTGCTTTAATTGTTTTCCTTATCTGAGTACTTATTCTTGCCATAGACAAAAGTTGTACTTTACTTCTCTTAGGAGCTTGTGAAATATTTATGATCTAATTATGGGGTAGCAATTATAGTGACTTCCTCTTTCCCCAGGGTTTTCTCCAGCAACTGTGGTTATAGATGTTAGAAAAGACAGGGTGGAGTTTGGGAGTATTGTCTGTAGGTTATTGCATCATAACTGTCTGCTGACTCAATGCACAACATGTGGATTTCCATGCTTCATGTACAAGTGGGCAAGGGAAAAGCTGAGAAATTTAAGACCAGGTTCATATGCACTAGTGGTATAACTTATTTAGGCTCAAATAATCACCATAAAGATTATCCTTTTGTACTTATAAATTAAGAAAGTAGGCCATACCATAATTTTCTCAATACAGAAATTTGCATGGGTTATTGTTGAAGGCAAAACACCAACATTTCCAAGATTGTTTTTTTTTTTAAACCTACTTGATTCCAGTTCTACTTGATGAAATGACAGTTTATGAAGGTTATGAATCAATGAGGTTTTAAGATTTTAAAGGGAATATAAAGAAGTGCTTGTACTGTTACTACTTTAGGAAAAGTGATCTTGAACTTTTTGAAGAAGATCTTGAAAGAATTATAGGATGCCAACCCCTAGCTAACTGAAAGATCTGTCATATCCCAAGACCCATAAAAGGTGGGACACAGTTCTGAAAGAGTGAGCTCAAACAATAGAAGAAAAAGAGGGAAGCAGTAAGGGTGAGATTCCCCATTGCCTCTTCCTCCCCAAATCAATGATGTCTCACTTTGGAAATACTTTTGAAGAATAGGCCCCCAAATCTAGATGCAAAGTACAGAAGGAGCTATAGGAATGAGTCAAGAATTAGCCCAGCAATCAATCGGTATTGAGCTGATAGAGGACCAACACTGAACATCCTATCAAACAGGCACTGCGCCTAGAAGGGAAAATAGAAAGGAAGCCATCAAGACCCACCAGCACTAGAAGCATCATTTTCCTTGACCATAGTTCCTTTGGGCTAAATGTGTTCCTCTCTCATCAGTGTATTCTAAGTGTACACCTATTCTTCCCACTGCTGCTGGGAAGCATTTATTGCAGAGTACTCCCAGATTTATAGGGGAATGTTTTGTTATTATTGTTCATGGTTTGCTATTTTAATAAATGCCTTTGTTTTGAGCTAATTATGTCAACTGACTGACTATTGAAGTTAAAACTATCCATGAATGCTCATAATATATAGTTTTAAGAGTGTGAGCCACAGAATACTTTGAACCAATGGTAGTTAGCCCCCAAAGGACCCAATATGCAAATGCCAGTAGGACAGTATCCCAGATTTATAAAATACATCCAACATTTTTGCACAAGTGAGGCAGAAAAAAGGGATATCTTAATTAGATATTATTCTGGGATATGCAAACACATTCCCATTTGATAATGACAATTGTGAAAAGAAATTAGTAGGCAAAATAATTTTATAAATGGATGATTAGCTAAAAATATCACAAGTTTCATATCATCATACTTCAGTAAGAATGCTATTATAAAATGATGCTAACTGGGACAATGGCAGGTAACTTTCCAGGTAACTTACTAACAGAGGAAATATGATCCTGAGATATTTAAATAAGTATAGAAAGTGGTTGACTATGATAAGTTGATAACTAATGAATCAATTATAACAGTAAAATGAAATTATTCTTTCATTGCATCAACAATGATTATTATAGTCATCATAAAATTAGACATATTAGTAAGCTAGAAAATAAGCACAAGGGCAAATTAGAGTATGATTTACTTCTATTGAAGTTAGAGTATTGTGGTAACTACAAAGATTTTGCTCACATTAGTTTATAGGATAGTAATCTTTGAAAAGCAGTATTATCAAGATTCTTAGATAAAGGAATAAAATAAACAGCATAGATAATAAAGAAAACACATATCAACAAAGGAAGACAAAAACTCTTTAAACAGAGGGGGCTGATTGCCCCAGACTTAGCATTTCCAATGGAATTAGAAAAAAAATAAATATGACAGAGTCTGAAGCAAAACTTTGAGGAAATTACATAAGATGATCCCATAAAATGTAGTTCTCAGAGGATTTCACCAGGTACGTAACTAAAGCTGCTTTATCCCTGAAATTCTCTACTTCTTGCTATAACCAGGGTTTGCTTCCAGCTTATATGAGTTTATGGTCATCAGGTAAATAGCCCTGTATAAAAATGAATGAGTATATGTTACTGTATGAATGTAAATTAATCTTTTTGTGAGTGGAGTAGAGATTATTTCTCTATGTATAAATCATGCTCAGGGATGTCCTTACTGGTTATAATTGACCTTTGGGTCTAATTTAAGGGATGACATTACTGAAAAGTAATCCTCTATAGCTGAATGGCTCATTTTGTGATAGATAGAACTCATCTATTTATTCAGACATGAGATATAATTGATTCTTTTTTTTTTTTTTTTTTGCCCAAGGTCACACAGCTAGGAAGTATTAAGTGTCTGAGACCACATTTGAACTCAGATCCTCTTCACTTCAGGGCTGGTGCTCTATCCATTGTGTCATTTAGCTGCCCCTATGATATGCTTAACCAATCACAGGATATTTCCTTTGTGATGTCAGTCACTTTCAGCCAAATGAACAAGTCCCTAATAATCCTTTCAAGCTAATAGAAGGAATTGTTTTAAGCATTAGTGTAGAATTATGGGAGTTTTTTTTTTTTTTTAACACCTTCTTCATACTTTTTAGTTACATTCTAGATCTTTTGTAAAGTAGGACAGGGAACTACATCTCTTATGCTTTCTCCTCAGATAAATATTTGCTATTCTTAGCAAGTCACCTGGAGTAGTTTTGGCAGAGTCCACAGTTTTAAGTCTGGATAGAGATCATTTGACTTAGGGAGGCTCAAGCATTGTCTGTTTGAGTGCCTTCTCCCAGAGTTTTGTACTCAAGAGTCTTAGAAGAGTCCATGTGCAACTGTTCCCAAGTAATTAGAAATTTACATTCTTCCATACTCCCAAGCACATGGTGTTATAATTTAACAAACAGATGTTATGTCCTTCCCTTGGGACTTTCAAAAGCCTTCTCTAACCCAAAGAAAATGAAAAAAAAAAAAAGAAAAAAAAAAGAAAAAGGAAATGAAAATTGGGCTTCTCTACTCAGAGAAAAATCTAGGATCCTACAGAGCTCTGAGAATGCAGATGAGGCTCTCCCATAGGGATTGGAGATTTATGTGCCTCACTTTTAGATGAGAAGCCAAACTCTGATGCACAAAAATTCTTCTGTGATTCTCTTTAACAAATAGAGAGATCCCACTACAGATACAGATAAAGCATCTTTAGGTGTCATACAGAACACACCAAAATGTCTCAGGGATCCCTGAAAACATTGGGCAATCTAACTGGCCCTATAGACAATCATTTTCTCTGGATCTCTGTACCACAGGACATCTGAAATATCCCTGGCCAATAAAGAAACCAATCCAAATGAAGTTTCTAAAATCAATCATCAGGATAAGCAGTTATCTTTTAAAAAGAAAAACTCAGAAAGGACCAGAGATATAGGATTAAGCCAGCAGACAAACTTAATCATATGAATCTGACATTTATATGGGCATCAGAGAAACCATCTGAATTCATATCACAAATAAAGTCTAGTTCTGAACAAAAATTATATGAATGAGCACCCAAAGTATTCTTTGAGCAAATTACTAGATACCAGTATTCTAGGGATACAAATCAAACTGCTCATATAGCTTCTATATTTCTAATGGATACAGTAATGCAACAGATATAGATACATAAATATTCAAATAAATAAAAGTTGTCTCAAAGAAACTTCTCTGATTTAAAAAGGAACACACTGAAAGACCATTTTGTTATTGTTCAGTTATTTCAGTGTAATTGGACTCTTTGTGATCCTCATTTGGGGTTTTCTTGGCAGAGATACTGAAGTGGTTTGCCATTCCCTTCTCTAGCTCATTTTACAGTTAAGGAAACTGAGGCAAATGGGGTCACACATGTGGTAAGTTTCTGTGGTCAAATTTGAATTCAGGAGGATGAGTCTTCCCAACTTTAGGCTTGGCATTTTATACTCTGTGCCATCCAGCTGTCCCAGAAAAATGATTAGTTGTTTTTTGTTTTGTTTTTTTAATAAAAGAAGAAAAAACTATATAATTACTCTCTGACATATCCCTAAGAAGCCAGATAAAGCAATAATATTCCAAAGCAGGGGCCAGCTAGGTGGCGCAGTGGATAGAGCACCAGCCCTGAATTCAGGAGGACCAGAGTTCAAATTTGGTCTCAAGTACTTAACACTTCCTAGCTGTGTGACCCTGGGCAAGTCACTTAACCCCAGCCTCAGGGGAAAAAAAAATATTTTATATATATATATATATATATATATATATATATATATATATATTCCAAAGCAAGAATCTTAAAATCTCTTTAGAGGGTACCTGCAAAGGTATATAAGATCTGGATGTATTCTAGATGAAGCCTTATAGTATAAGCAATGAGGAAATGCTATAGGTACTACAACAACTAGGGAATTGAGGAGTTCTCTCTGTTCTATACTCAGGCATGTGGTTTGTTCCAAATTCAGTTATAGAAAACATGCCTCTACATAAAGGAGTGAAGATCCTTTTTCTAACACTCTTTGCTTTATTAAGAAACTCCCACTTTGGTGACCTTAGGAGTAGTTTTCATTTTTAGCTTCAGTTATGGTTGAAATGTCAAAGATTTCCTCAAAATGGGGGAGTAATACAAAGCAGATGTGAAACAGGTAATTTATTTTCACACACAAAAGAAAAACTAACTAAAAAAACTTCATTTCTAAATTTAACCAAAATTAACAATTCAGTAACTTAATTTATTACTATTGTTACAATTTTCTTGGGGTTAATATTTAAAGCACATTAAAACATAAAGCAGTTTGCAGAATCTAATTAATCATTTTATATTTTTATCTCAACTTAGCAATGTCTAATCAAAATGGATAACATAGAGCAGAGTTTCTTTATTTAGGATTCATTGACCCTAACCCACCCAAGGGATCTGTAAAATTAGATGGGAGAAAAATTACATCTTTCTTTTTCACAAGTTTCTAACTGAAATTTAGCATTTCTTCAATTGTTTAAAAACAATTCTGAGAAGGGTTCACATGCTTCACTAGACTGCCAAAGGGGAACATGACACATAAAGAAAATAAGAACCATTGGAAGAGTAAAAAGAGAAAAGGCCAGGACACAGAGAGACTGAGAAAGAATGATTACAGGCATAGGCTGAGAACCATTAAAAGCTAGAGAGGGCAGATGGTCCGGGAGAAAAGGGTGATCAACTGTGTCAAATATTACAGAGAAGTAAAAAAAATATTAATACTGTAAAAAGGACATTAGAATTTATAATTGAGACTACTAGTTACTTTGGAGAAGGTAGTGACAATTGAATGATGAGGTAAATCTGATTTCAGAGGATTTAGAAAAGAGTAAAAGGAGAGGAGGAAATGGAAATACCAGTTGTAGACAGCTTTGAAATATAGGCTTTTCAATTGTTCCTATTTATGAAGGTGTTGGAGACAGGCCCAACACCTACACCCTGTTAGTTCAGGTTCAACTTGAGGACAAAATGAGGCATTCATAAATCACTGGATAGCAAACAAAAAGAGATTTAATGTGCCCCAAAACAGCAAGGATATGCAACAAGGATATTGTGGCACTTAGGTTTTCTGGATTCATATGCAAATACATCTGTTTGGCAGGTTGAGTGATTTATATGGTCATCAGACACTTACCAAGTCAGAGGTGTCAGGACTCAATTTCCATGTTACCTTTCATATAATTAGGTAACCTGAAGTTACATCAAGGAAGTTAGGAGCTAATCAAGAACCCACAACAGCTTTCCTGTCTTTAGGGAAAGCTAAAAGTAACCCAGTTTATAGAGTGACAAGCCTAAAGTCAGGAAGTCATCTTCCTGAGTTCAAATCTGGATTCATATTTAGTACCTATGTGATCTTAGGCAAATCGTTTAATCCTGTGTGCCTTAGTTTCATAATCTGTAAAATGAGCTGGAGAAGGAAATGGGAAACCACTCCAGTATTTTTGCCAAGAAAACTCCAAAAAGAGTCAGACAACTGAAATTACTGAACAACAACAACAATTCTTTATAATGAAGAAAAGCGAAACACTAGTCCTATTACAGAAGTATATTATGTTGACTGCTTTGTGTCCTAGGATATTGTAGGGTATATCATCACTCAAAAGAGATTAGGCTAACTATCCACATTGAAAAATCAAAATGGCTAAAGAACATATATTGTCCAGATTAGTCTATCAATATACATACCATAGAGCAGTATGCATCTATGCATAGATACAAAATAGAGAAAACAATGAAATAAACCAGGATTAAACAAAAAGAAGAGAATCACTTTTGGAAAAATTTCTTGTGATGTCAGCAATTCCCAAGTTGCTTGGGTCTGCTAAAGCCTTTCTTTCTTTCTTTCTTTCTTTCTTTCTTTCTTTCTTTCTTTCTTTCTTTCTTTCTTTCTTTCTTTCTTTCTTTCTTTCTTTCTTTCTTTCTTTCTTTCTTCTTTCTTTCTTTCTTTTTCTTTCTTTCTTTCTTTCTTTCTTTCTTTCTTTCTTTCTTTCTTTCTTTCTTTCTTTCTTTCTTTCTTTCTTTCATTATAGCTTTTTATTACAAAACATACACATGGGTAATTTTTCAATATTGACCCTTGCAAAACCTTCTGTTCCAATATATGTATACATATCTATATATATACATATCTATACAGTTATCTTGCTGCAGAAGAAAAATAGGATCTAGAAAGAAAAAAAAAAAAACCTGAAAAGGAAAAAAAAATGCAAACAAACAATAACAGAAAGAGTGGTCCACACTCAGTTTCCACAGTCCTCTCTCTGGGTGTAGATGGCTCTCTTCATTACTGGACAATTGGAATTGGTTTGAATCATCTCATTGTTGAAGAGAGCCACGTCCATCAGAATTGGTCATCGTGTAGTCTTATTGTTGCCCTGTAAAATGATCTCCTGTTTCTGCTCATTTCATTTAGCATCAATTCATGTAGGTCTCTCCAAGCCTTTCTGAAATCATCCTGATGATCGTTTCCTACAGAACAGTTATATTCCATAACATTCATATGCCATAGCTTATTTATTCTTCAATTGATGGGCATCCACCCGGTTTCCAGTTTCGAGCCACTACAAAAAGGGCTGCCACAAACATTTTTGGCACATGTGGATCCCTTTCCTTTTAAGATCTCTTTGGGATATAAGCCCAGTAGTAACACTGCTGGATCCAAGGGTATGCACAGTTTGATAACTTTTTGAGCATAGTTCCAAATTGTAAAGCCTTTCTTTTCTAACATCTATAATATTCTAGTGATGTCACATGGCAACAAAACACGGGATACCATCATTTCAGAAAAAGTATAATTGCAGATGATTAAAAAATGCAAGGCTGGTGTTAAAAGACAGAGGGAGGGTATAAGCAAGCTAAAATGTATACCCCAAGATGATATACACAGAAAAAATACTACAAAAGACATCCAAAAAGCCATATATAATCAGAAGAGGAGATGATCTGATTATGCAGCAAGAATTAGTTATAACAGAATCATGAATGGAGAAAAGAAGTATATGAGAAATGTTCTCAAGACAGAAACAAGACTTGGCAATGGATGGGCTATCTGGGGTGAGTGAGAATGAATAATAATGCCAAAGTTGCAAGCATAGTTGAGTGGGAGGAAGAATGCTTTGGATAATAATAGGAAAGTTTTGGAATTGAAAGTGGTTTCTGGGAAAAAATGATAGCTTTAGTTTTTGGATGTATTGATGAAGATGCCAATTGGATATGTATATATATAAAACATTGTGTTTAAGTCTATTTGCATAAAATGCATCCCTCTGGTGGAGATTGAATGTTCCTTTCCTATGTGAGGGGCAGAATTGGTGAGAGCTTGGAAGAGGAAAAGTCTTGACATTACATTATGATATGAAAATTACTTTCATAAAAGATGAAAGGATTAAAGAAAAGTTCCAATATATTTGGTAGATCCATTAAGGAGGATTTGTGGAATAATATTGGCAGAAATTACATGAGATGAAAAGATATGAATGGGTTATTATAATCTGTTGTAGTGGATAGCTCCTCTAAGCCAATGAGACCATGAATCAAAATGAATGGGCTGGAGTAGATGGCCTCTAAGTGATCCTAAGTAAGTAGTATTATATGTGTGTTCACAGATTTTAGACTTAATTCTAAAGGGGATATTAGCAACTATCAAGTCTAATCCCCTTCATTCTACAGATGATAAAACTTGGATTCAGAGAAAAAAAGTGACTTGTCATTGTCACATAGATAGTAACTAGCCAAACCAAGATTCAAATCCAGATCTAATACTCTTTCCATCAATTTAACTGGGTATATGATTGTGTTTGTGTCTGGGAATGTATGTGTTAAGAGTGATGAAACATCTTAATTAATAGATTCTTGCTTAATTTATAAATCTTTAAAAATTGGAATTCTGAGTCCATTGGTGATTTTTCACAATTCATTCTACCACAATAGTGTAGTATTTAACATTTCCTGATTTGAGATCTGTTAATTTGGCAAAAGCATGTAAGATAGCATAAAATATGCAAAATTTTTGTAGTTATGCAATCAAAGGAGTAGTTATATGTAGTAGATATACTAGGAAACAGTACATTTAAAAATGTAACCAAAGAGATAAACAGAAACAAATCATGAAACAAGGGTCCCATGCAGCAAATGCCTCAGTGAGGTCATATCCCTGGGTAATCTACCATTCCAAGTTCAACATTATTTAGAATGAATGTTGAATGAGTGAAAAGGGGAAAATTTTACCATGAAGGATTTAGAGTAAACATTTGGGAGAATTTCTTGACTTTAGGGACTGGTCTAAATTGGTATTATTACAACAATCTTTTATGATGTAGCTATTGTAGAGTTGAGGTTGTCAATCTGGGAATTATTTAATGAGATTTTTCTTGATTTCAAATAAAGGAATTTGGCCAATCTATAAATATTTATTGAATCTACCCAGTTCCTAACACTATGTTAAGCATTATGGAGAAATAAAGAAAGTACACAGCATGTTCTCTGCCCTGAGAGAATTTAATTGTAGAAACAAGATCAACACATATGTAACAAAGAGCAATGAGATGTAATATATAATTATTTTGAGAATGACAACACCCTATCCTTGTTTTTTTCAGATTCATGACTCCTTCCTCTTCTCTCCCCACCCTCAAACATTAATGTGTTCTATTTTGTTGAACTGAAATTAATATCATCTTGAGAATTTCACAACATCCCATACAATAATTGAAGATACTCTTTAAGCGTCTCTAGAAAGAAAAACTGTCAATTTACTGGACAATCTGGAAGAAGTATGGCTACACAGAAGTTTGTCTAAAAATATTTGGAGGTAGAATAGATTTCAAACTTAATATGAAACAATAGTATGATAGAGAACCAGAAGATCTAATATAATCACAGACTGCATTTAGAAAAGCATAATTTATAAGAAAAAGGAGGTAATGCTATTGTACTCCATTCTGTGTCAGATCATAAATGGAATATTGTGCCCAGTTCTGAGTACCACATTTTAGTAAAAGTCTTCATCTTGATGCTGATAAAACTTATTAAGGATGTGGCATAGGATTAATAAAATATAAGTTGAACTAAAGAGTCTCTGAGGTCACTTCTAGTCCTGACATTCTATGATTTAATCATAGATGGCATTTATGTAGCATTTGAAAACATGTTACAAATATCATAAATGTGTCCTTCCTAACAACCATGGGAAGTAGGTCCTATTATTATCCTCATTTTTACAAATAATAAGAAAATTGAGGCAAAAGTTAAGTGACTTGATAGGGTCATATAAGCTAGTAGGTGTCTGAGTAGGATTTGAATTCAAGTCTTCTTGACTGTAAGTCCAGCACTCTATCCACTGTTGCCAATTCTAAATCCCTGATCTCAAGTTAGTGCAATTCCTAAATTGCTCCCTAAGACTGATTCTCTGCTTTAGAGGTCTGCCATACATGACTCTTAATCACTTTTCTCCCTTCTCCTCTTGAATGTTTGAGTCCATTTCTAAGACAAAATGGTGCCCAGACTTAGTAGCCTATCTATTTTTTAGCTAAATTTCAATTAACTTCACTTGGTCTAAGATTCTCCCTACACCATCTAGCCATTGCCTTAAGTATTCTAAAGCAAAACGCCAATCTTCATTTTGCAATGAATTTCATTAATTTGGGTTTCATTCACTAGGGGACATTGGATTGAGATGATTTGTTTTACAGTACAAAATCACTTTCAGTCAATCAGGAAATCCCCCAGTTTCTGGAGGACTTTAGTTGATTCTCCTATATTCCTTTTTTGTTTAGTCATTTCCAGTCATGTTCAACTCTTCATGACTCCATTTGGGGTTTTCTTGGCAGAGACACTATTTGACATTTCCTTCTCCAGCTCATTTTATAGATAAGCAATTGAGGCAAATGGGATTAAATGATTTGCCTATGGTCACATAACTAGTAAGTCTGAAGCCAGATTTGAACTCAGGAAGAGGAATATCTCTGATTTCAGATCCAGCATGATATTCTCTGCACTATACCATCTACCTGCACTAGTAATCACTGTCACAATCCTTCCTCTCTCAAGACTATAAAGTATTTAACGTGTCTAAATGTACAGGTATGTTTTGAAAGTAAATTGCCAGGTCCATCTCTTTGCAAAGTGAGCAAAGGATAGTGCTTGTACCACCAACACAATAGCTGGGTAGAAACAGGTAAGCTCCAGGAAATCCCCAGGGGCCAAACACATTTTTCATATTAGGTGGAATGATATCCATCTACTACATCCCATATATCTATCTCCTTTAGGATTATAAAATTTAGGACAAAGGAGATATTATTCTTCAAGGGATAAAACTTAATATAACAGTATAACTTGCTACTAATAGTAACAAGTTGCTTTTATAAGTATTATTATGTAATATATAAGATTATATTATATATAAATATAAATTATTAATAAAACAATACAAATTCTATATCATTATATGTCATTCAATGTAAATTTGTATAAGAATATAATTTTAAAATAATAGATATTCTTATATAAATGTATAAAAATAATTATATTTTATATATTTAATATCATTATATAATAATTATAATGTATAACTACATTATAATTATTATAATGGCATATTAGTAATCTAATTATATTACATAGGATACTTATATATTATGTGAATAATTTTATATGGATAATGATTATTATTAATACTTTAAGAAAAAGAGTAGCTCTTAGTTTATACTTACCAGCTTAGCTCTTTCCTACCAAATGCTGATTACACAGAAGATGATCACAAAGAGTAAATAGTGGGCAAACACATTTACCAAAACAAAAAGTAAACAGAAATTGAAGATGTTACATAAATTAGACTACAAGTAAAGAATATCAATGAATGAACAAGCTCTTCAGCTAGGGGGATATGATAACTTAAAGGAAAAAGGAGTAATTTCATCCAAAGAGAAGCATTCTAGTAATCTCTAGAATTTCAAGCAAATCCAGAGACCCGACAGGGCCAGTCTCATATATATCTGCCATTCCAAAGTCTTTCCCTCTTCCCTGAAGCAGCCTCTGTCCCAGTTTTCTTCCCAAGAAATGCCTCCAAGGAATGTTTTTGGAAACAGCTCAGTAATAGCAGGCCTACCGATCAGTAGCCATGTCTTCCTCTTCATTCATAACAGGGCATAAAATGCCACAGATTTCTATAAGAAAGAATATTATAAAAACCCCTCTTCCCCTTTTCTTCTGATGCTCATAAGGTAATCTTTTTCACTATGGGGCCCCAAGCCAAAAAAAAAAAAAAAATTAACAAAAAAAATTTACTGAGTAAATAAACAAATATCCAGACCCTTTAGAAACAGAGTCTCCTTGAGTAACATTTATATTTATGTAGAAAGAAAAAGGAGTTAGCAGCCAGGGTAGTCTACCTTGCTCTCACTCTAGCCTTTTGCTTGTTGACCACAAATATCAGGCCTCTACATAATTAATTAGATGATCAATCCAACTTGGATTCATCTCAACTAATATTGTTCTTTTTTATTGTTCTGACTTAGTTGCCCTAAATTGTCCTGACTCAGTTTCCCTAAATTGGTCCTACCTCAGTTTCCCTAACTGGTCCTTCCTTAGTTTCCCTAATTGTTATGCCTCAATCCCCTTAGTTGCAAGCCCCACTCTGGTTCATGAAGACTGATATAACTCAGGGCTATTTGCTGTAAGGTTATAAATTGTCAATGTGTAAACTCAGAAAGGAGGACAGCAGACTTTGTGTGTATAGTCAGACATTTTCCCAGCTTGTTAGAATTTCTGGTCCTACTCCCTAACCTGTCAGAGCTGAGTTGATGGTTCCTGCCTGGAGATTCCCACTCACCAGAGTCTGTATTCCACCCTCCTGCCTTTATTTACCTACTGTGTATAAATATGTCATTGGGAACTCGAATTGGTTGCTGGATGCTAGCTGGATGCTGGCTGAATGCTGGATTCTTGGAGAATCGTCTCATTCAGCTCTGGGACCAAACCATGGATCCATTTGGTCCCAGTAAATCTCTCCCTTTCAAATAAAATATTGCCTATCTTGCCTCAGTTTCTCTGGCATTACAATATGAGACTTTTTAAGGTATTATAATAAAGAACTGGACATTCAGACCTTTTGGTAGCCTAGAGAAAGCTATTTTTGGCTAACAGACCTTTTGGTTCATCCCAAACAGTCTACTAATAACTGCAGTTGAAACTATGTAGGAGTTCAGTCCTACCTCCAGTACATTTCCTTTCCTCATTTCCTCTCTCCTATTAATTCTCTTAGTCAATCTCTGATTCCTTTTCTCCTCCCCCCACCCCAATCCAAACATCATTGAGTACAGCACCAATATGGTAAGCTCCTAGGAACTATGGGCCACCAGGCTGCTAAGCAATTTGGTGCAGACTAGAAACAGAACAGGCCAAAGTTCCTATAATCTATGAGTAGTGAGATTGGGTGAGCCTATGAGTAACCAGGCCCTTCCAACTTGAGCAAGAAAGGAATACACAATCTAAAAACAAACAAAAAATCCAAAAAGCAAAATTTATCCCCATTTTATAGGTGAGAAAACAGAAATTAAGAGATTAACTTCAGTCACAAAACTAGTCCACAAAAAAGGACTTTATTTCAATTCTAGGTTAAAACAATAAAAGATAAAAATAATTTAAACACTTTTGAATGAAAATGAGGCAAATCATTTGACTCCAAAAAATTCCATCATTTACCTAGATTAGGTATATATTAAAAAGGGAACAAATTAATCAAATTTCATTCTAGGACAAGTCCCTATTTTCATTCCCCTTGCCCTTTCAATTTAAATTCTTTTAATCTTTTTATTTATTTATTTATTTATTTTTCTTCTTCCACTGCCTCCACCTCTTGGATGTCTTGAAAGACTGGATCTCACCAAGTACATACCAAACTTTTATAATTTGAACGATTTCTTTAATCACTTTAATTACATTAGTCATCATAAAAAGGGCTGATCTTGCTAAATCATAAGACTATAATGTCAATCAAAAGATGCTCTTCATCAGAAAAATGTGAAGTATTCCCACTCTGTAATAATAGCATTAATAAAAAATTTACATGGAGCTTTAAGATTTACAAAGTATTTTCCTCACAAAAGCCCTCTGAGCCAAATAGTCTAAGTATTATTTATCTTCATTTTCAGATGAGAAAGGAGACTCAGAGAAGGCAAGTGAGCTACCTATAGACACACAGCTGGTAAGTGTTAAAACTGGGATTTGAACACAAGTCAAGTCAAATCAAAATAAATCAATAAGCAATTATTAAGTGCTTACTATGTACCAGGCACTGTGCCAAGGTCTTCTGACTATAAGTGAATTATTATTTCTAGTATATATACAATGAACCAGAATGCTAAAAAAAAATTCAAATACCACAAGGTGGCAGAATTATAACATTGTACATCACTTTTTAAAAAAAAATTTCCAATTTTAATAAAAATAAATATCTTTAAACTATTCTTAATCACCTTCTCCCCACCATCTCCATCCCTATCCACAGTAAGTCAGGAGACCAATAATATCTTTAAATTCATATTTTATACTATAACCAGGCTGGCTCTGCTATCTTCTCTTAATTAATATTTTCTTCCTTTTGCTGTGTATTATTTTGCCAAAGAACAATAGGAATTAGTCAGCTAATAACCGTTAATTTTGCACCTGGCCCATACTATAGAATAAGAATCAGAGTGAAGAAAGAATGAAATATACAAGGAAGCTTTTAGTTAGGGAAAGAAAATCTAAAATAAACAAAAAAGATTTAAGAATGTTGACAGGTCAGATTGGCTAAAATGACAGGAACAAATAATGATGAATGTTGGAGGGGATGTGGGAAAACTGGGACACTGACACATTGTTGGTGGAGTTGTGAAAGAATCCAGCCATTCTGGAGAGCAATTTGGAACTATGCCCAAAAAGTTGTCAAACTGTGCATACCCTTTGACCCAGCATTGCTGTTATTGGGATTATATCCCAAGGAAATACTAAAGAGTGGAAAGGGACCTGTGTGTGCCAAAATGTTTGTGGCAGCTCTTTTTGTTATAGCTAGAAGCTGGAAGTCGAATGGATGTCCATCAGTTGGAGAATGGTTGGGTAAATTGTGGTATATGAAGGTTATGGAATATTATTGCTCTGTAAGAAATGACCAGCAGGAGGAATACAGAGAGGCTTGGAGAGACTTACATCAACTGTTGCTGAGTGAAATGAGCAGAACTAGAAGATCACTGTACACTTCAACAACAATACTGTATGAGGATGTATTCTGATGGAAGTGGAAATCTTCAACATAAAGAAGATCCAACTCACTTCCAGTTGATCAATGATGGACAGAAATAACTATACCCAGAGAAGGAACACTGGGAAGCGAATGTAAATTGTTAGCACTACTGTCTATCTACCGAGGTTACTTATACCTTCGGAAGCTAATTAATGTGCAACAAGAAAAAGGTATTTATACACATATATTGTATCTAGGTTATGTTGTAACACATGTAAAATGTATGGGATTACCTGTCATTGGGGGGAGGGAGTGGAGGGAGGGAGGGGATCATTTGGAAAAATGAATAAAAAAAAAAAAAAAAAAAAAAAAGAATGTTGACAAGTTAAGTGATGTTTCAAAGTCACAAGGTTATGAATAGCAGAACTGGGATTGTGACCTAGATCATATGACTTCAAGTTCAGATACCACCATACCACAAAATGATAAAAGATTTTCCTTCCTTCTTAGTAGTTTCCTCATCACCCCACTCCATACCTAGCCTCTGCCTATCTTCTAGGGGCCTATTTCACTAGTGGTCTTCTTTAGAGATTAACACCAGCAGATATGATCTTTCTGTACCTCTCCTTAATCATTACCTTTCCTTTTTCTTACTTCCTCTTTTCTGCATTATTTTTCCTTCTGTAAAACAAGAAGAGTTTGAAATAAACAAAGTTCCTCTCGGTTCTAATATTGCAAAACTTTTTCTTTTATGTGTGATTTGTGATTTTATTATATGGCTTTAATAGGTAACTATGGAATATCAAATATAGAAAATATTGTCAAAGGCATAGCTAGGACAGAGCAACTAGAGTTTTATTTTAGGGTGCTGAAATTTAGAGATCTGACAGCACTTGAACTCTTGGTAACATAGGAATAATTTAACTGAACATCTAGTTAGCAAAAAAAATGATTTAAATGGGAAATTATTGGATGAGGTTACATCCTAGTTAAGTTACTCTTGGCCAACCCCATCCTGTTCCACTCCTCTCAACTATAATGATCTCCCCAGATGTAGCCTTATAATGTCCAGAAGTCTCAGCTAAGGAAAATCAGCAACCCCAGGTCTTGGTCTCTGTAGGAAAACCACACCTCAAACTGAAGTATCTTAAGTGGCAAAAATCATAATTACAGCTGGTTCTTAATTTATTTTTGTATCATGAACCCTTCAGAAATTTGGTGAAGCTTTTACAGGATAAAATTTAATTAAAGGAGAGAGGGAGGGAGGCAGGGAGAGAAAGAGGAAAGAAGGAAGGAAGGAAGGAAGGAAGGAAGGAAGGAAGGAAGGAAGGAAGGAAGGAAGGAAGGAAGGAAGGAAGGAAGGAAGGAAGGAAGGAAGGAAGGAAGGAAGGAAGGAAGGAAGGAAGGAAAGGAGAGAGGGAAGGGAGAAAAAGAAAGAAAACATAAAAAAGGAAAGATGGAAGAAATAGACAACGGAAGGAAGAAAAGAGAGAGAAAGAAAGAAAGGTAGGAAGGATGGATGGAAAAAGAAAGAAAGAAAAGAAGAGAGAAAGAAAAACAGGAAGAAAGGAATAAGGGAGAAAGAAAGAACAAAATAAAGAAAAAAGAAGGAAAGAAAGAAAAAAAGAAAGAAAAGCAGATCTAATTCAATCACCCCAAACCATATTTTCTACCTTTAAGCTGCTGCTCTTTTCCCTCAAAACACCTACTGATCCTAAACCTAAGAGCTTCTTCCCTAATCCTCTGCATTTTACATAACTGGAGTCAAAGAATCATAGGAATGTGAAGTCAGAAAGGACCTTGGAGATCATAGTTTTTTGAAGAGAGCATAGAATTTCTCTGGACTTAATTTTATAATTGAGAAAACTGAAGCCCAGAGAGGTTATGTAATTTGCTAGTTTGTAATTGGTAATCCGAACCAAGGTTCTCTCATTCCAAATCCAGTGTTCTTGCCTTTCCTCTTCCAGTCTAATTTCTACAGGAAACACATACACACACACACACACACACACACACACACACACACACACACAGTATATCTTCTACAAAATCCCTAACAAGCTCCTACATATTGCCTGTTTGTGTTTGAAAATGATACTGCCAGCCTTGACTACTTATCCTAAAGTATGGCAATGGTTGGAAATTTCATGGGAAACCAGCCTTGAGTGTGGGTAGCAACAGCTCTGGGTGAATGGATTTCTTGATTCACCAGATTGCCTTTCTTAGAAAGGGTGGCCTTTATCTTATGGTTTGGTGCTACTCTGGTCTATCTGCCATCTGTGGTTTCTCAGAATACCACAGTTCTACCACATTATTTAGAGCTGAGTGCATCCTTAGAGTGTCCCTTCTTACCTCATTGTGGTTGTTCTTTCTCAAGCATAAAATGTGCCTGTTTGGAAATTCTGCCACAAGTCATTCATTCTTCTTTTCCACCTAGGGAAGTCATGTTGCAACAAAAGTAGTTTCTTGACTTCTCAGTAACCAATGATTCTTATGATCATGGAAACAGAATGATGATTGAATCCAAGAAGTGGAAAATTTCTCAAATGTTATCTTACCTGACTCTGTATCTTTATCACTACCTAGAAAAGTGCTTTTTCAGCACTTTTTCTATTGGATAGCTCCAAGGAAGAGAATCTCAAGTTATTATCATATCTGTAGATCTGGGGAAGTGACTTTATTTCAATGAAGTATGAACCTGTTAAAATCCAGATAGTATGATAAAATTATTTAAAATATGTTAAATACGGCCCTTACACATTTCTCTCAATGTTTCTAATTCTCTTTCAATGTTCCTCAATGTTTTCTTCTTTTGACTGCCACCATTCATTGATACCTGAGTTATCTCATTTCAGTGATTCTTGTCACTTAGTCTTTCATCTGTTCCTTTTGGAGTATTGAATCTTAGAGCTAGACAAGATGATATTATCTGGTCTAATCTTAACCTCTTTTTATGCTATGGACTCTTTTGGGTGCCTGGTTAAATCTATGGACCTATTCTCAGAATAATTTTTCTAAAATTTCATAATTGAAGGAATTTTCACTTACTGGTTAGTAAAAACAAAAATGTAATTTTTCCCCATTCAGATTCAGAGGCAGCCCCATTTTCACCCTCAGAATTTATCCTCAAACTTCTTGGAGTACCTTGTACCCTGGGCTAAGAAGTAATAATCTAGTCCAATCCCTTCATTTGGCAAATGAAGGGCCAAAGACTGGATAATCATTTATTGTGATGCCGTTATTGTGAGTTTATTTTATTTCTCTTTTTTTAAAAAAATGTTTTATTTTATGCCTTTTTTCTTTTTTTTAACTTTGCTTCCACTTCTCTCCCTTCCCTAATTCTAGGAAGCACCATTAAGCAAAGCAATATATTGGTAATATTTGAAAATGGATCCCTCAAACTTCAACTCTGGCCTAAGAGGAAGAAGGTATGTTTCACTATTAATCTCTTGAAATAAAAATTATTCACTGTATTGATCAAAGTTCATGAAACTTTTATTGTAATTTTCCTTTTGGTTGATGTATTTGCTATATAAATTGTTCTCCTAGTTCTACTTAGTCCAATTCATACAAGATTCCTGTGTTTCTTTGAATTTTCCATATTTATTGTTTCTTCAGGTACAATGTGAATAATTTGTTTAGCCATTCTCCAACTAATGAATGTCCATATAGCTTCCAGTTTTTTGCTATCACAAAAATCACTGTAATAAATATTTTTGTACAATTACTTTACACAACTCTGTACTTTACTACATCATATTCTATATTTTTATTCCTTATAATATTCTATATCCCTTACAGTATATGCCTAACAGTACTAGTAGTGGTGAAAGAATATGTAGTTTAAGTACTTTTATCGTATAATTCCAAAATGGCTAGACAAATCCAAAGCTCTACAATTAGCAAATTAGTTTCTACTACCCCTCCAAAATTTACAATTTTCATCTTTTATCACCTTTACTAATCTGATTAATATAAGGCAAAATTTCAAATTTATTTTTATTTATATTTAATTAGTTATTTAAATATCTCTTTTTAAAAATACCACATACATACATACATATATGTATATAATTGACCACATGCCTATTTCATATATTTCCTATGTATTTTGAATATTGTATTTCAATCAGATATTTGCTACATATTTAATATTTTATTTTCTCCCCAGTTTCTTGTAAAACAATCTTTTTTACGTTTGTTTTTTAAAACTTTGAGTTCCAAATTCTCTCCCTTCCTCTCTCCCCAGTCCCACTCCACCCCCACATTGAGAAAGCACATATGAAGTTATACAAAACATCTATCAGATATTTGTTAAATAAAGATTTTTTTTTTCCACAATCAACAGTTTCTCTTCCTATTCTACTTGAATTGATTTTGTTCATGTCAAAGCTTTTACATTTTATGTAATTAAAATAATCTATTTTATCTTTTTGGTTATCTATATCTTTAGTTAAGAATTATCCTGTTAGAATGATTTCAGAGAGGCCTGGAGAAACTTACATGAACTGATGCTAAGTGAAATGAAAGAACCAGGGGCAGCTAGGTGGCGCAGTGGATAGAGCACCAGCCTTGAATTCAGGAGGACCTGAGTTCAAATCTGGTCTCAGACACTTAACACTTCCTAGCTGTGTGACCCTGGACAAGTCATTTAACCCCAATCTCAGAAAAAGAAAAAAAAAGAAGAAGAAGAAGAATGAAAGAACCAGGAGATCATTATATATGGCAAAAGCAAGTTTAAACACCAGTCAACTCTGAGGGACATGGCTTTCATCAACAATGAGATGATTCAGACCAGTTCCAATAGTCTTATGATGAAGAAAGCCATTTGTATTCAGAGAGAGGGCAGTGGAAACTGAAGGTGGACCACAATATAATATGTATTTTCACTCTTTTTGTTGTTGGCTAGCATTTTGCTTTCTTTCTCATTTTTTTTTTTCCTTTTGGATATGATTTTTCTTGTGCAATATGATATTTATTGAAATACATATAGAGGGGGGCAGCTAGATGGCAGAGTGGATAGAGCACTGGCCCTCAAATCAGGAGGACTTGAGTTCAAATACAGCCTCAGAGACTTAACACTTCCTAGCAAGTCACTTAACCCCAATTGCCTCAGTAAAAAAAAAAAAAAAGAAAAGAAAAAAAGAAAGAAAGAAATATGTATAGAAGAATTGTACATGTTTAATGTATATTGGATCACTTGTTGATGGGCGGAGGGTGGGGAAGAGAGGGGAAAAAAATAGAACACAGGGTCTTGTAGGGGTGAATGGCAAAAATTATCCATGTATATATTTTGAAAATAAAAAAGTATATATAAAAAAAGAATTATTCTGCTAGCCACACTTGTGATATCTTCTCTCATTCTCCTCTATGTTTTTTCATGATGTGACCTTTTATATTAGGTCACATATACATTTCTTTCCTTCTTCCTTCTTTAACTGAGATTCTTGATCATACTATCTAGAATTCCTCCTACTTAATCCACTGTGATATCATAGAAGCAGCTAAATGGTTCAATCCAGGTCTGATTCCAAAGCCTATGATTCGGAATCAGGAAGACCTGAGTTTGAAACCTGGTTGAGTTATTAGTTGTGTGATTGTAGGCCAGTCATTTAACTAGTCTCTGCCTCAGTTTCCTTATTTGTAATATGGTGATAGTAGTAGCATCCACCTTACAGGATTGTTGTAAGAATCAAATGAATTAACATATGTAAAGTGCTATATTTGGCAAATCTCAAAGCATTAGATAAATGCTATCTATTCTTTTCCATGCCAAAAACCATATCTGCTAATTTCCACAATCTTTTCTTACTTAAGATCAAAGAGGTTTTTTTGCATCTTCTGACTTATTTTGTTTTTGAGATATTAAGCTTGGTTCTTCCTTTCCATTCTGAAGTGAAAACAAGCTCTGCCCCCATCTGCTTTGCTCCCAAAGTGTCTAAAATGTCCGGGGCTGAATGCCCTAAAAGAATTTCCCATCTGCCATAGCAAAAAGATTCCTAACCTGTGGGATAAGCAGAAATTGAATACAAAGAGCTAAATATTGCAGTGGTCACCCAGTTGATTGATTTAATTCAAGAAGTAATCTAAACATACAAGCTACTTAAAGAGAGGAGTTTTTCCTTCTTTAGGGCATTATTATGTGTTCACTTTCCAATATCAACCAATTCATTTAATCACTTGCACTAGTGCTGATAGCATTCAACAAATCCTGAAACAAATCAGTTTTCCGTGGAGAAACAAAGTATTTTTATTTGAGAAAATAGGATAGTCATCCTGCCACCCTGAGAGGAATATCTAATCAGCAGAATCAAAGAAAATGGTTCTTATACTTTTTGGAGACTGGAAGCTAGAGATCACTTAGGTAGCAAGATCTGGTCATGAGATCCCATTTGCCTTTGGCAATCTGAGCAAGAATACCCACTTCTGGTAAATTTATCCTTTGTGATCTAACTCCCCACAAATCTCAGTGAATCTCAGATAAGGACTTTAGGAACTGAGATCCAGTTCAATCTGGGTTCCTTTACAAGGTAAAATCCCAAAATAAGGGGATTTACTTAGGGCATGGTCCAGTTTCATCTAATTGAGAGTATCTTAATGTAAGGACATTACTGAAATTACTAGGATCATTTAAGAGAGTAGCAAGAAACATTACCTTTGGTATTAACTAGTTTTATCATTATATTAACAATATTTTGCCATATATTACACCTTGTATTAAAAATATTTCTGTACCCTCTCAGCTCCATAAGGGCAGACCTTATGTTATTCTTTGCTGGATTCTTTGCATGATAATTTTTAGTTCACGAAAATGAGGTTCAAAAAGGGAAAGGGACTTTCCCTTTCCAAGTTTCCACAGTTAGTTTTGAAACCAAGGCTCAAACCTGAGCCTTCTCTCCCCAAGTCTAGCACTAATTCTTCTTTTCCAAGTTGTTTCTAAAAATAGATGAGTATTATTTTTGGACTAGACTTATAAGGTCATTGGCATAATAAACTCCCAAAGAGAAAATTCTGGTCACCAGGGCAGTATATGTCTGAGGAGTGATACAAGGCTGCCTTTCTCTAAATAATTATTGAATAATTGTTGAATAATTAAATGAATAAATGATTAAAAGTGTGGTGAACTTTAAAATATTATTTTGTACTGAAAATTCATGGGTAGTTTTTCTCTACCTCTCCTTAAACGGGGAAATTAATAATTGATTACATTTTTAAAATGGGGCAGGGGATGGTGAGTGTGTGGGTGGGTAGTGGGTGGGTAAAGTTTCATTTCTTGTGCAAACCAAGGACCATGATACTGATAGGATTTGTATTTGAATTAATATAAGAAAGCACTTGGGAAATATCAACAGAAACAATAAGGCAAAGCAGAAAATGTCTTATAGTTCTAAAGGATATCATTTTCATTTGTCTATTTCCTCCCCAACTTTGAGCTTTGGACATCTCAGTTATTCAGACAAGACAGGTTTGATGATTTTTTTTTTTTTTTAATTTAGTAAAGAAACAATTCTTCATACAAGCTGAAAAAATGGCCTTTAGACTCATCCATGAAACAGAAGTGGGTTTGTTTTGGTGATTCCCCAACCTCGCCTCTTCTCAGTCCAGACACCCATCCATCTGTTTCTCACTCCCTTTCAACCTTCATCTTTCCTGGTTAAATCACACATAAGAAAAAATTAAAAATATTGAGAAAGTCCTCAAAGTAGAGAATTAGGAGATGATCAGTGATTGAGGAAGATGGAAAATATTTTAGAGATGAAAGTTGAAAATTCCTGAGCACCACCTTCTGTCAACATCTAGTCACATTTCAAAAGATAACCAATTGAATGTTCAAGGCTTCTTTGTAAAGCTCTAACCTGCCTCTAACAAGAATTTACCTCTTTAAGGCTCCTTTGTACTAGGTTGCTCTTTCTCTAGCAGCAGTTATCAATTTCTATAGTCACTGACCTCTGTAGCAATACTTTTCATAGTTCAGTTTCTTTGATTTCTAACATTCTACAGCAAATAGGCATTCTCCATTAGACTGATTTCCTTGACCCATATATTAATATTATTAATTTATATATTTTAATATTATTATTGTATTTTAATATTTTATTTATCCCTCAATAACAATATTTAACATTCTTTTTTTTTTTAAGTTTTGAGTTTCAAATTCTCTCATTCCCCTCTCCCTCTTCAGATGGTAAGCTATCTGATGTAGCTTATACACATGTAAAATATATTTCCATATTAATGTTTTTGTGGAAAAAAAATTTGAACAAAACAGGAAGGAAGAAAGGAAGAAGGAAGGGAGGGAGGGAAGATAGTAAAAAAAAATTAGGAAAGATAGGAAGAAAGGAAAAGAAAGAGAAAAACAATATACTTTGGTCTGTTTTTAGAAACCATCAGTTCTTTCTCTGGAAGTGGATAGTATTTTTCTTTCTTTCCTTTTTTTATTAAAGCCTTTTATTTTCAAAACATGCATGGATAATTTCAACATTGACCCTTATAAAACCTTGTGTTCCAAAATTTCCCCCTTTCCCCCAAATGTCAAGTAATCCAATATATGTTAAACATGTTTAAAATATACAATTATCTTGCTGCACAAGAAAAATCAGATCAAAAAGGAAAAAAATGAGAAAGAAAACAAAATGCAAGCAAACAACAACAAAAAAGAGTGAAAATGCTATGGCATCATTAGTCCTTTGGCACTATCTTGGATCACTGTATTAGTGAGTATTGTGAAGTCACTCACAATTCTTTATCACACAATGTTGCTGTTACTTTGTACAATGTTCTCCTGGTTCTGTTCACTCCACCCTGTATCAGTTCATCTTTTCTGGATTTTATTTTATTTATTTATTTATTTTTTTAAAGCATCATAGGGACCGTCATTTGCCTTTCTTTGTATTTCTAGCACTTACCTCAAGACCTGGCACACTGTAAGTGATTTATAAATGTTTTTCAACTGTCTGACAGATAGCATTATCACCTTCCCCAAGAGAAAAGCTAAGCTTGTACATAGAGACTACTCTGGACCTCCTTACGTGCTCAAAACATGGTTGGTTCTAGGCCAGAGTGTCTCTCTCTCTCTCTCTCTCTCTCTCTCTCTCTCTCTCTCTCTCTCTCTCTCTCTCTCTCTCTCTCTCTCTCTTTATAAGAATCACAGAGCTAATATCCTCACACACCAAAAGATTTACTCAGTGAGGTATAGGAATAGTCCTTCTTGCTCCACTGAAATGAGTTTTATTTTCAATTGATAAAGCAAACCTTCTTGACTCCAAAGTCTCTAGGTAGTAGTTACCCAATTATATCATTAACTCCTACAGTCTTAGAAACGGTTTGGAGGGACATCCCATTTTCTTCCCCTTTGTCTTTCTGTATCCTATATTCTTCTAGGGCAGCTGGACTTGTAATTAAAATCATTCCAAAGCTGCTTTACAAAATATTTCCAAAAGGAAGGGGAGAAAAGGGACAATATCCACAGTTGCTACTGTTCCAAGGTTAAAGATATTTGTAGTCATTCTTTCCTGAACTACATTCAAAAGGTTTTAGTCACTAGAAAAAAAAAAAAAAAAAAAAAAAAAGGACAACCTCAGTGCAAATTTTGGGCCTTTCACAGGTCAATGGTATGACTGTTGCTTCCCTCTGCACACAAACAATAATGAATCATAGAAAGCCTAGCTCTCGAAGAAACACTGGAAATCATATTGTCCAGCCCTCTTACTTTATAGATGAGGAAACTGAGTCCTAGCACAATTTAAATGATTTGCCAAAGGTCACATAGCTGAAATCTAGTACCAGAGAAACTAGGTCCCTTGAATCCCAGTCTGGAATCCTCTCTTCTATAGCAAATTGCCTAATGTCCTTGAGACCTATCTGACCAAGTTTTTTAAAGTATTAAAAAAGTTACCAAAGCAATAAGAAATGAAGATTTGTACATATAAAAAAGGTAAAATAATCAACAGTTCTCACTTGTCATTCAGCAAGGCACAAGGAGAGAAACTCCCATTTGGCTGCCCTTTTCAAAAACCTCCAACTGGTTTTTACATGCTTAGTCCTTTAAATTACTCCCACAGTCAAGCACATGTGAACCTATTAATAAGAAAGAAAGAAAACAAAAAGAATTAAGTCTTTAATTTCCACTTCTTCTTTTGCTTTCTTCCCTGTTAAATGTAATTTTTAAAATTTAATAAATAAATCAATAAGTATTTAATGAAGTGTTTCCTTCCTACTGGGCTTCATGGTGGGAACTGGACGCAGGTGGATAGGTGGGATTGCTTGTAATGTTTCCTTTCTTTGTGTTAGCTTTTTCTTCCTTATTGACTGCTGGGCAGGCTTCACCCAAGTGGTACTGCACAAAAAAGAATGGCCTTTCTGATCCAATAAAGTGTATCTCTTCTCCCTTTGAGTTTTATTGGAACAGCTACTGTAGAAGAGGGAGCAATGGGAAAAACACAATCTCCATCTGGCTGGATAACTGGATTTCCCTATCCTGTAAACCAATAGACATTCTCCTCTTCTCTACCCATTGGAAACCTTGGTTTCCCTCACGATAACTCTAAAGCATCATCTTTTATGGGAAGCCTTTCTAAATCTTCCCAATCGCTTGCTTGCTTCTCTCCTGCTCCCCTTTCACTGTATCCATTATGCATATGTTTTAGGAATTTGAGAACTGATGGGTGTACTAGGTATGTAGTTCAGAGGATCAACATCCTCTCTCAGCCCTTACAGCAGCTTGGGATCTATGGGATCTTTAAATTCAAAGCTGGAATTGAGGCACACCCTGGATTCTTAAAAGCACACATAAGGGAGAGAGAGAGACAAAGAGAGCTAGAGATAAAGTGACAGAAACAGAGACAGAGAGACAGAAACAGAAACAGAGATAGACACACAGAGACAGAAACAGATAGAGAGACAGACACAGAAAGAGACAGAGTCAGAGAGAGAGAGACAGAAAGACAGAGGCAGACAGAAATAGAGATAGACAGAGACAGAGAGAGGGAATAATTTTTTATTAAGCCTACTATGTGCCAGGAACTAAGTGTTTCACAAGTTTACACAGAGAGAAAAAGAGATACAGACAGAGGGACAAAGAGAGGCAGAGGGAGAATATTATTTATTAAGCCTACTATGTTCCAGGAACTAAGTGCTAAGTGTTTTACAAGTATTATTTGATCTGCAGACAAGCTGAGAGAAAGGAGTGAAGACTTCAAGAATTGAGCTGCAGCAACAGCCATGGAAGTCAGCTGGCAAAATGGCAAAAGGAGAAAATGAAAAGAGTTGTTGGCTCCATCTTCTAGGCATCTTGGAGCAAAAGGCTAAGGCTGAAGCTACCGTTGAATACACATCTTCAAAGACCAAGGGATATGCCAAGAAAAAGTCTGCTCTTTCCCCAACTTCCTCTCTTAATTCCTGTCTGGTAATAGACAGAGATAAATATTCATTTAAATGAAGGCAGAGAGCTAAACTTCTTCCCGGATGTTAGGAATTTTGCTAGCTGAATAATCAGAGCTATTTTGATTTTTACAACCAATTTTTTTATCCAATATAAACTCCAGGAAGTAGAAGAAGAAAGAATCACAGGGATTCAAAGGGCTATTACATTGCTAAATGTAAGCTAAAAACCCCCACAAAAAATGAAGGCTAATTGTTATAGCATTTTATAGCTGATTAAATCTCTTACAGGCTAAACAACTAAGGAGTAGAAGGTGACTAACTATACCTCCATAATGACACCCATAGCTACATGTCTGTTACATGTCTATTTATAAATATACATTTTCTACTAGAATGAAAGCTCCTCAAGGGCAAGAATACCATATCTTGATAACACAAGCTAGACCTGGCAATCGTAGGTGCTTCATAAATACTTATTGATTGATGTTCCTGAAATAATGGTATTTGAAGTGTGATTTTTAGCAGTGTGAAATTCTTCCATAAATCAAAAAAATACTTTGTTCCATTTTTTTCAATTCTTATTTAATCTTGAGCACAGAAATCAATCTAATTCAGTAGTATTTTTAAGTATCTAGGAAGTGTGTGTGTGTGTAGATGAAGAAAAAAAGGAAGCCCTAAAGGGAAATGGGATGAAGAGGATAAAATCACTGAGAACTGAGGGGAAAGGGCTTGAGAAGTTTGGAGAGGTGATAGGAAATGGGCCCTTAGAGGAAGAACTACTGGCACTTGGAAGGAGCTAATTCAGAAGTTATGCTTAGTAATTCTTCCTAGGAGGTACAATTATTTATTGGTCAACTGGGGTAAAAGACATGAAAGCATGGCAGAAGGGCGCTTTTGACAACATGGACAGAAGGAGCTCACTGCAAGGAATGCCGGTCATTTTAGGAGCCCCACTAGCCTTAGATGGCCTTGGGCATACTTTTTGAGTCTTGATATTGACAATTTTTCCAATTCAAAGGAAGATCAGTCTCAAAGTAAATTCTAACCCACCCCCATCAGAGATGTTCTGGTAAATGTTTAACAACCAGCTCTTGGAGTGGGGGGGAATGTATGTTGGACATACTTGTAAGTATAATCTGTATTATTAATATTTTTCATCACTTTTTAAATCTAGAAATTAATAAAACAATAAATAAAACCTTGATTTGTGCAAGGGTGAATGTTGAAAACTATATACTTTGAAAATATTATTTAAAGCTATTAGTAAAATAAAAAAAAACAGAACCTTGATTTGTAATATTTATCAGTTTCCAAGATATAAAAGGTGACCTTAAAAATTTAGGATCTATTCTCAAGTTCTACCTATTTTTTGGTATATTCTAGTCTCCAGTTTCTATTTCTTATTTTGTTTGGAATAAGTGTGTTTGTTTGATATTCACTATTTGTAATGATTTTTTGTGTAACTGGTATTTGATGAGAAAGAACAAAACTGACAAAGGTAAGTTACAAATTATTCCCTCCCTTTAGAATAATGAGAGCTTTTGTTTTAAATTTATCATCCCTTAGATGACTTATATTTGAAGGGATCCCAATACCACTCTCAGAGGCTAAGGGAGGAAAGAAGTCTTAGCTATTTTTCTGACTTCTACTTCTTTGCTGCCTGCTTTAGTTAGTATAGCCCTTGGTTATTCTCCTTTCCACAAGGGTGATGGTGGTCATATCTGTCCACATTATCTGTAAGTCACATCCATATATTTAGACAACCTATGTAGGCACAATTATTCAATTAATTAATTAATTAACTGATGTACATCCTCTAGAACAGTCACAACTCCATGGTAGACAAAGGGGAGTAGCATTAGGCCATTCCTTCATATGACAAAAATTTATTAAACTCTTTTATCATACAGAACTTTGATTTATGTGCTGAGAAAGATGAAAAGTGAAGATTAATTGTTATTAGGAATAAGGCAGAATGACAGAGAAGTTTTTTGAGGAACCAGAAGAAAACAGCAGAAAGAGATGACAAAAGATAGCCTGTATAGACTGTGTGCTTAAAATTAGTGAGCAATATTAATGATCTCTCTCTCTCTCTCTTTTTAAAATAATAGCTTTTTGTTTTCAAAATATATGAAAAGATAGTTTTCACCATTCACCCTTGAAAAACCTTGTGTTCCAAATTTCTTTCCCTCCCTTTCTCCCACCCCATCCCCTAGACAGCAAGTAATCCAATATATGTTAAACGTGCAATTCTTCTATAAATATTTCCATATTTATCATGCTGCACAAAAAAAAAAAAAAATCAGATCAAAAGGAAAAAAAAATGAGAAGAAAACAAGGTAAAAGTACTATGTTGTGGTCCACACCCAGTCCCCACAGTCCTCTTTCTGGGTTTAGATGGCTCTCTCCAGTACAAAATCATCCATCAGAATTGATCTTCCTATAATCTTGTTGTTGCTGTGTACAATGATATCCAGGTTCTGCTCATTTCACTCAGCATCAGTTCATGTAAGTCTCTCCAGGCCTTTCTGAAATCCTCCTGCTGGGTATTTCTTACAGAACAATAATATTCCATAACATTCATACACCATAATTTATTCAGCCATTCCCCATTGATGGACAGCTACTCAGTTCCCATTTTTTGTCACTACAAAAAGGGCTGCCACAAACATTTATGCACATGTGGGTGTTAATGATCTGTCTTGTAGTAACAATACTTTTTAGTTTTATATATATATATAAGCATGTGATTATGTGGACAGGAGGGAGTCTTACCTTACCCCTGGTTACTGATGGGGCAAGAGAAGCTTGAAGAATCCCCGCATTTGGAAGGGAACATGCTCCAGGAACCAATAAGTTAACCTCCTGCAGTGGATAGAGCACCAGATGTAAAGTTCACCATTCAAGCCCCAGTTCTGCTATATACCAAGTCCATGACCCTCAGAAAATTACTTAAACTCTCTGGATCTCAGGTTTCTCATCTGGAAATTTCTCAATCTGGACTAGAGGATTTTAAAGGGGCTTTCCAGTTCTACTGCTATAATCCTAGATCTTTCACTGTGATAGACCCTTCAAATTAACTTAATGTGCCAGTAAGGCTTTGAGGGGAGAGGTAAAGTACCTGTAAAATGATCCCACTCCAAACTGAGTTAACTATGGCACAGAGATTTTTTTTTTTTTTTTAATGTTCTAGTAGGATTATGGTGGAGGAGGTGGAGTTGGAGGAATTGTACTTTTCCTCCAACATAGCTGGCATCTGTGAAATCGGGATCTGTGGAGCTGAGCCAAGTGGTAGGCAGTCTGCTAGATCTAGGCTGCCTTTTCTCCAAGTCAGATTTAGGCTATATTGCTAGGAACAGGATAAGAGTTTTTGATGATGCTTTTTCTTCCTTGGTTTTCTCTCCTAGCCTTGGATTCAAATGTAGACAGAAAGGAATAAATTCATCCCCGCCCCCTCCCATTGTGTTTATCTGGTTTTGCAAATGGAAAGTTTTCATTCTTTCAGATTAGCTAATAACATCTGAGAAAGAGCAGAAGCAAATATTTTTAGACTGGACCTGTGATTTTTCTGAATGTGGGGAACTCCCTTCTTCAAAATTTTCTCTTACCAATGCAAGCCACCACCTCCTTGGTGACTTTTTTATATCAGGGAATTCTCCCTGTCATTTTCCCATCCATTTCCCTACTTTTTGTAATCTCCAGAAACTCATTATTCTGTTAGATTAATCAATTCAGAAATTCACATCTCCTCAGCAACCCCTATTCCTTGGGTCCCTCTCACCCTCTACTTGGAAGAGTTGAGAGGGGGACATCTAGGAGCTCCTTCCTGATCTTCCATTAGCTGAGGAGGGCAAACAGGGAATTCTCTCATTTCCTATCCAGTTGGCTTTCTGGATGTCATCATTCCAGAAACTTATTACTCTGCAAGTTGAAATCAACTCATAAATTCATACCTCCTCAGATCATTTCCAACCCCAATTCATTAATTCCTCATGCCCCATCTCCAACCTCCCAGAACAGGTAACCTCCCCACTTCTCAGCTTCTTTGAATATGTTTTCTCCCTAATTAGACTGTGAATCTTTGAGAACAGGAATTGCTTTATGCCTTCTTTGTATCCTTAGCACTTAACACAGTACCTGACACAAAATATGTTTATTGAGTCTGATTTAACCTCAGAATTGCCTTGGAGCACTTAAAGGTTAAGTTATCTCTTTACAATCACTTCACTTACCCTGAGTTGGTAAGATCTGAACTCAATCTTCGATTTTGAGATTTTCCATCTTATTTCTATCCTATTTCCATACTATATTGCCCACCATCATTCCTTAAGGAGAACAAACTAATCTACTTCCTTAAATCACAAAGACAATGATTAGGAAAGTCTTTTTTATTTAAATATTCACAATTATAGACATTCTCTTTTAGAAGGATATTTTATTTATTGGTATATAGGAGATTGACACATCTATCATTTCCACAATGTCACTTACCTTTGCTCTCTCTCTGTCTACTGGCTACTGCCCTACTATGTGCAAACACGTCCATATCGCCTCCATCCTTAAAAAGCTTTCCACTAATTGGCCCATATCTTCTCAGCTTTGTGTAGCTAAATTCCTTCAGAAGGCTGTCTACAAGAAGTGCTTCTACTTCCTCTTCTCACTCTTTTCTTAAATCTACAAAAGCTGGCTTCCAGCTTCATCATCCTACCAAAACTACTCTTTTTAAAGTTATTATTAATCTCTTAATTATCAAATCCAATAGCCTTTTCTCAATCCTCATTTTTTCACCTTTTTCACATTGTTAATCTCCTCTTCTTGATATTTCCTTCTCTTGAAGTTTTTGTGGTGATTTTTTCCTGTTCTTATGGCTATTTTTTTTATACCTGTCTTAGGGCTCCTTCTCAGTCCTTTTCACTGAATCTTCATCCAGGTCATTTCCACCAACTGTTGAGTGTCTCAAAGGAGTTTGTCCTAGACCTCCTTCCCTCTTCCCTCTATATTATTTCACTTGGTTCTTATCCACCAGCTTTGCTAGGGGTGGTCTTTACATACTTGGGGTACATGTCCCCCTAATTCACTAACAGACTTGAGGTCTGTTGTGATCCTAGATCTGTTTTAGGCCATCTGCAAGGCAGTTTTACTGGAGTATGGCTGTTGTTCATGTCACAGCTTTTTGGAGCCATAGGAGAGACAAGGTAACAAGGGGACACCAAAAGTGAAAAGCAGCCCTGAAAAGGGTTCAGCAAGCCTTGAAGCAGGTATTGTGGAACACTTAGAGCTTTGATCAGATATTGAAGGTACCAAAGTCATTCACCACATCTCAGACCATCAACCATTTTGTTTTCAATGATTCTGGAAGAGAGAATAAGATTGACAACTTTGTACAACTTTGCCTCACTTAAATACAATCCATTCAACAAATCAAGATGTCATTTCATGATGTCATCAGTCTTTTTGGAAAACAAAGAATGAACAATAATTTCACTTGGTGATCTTATTAGCTTTTGTGTACTCTTTGCTTATTATTCTTAATAGTATTTTATTTTTTAAGTACATGTAAAGATAGTAAAGATAGGGGAGAAAAAACACAAGAAAGAAAAAAAAAAACAAGCAAAAAGATGAAAATACAATGCTTCGATCCACATTCAGCTTCCATAGTTCTCTCTCTGGATGGGGATGGCCTTTCCTATCCCAAGTCTATTGGAATTGTTTTAAATCACCTTATTGTTGAGAAGAGTTAAGTCCATCACATTGGATCATCACATTATCTTGTTACTGTGACAGTGCTCTCTTGGTTCTGCTCACTTCACTCAGCATCAGTCCAAGTAAGTCTCTCCAGGCTTTTCTGAAATCAGCTTGCTCATCATGTCATACAGAATAATAATATTCCATTATATTCATATACCATAACTTATTCATCCATTTATCCAACTGATGGGTATCCACTCAGTTTCCAGTTCCTTGCCATTACAAAAAAAGACTGTAACAAAAATTGTACACATGTGGGTCCTTTTCTGTCTTTTATCATCTCTTTGGGATACAGACCTAGTAGTGAGACTGCTGGATCAAAGGGTATATTCAGTTTTATAGCCCTTTGGGAATAGTTCCAAATTGTTCTCCAGAATGGTTGGATCATTTCACAACTCCACCAAAAATTGTGCTGATCATTCTCAAATCTGTTTATTCAGTTCTACTCTTTCTGTTGACTCACCTTGAGACTCATATCTCCAACTCTTATTTCAAGCTGAATTTCCAGCTAAAATCTTGGGTTCAACATCTAAAATTAAACCAATTATCTTTTCCCCTAAATCCTCCTCCCTCCTAAATTTCCCTATCACTGTGAAAGGCAACCTTATCCTTCTAATTTCCCAGGCTCCTAATCTAAATGTCATCTTCAACTCACTCCTCACTATCTCTCACCCTATCCCCATATCCAATCCGTTTCCAAGGTCAGTCAACTTTACTTTCTTGAATACTTCTTTCCATAAATATTGCCACCCCCTGGTATAAGCCCTCATCTTCTCATAAGTAGACTATTGCAATAGTCTGCTGGGTGGTGTGCCTACCACAAGTCTCTCCCTACTCCAGCCCAAACTCCATTCTGTGACCTAAATGATTTTCCTAAAGTTCAGGTGCTATCTTTCCAATAGCTTTCAGGTAGAAGCTGTGGTACTATTTGAGTACCAAGAAAATGTTGAATGTTTCTGCTCTAATTCGGAAGTTAATGTAACTTCTGAGAGGCAGTGGTTTAAGTCTCAAATTATAAAATCATGGGTTTAAGTCCCACCTCTGACACATACTGGCTAAGACTGGAAGGTCAGTTAGACCATTCTGTAAGACGATTTCAGAGTACTTGACAATCTACATTGATAGAGGGACTTTCCCCACACCTATATTCCCTATACCAATGTAATCATTGTTTAGTTATTTTAGTCATGTTCAACTTTTTATGATGCTATTTGGGGTTTTCTTGGCAAAGATATTGGAGTAGTTTGCCATTTCCTCTCTGACTCATTTTACAGATGAGGAAAATGAGGTTTAAGTTTCTCCAGAGTAACACAACAGCGTCGTCTGGAGATGGATTCAAATTCAGGAAGATGAATCTTTCTGACCTCAGCAGTCTATCCATTGTACCACCTAGGTGTCCTAATGTAGTCATAGGTCAATATTAAAAAAAATTCAATAGGGGAGTAGGATATTCAGGAGAATATACAAGATGGTTTTGTGATCAACAACACTAGAAAATAAACTTCTGGCCTCTCAGCATTACCTCTAGAATTCTCAAGGGAACAGTGAGTGTAGGTTAGGAGAGTGGTCCTATATATGCTACCAAAATAATGCCCACGTCCCAAAACAACCAATGTTTATGACTGATGGTTATGGGAGATAATCCACAACTGAGATAATCTATTGTTCATTTCCAGGGCATCATTCTGTTGAACCACAATTAACTACTTTTTTTGGGAAAAACCCAATTCTCTGGCATGGGGAACTCCCAAATCAGGAAATTCCTTCTAGCTCATGCAGGTCATCATTTTAGAGAATTACCAGGGGCACTGAGGAGTTAAATGATTTGTCCAGGGTCACAAAAGCCATCTAGTGTTAGACAATAAGCCTGAACCTAAATAAGTTTGGATCCAAGCCCATCTCTCTATTCACTACATCACACTATATTGTCCCCATTTTGGAAAATAGGCAGGAAATTAGAGGATGCAGTGAAGTAAGCAACTTTCTACATTCATGCCTATTTTAAATAATTATTTTATTTCTGCCTAAATTAATCATTACCTGAAGGAAAATAGCACTGTGATATTTTAAATATTGACTTACAATATTGGAGATAACCTAGAAAAGTCTTTAATTAATGTTTCTTCCAAAAGCCAGGGCTCAAGCTGAGACAGAAGAGTCTAGACTGAGGATACCATGACTGGGAATGCAGACAAACCTACTCTATGATTTAGAGACTTAAGGGGAGGCAGAAGCTAATGCCAGCATGAAATAGGTTAAAAAGTATTGGATTTGGGGTCAGAGGATCTAGATTTAAATCCTGGTTCTACTAATTTCTACCTCTGTGAACTTTATTAGTCATTTAACGTTTCTGGGTCTTAGTTTCCCCATCTGTTAAATAACAGAGGTAGGTTATTGTTCTCATTTTACAATAGAAGAAACTGAGGAAAACAGAGATTAAATGATTTGCCTAAAATCAACCAGCTAATAATGTCAAAGGTGGGATGTGAACTTCCTAGTTCTATGCTGTGCTCTATCCACAGCACTAGCTCACTTCCTAAACTCAGGGGGAAACCTCCAAGTTAGTGGAAAGGGGGTTACAAAAAAAATGTTCTGAGGTTCACTGATATAAGGAGAGTCACCTTATATATATATATGCAGAGTCACCAGCTCTGCATGGAATAGTGTAAAAGTACCAGGCAAGAGCCCAGTCATCAAGAACTGGTAAGGATGAAGCTGGAGGAGACAAAAAGTACTTTCTGGGTCCAAAGGAGAAACTGAGGACAAAGTAAGAAATTGTTTATTGAGATACTGACTTCAAAACAATACCAAAAACATGACTGATGCTGCTGAGACAGGGAACAATTGATGTAAAGTTCTTAATAACCTTCTTGCCTAGTTTTGGGGCAAAACTTAGTCTATCCAAAGGATGTCGTTTAGAATCTATTTTCAGGGTACTACTACTATATCCCACAGAAATCATAAATTAGGGAAAGGGACCTATATGTGCCAAAACGTTTGTGGCAGCCCTTTTTATAGAAACTGGAAACTGAATGGATGCCTGTCAGTTGGAGAATGGCTGAATAAGTTATGGTATATGAATGTTACAGAATATTATTGTTCTGTAAGAAACGACCAGCAGGATGCTTTCAGAGAGGGTTGGAGAGACTTACATGAACTGATGCTGAGTGAAATGAGCAGGGACAGGAGATCATTATATACTTCAACAACAGTACTGTATGAGGATGTATTCTGATGGAAGTGGCTCTTTTCAACAAGGAGATGATTCAAACCTGTTCCACTTGTTCAGTGATGAAGAGAGCCATTTATACCCAGAGAGAGGACTGTGGGAACTGAGTGTGGTTCAAAACATAGCATTTTCACTCTTTTTGTTGTTGTTTGTTTGCATTTTATTTTGCTTCTCATTTTTTTCCTTTTTGATTTGATTTTTCTTGTGTAGCAAGATAACTGTATAAGTATATATGCATATATTGGATTTAACATATTTTTACCATGTTTATTGGATTACTTGGTATCTGGGGGAGGGGTAAGGAGAAGGGGAGATTTGAAACACAAAGTTTTGCAAGGATTAATGTTGAAAAATTATCTATGCATATCTTTTCAAAATTAAAAATCTTTAATAAAAGTAATTAATTAATTAATTTTAAAAAGAATCTATTTGTAGGGTTAGAAGGATAGGATTGGGTAAGATAATGGTTGGTTTGGTGGTACAGTGAACAGAGTATTGGAGTCCTTTTACATCACCTCTGATAACTTGCCATGTGACCTCTACTTGGATACTTAAAGTGACAGGGAACTCATTACCTAAGAAATCCATTGTTGGACAGTCTAATATTTAAGAGGTTCCTCCAGATCTCTACAGTCTGATAGTTGATTTTTAGTTCTGCCTTCTGGGGTCACATCAAATAAGTCTAAAACTATTTTGATATGATAGCATTTTAAGCATTTATAGATAGTAGTCATGTCACTTTGAAAGCTTTTCTTCTCTGGTTCTTTCACCTAATATTCATGATTGTGGTTGAATTCTCTTGACATCCTTGTTGCCTTCCTCTCAGTAATGCTCTAATTTGTCAATTTTTCTTCCTAAAATGTTATACTCACATATTGTGATTATCTAAACTTTAAAAAAAAACACTTCTGAGATTAAACACTGCTTCATTTCAGCATATAAGCAAATACTAATTCAGCAACTAAGGTCAAGAGTAACCATCTGGTATTTCAAAAAAGCAATATCAGTCAATCTATATGATGTAGTATGGCCCTGATTCTCCCAAACCTCCAAGAAAGCTTTTATCAGGTTAAAATAGATATAATTTTCCATATTCAGTGTAAACCATAGTGTCTATAGCAACTATTTAGAATTAAAAGCAAAAGATAAAATCCTGGAATTCATAAACTAGGGCCTCCTGTTATTTTTCCTTTCTGCTTTTCATTATTATTCTTCTTTCCCCCCTTTCATTCAAAATAATTCTTTTTTAAAACATTATCGTTTTTTCCAATTGCATATAAAAACAAATTTTAACATTAATTTAAAAAAATTTTGAGTTCCAAATTCTCTTACTTCCCATTTCTTCCCCCTCATTGAGAAGGAGAAATTTGGTATAGCTTACACTTGTGCAGTCATGCAAAAAATATTTCCATATTATTAGCCAAAAGAATTGCAAAGGAAAACCCAGATACCCTCCCAAAAAAAACAAACCCAAGAAAAAAAGTAAAAAAAGAAAGTGATCTGCACTCAAACTCCATTAGTTCTTTCTCTGAATGTGAATAATATTTTTTTCATGACAATTCCTTCAA
Source organism: Sminthopsis crassicaudata (assembly GCF_048593235.1). NCBI lineage: Eukaryota > Metazoa > Chordata > Mammalia > Dasyuromorphia > Dasyuridae > Sminthopsis > Sminthopsis crassicaudata. The sequence goes on from NC_133620.1 coordinate 131,865,304, forward strand.
ATTTATATTGTTGAGAATAGTTAAGTCATTCACAGTTGATTATCATACAATATTGCTGTTATTACATACAATATTCTCCTTGTTCTGCTCACTTCACTTTGCATCAGTTTATTTAAACCTTACCAGGTTTTCCTGGAACTGTCCTGCTCATCATTCATTATATCACAATAGTACTCTGCCAGAATCATATACCACAACTTGTTCTACCATTTCCCAACTGTTGGACATTCCCTCAAGTTCCAGTGCTTTGCCACCACAAAAATAGCTGCCATAAATATTTTTGCACTTATAGATACTTTTCCTTTTTTATATGATCTCTTTGGGATGTAGATCTAGTAATAGCATTGCTGGGTCAAAGTGTATCAAAGGTGTATAGACCTTTTGGGCATAGTTTCAAATCACTCTCAGAATAATTGGATCATTTTCAATTCTATCAACAGTGTGTTAGTGTCCCTACTTTTCTACATCCCTTCAAACATTTGTCATTTTCTTTTTTTGTTATATTTGCCATTTTGATAGGTATGAGGTGACTCACAACAAAGTTGCTTTAATTTGCATGTCTATAATCAATGTGATTTAGAGCAATTTTTTTCATATGAGTATAAATAGCTTTGGTTTCTTCTTCTGAAAACTGCCTATCTTTGATATCTTTGAAGCCACGTCCTATGACTTGTATTTTTATATCGTTTACTCAGTTTTCTATATATTTGAGAATATATATCAGAGAAACCTACTGTAAAAAAAATTTTTTTTCCAGTTTTCTGATTTCCTTCTAATTGTGACTGCATTGGTTTTGTTTGTGCAAAACTTTTTTTATTTAATATAATCAAAATTATCCATTTTACTTCTCATAATGGTCTTTATCTCATATTGTGTCATTAAGTCTTCCCTTATATTTCAGGCTCCCCTAATTTGCTTGTGATATTGTCTTTATGTACCCATTTGAGATGTTGGTCTATACCTAGGTCCTGCCAATGTGCTTTTGAGTTTTCCCAGCAATTTTTGTCAAATAGTGAGTTTTTCTTTAAAAAGCTTAGATCTTTGTACTTCTCAAAAACTAGATTACTATGGTCATTTACTACTTTGTATTAGTTACCTAACTATTCAAGTGGTCCAGTTCCAGATTTTTTAGCCAGTTCCAGATTGTTTTGATGATTACTACTTTGTAATACAATTTGTGATCTGGTACTGCTGGGCTACCTTCCTTGACATTTTTTCCCCATTGATCTCCTTGATATTCTTGATCTGTTTGTTCTTCCAGATGAATTTTGTCATTATTTTTTTCTATTTCCATAAAATATCTTCGTAGTTTGATTAGTATGGCATTGAATAGGTAAATTAATTTATCATTTTTATTTTATTAATTTGGCCCATCTACCTTACTGTTGTACAAACCCCATGTGTTCTTTGTTCCTTACTAACCCATTCCAGATTCTAGATCAGCAATCACTATTATTAGGTCTGTAGATCCCTAGATTTCAAGGGGGTTATGAATTTGAATAGGAAAAAAAAATGTATCATATTTCCACTAACTTAGAAATAAGACTTAGTGTTTATTTAAAATATGAATACATGGAAGATGAATGGATGTCCATCAGTTGGAGAATGGTTGGGTAAATTGTGGTATATGAAGGTTATGGAATATTATTGCTCGGTAAGAAATGACCAGCAGGAGGAATATAGAGAGGCCTGGAGAGACTTAAATCAACTGATGCTGAGTGAAATGAGCAGAACCAGAAGATCACTGTACACTTCAACAACAATACTGTATGAGGATGTATTCTGATGGAAGTGGAAATCTTCAACATAAAGAAGATCCAACTCACTTCCAGTTGATCAATGATGGACAGGGGTAGCTACACCCAGAGAAGAAACACTGGGAGGGGAATGAAAATTGTTAGCACTACAATCTGTCTGCCCAGGTTGCATGTACCTTCGGATTCTAATGTTTATTGTGCAACAAGAAAATGATATTCGCACACATGTATTGTACCTAGACTATATTGTAACACATGTAAAATGTATGGGATTGCCTGTCATCGGGGGGAGGGAATAGAGGGAGGGGGGTAATTTGGAAAAATGAATACAAGGGATAATATTATAAAATATATATATATATATATATATATATATATATATATATATATATAATAAAATAAAATAAAATATGAATACAGGCAACAGATATACTGAGAGGGGGTTTATAGGGGCTAAAGGGGTCTATGGCAGAGAAAAAGTCTAGAATTCCTGCTCTAGTCTGAACAGTTGACTCTGATCAGTCCTGTCGCTCATCCTCACAAATCTCATTCCCAGCCCTATAAAAAGCCCAGGAACATGTTGTGATAGGGTGGGTGGAAAGATTGTCTTTACATTCTAAGCTTTTCTGACCCAATTTAAAATGGGACTAGGAATATGGCAAGGTAGGGAATTTCCCAGGATCTGTCATCCAAGATCCTGTTCTTGGTTTGTCTGCATAGATAGACCAGAGACACATGCCCCACCTATTAAATGATGATTTTTAACATTCTTTTATGGGGCATCTTTTTTACCTCCTTTCAGCAAAAAACTTGGGAGCAGTGTCGTAGATAGAATTTAGACCTGGAATAAGGGAGACCTAAGTTCAAATCCAGTCTCATATTTGCTAGCTATGACTGAATAAGCTATTAACTCTGCTTGCCTCAGTTTCCTTATTTATAAATTGAGAAATAATAATAGCATCTACCTCTGAAGTTGTGAGGATCTAATGAGACAATAATTGCAAAGTGCTTAGGACAATACTTGGCATATAAAAGACATTATGCAAATATTAATTATTTTTATTTATTTTTTTTCCTGAGGCAACTGAGGTTAAGTGACTTGCCCAAGGTCACACAGCTAGGAAGTGTTAAGTGTCTGAGGCAGATTTGAACTCAGATCCTGCAGACTTCAGGGCTAGTGCTCTATCCACCGCACCTATTTTTATTATTGTTAAATAAAGATGATATTGAGGATATTGCATTATGTTGCCTGTTTTTCCTTTACAAGTAACATTTCAATTATCTATAATCTCAATAGAGTAACTATTTCTTCCAATACTGCCACCTATACAGCCACACCTACCCAACCGTTATGATTTTCATCTACATCCTGCCATGTCTCCCACAACGGTTCTACCCAGTGTGTTGAAGGGGGGGCTTCTTTATGGATACGAGCAGGACACATGGACTATACATGGTACAAAATCACTAAACTTTTATGAGGAAGGAAAAAAAAAGTTTCATCCTAACAAAGTACTCTATATTTCTATATTTAAATAAAGCATTTTTCCAGCTCTTACATGGTAGAAATAGGGTGGTACTCTTATATAACTCTGTGATTTGTTGCCAAAGCACAAATATAAATTAGATCAGAAGAGAGCAAAGCTGTCATTTTTAAAAATAGCTTAATTTTCTGGATCATGTTATCAAATAGGAGGGAGCATGATCTCTGATCCTTTACTCCTCTTGTTTATTTTGCAGCTAACATTTAGAAATTCTCTTTGTCTCACCAAAAAATTATAGAAAAAAAAGTTAATGTTCTTTATATGCAAAAGACAATTGGCAGAACTTATAAAATGGTATTTATGTTTTTTTAAGAAAAGACTGAAGCGCAACAATTGCTTTATCAGGCATCATCTATACTTGATAGCTAATAAAACTCCAAAATTCTTACTGTCAGAACCCCAAGATTTCATTATTTCACCTATTCGAAGTGTTTTCATCTAGCTAAAGGCTTCCTCGGGTGAGAACCTCGAGAAGTTGAAAGTGATGTAGAGATGATTTTAAGCTTTATATAAAGACAAACTTCTGACAAGGTGGAATGCAAGATAACAGAGTCATTAACATTTTACAAATTATTAACTCACATTGTCCTCATAACAAGAAGTAGGTGCTGCTGTTATCCCCATTTTATCGAAGCGACTTGCCCAGGACCCCACAGTTAGTTATTATCTGAAGCCTGATTTGAACCTGGAATGAAAAGCTTTTTTTTAGTCTCAGCAATCATATTATGCTTTGTTATATTCAGTGTCCCTATGTAGCATAGATATACTCTGAGTATTCCTGCTGGCATTTCTGTAGTTTTAAGTTTTCTCTCCAAAACAGCTAATTGAAAAATGGAAAATCGAGCTACCTCTCATGGTTTGGGTGATAAAGGACTTCTTTAGAGACACAAAGATCCAACAAAGGAGGTAGATTGGATATGTAGGAAAAGCAAAGACTCACAGCAGTAGCAGTAGCATAGATATATAATCTATAGGTCATCACATATATTATATATATGTCATCACATTCACACATGTATTTCAAACACTGTTCTATAGTTGAAAAGACAAAGACAAAAAGTAGTCCCTTCTCTCAAAGAACTCAAAGGTTAATGGAAACTTTAGGTAGTGGGATCTCCTTTAGTAATAGTCTTCAAATAATCTAAATAAGCACTTGCCTGGTATGTTGTAGAGAAGATTCCTTTTTTGGTTAGACCACATAGCCTCTTGGGTCTCTTCCAACACTTGAGATTCTGATGGGAAAAAAGTAAAACCTTGATAAGAGTTATCTGAAGTCCATACTTATCTGGGAAAAAATCTTTGCTTCTATTCCCTGAGAGACTGAGCATTTAGAGTTTTCTCTTGGCTGAAATTAATACCAGACTCCCTCGGAAAAAAAAAAAAAAATGCTTGACAATTTAAAATATATTGCCACTTGGTGATCTGAATGTGTATACCTCTGATAAATGCATCATAGAATCTTAGATTTAGAGACAAAAGGGATGTTAGAAATCATATTGTCTAATTTCCTCAGTTTACAAATGAAGGAAGTGAATTCCTCCAGAGGGAGGTAAAGGGATTCACCCGTCTATCATCAGACAATAAGTAAGAGAGAGGGAAGATTTGAAGCTCATTCTTCTTAAGTCCAAATCAAGCATTCTTTCCTATTTGTATGTCTCAGGCCCATGCAAAATTACCTTGAACTTTCTATAAGCCTCAAATCCATAATTCTGGAGGAGGCTCTTTGCATTTCTGCTACTACACTCAAGCCTCTATCTCCCATATTAGTTATTTTCTTTTTTTTGTTCTGCTTTTTTTTTCAGTTTCAAATTTTTTTCCTCCCTCCAGTCCCTCCTCCACATTGAGAAGGCAAGAAATATGATCCTCATTATGCACATGAAGTCATGCAAAGCATATTTCCACATGAGCCATGTAGAGCAGTTGTTTTGTAGGTCACTTTATCTGCTGCTTAATTAGATGTTGCCTTGCATTGTTTCATATATAGATGTCTTTCTTTTACCACTGAATTATTAGTTCCTGCAGGCTAGCAAATCCTGTACTACACTTCTTTTATAACATACTTTTGTCCTTGCACTAGCTCAATAAGGGTGGTTTTTTTTTTTTAATTAAAGCTTTTTATTTTCAAAACATATGAATGGATAATTTTTCAACATTGACCCTTGCATAGCCTTGTGTTTCAGATTTTCCCCTCCTTCCCCCCACCTCCTCCCCTAGATGGCAAACAATCCAATATATGTTATACATGTAAAATATATTTTTTGAGCATAGTTCCAAATTGCTCTCCAGAATGGCTGGATTCTTTCACAACTCCACCAACAATGTATCAGTGTCCCAGTTTCCCCACATCCCCTCCAACATTCATCATTATTTGTTCCTGTCATCTTAGCCAATCTGACAGGTGTGTAGTGGTATCTCAGAGTTGTCTTAATTTGCATTTCTCTCATCAGTAGTGATTCGGAGCACCTTTTCATATGACTAGAAATGGTTTCAATTTCATCATCTGAGAATTGTCTGTTCATATGCTTTGACCATTTATCAATTGGAGAATGGCTTAAATTCTTATAAACTTGAGCCAATTCTCTATATGTTTTAAAAAATGAGGCTTTTACTTTTGTACAAACAAAACTAATGCAAACAACATTAGAAGGGAAGTAACAAATTGGGAAAATATTTTTACAGTTAAAGGTTCTGATAAAGGCCTCATCTCCAAAATATACAGAGAACTGACTCTATGTATACATGTCCAAACAGTTGTTTTGCTAACAGCAGCATTTCTTGATGAAGAATATATGGATTTGGCAGTTGGGGAGGCAGGATAATAATAATTGTAGTAATTGACATTTATACAGGATTTAAAGGTTTGCAAAACACTTTCCATATATTACCTCATTTCATCCTCATGAATAGCATGAGATGCTGATATCACTCACCCCATTTTATATATTCTGAGGTTCTGAGAGGTTCTATGACTTACCCAGAATAACACAGCTAGGAAGGACCTTAAAGTGGGATTCAAATTCAAATCTCCCTTGAGTCCAGTTCTAGCAGCTAGATGGTATAGTGAATAGAACTTTTCTTGGGGAGCCTGGAAGACCCAAGTTCAAATCCAGCCTCAGAAATTTACTAGTTGTGTGGCCCTTAATCTCTAAAGTTCCTTAACTGTAGAATGAGGAAAAACAATAGCACCTATTAGCACTCCCAAGACTGCTAAGAGGATCAAATGAGACAGTATTTGTAAAGTGCTTAGCGCAGTTCTTGGTATATAGTCGGTGGAACATAAATGCTAGCTATTATTACTCTAATTCTGTCTGCTATGTAAGAGGGCCCTGGACAGCCATTGCACTCCTGAGTGAAACCGTAAGTGCTATAACTGCCGAACTAAATCAGCACTTTGTTGTATTTTTTTGTATTTTTCTTGACACAAAAATACAAGTCAGGACAACTGACGCAGGATGGTTTAGAATGAGTAAGCAGCAATTTTTTTTGTTAAGGACAGAAATGTTGAGGGTCTCCCCTCCCAGATTGATATTGTAAATCGGGACCATTTTCTCTTTCAATTCTTATTCCAGTCCTCACTCACTGAATGGGTGACAGCTCAGACAACTGAGGCCTAGGAGAGGCCCCAATTTAGAAAGGCCTCGGTCACCCACTGCCACAGTCACAAGGAAGCTAGGGCCGGAGCAGCTGCAGTCAATGAGTATAAATATAAGCACTTGCCCCAAGACCTACTGAGGAGCACTAGGCTAAAACAACCCAATTGCTTGGCGGCTGCCCAATATGAACAGCCCAAACCCAGGGGATTTTCTTTCCCTAGGCTCTATCTCCAACTTTGTTTGGATTCCTGGTCTTGACCTTGTTTCCATTTTTAGTGTCTGTAAACTGTCTCTGGCCTTCCTCGCTCCATGACTCATCAGCCCTCTTCCTCATCTTGCTTCATTCCCTCTGTAATTGTAACCTTTGAACTTCTCCCCAAGTGCTGCTTACTGTCCAAACCAAGAAGCGTGCAATCAGCACTATTCAGCCTTTATTTTGAAGCCCTGGGAACAGAGTTTGGACCTCTCACTTGACTCTGGAGCCGTGATTCCTGACCTTACTTGCCTCTTGGAGAGACTGCCTTTTAGCTCAGTGTAAAAACTTCTCTCTCAATTCTCTCTCAAATCCCATTCTTCTTCCTCTTGTATTAGCAAGTTTTTAGGTCCATATCCTTCAGATTCCCTTAGAGATAAACTAGGGTTCATGTGATTAGTGACTAGGGGTCTAATATATCAAAGCATTTATTAAGTGGCAATTTACTGAGCACAAGACACTATATTAAGAAACTAAACTTGTGACTGAGGGAAAATCCTGGATGAGGAAATTCTTTTTACTGATAGAAGCAGGTGCTTTCTCTACAATTTGTCTTAGAGACTTGCCCAGAGATATGTAACCCTGAGCAAATCACTAAAGCTCCCAGGACTCATTTCCTCATTAGTAAAAAAAAAAAAAAAAAAAGTGAATAATAGCATCTAACTTACAAGTAACAAAAGTCCTGCAAAAGATGTGACCTTCTCTTAGCCGCTGTATCCAAGAACAAAGAGGGTCTTCCCAAACGCTTCAAGAGAATGAAAGCAGAATTTCTGGTTCAAGAACTAAGGCCCAGTCCAGAAACTAAGATTGTGAATATGAACATACAGAAAAAAAAAATACCAAAAATAATTTTAAAATACGCTGGGCTGAGAGAAGCCCAAGAGGTAAATCCAAAAAAAGATAGTAATTCCATAGCAAATTCCATTAGAGAAAAGAATGTCCCGGATGCAAAGACTCCAAGAGAATCTAAAAGAAATGAAACAAGGGTACAAAGGATAATGTTAAAGAAAACGGCAGTCCTCATTGAACACTCCAAATGGGATTTTAATTGGGATTTAAATGAAAGCCAGAGAGATCAATAATCAAAAGTGGGTGAAGGAGTGTTCTAGGCATGGGGGACAGCCACTGCTTAGAGCCAAGAGTAGGAGTGTCTTGTTCATGGAACATCCAGGAGTCCGGTGTCACTGGACCAAAGAATAAATATGGAGGAGTAAAATAGAAGAAGATTGGAAAAGTAGCAGGGGACTAAGTTATAAAAGTCTTTGAATGCCAAACAGATCATTTTTATTTAATCTTAAAGATAATAAGGAGCCATTGGAGTTATTAAGTGGGAGAGTAACATGATCAGACCTGCAATTTCGGAAATTTATTTTTGTGCTGAATGGAGAAGGAACTGAAGGAGGAAAGATTTGGGTCACATACAGACCCATTAGCAAGCTATTGCAATCAAAGAGTGAGGAGATGAGAACGTGCACTAGAGTAGCCGCAGTAGGAGAGGAGAGAAGGGAACTTGTTCAGGAGTTGTAAAGATGAAGTTGATGGGCCTTGGCATCAGCTGAGATATGGAAAGATAATGAAGAATCCAGGGTGATTCTTAGGTTGAGAATCCGAGAGATTGGGAGGAAGATGTTGCCCTTTATAGTAATAGGGAGTATGGAGGAAAGGGGTCAGATTAGGGGGAAAGGTCATGAGGTTTACTTTGGACATATTGAGTTGAAGATGTCTATATCCAGTTCGAGATGGCCATTGGATTTGTGAGATTGGAGACCAGCAGAGAGATCAGAACTAGAAAGTAGACTAGAGAATTCTCAGCATAGAAATGTTAATTAAATCTATGAAAGTTGATGAGACCGCTAGGTGAAGTAGTTATAGAGGAAAAAAGAGAAGAGGGAGGCAGCTGGGTAGCACAGTGGATAGAGCACCAGCCCTGAAGGCAGGAGGACCGGAGTTCACATCTGGTCTCAGATTTGACAACTATCATAGTTATACAATTTGGAAGACTTAGGAACTGGTTGAATTAACTTACATCTATTCTGCATATATCTTAATATTACCAAATTGCTAACATGTTGTCTCTTCCCATTAGACAGTGAGCTCCTTGAGGACAGCATGCATTTTGTTTTTGTTTTTGTTTTTACTTTTTATTTAAAAACTACTCTGGGGATGGGGTCAGCTAGCTGGTGTAGCAGATGAAGCACCAGCTCTAGAGTCAGGAGAACATGAGTTCAAATCTGGTCTCAGACACTTAACATTTCCTAGTTACACAGCTAGTGACCTTGGGCAAGTCACTTAACCCCAATTGTCTCAGAAAAAAAATACTCAGGGCTGAGAGAAACCCAAGAGGTAAAAAAAAAAAAAAAAAAAAAAAAAGAAAGAAAGAAAGAAAAAAGAAAAAGATAGTAATTCCATAGCAAGTTCCAATAGAGAAAAGAATATCCTGGCCACAAAGATTCCAAGAGAATCTGAAAGAAATGTTGTTACTTTTTTTTGTATCCCTAGCACTTAGTACTATGCCTGACACTTGTTTCAGTAATGTCTAACTCTTCATGAGTCACTTGGGGTTTTCTTTGCGAATGATAATAAAGTGGTTTGCCATTTCCTTTACCAACTCATTTTAAGATGAGAAAACTAAGAGTTAAGTGACTGGGGGCAGCCAGGTGGCGCAGTGGATAGAGCACCAGCCTTGAATTCAGGAGGACCCGAGTTCAAATCTGGTCTCAGACACTTAACACTTGCTAGCTGTGTGACCCTGGGCAAGTCACTTACCCCAGCCGGGGGGGGGGGGGGGGGGGGAAGGGTTAAGTGATTTGCCCAAGGTCACACAGTTAATAAGTGCCTGAGGTGAGATTTGAACTCAGGTCTTCCAGACTTCAGACCCAGCACTTTATCTACTGTGTCACCTAGTTGCCCACCTGACATGTAATAAATGCTTAAGTAATATTTATTGACTGACTAGCTTGGTTCAAAAACTAGTAATTAATGGTTCACCATTATCTTGGGAGTCTTTTGAAAGAGTAACCCGGGAATTCATGTTGCCCTTTATTATCAGTGACTTGGATAAATGTATAGCTGGCATGCTAGTTAAATGTGCAAAATGGAATTTTGACAATAGGCAGGATTCAAAAAGCCATTGATAGATTAGACTAAATTAAACAACTTTAATAGTCATCAGAGCAAAGTCACCACTTGAATTCATCAAATCAACTCTGTCCACAAAGGGAGAAGACCATGGCAAGGCAATCATTCCTTTGAAAAAAAACTAGGAATTTTATTGGACTGAAAACTCAAAATGAATCAGTGGTGTGAAATTATAGCTAAAACAAGTAAATGTTATCTTGGACTTTCTGTGTACTCTCCAGCTTATCAATACCATTCTGCAATGTGCACTCACCTGACCGTAACATCAAGCTATATCTGATCAGGGCAGAGTATAGGAATGTTATCATCTCTCCAGTCCTAGATAATGTGTCTTTTAAGTTTTAGCCCTATTTCATTGGGTCCCTAATTTATTATAATCAATATTAATCAATTGATTCCCTAGGGGTAGTGATTATAAGATCTGACTGTAAGTCTCATAGCTGTGAATTGCAGATTCTAAATTCATTTGCTTAATCATAGAAAGTTACCTAGAAAATCTCCACTCTTATTCTTTTCATGTGGTGACTAAGCCCAGTGTGACAGAGGTGACTCAATTATAATGGAAAGTTCCCCAGCTATCTTTGTTGCCCTTCTGTCCCTCTATTGTCATCCCTCTATTGCCCAATAAGGGGAAATAAGCATGAGCATCTACTCATAAATGACCCTCGTTGCCAGCTTCTGGCCTGCTCTTTTACCAGTCCTCCGCCCATGTATCTGTTTTAACATTCACTCATCAACTCAACCCCCTCAGTCTGCACATTTACTTTGGTAGGACCTCCTAAAAGGTTAAGATAGGTCTGTTAAAAATCTGCTTATTAGCCCAATGGTCACTCAGTGGGATTCTGTATTTTGTGTAGGCTGCCCTGAAGGGTCAAGGGCAAGGTCTATTAATCAATAAGATCCTGTACTTTTGGTCTGTTCCACCTGTATTGTCTGGGTGTTAGACACTGTTAGACACTATACTAAAGCCCTGGAGGAAGAGGGGAACTCAGATCATGAAGATCTTAGGTCCACTTCCTTAGAAGGGGGGCCATTGATCCTTTAATAAAATGTCACTGGCTTAGATATCTACCTCAATGAGTTTGTTTCTTTGCAGGTTGGACAATTTTGAAAATCCTCATACTCAATTTTGTCCACAAGAACAGCATGTCAAATGTTGTGCTAAAATCAGCATCAACTATATTTACAGGATTCACCTTATCTATCAGATTGATACCTTGCTAAAGGTAAGGGTAATCTGTCATGACCTGTTCTTGATGAAGCCATGCTGTGACCCCTCCTTCCTTTTCTAAATGTTCACTAATCATGACCCTATGTTCTAAAATTCTGCAATAATTTAGGTCAAATTCACCAATCTGTTGTTGGCAAAGTCTATTCTTATCCCCTTTTTGAAAATTGGGAAAATGTCTGCCCTATCTCAGTCTCTCTATTTCTGTCTGGCTCTATATCTGTCTCTACCTTCTCTTTCTCTAACTCACTGTCTCTGTTTCTCCATCTCTCTCTGTCTGTCTTTGGTTCTCTCTGTCTCTCTCCCTCTCCCTCCTATTTTCTTTCCCTCCCTCCCTTTCTTCAACTCTCTCTCTGTCTTTCTCTCTTTCCTGTCTCTGTCTCTCTGTCTCTCTGTCTCTCTGTCTCTCTCTCTCTCTCTCTCTCTCTCTCTCTCTCTCTCTCTCTCTGTATCTGTGTCTGCCTCTCTCTGGGGTGTGTGCTATAAGCAATGGCAAGACATGGATGATTATGGAGGAAACATGAAAGCCTGGAGTAGCCATGGCTAGAGGTAAAGCTTGCTGAGGTTAGGAAATAAATTTTATTTGAGCTAAGGTCCAGAATTAGGCATGGGTTAAGGGACAGGTAATTGGTCTGGGCAGCAAAGATCAGTGACCCAAACAAAGAAATGGCAACAGTGATTTATTCATCCAGGAAAGGACCTTAAATAGCAGCAGCAATATCAACAGTAGGAATTATCCTGATACTAAGCCAAAGGCAGTCTAAAACAACAGTTCCTTATTGAATTCCTTGAATGGGCAATAACTGGTCTGAGGGTAACAGGGCTTGGACTTTTAGCTATGGCTAAATGTCTGTAGGCCATGGGGGAAGAATGCTAGCTATAGTCATGTGTGTTTTTAATCACTCTGATTTATTTTTTTAATGATTTAAGCTCCTTCCAGGAAGGGACTGCTTTATCCATGTTCTTTACAATGTATACTTTAAGCAACTATTATATATTGTCATACACTTCTTTGCCTAACCTTTTATTTTTATACTTTCCAAGCGAAGGCAACCTCCTTAGTTCATTGAATATCATGTCCTTTAGGCTAATTTTTTTTAGCCTTTACAAATTGCTTTTTTTTTTTTTCTTTCTCATGATGCTGCTAAATTGTCCTTCATACTTCTAACCCCATCTGTCTTTAATCTATATCCTACAAATCATCAAGTTCTGGACTAGAATTCTTGTTTCAGGATACTTTATTTACTGGTTTTTAATCTGAACTCAAAGAAAGATTATAAATGCTAGACTTCCTGGAAACACCCTAAAAGCAGCATCAAAGTACCAGAACAACTACATTGTTCCTGTCTCGCCTTTTGCCCATATCCTGCATCCTACAGGCAGCTGGGAAACTAAAAAGTTGAATCTTCATTAAAAAACTGGAATGAGAACATTGGAACAGGCTCTGTTCCATTTCTTTAGTAAAGTTTAACCACAACATACTAAATCACAGCAGGTGGGCTGGAGGAGGGAGACAGGAGAACAATCTCATTAGCCAGAACAGAGAGAGAATTCATTTCCTTAATCACTAAAAATCTTCACTGTGAACCACTTAGAAATCGATTAAGTTCCAGGGAAATATTATAATCTCTCCAGTGATGGGAGGGGAGGAGCGAGGAGAAAGTGTTGGGTTTCTTTGATCAGTGCCCTGAGGCTTATCACTAAAACTCTTCCATATTTGCCCAGTACAGGTGCCTCGATTCCCTCTCCAGAATTTACTTCCTGTTTATTTTGTAAATACTTAAATGTACGTGCTAGGTCTCTCCCTCTCCACTTGTAGTGTAAACTGCTTAAGGGCAGAGACGGTCTAATTTTTATTTTGTATTCCCAATGCCTTGCACATGATAGGTGGTTTTTGTTTTTTTTTTTGTTTTTTTTTTTTTTTTTAAATAGAGGCATGTTGATTAATTGTTCAAATTTCTAAGAAAAAGATTTATTCCTTAGTAGATAAATATTCTAAGCAAATGAAGAAAGCCTTCAAAGGAAGAAATTCAAATTATCCACAAACATACACAAAAATCCTCCAAATTACTAATTAGAAAAAATAAAGATTAAAACAATTTTGAACTACAGATTGGTAAAGATGCCAAAAAAGAAAAACTGATTGATTAACATTAAGTTCTCATTTATAAAAAATTAGTAACAAGCTACTCATCTTGGCAATTTTCCTATCTTTTTCTTCCCTTTCTTAACACAACACCTGGAAAAAGCTATCTTTAGTGGTGAGCCTCCCTTTCCTCTTCTCATTCTTAATATAAATCATTGCACAATTTCCTCTATTATCCGTAATTGTTGAAATTTTCAGCTTTGCATATTGAAGCTACTCGTAAACATTTGTACTGCAAATTTATTACTTATTACAACCCATTATTCACTTTACAAGTAATAAATAGATTAAAATAATATATCGAAACTGCTATGGGGAAAGTTTCAGTTTATCTTGTTTGTGCATAATTATTTTCATATGTTCTCTCCATTAAGCTGAAAGTTCCTTGAGAATAGGGACTGTTCATGATATTTGTGGAAATATGTATGGAGGAACTGCACATGTTTAACATATTGAATCACTTGCCAACTGGGGAAGAAGGGGGAAGGGAGGGGAAAAAATTAGAACACAGGGTTTTGTAGGGATGAATGTCAAAAATTATCCATGTCTATGTTTTGAAAATAAAAAGCTAAAATTAAAAAAATTAAAATAAAAAATCATAAAAAAGAGAATAGGGACTTTTTTTTTTTTTTTTTTTTTTTTGGCTTTTGTTTCTATTCCAAGCACTTAGCAAAATGCCTAGCAATAGTAAGTGCTTAATCAATGGTTATTGACTTAAAAGTTTACTTATTATTCTCACAAAAGTGGGAAGAATGGAAAACACAGTAAAAATGAACTTCGCCTATATAAGACAGAAAAAGACATGACCATATCAGGAATAAATGAGGAAGGCTTCCAACATGTTGGAAGGATTTTCCAAGTCAGACTTTGGAAGAGACACAGACAAGAATTGGACAGGCATGCTATTCTGGATGTTCTGTATAATTGGAGGAAACACCTGCATCCTTGAGAATGCAACTCCATTTGTATTTTGAAATTTCTGCACGTTATTTGTTACAGGAGGAAAGTTTTGCTGCATTTTATATATCATAACCTACAAAAATCAGAAGTAACCTTTGTTATCCTCAGCCCTGATCTGGCCCTTCCTGGAGTCCTGTCTACTATTTTTGGTGGAATGTAGAGAATCTAAAATAATAATAATAATAATTAAAAGTTGGAAAAAAAAAAGGACCTAAGGTCAAAGCAGTTGGGAGAGTGTGGAGAGGTAGCATGGTATTTATTAAACTGTGCAAAGTTTGAGAGACATAATTTCTGGGTCACTGATCATTTTGTTAATTATAATTAGTGAATAACTAATAAAAAGATGGTCATTTGATTTTTCCTAGTAAACTAAAAACCCCTCATACGAGCTTCTTGATATTTATAAAACCTGATATGATGAAATTAATTTTTTTTTCAAAAATTTTTTTTTTTTTTTTTGAGGTTGGGGTTAAATGACTTGCCCAGGGCACTCGGGTCCTCCTGAATTCAAGGCTGGGGCTCTACCCACTGCGCCACCTAGCTGCCCCATGATGAAATTAATTAATTAGATAGTGAATATTATAACGAGGGGTGGGTCTATTCTAATGAGGACTTGGGTACATGACTTTTTTTTATCATGTTAATCATGGACAAAGATAAACTCATCTCAAATTAGATTACACCTCTGAGCAATTTATACAAAAAAGATCAACTTTCTATCCAAGTCTGTCTAAGTAGGACACAATGGACCAGAAATTTACCTAAATTAGATTATTTTTACTCTTTATTCAAAACTAAGCTTCTCCATTTGGGGGGATCTGGTGAATACGATTGAAGAGAACTTTAAATCCAATCTCATCATCAGCCCTCTTCTTCAGAAGAGGGGTGAATAACCTACAAAGAGCTGATTTCTAAATGAGTAAATGGAAAAATGAAAATTTTTGTTGTCTCTTTTAAAGTCCTGACCCAATTTCCCTAATTGTCCTATTCAATTACTCTACCTCAGGTTATAACCATTCCCTCTTAATATGTGATGGGATAAAGGTATTTATCCATTTTAGACATCATTAGAATATCAGGAGCCTCTCCCAGTACCTCCCTCCATTATGTCATCCTAAGTGCCTCCCCCATTAGGTCATCCTCATCCTAAGTGCCTCCCTCATATGTCATCATTCTTGTTATCCTATAAAAGAATCTTGTATCAGACATTTACTGCTGGATTCTTGGAGATGATAGTCTCATTCAGCCCTAGGACCAAACCATGGATCCATTTGGTCCCAGTAAATCTCTCCTATTTAATAAATTATTAAATTGTTCTCTAATCTCTATCTTGCCTCAGTTTCTCTGGCATTACAATTTTAATCTCAATAATTTTTATTAATATAAGAAATAATTTCTCTCAATACTCATTGTAGGGAAATATTGATCAATTATTCTCTAGTTTTACAGAATAAAAAACTGACTATAGCAATTTTCAAATTGTGGTCTGGGAACACCTGGAGATCCTTGAGATCCTTTCAAAGGGCTCAAAGTCAAAACTATTTTTATAATAATATTAAGACTCTATAATTTCTTATGTAGTAAATATTGATAGATAAAACTCATTAAAACAAAAGCTCTTTAGGGACTTTAGGAATTTTATTTTTCCCAGTACATATAAAGATAGTTTTCAACATTTATCTTTGCAAAGCCTTGTGTTCCAAATATTTCTCCTTCACCTTCCCCAAGACAGTAAGCAATCCAATATAGGTTTAAACGTGTGCAGTTCTAAACATATTTCTGTATTTGTCATGCTGAACAAAAAATCAAATTAAAAGAAAAAAAAAAAACACAAGCAAGGAAAAACAAACAACACAGAAAAAGATGAAAATACTATGCTTTGATCCATTTCATCTTAAGTTTTCATAGTTCTCTCTCTGGGTGTGGATGGCATTTTCCATCACAAGTCTATTGGAATTGAACAATTTTCAATAATTTTAAAGCATATATAGATCCTGAGATTAAAAAGTTTTAGAATCTCTGGGTTAGAAATTAAACATATTTGGGGCAGCTAGGTGGTGCAGTGGATAGAGCACCAGCCTTGAATTCAGGAGGACCTGAATGCAAATATGATCTCAGACACTTAAATCTAGCTGTGTGATCCTGGGCAAGTCACTTAACCCCAGCCTCAAGGGGGAAAAAAAAAAAAAAAAAAAAAGAAAGAAAGAAAGAAATTAAACATATTTGTTACAACAGGTTAGTTACAGGATAAGATTTTCTAAAAGGATTGAAGGTGCCAGGACAATTGAGTAACCCATCCTTCTCTTATTTATGGAAATGAGTACATTTCTCCTTGTGCTTGGACCACAGAATTGGGAGAGGAGATTTTGGGAAGCTAACTCATACTAAGTACCAATAGCTGAGTTCATCTGGGTTTGGTACCGGAAGGGAGTTTGGAAAACCTGCTTGTTTAATCCAACACATTCATTTTATAGAACAGAAAAATGAAGACCAGGAAGGTCACACAGATGAGTTAGTTAGGTTTAGGTTTCTAGTTCCACAGCTTACTGCTTCCCATACACTGACTGCTCGAATTTGGCGAGCTTGATTGTTATGATGCATCATCCATCTACTTGAAGAAAAGCCATTTCTCGTTATTACCCCTCGTACCCTGTAACAGTCCAACCTCCCCAAATTCAGCATATTCCATCTTCCAGACATATGTGTGGGTGCTTGAATCAAAGTATCTGAATGATGATCCTAATTTAGATTCAAAAGAAACATAATTTCTTAGAGATCAGGAGTGAAGTGATTAAATATAAGATGAAAACATTTGTGGTTTTGTTTTTAATTAATTATCACAAGGACTGATTACAAGAACAAATTGAATCCTGTTCTGGGGACAAAATTTCAAATAGGGTCTTTTGGAACAGTCTAAATAAAATCCAACGAATTCATTTTAACACTAGAATATTTAAACCAAGGGTTGGATTTATTTGAGGTAGCAGACTATGCAACTTGATAATATATTTGTTGGAGTTCAGAAGCTGAATCCCCAAATACTATATATAGAATGTTAGCCCAGTGTCACCAGTTGTCCCAAAAGAATTTGTAGGCTTAAACCATCTCCAAATCAAGAGGTAAAGATTTTATTATTACACAATTAGCAACAGGCTAGATTCTAAAAGAGAAAGTAGTGAAGTTGTGGGGAAACTATTCATTGAGGTAAAAGTGTTTTGGTTTGGGGGTTTGTTTAGAGTAGGCTGTTAGGATACTAATTTCAATGGTTTGAATTTAGTTTCAAAGAAAGTCTTTGATTTGTTAATTTTGTGAAAGCTACTAATAGATCAATTCCAGGATCCTATTGATGTGCTAATTTTATGGCTTAGATTTTAGTTCCTTCCAAACCTGGCATTACCTCTTAAGTTGAGTCCATCAAACCACCATTCTTTTTTTTTTTTTTTTTTTTTTTTTTTTAATTAAAGCTTATTTTCAAAACATATGCATGGATAATTTTCCAAAACCAGCATTCTTTTTATAGTTAGTATAATCATAAACGAATACAATATTTCTAAATACAACTTGGAGTCAAAAAGTATACTCTTAAGATAATCAAAATGAAAGGGACAACTTGGAGCCATGGTACAGCACCCCTGAGATTAGTCATTTTATTGAACAAAGTATGTTAGTTTAACATTGACTGTTTTATACATAATACAGCTTCATCACTATCTTTGAACAAGTTTTCCCTTTGCACTTAGAAGGTATTCTTCTGCCTCTTTCTCTGCTTCTATCAAAGCTCAGTTCACTTGCAACCTTCTATGAAAACCTGAGAGGCAACCAGGTGGCCCAGTGGATAGCTGGGCCTGGAGTCAAGAAGCCTTGAGTTCAAATTTGTACTCAGACACTGACTAGCCAAGTTACCTAACTCTGTCTCAGTTTCCTCATTTATAAAATGAATCAGAGAAGAAATGGCAAAATGTGATCATGTATAACACAAAGTTTGGGGATTTTTGTGGTTTTTTTGTTTGTTTGTGGTTTTTTGCATCTAATTAAGGGAGGAATAGTTTGCAATGGTGATGCAAAAAAAAAAAAAAGAAGCATTTAAATATCTTGGAAAATGCACAAAAAAATAGAAGAAGTACATTCTTAAGGAAGCACAAACAAGGTAAACAGTTGTGAAAGGATCATGGAATTTATTATATTTATTTTTAAAACAGGCAGTATAAAATTGATTTTTTTCTGCTTTTTTTTTTTTTTTTTAATGGAAAAATGTCCTTTTTGGTGTTTAAATTCAGAAGTATAAGAAGGAATTTTCCAAAAAAGAAGAGATAATAAATGTAAAACATTTTACAAACTTTAAAGCATTATGTATAAAACATAAGCATTAGCATCCTAAAAAAGGAGATGAATTAGACCTTTAACAGTCCTTCAAACTCTAAGCTCTTAGGATTTTTGTGGAATTATTTATGTTATTTTCAGATTTCAAATAAAGGATCAAATTATTCTTATAGACTCACCAGGAGAACAGAGAAGAAAAACAGAAATGGTGGTGGGTTCCTGTAATAGCTGCATTAGAACAAGATTGAATGAAAGATCAGACAGATGCCTCTCAGCATGTATCACCAGCAGGACATAGAGGCAGAAAATACAGTGGCATTTGGTTTTACAGAGTGATATTACTTGTTGATGTTATGTGAGAAATTTGGTAAAGATAGTGACCAATGGATAAAGAGGCAGGAAGCATAAAACAACCTGGGTATCATTCAGGGATCCCCACTTGTAGCAAAAGGATTCAAAATCATCTATTGATGAATCTATATCAATTATATCCCACAAATATATGTAAAGTTATTTTAATATACTACTATTTATCAGTTCTTTCTGTAGGTCGATACTTTCTTCACATGTTCTTCATTTTTAATGTGTATACTTATAATAATTAAAATGACAGTTGCTCAAAGTCATTTTTAAAACAATATTGCTATTATTGTATGCATTATGTGGTATGGAAATGGTGAGGGAACACCATTTAATAAAAAAAGCTGGAGAGAGCTCTAGAGAAAAGCAAAGTTTATTGTACATTCTCGCGAGAAGGGCGTCCCACTCTTAGTAGACTATCAAAGAGAGGAAGCGCCTCCTGTGGGCAGGACAGCACCTTTAATCCCTAACGCAAAACGCCCCCTCCCACCACTGACCCTCATCCTCATTGGCTGAGAGTCTTACATTCTAAACGCGTGATCTACCCATGAATTTGAACTTGACCAATAAGTACATAGTTGCCCATATTTGGATGAAATAGGGAGATGTCATAGGAGGGGAAGGCAATGCCCTTCAGAGTCCTTCGGGCCTACTCGAACTCTGAAGTAGATGAAGCCTTACTCGATTTTCACAACTGTCTTGAAAGATCTCACCTCATCTCATTCAGCATGAATCTGAGTTCTGAAGGAAGGCTGCATGATTCTTAAGGGAGCTGGAGTTGTTTGATCATTTCAATCACATCTGACTCTTCATAATCTCATTTTCAGGTTTTTTTGGGCAAAGATGTTTAGTGTTTGCCATTTTCTTTTCCAGCTCATTTTACAGATGAAGAAACTGAGGCAAACAGAGTAAGTCATTTGCCCAGAATCACACAGTTAGTAAGTGTCAGGCCATATTTTAACTTGGGAAGATGAGTCTTCCTAACTTCAGGCCTGGCACTCTATTTACTGAGCCATTTAAGTGCATTCTTCTAGTCAATTCCAAATATGGTGACTAAAATTAATAGTAAAATCACTTTAGATGCTTGTCACAAAGTGTTCTGTGGCTCAGATACAAGGTCAAAGAGTTATTTTCTCCCCAGTCATCAGTGGATTAAGGCAGACAATTTCTTACAATAATGACTAGGGAATGATACTTGAGGCCTTTGAAGGCTAGAACACCACACCCACTTTTCTCATTACCCCTCTTACACAATCTTTCTTTCTCATTTCTCCATTTTCTTTTTTCCCTTCCCAATTATTCTTCCTTTTCCTCTTTCTTTCTCTCCCCCCCTTCCTTCCTGCCCCATGTTTTATGCCTGTCAGTGGTACATACAGAGACTGTTTATCTATGCTCTCAGATTGCTGAATTGATAATAGCAAATCAGGTTTCCATTCTTCCCAGGGCACTTATCCAGGACATGGCACAGAACCTCACAGGACTTGTCAAACCTGATTACTACTACCCACTTCTGGTGATTCACATAAATGCAAATGATGCTGATAGAAGGAACCTAGAAAGCATCACTAAAAATTATAAAATCTAGAGCAAAAAATTAAGGCCCTGGGAGCATAAGGTTTTTATCTCTGCTGCCAGTCAAAAGCTGCTTTTGAAAAAAATTGGAAAGTAATACTTGGGTAAGATTATGGCATTTGTAGATGTTCATTGTTTAGGGAATGGCTTAAAAATTATTGATCTTTAATGGGATAATATTGATCTATAAGAAATTATGAATATGAAAAATTCAGAGAAGCATGGGAAGACAGGAATTCATGAAAAGTGAAGCATGAAGAGGCAGAAAAACAGTGTTGTAATTGCTTCTTCTTCTTTAAATAACTACCATTTATACAGCACTTTAAAGTTCACCAGATACAAATTTTATCTCATTTGATCAAAACCATCATTTAACCACAATAAAATTGAAACTGGAATTACAAGAACTCAAATTATGACCCTAAGAAAGAGGCGTGGGAAAATACTTCTTTGCAGAGGGTGCAGATCATGTGAGTCTTAGTTGATTCACTAGATAATTTTTCTGAATTGTGGGGTTTTCTTCTCTTTCTTTCAACCCCACAGTCCAGTTCAGTTAATGCTGAAGTGGTGGTCCCCATTTATCAGGACAAATGGCAGTCCTGGCTTCCTGAACTCTCATTATGCTCTCCAAGCTCCTAGTCAGAGGTGCTTGGTGAGTGGCAGAACATTGCCCCAAGGCTGGGTCAATCCACACACCTTTACTACCCTCTCCTAGAACGATCTCATGGGAAGCATCTTCTATTCCAAGATCCTTTGTTAGAGCGGTGATCTTTGATCACTACTCTCAGTGGAATGGCCCCATGCTGCTCCAAAGACTTGTGAGTGACATGCACAATGATCTATGGGGCAATATAAAAAGAAGGTTTTTTTCCCTACTCGCTTTGTTGTGGGCACACAAATCAACAAATTTTACTATTATTAATTATCAAGATACAGATTCTCTGTCTTTTTTTTGGTATATATATATATATATATATATATATATATATATATATATATATATATATATATATATATATATATATATATATAAAAGACTCTGCATATCTTTGTCTCTGTCTCTCTGTGATCCTTTGTCTATCACAGCATTAATAATCTCAGAAAGGAGATGCACAAGCATGGGTACTGACAAAGTCAGGAATAATAGTTAACACTCTGGATGATAATTTGACATGCTAGAATGTATAGAGGAAACTGAAAAATCGATGATTCTTGTACAGTCATCTGTTACAAACCTCTCATCTCTTCTCAAACCACCTACACCATCCCTGCCCTCTCTTAGGAGAGGAACTTGCCTAACACTTCTCTGAAAAAAGAAAAATGCCATCTGTCACAAGCTTCATCTATACCCCAATTCTACATCTCAAATTCTCTCCACATGATCATCCCCAATTCTCTCCTCCTTAGCTCCAGTCTCAGAGAAGGACATGACCTTTATCTTTGCCAAGGAGACTCCTTGCGCTCATGTCCTTGGGAACATGCCCTTTCATCTGTCCCCTCTCTAATTTTCTTCTTTTCATTTCTGAAAGGGCAAATGCTTTTAAAACCACCACTTCTATTCAGTGTTGGCAGTTACAGTTGTGATAAGAAGCTGGAATTCTAAACCTTAATTGAGAAAGACATCTAGGTATTAAAATTAGCAAAGCATGATGATGTACATACACTCTGAGATGCTTAAAAAAATTAATGGGTATTTCAGATCAACATGCCATTTGTTTTAAGAAATCATGAAGATTTAAAAAAAGGGAAGTTGAAATGTCCAGGTAAAACATTGGGGTGGGGGGAAATTAGTCTGGAAATTTCTGATTCCAGATTTCTATCCAATACCAAACTGGGATTATATTTAATATATGCTTCAATGACCAATCTGCAATCACTCAGAAGAGAATGAGGTGCTAATAACAACTAATATGATTTAGCACCAATCTCTCAGGGTTGTTGTGAGGATCAAATGAAAAAATACTTGTAAAATGCTTAGCACAGTGTCTATTATTTCTGTTATTATTTTGTCTGGCCAATCTAACCTTCTCTGATAACAATGTGACAAGCCACATATAAGAAAAAAGCGTTTTCCATTTAACCAATGTTTCTAAACCCCAATGTTTGTGTTCTCATGGACAAAAGCTTTTCATAAATTGATTCTTGGCTTGTGATACCTTCTCTCCACTCCAGAGTTTTTCCTGGAAACCTCAGAATTTAGCTATTTTACTCACATTCAGTCTCCCCAACAATAATAGAATATAGTTTATATCTATTCTTCCTCAGATGTAGACAAATGACCCAACTCTTCCTTCCTTATTTTCAGTATTGTTACTCTCACTATTGACTTCAAACATTCAGATCTCCTTCATGCTTAAAAAAAAAAAAATCTACTCATGACTCTTCTATTTCCTCAATCTGTCGTCCTACATCTATCTACATTTCATACCCATCCACACCCTGAAGATGTACAGGAAAAATTCTAATCCATACTATTTCTTCAGGACTAATTTTTCACCCAAGAAAATGGGGGAATATCTGCAGGATCCTTTATCTATATTTCTATATTTCATATTTCATCTACACCTTGAAGATAGATAGTACAGGAAGAACTCTTAATCCATGGTATTTCTTCTGGATTAATTTTTCACCCAAGAAAATGGGGAAGTAGCTAGAGAATTTACTAGTGCATTTTACTGATATGCAGCCCTTTCTTCTATTTACTTTGGTCTGTCACCCAAGAATTCTCAGCTTTGGATGATATGATGTAGAGATAGATAATAATGAAGAATACCCAGTCTCTCTGTGATCATAAACAAGTTGACAATTGGGTTAAGTGACACAGCCAGGAAGTGTTAAGTGACTGAGATCACATTTGAACTCGGGTCCTCCTGAATTCAAGGCTGGTGCTCTATCCACTGCGCCACCTAGCTGCCCCCAATAAGTTATATCCTTTATGGATTTTGAGTTCTCTGTAAAACCAACCAGCCAATATTTAATGACCTTCATTAGGACTTCCCGCTTGGATTCAGTATACCATATGCAAAAGCTGCAGGTTTAATTCCAATAGAATAATCTTTAACTTTTCTTTCTTTTATTAAACTAAGTGAAATAAAACACAACACACATTTGTTTATTGATAGTTTTCTAACCTTCCCCAAACTCAATAATTTTATACAAGTTTTCTGTCTAATATTACATAAGTCCATGTTGCTTCCTCAATTAGGACACAAGCTCCTTGAGGGGAGGGACTATTTCACTTGTCTTTATATATTCTATTAGGACTACAACATATGTGTTCTAGTGTTTAATAAATGTTGGCTGACAATGATCTTGTCATAATGAGAATCATCTACACCTGGAGAGAGAATTATAGGAACTGAATGTGGATCACAACATAACATTTTCACTTCTTTTGTTATTTTTTGCTTGAAATTTATTTCCTTTCTTATCTGTTTTACTTTTTGATCTGATTCTTCTTATTCAGAAAGATAATTGTATAAATACATATGCCTATATTGTATTTACACATATTTTTTTGCCATGTTTAACATATATTGGATTACTTGCCATCTAGGGAAGGGGATTGGGGGAAAAAGGGGAAATTGGAACACAAGGCTTAGCAAGGGTCAATGGTGAAAAAACTATCCTTGCATATGTTTTGAAAATAAAAAGCTTTAATAAAAAAAAATGTTGGCTGATTGATAATCCATATTCTTACTTCTCCTTCAAGTTTTTCCTAATCTGTCTTTGGACAGCATATTGTTCATTTTATCATTTAAAGTTTTGGATAAAATTATAAATGAACTAAATGAGTTCTTTCTAGACTACATTAACTTTTGTTACCACAACATGAACTTTGGTGGCTTGGGCAATGTGCATGTCATTACAGTTTCGTAGTAATAGCTCATGTTTATAAAGAATCTTACAAAGCACTTTACACACATTATCTTTGTAGTGAGACTCTTGACTGATCCTCCCAAGGTTCATTAGCAGGTTGGGTCCCCAGAGAAGAGCTGATTACATTTTCCCCAGAGGTGTATGGGGTGTTTAAGGAGGACTAGCACCTCTGGTGTGAAGGCTTATCAAACCCTTTTCAGAGCTGCTCATCTATCTTTGGTGTCCACTTGGCATCCAACTCTTACCTGTGACTCCAAGAAGCAGCAACCACATCCTGGTAAAAACCATCTTGGCAGAAGGGCTAAATCAAGGTGAGAGTAAAAAATACACCTCAAATCTTGGGGTGCTTTGGGAAGCATGGGAAGATTTCCCCAGTGGAATGGAAAATCTTGACTTGTCTTGCCCTTGGCTTTTGATGACTCTGGAAGTGAGAGTTGTAAGGAATTCTAGTGAGCAAGGAATCTTAAGTGAGTCTCAGCAGTGTAAATTTGTGTAAATTTGTTTGCTGAGAACATGAGAATGTGCTTGCAATTATCTGATGAAATGCCAGGAAAGCATAAAGAAGTCTAGGCTACTCTTCTGGTACATTTTTGCAGACTTGTGTTTACCCTGGAAACCTGGCCAGTTGCTTGAGTAAGCACAGACCTCCTAAAAGGAATGAAAAATATTCTCCTTAGTGAGTCTCTTGTGATGGAGCATCCTGCACCTGGGAGGCTGCTACATCTCAAGAGTCAAGTATCTTCTTGGTTCTCAGCCTATAAAAACTCCTTAGTGGAAAGGGATTTGGAGAATTTACCAAGGAAATTCTTGCCTAGGAATGCCTCCCACAATTCTGTATAGCTGCACTATGGATTTTCCCAGCCGAGGAATTCAGGTGTTGGTGCTTCCTTGCAATGGTGATGATGGTGTTTGTAATAGTGTCTTTTGGTAGCCACTATGTTTGTAAATTATGTATTATTTGTATACTATGAGATTCCTCCTCCATTATGTCTTATTTAAATCAAGGTTCTGAGCAGTAATAAACTTGTACCCACTCTCTTTAAGACTGCCTACTGAATGTGAATTCTGAACCTAGATTACTCTTAGTGAGGCTGACAATTTTGCATAACTCTGCCTTGCTTAAATCCAATTCATATATGAGTCAAGACATCACCTGTGATGTCATCGGTTCTTTTTAAACAAAGGATAAGCAGAAATATCCTCCATTTCACAGCTAAACTCCTAGAAAAAAAATTTGTCTATACTCTTTCAGCTCCCACTGATTTCTTAGTCTCTTTCTCACTTCCCACTGACTCCTCAATGTATTGCAAACTGGTTTCCTTATCTATCCATCATTCAACTCAAATTGTTCTCTTTAAGTTCACCAATGATCTTCTTGTTGCTAAATCCAATGAAATTTTCTCAGTCTTCATAATTCTGTGGAAATACTATCCATGCCCTTTTCCCTTATATATCTATGTATGGCCCAAAGTCCTATCTGGAGTCTTCTCTTCTCACTCTAGATTTTTTTCTTGATGCCTCATCAACTACCCTAAGACCATTTCTCCACAGACTTCAAATTAATATGGAGCTGGCCATTATTTCTCTCTAAAGTTCAAAAACCTACATCATCAACTCTGTTGAATACCTCCACCTGAATATCCCATAGGTATGTCAAACTCATCATATATAAAATAAAATTCACCTTTCTCACATCTCACATCTCATCTAGACTTTCCTATTTCTTTCAATTGTATCATCTATTCATGTTTGCAACCACAGATATACCCACAGCTCCTCACTTTCACCCCAGAATAACACATTCATCCAAAAGACAATGGGAAATGTGGGATTGTAGGTTAAGAGAGATGTTAGGAATGGATAAATAGACGAGAGCCATCTGCACAGAGTGATAAATGAATCCATGACAGTCAATAAAATCAACAAGTGAAACAGAATTAGGGGAGAAGAAAAGTCCCAAGATAGACCTTTGGTAGATGTTTTTGTGACATTCAACTTCATTTATAAATATTTTAAAAATTGTGCGATCTAAATCTCTATGGTTCCTTATAGCTCTGACATGTTATAAGCTATAGCCTAAAACTTATTACATATTCATGTTTGTTTAAATTTACTTTTACTTAAATGTCAAAAATATATTTTTCTACTATAAAATGATAGTGATGGGGAGATAGACCTTACAATTCTGACATTCTGGTATTTTAGAGGGAAGAAGTAGATTAGAAAGAAAAGAAGCATCTGCTTTCTAACGGCTCAGGAAAGATAATTCTAATCATCTAAGCCAATTTTTAAGGGTAGATATTCACATGCCCATAACAATCTCTCTTATATCTAACTAAAATCACTCATGTGATAACTTAAACCCATTATCTCTTTTGGGAGGTTTTTCAGTGAAAATGTAAAACAGTGGGTCACTACTCTCTGAAGAGTAATATTTAGTAGTTCAGGCTTGGAAGAGGGAAAAGAAAAGAGGATATAATGGAATTGGCAAAATATGTTTTCAGCACATTTTCTCATCCCTTTTTTTTTCAGCAAGTCTGTATCTGTTGTGAGCTACTCACTCCATTTTCAATATCCCCAGTGTCTTGGCTAAGGATGTGCTGGAATCATTTCCAACCAGCTGGATTGTTAAATTTTCAATGTGAGCATTTACACCTTGGAGATCAGCAAATGCTAGAAATAAGCATTTATTGTTTGATTGATTGTCTAGATTTAAGAAGGTAATGGAGAAAATGTTAATGATGAAGATTACGATTTTTTAAAAGTGCATCTTCAGTGTCTTCAGTAATCATTGCCCCTTAAGGAGTTAATAATCTAATAAGAAGTAAGATATATAATATATATACACACATACATACATACTTTAAACACAGACCCAAAATTGGTTTCAATGCCTGCTCACCTTTCTTTTAAAAATTTTGTGAGATTGTAGGAACCTAAGAGATTTAAGGACAGGTAAAATATCAACATGTAGGAGAGGGATGCTACCTCAGCTGGATCTTAAAAGGAGTAAGTATAAAGACTTTAAACGACAGAGATAGAGAAAGGCCAAGGTTTTATTCCATGCATGGGAAAAGCATGCCTGAAGTCCAGTTCAGGGAATGGAATGTGAGGCCAGAGGTGGGATACTAAGGAAATAGGTTGTAGAGGTGAGTGGGAGCCAGGATTGTGGAGGGCTGAATCTGGTGGTTGGAGTGGGTTTGGAAAAGAAGGGTGACTTTCACCCATGTGAGGTAAAGAGTCAAAAAAGGCTTAATGGAGGACATGGTGTGTCAATTGAGTCTGGAAGGAAGACAGAGACTCCAACAATATTGTCCTGAGACAGAAAGTAGTGAAGTCATTGCAGACATGGGAAGAATGTGAGTCAATGTGTAGAGACAGAGGAAGAATGAGAATGGAGGGCAGAAAGAGTAATTTAATTTCCAAGGGAAATAATGTGAGATGAAGTGAGATGGATAGGATAGGGTCAGTTTATGGAGGGCCTTGAATGTTAGGAATCGATGCTTTATTAGATGGGTAATGGGACACTACTGGGGTTGTGGAATGACCTTCTCATGGTGATGTATTAGGAAAATGACTCATAGCAGAATAATGACTTGTGGAGGAAAGAAGACTATTTGAGAAGCTATTAGAATTCCAGCAGTGAGAGAAGATGAGGGCCTGGACTAGGTTATGTTATTGGATAATGGATCAGGGGAACTGGTTATGAAAAACACTATGAAGATAGAAATGGCAGGGCTTTCCAACTAACTGAATGTAGAGGGCAAGGAAGATAAAAGAACCAAAAAATTTTCCTTCATCTGTTCCCAATGTATTTCTCCAACATTATTTTCCAAATTCTCCATGTTCCAGTCAAACTGAGTCACATGTTATTTCCCAAATATGCTTTGACCTTTCATCCTTCTTTTGCTTCTGATCATACCATTCTTTTTGCTTCAAATACACTTGCTCTCATCTCTACCAGTTGAAGCAAAGTTTTATCAAAACTTCAATCCTCTGCTCAAATATAATTTCTTCCAAGAAGCTGCCCTTAGTCACATTAGTTAGAAGTGATTTCTCCTTCTTCTGAATTCCTCTGAAATATCTTCTCTCACCATGACACATTTTATACTATCTTGGATTATAAATATAGCAAACTTCAGAAATAATCATAATTTTGCAATCAATTGATAAATAAGCATTTATTAAACAGTACTTATGGACCAGGTACTGTGCTAGGTGTTTGAGGTATATGTACAAAGAAAATAACAACAATTCCTACTCGCAAAGAGCTTACATTCTATTCTGGCAAGGGAAATAAGTGTTTACAATGATGTAGGTCTGTGTACCCTAACAATAGCAGACATAGTAGACCTTCTTCTACATGTGAAATTTTGTTTAGATTATTTACTAGTTGTTCACCTACTTGGTTTTAAGTTTACTGGTATATTATCTTTTGTAGTTTGCAGTTGACAATTCTTTTTTTTTTTTAAACTTGGAAGGCAATGGGTGAAGTGGGAAGAGAATTAGAGATATGCTGGTGACAGCTGGAAAGGCTTGAGAATTTGTTTAAATTTTTAGTGTGAGTATTTATACCCCAGAAATCAAGAAACCTTACAAATCAGGGTTTACCTTGTTTTGTTGATTTTCTAGACTTAGAAAGTAACAGAGAAAATCTAATACAGTAGATTAAATTGAAAAGTGTGTGCTATACATATATATGTTTGCCCCATAGCTGATCATTAAATATTTACCAGCACCCCTACGATGGAATAGAAGGAGAAAGAAGGAGAAAGAAGGAAAATCAGTTGATTTCTCAACACTGAAGGATTAATCTGAAACCTGAATTCCAGTTCTTTATAGCAGCATTGTTAAAAGGTTATATATTCCTGTTCACATTCATATTCAACTTTACATTATTTGAAGGATGAAATTAAGGATAGGCTTAACATTTCCAAATTTCCCTTAGAAATGTTTCAAGAAATTCCAAAACCCCTTTGAGAAAAAATAGTTTTGAACCATTTTGCTTTGAAACTAATGCTGTCTTCTATGATTTGGTGAGAGTGAGAAAACAGTTCCCTAGTTCTCCATTATTTATTCTGCACTTTCTCTGTGAAGATGCCATGTTTTCCCTCAAAAACAAGTCCATTCTAAATGTCACCACCACACACCCCATCTGGGCTCTAAGAATCAAGCTGCCTTCTCTGTGAATCAGATGTTATCACTCACTGTTAAAAGCCTTGGATCTGAACTTTGTTGGCAGTTGGGATGAGGCTGGGCAGGGCAGGAGAGATTCTAGCTCACTCTTCGGACGCTACCTCTCCTGAAAAGAGCCATCCTTATTTACTTGGAGAAGACCATTGAAGAAGAAAGACCATAATAATAGTCTCCTTCAGCATTGCTTCTCTCATCCTTTTAGGAACATGCAATTAAAACAAAAACTAATAAGCCTCATTTAAGAATGTAGTTATTTTGCTTGGTCAAATTGCCACTTGAAAAACTTTATCTCTATGAGGTTTTTGGAAAAGGGGACAGAAGGCAAGTTAACATAGCATGGAGTCTCTAAATTGCACATTTCACACATTACAAGTAATAATAAGGACGTGCAGTCCAAGATAGTGCAGACAGTCTTGAAATAGTTGTATATCCTTGTACATGAGTTCTGAAATGATGGGAAGTGGGCAACGATGCTGGGGAAGTTCTTGGGAAAAAAAAGTCCTGTTTCCTGCCTTCCAACATCATTTCCCCATGATACTCCCATGTACCCTCCCATACCACATGCGTTCTTCCAGAAAAACAAAAACAAAAACAAAAACAAAACAACAAGGAAATGTCTTAGATGGAGAGATAGAGTTCAAGGGAAACTGGCTCTGAGAAAAAAGTCTCCTTCCATAAATGAAAAATCATTTCATTCAACCCCATGGATGGATAGATCTGATTCTACTTATCAATGTTTATATACAATACAAAAGGCTCAAAAATACAATTCTTTAAATCAAGATTTCTTCTAAAGAAAGCTATTGGATTCTATCCTCTAGTTTGGGAGAGGGGTTCATACTCCAATTGTTTTTTCCCCCAATCTTACCATTGTGGAAAGGTCCCAGTAGAGAAAGTCCTTCTATGGGCACAGATCAACAACTCATTTGTAATTTATAGTCTTAGATGATTGCCTGGGACACTGAGATCTAAGTGATTTTCCTGTGTTCACACAACTAGAACATATCAGAGATAGAACTTAAACACAAGCTTTCTTAATCCTAAAGTCATTCATCTATCTATTACATCATGCGACCCTAAGATTATTGCCTAACATATTAGGAGTTACCAGTTCAAGTTTGCAGAAGCTGCATAGAATTTCAATTTTTCTCTATTGTGTTTAAATACTATAAGGGAAAAATGTATTTAAAATAAAACCTTTAAACCAATAAAGTATACATGATAAAACTAGGGGGTTTTTGAGTCTTTTTTCCTTTTACTATTTCAAAAGAATCCAACTTCTAACAAATACTTCTGTTGGTTTTTTTCTGGGAATATTTGTAAAACTTTCATCTAAAAGTCTTCTCTTACAGCTCCTTGGGATAATGCTGGCCCACAATCTTAGAGGGTAGAGGAAGGTACAAAATTAATAGAGGCATGACATAAACGTAGGCAGGTCCAGAAGTCACAGCTCAAGGGTACAATCCAATCATCTACCTGTATCTGGTAAGGACGCCTGCTATCCCATATAAAAAATCAGGTTACAGTGCATTCCAGGGATTGTCCAGGAGATGGCTGACTCCCCATCCGGAGTGTCAAGCAGCACCAATCCCCAAGAGTAAGACCCTGAGCTTCAGACCACCGTCTCCACAGCAATTGCATCAGGGTTGTCTTCCTGGCGTCTCACTTGCATCTCATCTTTGAAAGCCCTGTTGAGGACGACCTTTAAGGACTCCTTGAACGGTTTCTTCTTGCTGCTGCCCACAAAGAAGTAAATAAAAGGGTTTGCACTGCTGTTGATGGTGGAGAAGAGAAGGGAAATATGGTGCATGTTTCCAAAAGTTGGCCAGTACTCGTAGTACAGGAGGTAAAGGAGTCTCATGGGCATGGCGAAAATGAGGAAGATGATGATGGTGACCATGATGACTATGTAGAGTTTGGATGAGTGAGAAGTCCAGCTATTCCTGCGGATCTTCACCACCAGGATCACGCTGGAGACCACCATGAGGGGCGTGAACACGAGGAAGCTCAGGATGGAGATGAAAATAATGACGGCCCTGCAGTCACTCTGGGAATGGCCCTTCCTTCCAATGTCTATGCACATGACGTGCTCCATGGTGGTCACCAAGCAGGAAAGGGCCCAGAGCAGGCCACAGACACAGGCAGATTGGTGCTTGGGCCGGTGACAGCGGTACCAGATGGGGTAGAGGACCGACAGGCAACGCTCTACGCTGATGGCAGTCAGGAGGTAGAGGCCGGTGTTGTAGCCAAATAGAAAGGTCACCGACAACGTAACGATGGTGTAATAGTACCCAGAAGAGAGCTCGTAATCTAGAGCGTAATCAACTGACAAGATAAAGATACAAAAGAGCAGAGAGATGTCGGCAATAGACAGGTGGGTGATGTAGACTGTGAAGGGGTTCCTTCTCATTCGGAAACAGAGAAACCACAGGAGAATTCCATTTTCCACAAAGCCCAGGGGGGAGATGCTCATGATGACCCAGTGCACGATTGGGATTTTCCGGTCCACATCTCCCGTGGAAGTGTTCCTGTGAGTGGAAGTGTTCCCCAGGGTTTCAGGGACGAGAGATGTCAGGTTTGCTTCATCCATGAGGGGGTCTCAGAGTGGGGCTTCTGTTCTGGGAACAGTTCCACAAATATGCCATGCAATCAGCAAGTCTAAGCGGAGAGAGAAATTCAACAGGAATAGTTATAAGGGGTACGCTCGAAACCTTTTTTAAGGAGAGACAATACAATTTCTTTCTGAGGATGACAGTGATGGGGAAGGTTGATTCAGTGACCTTTCATGATCCCTACTACCTTTATAATTCTATAATAATGTGTATGTATGTGTATATATATATATATACACATACACACACATATATATAATGTGTGTATATATATAACATATATACACAATAATCTATATTGTAAATATTTATAATATATGTAATGCACATGGATATATTAAATATATTATAGATATGTATATATAGTAAATATTTATAATACATATATATTACATATATATGCTCTATGTATACATGTATATTGTAAATATTTCTAATATATGTCTACATTATACATATATATATATAGTGTAAATATTTATTATATGCATGTATGTTACATATATAATAAGTACATATATGTATGCTGTAAATATTTATATGTGTATACATTACATATATTTTATACATGTCTGTGCATATTATAAATATTTACAATATATGTACATATTATACATGTCTTATATACATGTATATCATGTTGTGAATATAATATATGTCTGTTACATATATTATATACATGTATATGTGAATTGTAAATATTTATATGTCTATGCCAAATACATTATATGCATATACGTGTATATTATAAATATTTATAATATATGCATGTTACATATATTATATGCATGTATATTGTAAATATTTATAATATATGTACATTATATATATGTATGTGTATATTGTAAATATTTCTTACATATATAACATATATAGTATTGTATATTACAAATATTTATTCTATACCTGTATATGTTACAATACACATGTCTGTGTATATTGTGAATATTTATATGTCTACATTACATATATTACATACATGTATACGTATATTAGAAATATTTATAATATATATATGTGTGTGTAGATAGACAGAGAGAGAAATCCCAGCTAGAAGGAGCCTAGTTAAAGTACCAGCTTGCCCAGCAGGATGGCACATCCCTATAGTCCTGATAGTGCTCCCAGCTGAGGCTGGTGATTCACTTGCTTGGGAGCTGTGAGCTGCAATCGGCCAAGGCGTCCACATCAAGTGGGGGGGGGGGGGAGATGTGGGGAAGGGGGGAAGCTATGCTGCCTAAGAAAGGGCAAACCAATTCAGACCATACACAAAACAGGCCAGAGGGCCTCCATTAATCACTGGTGGGATGAATGGACACTGGGGGGAAAAAGAGCACCAGGTTGGGAACTGTTTAGTTCCTAGTCAAAACTTTGTTTGGTTCTGAAAAATCGCTAAGTAAAATAGCCAAACTTGGCCATAAGAAAACGCCTCTCCAGCTCTTCACTGAAGAGGGTGTAACAGAACCATGGCTGTGGAACATTATATATATTCTCAGACTCATTATATAGATTAGTTTTGCACAAAATGTTTCAATTTTTCTTTCTTTTTAGTCTTTGTTCCAGGAAATGGAGATAGTGGAAGAAGGGCTCTATTTGGAAATGAAGTTAACATAAAAACAAAAATGTACCAATAGAACATTAAAAAAGAAAAGAAAGTCACTTCACCTTTCTCTATTTTATTTTTCCTTCCTTTTATAACTGAGATGAGTCTGGGAAGATGGTGGAGTAGACAGTAAATTTCAGGCTCTCCAGATTTCCCCCACAAACAAAACAAATTTGTGCCTCAAGGCTAACATATATAACCAAGAAGATGGGGCAAAACAGGAGTCTTCCTGGGACAGCCCAAGGAAGACCTGAAAAAAATCCCAGTCTGGAGATTAACCCTTATAAAGGGCCAACACGTTGGGGCTGGCTCTGCACAAGCACAGGGAGGCACTGGGTGTGGCTGGAGCTTTAGCCCAAACCACAAGCACTTGCACTTCCCCCGGGAGAATGGGGAGTCTGGGGTCTGAGCCCTGGAGACATGGCCCTGGGCAAGGAGGAACCAGCACAGGGATGAGTGCTGAGGCAATGGACTCTGGATGCTACTGGCTGGGGCACTGTCAGGCAGGGGGAAACGGGAAAGGAGGGGAGCTCTTGGTTTGGGGTTTCAGATCAGAGAGGAGATCTGAAGGGAAACTGGAGGCACCATACCTCCATAGTGGTATTTACACTAATACTTCTCATTTAAAAAAAAAAAAAAAATTAGCAAAGAAGAAAGAACTCCACCATAGAAACTTACTATTGGGAACAGGGATAACCGAGGTTCATCTTCAAAAAAAGCTGCTTCTACTCCAAAGAATAATGGTAAATGGCTCTATGCTCAGAGAGAATTTGTAGAAGAACTTAAAAAAATAATAATTTAAAAAATCAAATGAGACACACTGAGGAAAAACTAAAAAATAAAAATGAAAACCATTCAAGAAAAACAAGATTATGAAAATTAGTTAAGCTACTAGAAAAGGAGATACATCTTATGATGAGAGTATCTGCACCCAGAGAAAGAACTATAGGATGGAGTATGGATCATAACATAATATTTTCACTTTTTTTGTTGCTTGCATTTTCTTTTCTTGCATTTTTGCATTTTGTTGCATTTTGTTTTCTTTCTCATTTTTTCCCTTTTTGATCTTTCTTGTGCAGCATGATAATTGTGGAAATATGTATGGAAGAACCATACATGATTAACATATTGTATTGCTTGCCATCTAGGGAAAGGGTAGAGAGGAAAGGAGGGAGAAAAAATTTGGAACACAAGGTTTTACAAGGGTGAATGTTGAAAAATATCTATGCATATGTTTTGGAAATAAAAAGTTTTAATTTTTAAAAATTTCAAAAATGAAAATAACTCCCTGAAAATTAGAATTAGGCAAAGGGAGGCTAGTGAAGGTATGAGAGACCAAGAAATAACAAAACAATATAAAGAATGAAAAAATAGAAAAGATGTGAAACATAAGAAATACAATAGATCTGGAGAATAGATCAAGAAAATATAAAAAATAAAAACAAATATAATACCTGAAAGCTGGGACCAAAAAAAAAAAAAAATTACCACAATAATGCAAGAGATAATCCAAGAAAATTGGTTTGGAGTGATAGAACACGTGGGGAAAGTAGAAATAGAACAAATCCACCAATCACCACCTCAAAGAGCTCCTTTGGGGAAAACATATAGGAATATTATTGCAGAATTTCAAAACTCTCAGATCAAAGAGAAAATCTTGCAAGAAACAAGAAAAAACAATTTTAATGCACTGAAGCTGCAGTTAAGAATTGTATAAGACTTATCAGCAGCCACAATAAAAGACCACAGATCATATACCAGAAACCTAAAGAATTAGGCCTATGGCCAAAAGTGTCATATCCAGCAAAATTATATTGAATGAGAAAAAAAAAAGGACATTCAATAAAGTTGCAGATTTTCAGAACTTTAAATAAACCTGAACTCAATTGAAAATTTAACATAGGAGAGCCAATATCAAAGATCAGTTTCAAGGAACTTAACATGAACACATTATTTATGTTTTTTACATGGAAATGTATATTTAAGATTGACATTAGCAATTAGGTAGCTCAAAAGAAAGACTGGGACAGAGTTAAAGTAAAAATAGCGCTTGTGTTACACAAAAGAGATGCAAAGGAAGAATAGATTACAAAGGCAACACTAAGCATTTAACATGAAAGTGTAGCACCCTTCAAAATCTATAAAGACAGAAGAGGAAGGGATGGGCAGAGGGGGAAGGAAAGAGTGGAGGAAGAAGACAAGGGAAGGATCCATGTGGGAAAGGGAGTGGTACTAGCAAGGCAGGTTAAGGAACAGAATTAAAGCAAAGAGTCAGCAGGGATAAGGTGTGTGTGTGTGTGTGTGTGTGTGTGTGTGTGTGTGTGTGTACATATCCATAAATATATCATTGCTTAACTATAGCCTGCTTGGGGGAGGGAAGAATAAAAGGGGAAAAAAAGAATAAGGTAAAAAAAAATGCACAGCAGAGAACAAAATGACAACCCACAAGGAAGTAAAGAGAAAATGGATACTCTGAATATAATTTATTCAACTTATATATATCCTTTCTTGAACTGGTAATTTATTAAATATTTTGAATCCTCTCTAATGTTCTGCTGGGTACATGACAATATACTGTTTTTCTTGTTTTGTTTTCCTTTTCTTCTTTTTTTCTTCTGTTTTTTTTTTTTTTTTTTCAATAAAATAAATTTTAAAAAATAGAGATGAACTCAATTGACCTCATAGAACATAAGCCAAAAGTAATATTCAATCAGGGGAGTATGTAATAAAATTGTGTTTTCTTTCCAAATGTAAGCTATTTTATTAATGCTTACGAAAGCAAGTACCCTAAAAGATAAACCAAACTATAAGAAAAAAAGTCAGAGAAAAGAAAATCAGTCAAAAGCATTTCCTTTATAAGGACTGAGACATCCCTTATGAAGGTAAGCACTTAGTCAAGCTGGTTATTGTTTTAACATACGGTAAGTATAAAAAGAATACATAAGGGGCAGCTAGGTGGTGCAGTGGATAGAGCACCAGCCCTGAATTCAGGAGGACCCGAGTTCAAATCTGGTCTCAGACACTTAACACTTCCTAGATGTGTGACCCTGGGCAAGTCACTTAACCCCAGCCTCAGGGGAAAAAAAAAAAGAATACATTTTCAGAAATATATAACAAATGGATAAAAACATCTGAGAGAACAGGACAAGAACATTGCTGATAAGCATTTAACCAAGAATTAACCTGGAAGTGATGCTATAACACAAGGTTGTCAACACGAAGCCATTTAGGAGGTTTGACCCCTATTTTATCTTAGAAGGTAGTTACCTATAAGCCTCTATATGTAGATATGTATGTATGTATGTATATATTTTGTGTATATATATATGAAATATATGGAGATAAATGATTTTTGTGGCTGACAAGAAAAAACACAATAAAGACAGAACATGATGTGCTCCATGGTGGTCACCAAGTAAGAGCGAGCCCAGAGCAGGCCACAGACACAAGCAGACTAATGTTGGAGGCGGTGACATTGGTACCAGAACAAAGGAATTAACTCTGGGTCAGTGCAGATTTGTCTCTGACACATAATATTTGTGTTATGTTGAACAAGTCTCTTTATCTCCTAATACTCTTTCTTATCTACAAAATGGCAGGGTTGGGCAAGATGGTCTCAGAGATAATTTCCTCTAGATTCCAGATCCATGATCCTACAATCTAGAACAGAGATTGCCAACTCTGTTCCCTCTGCTTAATTCCTTCTCTCTTGTCCCAGACCGATTTACAAACCTTTTTAAGGAGAGACAATACAATTTCTTTCTGAGGATGACAGTGGTGGGGATGGGTGATTCAGTGACCTTTCATGATTCCCACTATCTTTATAATTCTATATTAATGTATGTGTATGTATATATATACATATATATAATGTGTATATATATGATATATATTAATAATATTGTATAGTCTTCTTGCCATGTATAATGATCTCCTGGTTCTACTCATTTCACTCAGCATCAGTTCATAGAAGTCTCTCCAGGACATTCTGAAATCATCCTGCTGCTTTTTTTTATGAAACAACAATATTCCATAATCTTCATATACCACAATTTATTCAGCCATTCTCCAACTGATGGGCATCCACTCAGTTTCTAGTTTCTTGCCACTACAAAAAAGGGCTGCCACAAACATTTTTGCACACGTGGATCTCTTTGCCTCCTTTATGATCTCTTTGGGATATAAGCACAATAGGAATACTGTTGGGTCAATGGGTATGCACAGTTTAATAGCCCTTTGGCATAGTTCCAGATTGCTCTTCAAAATGATTGGATCCATTCACAATTCTACCAACAATGTATTAGTGTCCCAGTTTTCCCACATCGCCTCCAACATTTGTCATTGTCCTTTTCTGTCATCCTAGCCAATCTGAGAGGTGTGTAGTAGTATCTTAGAGTTGTCTTAATTTGCATGCCTCTGATCAATAATGATTTAGAGCACCTTTTCATATGATTAAAAATGGTTTTAATTTCTTCATCTGAAAATTATCTGTTCATATCTCTCAACCATTTATCAACTGGAGAATGGCTTGAAATCTTATAAATTTGAATCAGTTCTCTACCTATTTTGGAAATGAGGCCTTTATTAGAACCCTTAAATGTAAATGTAAAACTGGCTCTTAAGCTAAGCTTAAGGCCCAAATTCTTTTTTTAAAAATTTAATAATAGTTTTTAATTTTCAAAATACATGCAAAAATAGTTTTCAACATTCAGCCTTGCAAAACCTTGTGTTCCATATTTTTGTTCCTCCCTTCCCCCCACCCTTCCCCTAAACAGCAAGTAATCCAATATATGTTAAACATGTGTGATTCTTCTAAACATATTTTCACATTTATCATGTTGCACAAGAAAAATCAGATCAAAAAGGAAAAAAATGAAAAAGAAAAAAAAGCAAGCAAACAACAACAAAAGAAGATTAAAATACGATGCTGTTATCTACATACATTTCCCATAGTTCTCTTTCTGGATGCAGATGGCTCTCTTCATCACAAGTCTAATAAAATTAAGATCCAATTTCTTTTTTTATTTTCATGCATAGATATATATGCATAGACAATTTTCAACATTCACCCTTGCAAAACCTTGTATTCCAAATTTTTCTCCCTTCCTTCCCCCAACTCTCTTCTCCTAGACACCAAGTAATCCAATATATGTTAAATGTGCAATTTTTCTATATATTTCCACAATTATCATGCTGCACAAGAAAAATCAGATCAAATATCGAAATAATGAGAAAGAAAACAAAAAGCAAGCAAACAACAACAAAAAGAGTGAAAATACTATGCTGGGATCCACAATACATCCCCACAGTCCTCTCTCTGTATTCGGATGGTTCCATCACAAGAGCGTGGAACTGGTCTGAATCATCTTGTTGAAAAGAGCCACATCCATCAGAATTGATCCATATAGTCTTATTGTTGCCATGTACAACGATCTCCTGGTTCTGCTCATTTCACTCAGCATCAGTCCGTATAAGTCTCTCCAGGCCTCTCTGAAATCATCCTGCTGGTCATTTCTTACAGAGCAATAATATTCCATAACATTCATATACCACAACTTATTCAGCTATTCTCCAGTTGATGGGCATCCACTCAGTTTCCTGTTTCTAGTCACTACAAAGAGGGCTGCACAAACATTTTGGCACATACAGGTCCCTTTCCCTCCTTTAAGATCTCTTTTCGATACTACTGGATCAAAGGGTATGCATAATTTGATTATCCTGTGGGCATAGCTCCAAATTACTCTCCAGAATGGCTGGATCATTTCACAACTCCACCAACAATGTATCAGTGTCCCAGTTCTCCCACATCCTCTCCAATATTTGTTATTATTTTTTCCAGTCATTTTAGTCAATCTGACAAGTGTGTAGTGGTATTTCAGAATTGTTTTCATTTGCATTTCTCTGATCAATAATGATTTGGAACACCTTTTCATATGACTAGAAATGGTTTCAATTTCTTCATCTAAAAATTGTTCATATCCTTTGAACATTTATCATTTGGAGAATGGCTTAAATTCTTATAAATCAGAGTCAATTCTTTATACATTTTAGAAATTAAAGGCCCAATTTCTTAAAGTAATTACTTTTTCTTCTTTTAACACAATGTTAATATTATCCTTACTATAATGATAATTAACATTTAGTTAATGCTTTAAGGTTTGCAAAGCATTTTACATTATTTGAGTCTCATAACTTTTTGTTAAAATATAATAAATAAATGCTAAACATATAGTAATGTTGTAGTATTCTCAATTTTAAATAAGAAAATTAAGATTTAGGGAAATGTGATCAACATATGGTAACTCAGGAAGTCCTAAATTCAAATGTAGCTGTAGAGGGGCAGCTAGGTGGCCCAGTGGATAGAGCACCAGCCCTGAATTCAGGAGGACCTGAGTTCAAATCTGGTCTCAGACACTTAATACTTCCTGGCTGTGTGACCCTGGGCAAGTTACTTAATCCCAGCCTCAGAAAAAAAAATGAAAAAAAAAAAATTAGTTTGCAAATTTGGCTGTAGAATTATTATCTATGTGATTTTGGGACAAGTCACTTTGCCTCAGTTTCCTCATCTATAAAATGAGCTGGAGAAGAAAATAGTAAATAGGATCCTTGCCAAGAAAACCCCAAATGGAATCATGAAGAGTCATACATAGTTGAGAGGACTGAACAATAGTAACAACCTCAGCTAATAAGTATTAGTGGCAAGGTTCAGATCCAGATATCCCTGACTTCAAATATCGCACTGTATCCCTTATGTCACACTATTGTATTATCTTTTTTATTCAGTAGGAAACTTGTATTTAGTTAATTATTGTATAACATTTAATTATAATATTATTTCTATCCATCTTTTATCTTGAGCTTTTTTTTCCACATAAATCCTATGTATAATTTTTAAAAATAGTTTGTGTATCCAAAAAAATTATTTTGTCTCTATTTTTAAAGTCTTTAAATTATATGCAGTAATTAACGTTTTATAAGATTATAATGAAATACATCCTTTGATAAAACTAGCCTTTGGTACTGTTTCCCCCACACACAAACACACACACTTTTTTTTTTTTTAAAGTAACCTTGAATAACTAATTTAAATAGAAAATTATTAAGTTAAAAAGAATATTAAGTTATGGCAATGATTCAATTCTATATAAAGTAAAAATAGTCTAGCCTACCTATCTTTTCATATTATCATGGATTAAAGAGAAATAATATTTAGCGTCTTATTAAATGGGTAGCAGGAAATAAAGATAGGGTAGGTGTGACTTGGTGGCAATGATTTCATACCAAAGCTTTATATACTACATGTGATTGTTGTTGTATTGAATGCAATATTTCTGCTTACAGTTCCTAGGTTGAAATTTCAGATAAGGCCCCTTAAGTCTTCTCAGTGCCCAAAGAAACAATATCTTCTATTCTGCTGCAATATGGAGTTTACTCTATAGCCAGGTAGAGAGAAAATAGAAGTCCATGGGCTGTCTTTATGACTTCACCTTTTTTCCAATGTTTGTTTTTTCCCCTTTCCTTAAGTAGATAGCCCACAGTGATGAAAATAAAGTCTTCCATGATCTGGGCCAGATTCTTCAACTTTGCCATAGTTAGGGAAACCTGGGCATTTTATCTATAGAAACAATGCTTGAATGTAAATTTCCCTAGTTCATTTAATAGAAATTTTAAGTAGAGAGGAAACTACAAAGATACTAAAGAATGCCTGATTTACCTTCCAGAAACTCTTTAGCCTCTGAGTGTCAATCTTTCAGATCCTCAAGTTTAGATGGTACCAACGCACAAATAGCCTTAAAAGCTGAAGTACAGATAGATAAGGTAGATTGTGCTAATTTCAGGAGCCAAGAGAAA
Source organism: Sminthopsis crassicaudata (assembly GCF_048593235.1). Taxonomy (NCBI): domain Eukaryota; kingdom Metazoa; phylum Chordata; class Mammalia; order Dasyuromorphia; family Dasyuridae; genus Sminthopsis; species Sminthopsis crassicaudata. The sequence goes on from NC_133620.1 coordinate 131,907,313, forward strand.
CTTTTTTTCTAGGGTTGCCTCCCTTTCCCCACCAATATCTTTCTCTTCTGATCTGATACTGCCTGAAACTCTTTTAATAAGGAGGAGAAGAGGAATTTTTTTTTTCTTGGTTAGAGATAATACTTGAAACAGGGAACCTATGTACTTAAATCTCCACAAAGATATAAGGCTGATGTTAGATACTTTCCAAAAGAATTTCCTATTCAGGTTAAGGTGGGAAAGTGAGAGGGAACCCATACAATGAGGGAAACATAAATTGCCTATTTGAGAGGCAGATGTTATTGACTTTCAAGATTACTCCTAACTTCAATAGTGGGACCTAGGAAAGTTACTTAGTAAAACTAAGAGAACTTTTTTTTTTTAATTTGCTAAAGAGTTTTATGTGCATTAAATTATTTAGTTCTCATATTACAGAAGCAAATACATGAAGCTTTTTGCACTCTAAATTATATACTATTATTATGGATTTTTTTTATTAAAGCTTTTTACTTTCAAAACATGCACAGATAATTTTTCAGCGTTGACCCTTACATAGCCTTGTGTTCCAAATTTTCCCCTCCTTCCCCACATCCCCTCCCCTAAATGGCAAACAACCCAAATATATGGTATACATGTTAAAATATATGTTAAATCCAACATAATATATGTTAAATCCAATATAATATCCAATATTATACAATTGTCTTGCTGCACAAGAAAAATCAGATCAAAAAGCAAAGAAAATGAGTAAGAAAACAAAATGCAAGCGAGAAGAGAACTTTTCTAACATAGGATTACCAGTTAGGCCACAGATGTAGCTCTCAGGAACTACTGGGAGAGACAGAGGCTGGTGGACCACTTGAGCCCTGGCTTTCTGAATTGATGGGATGTCCATACTAAGTCCTATGTGTCGAGCCTGCGGGAAGTGGGGGGGGGGGGGGAAACAAGGCTCTAAGTGGCAGCTGAAATTCTAGCTCTGGTAAAATGGGAAGACCTAAACTCCTCTTGTGGTGTATACCTCAGTGCACCAAGCCTTTCCCCTCATTCTGCTTCTCTCCCCCCCCCCCCCCCCCATCACGTCTCAGGGCTGGCCATACTAATTTTTCTTTTCAGTTCCACAGTGGAATAAACTCTAGTCTTTAACTCATAATCTGAAATGGCATAGCCTTGATTTCCTCTTAATGAACTTCAGTTTTTATTACTAGCAGAAGCAAAGGTACTTTGGGTACATGAAGGCATTTATCCTCAGGCAGATTGTTAGGGCTTCAGATGGAAGTTAGAATCAGAATGATTGACAAAAAGCAGCTCCAGAGTCTAAAGGCTGCTTGAAGCATCCTGAATCCTCTTAGAATATCCCTTCAGAATCTCTTGGTTAAAGGGGAAAACAAAAAAACAAACAAACAAAATAAAACCTCAATGTCACATTCCTATAGGGGAAAAAAAAAAGGTATATGTGTATGGGGCTGAGGGAAGGGTTTAGGGATAGTTCATGCAATCTATATCAATAATGGCATATGGTCGCCAAAAGAATTGATGTAATCATGGGTTGCTTCTGAGGAGGAAAAGTGTACAGAACTAGGGAAGGCTTAGTTCCTATGGGCTCTTGACCCAGCTAGAACAAATCTAAAATATTGCTTTCATTGTTGTTCATTACTTTTCAAGAAAGACATCAATAAGCCAGACAAAATGCTAAAGGGTTCAAGATCATGCCATATAAATTTCAATGAAAAGACCATAAGATTTAGAGCTGAAAGGAAAATTAGGAGCCGTCTAGTCTCTTTTCATTTTATATATATGGAAATTGAAACCCAGAGAGGTTGTGACTTGCATAAATCATAAAATAATAATAATTATCATATATGCATGTATATACATATACATACAGATACATATATAAATGCACACATATAATGTATATAATTTTAATGTTTGCACAGAACTTCAATATGTTATCTTATTTGCGCTTTACCACAACCCTGGGATATTATTATCCCCATTTTACAGATGAGAAAACTAAGGCTAAGACAGGTAAGTAAGATTAAGAGCCCAGGCTCACCGAGTAAGACTGAGAGAAAAGATCTGAATTCAGGTATTTTTTGATTCCAAATTCAATACTCTAGCTACCGTACCATTTAGCTGCCCTGCTACTTACAGAACTCCTGAGTGACTGAGGCGTGATGGACTATTTTTAACTTTAGGGAGGGCTAGCATATTAAAAGAGATATTAGATTTGTTCTGTTTGGCCCTAGAGAAGGGCAGAACAAGGAATAACAGGGAGATAACTACACAGAGTTGGATGTAAGGAAAAATTCTCTAACAATTAAAGTTATCAAAGGAATAGAATGGTCTCCCTGGCCAAAAAAAAAAAAAAAAAAGTTTCCCTCTTTCCTGGAGGTCTTCAAGCAAAGGCTGATGGAAATTTGTAGGGTTTGTGGTAGAGTGAATACTTGTTCAGATATAAATTGAACTAAATATCCTCTACATGTTCCATTCATTTCTGAAAGTGAAAATGTCCATCCTTCATTTTTGGCTAATGGCAGCCAGGAAGTAGAGTTGCATAACTTCATGAGCCTCATTGTCTCTCTTCCAGAGTCAAAGTCCAGAGGCAGAATAAAAAGTCAAAATGATTGTCGATGATAGCCCAGAATGCAGTGGATGACTTTGGCATCTTAGACCAAGTTCCAAGCGATCAATATACTTAATATGTTGTATTTATAATATACTTTATATACAAATTAATAAAATAAATTAATATACTTAATAAGACCATCCATTTCCTTGTAAAATAAACTTTTATATGGGACTGAAATCTCTCTATAACATCTACCCATTCCTTCTAGATCTTTTTTTGGGGGCTAGGCAGAACCAATCTAATCTTTCTTCCAAAACAGCTTTCCAAAACGATCTTTTAGGCAACTACACTAAATAGAGTAAGATAGACTGCTCCCAGAAAACAAGAAGAATGAATCTCATTTCTTCTCTCTCCTCTTCAAGTCTGAGCTTAATTAATCTTTTAGAAATATACAAATGTATCCTTGAGAAGTTAACGCATCATACAAGATCTTGTTCACCCTATAGTCTTTACCCTCATAGAATAACTGCCTTTTTTCAACTGACACTGTTGGCTTGTTCTTGAGGACTTTTACAAAACACTCTGGCTATATGACAACCCTTCAAGTTTCCAAGTGCTGTTCTGAAATGGCCTTCCCCGAACCCTATATACTCTACTCCAATATGATATGAGTGGGGCAGATTACAACCTGATTATAATCTCCCATGTTCCAGATGTAATGCTTCCTCCTAATCCTTGCATCAAGTCTTTCCTCCTCAGGGATGTATTGCCAACTGGAATAGGTAAGAGCTGATTATTAAATTTTCAGTGTGGGCATTTTCACTTGCAAATTGGCAAATACTACAAATTAGATCTTGATTTATTGTTTTCTCTAGTTGTCTAATAAAAAGATGGAGAAAATTTTAATGAGGCAGATTAAATTTAAAAGTGTGTATTGTCAGAATTTTTTTCCCCAAAGTGCACGTTGTTAAAAACTCATTAGTATGCCATTGCCTCAGAGCCTTATAAAATGGAAATGGGAAAGAATAAGCAATAAACTGAAGAAATAATAAATGTTCTATGATGTTTGAGGAATTCTAGAGAGGTAGTATACTCAGCCTGCTTCCCCAAATTTTCTTGAACACAATCAAGAAATGGGACAGAGGAAGGAACAATGAAAACATCCTTCAAAATTCCTGTCAATATTGTCAATATTTCTTCAATATTACCTGTCAGCATCTGATTTGTCAATCAGAATCAAGCCTTAAAAAGTGTAGTTTAGTATATCAAGTTTTGTATAAGAACTAATTAAAGCTATCCCAACCCAGTCTCATAAATAATAGTTTGATAGCATTAACAGCTTTAGTGGGCAGTGACATTACTAGAAAAGGGGTCAGGAAACCAAAAGGATTAACTGCCTCAAGTTAAAACATCAGATTATGACTAAATGTAAGAGTTATCTGATAATGACCCTTGGCTATGCTTCAAGAACTAGTCAACCACATTCAGACAGTAAGCCCACTCAAAATGCCCCAGGAGGAACCTGTGAAGGGGAACAAACAAACAAACAAACAAACAAACATAATTGAATCAGATATTTGGCAAATTGCCACATGCCTATGACTAGAATATAAATTAAATCCTATCATAATGACCCTCCCTTCTTACAAGCTCAGGAAATTTCTGTGGCTGCAAAGTTTTGTTTGAATAAGCATCCTAGAAATCACTAGGATTCTATAGGGTCTGGAGGTGAATGGAAGGCCAAGTTTAAGCAGTTAGGGAATTAGTATTTGACACTGGGAGAGATGTAGGTAGCTGGAGTGTATGTTTTTCTGCCTGGCACACAGCGTAACTCAGTTACAAAAAGCTCCCAACCAAGGTACAGAGGAAGTCATAGAAACCAAAGAATTTGGTACACAGGATAAGTCATTGTAGGCTAGCTTAGTGGCAGGGTCAGGTCTGAGTTTAGGAAGACTCCTGTTCCTGGGTTCAAATCTGGCCTTAGACAGTAGCTATATGACTGGGGCAAGTCACTTAAGCCTGTTTGACTCAGTTTCCTCATCTGTAAATGAGCTGGAGAAGGAAATGGTCAAACACTCCAGTCCCTTTGGCAAGAAAACCTCAAATAGGGTCAATAAGAGTTAGACACGACTCAGAAAAAAAAATGACTGAAAATATTAGTCATTTTAGAGATAAAATTCAAACACAAATCCTTCCTGAACTCAGGTTATGTGTGATTTCTATCACACTACTCAGTGAACTAGGTTACCAGGAATAATCCTTTTAGGCAAGTACACTAAACAAAGTAAGATAGCATCTGCTCCCAGAAAACAAGAATGAATCTCATTTCTCTTCTCCCCTCATCAAGTCTGAGCTTAAGCAATCTCTTAGAAATGTAGAGAGCTGGGGAGACTTCTATAGTACCTCCCAGCTCTTTCAGACAATCTTTGGTGTTTTTGGACAAGAAGGATAAATTGATTCACACTAAGGGTTAATAACTCCAAGAACTACTCTCCTAAAGATATCTGCGTTTTAAGTCGGGACCACCACGCTTTTAAGGAAAGGGAACTCAACATAAAAAATATGATGGAATTCTAGGCAACATGGCACCTGTGTAGAAGGGATGATTTTGGACTAGGGGAACCTTTTTGGCCCTCAAATAATATATTATCGAGTGCCTTATGTATATTAAGGCTGATTCTACTTAGGGTCTGTAATTCTATCCAAGCTATAGAGCACATATCCTTATTTGGGTAATTTCGTATTTCCCTCCCATTTCATCCCTGATAACATGGAGATAATACTTCTTAAGACATTTCTCTGAGTGGTTTTAAGAAAATTCAGACATATCATGATAAGGGAATAGTTAACCAAATTGAAATATATAAGCATTGGTATCTAAGGAACAAGTGAATATGAGGAATGCAGAGAAACATGGGAGGACTTGTATGAACTGATACAGAGTAGAAGTAAGCAGAGTATCATTTGCACAATGACTCTAATGCTATAAATGCAAACAACAGGGAAAGGCAGAAGAACACAGATTGATTGCAATGTCCAATTTTGATAAAACACACTTTTCCAAACTGTTTGACACAGTCATTTTTTTTCAGGTAATCTGGAATAATTGATCTTATTATAAATTAAAGCATAATAAGGGGAGTATGTATAAGGAAATGATTTGCTATTAAAAAATCAATAAAATTTTATAAAAATAATAAAATGAAAACACTATAGAACACTTTGCCAATATGAATCTTATGTATATAATGCTATGTTATGAAAATTATTCAATCTGTAGGGAAGTTAGGTGTGAATATTTCTTTAAAAATTGAAATTTGATTGGTTGTGCCCTGATAGATGTATAGGCTATATTTATTTTTTAGCCAGAGAGAAACCAAAAAGGAAAAACAAGAAAGAGTATTATACAAGAGAAAACTAGTGAAAATAACTGAAGTAAAAGTATCTTTGTTTGTTGTTTATTGTTATTTTCTGGAAACTGAAGAGGCTAGCAACTCCCCTGCAATTCTCCTACAGTTGTAATCTCCCAAACTCCCCATGCCTCAGGACCCTTATTCAACAAATCAAAATGAACCAAATGGAAACAAAATTCAAGAGGAGCAATCCAGATATCTATATCCTATTCTTAGACCCAACCTTATACTTTTTTTTCCCCCTGAGGCAATTGGGGCTAAGAGACTTGCCCAGGGTCAAACAGCTAGGAAGTGTTAAGTGTCTGAGACCAAATTTGAACTCAGATCTTCCTGACTTCAGGGCTGGTGCTCTATCCACTGCGCCACCTAGCTGCTCCTTTATAATGCTCTTATAGTAATATGTAGTATTGTATAATTATACTATTATATTGCACTCCAAAGTACAATCCTGGAAAAAAAATTCTTTTCCCTACTGGATTTCTCAGGGCAAGCATTAACACTTATTAAGTATCAAAGAGTGGATGTAGAAGACACCTCGGATAAAATCCAATCCAACGATTTATTTTTTACAGATGAGGAAATTGGGGTTGACATAGTTAAAGTCAGAGGCAGTGACAAAGCCAAGATGAAAATTCAGCTCTTTTAACTTACAGTTCCTTCAAGGATACTAAGAAATGAGATTTCCATAAATGGTGGTATTATGTAGGATAGGAGCATTTTACCTGAATTAAATGGCACGTTAGTTATACTTCTCATCACTCTGTTCCAAACACATACAAACCCCGTCAAACCTACACGGAGCAAGCAGAATACTTTTTCCCAAAAGGTGACAGAAAGATGAAATTTCTAATGATACATTACAACCTTCTTGTTGTACAAATTATTGAAATGACCTAAATCAGCACCAGATGCCTTACCTAGTCAGCATCACTAAGATACTGCCTACACTCATGATCATGACTTCCTTTTGTCAGAAACTTTGCCATCAATAATTGTTCTTCTATTTTGTAAACCACAAACCTAGTGCTGATGCCTTGTACCCAAGAAGGGAGAAGCCAAGTAAATTCTGCTCTTCTTTGATCCTCCGCTTAGAGCTGGAAGGGAGCCTAGAAATCATAGGTTCATAAATCTAGAGCTGATTTTGTCTGATCCCTTCATTTTTCAAGGTAAAATGACTGGCCCAAGGTCACTTAAGCAATGGACATACCCATCCCCCAATCCAAATTCAACACTCTTCTTAACACATCACCCTCTCTCCCTGACATGTACAATTGCACACTTTGTTCAAGTCAATATTCCAAAATCTTCCCTAGTAATAGGACCAGGAGATAGGGAGGCAAAGGGAGCATCAGACCTCTCCCAGCTCCCCTGTATCAGTCCAAACATCTGGCCAGAAGAGAACCACTTTTGCAACTTGAGATTCCCCCAACCAAAATTTGACCTTAAAACCTTCACCACCTAGTACCTTGAGTCAAGGAGAAGTTGCCTAATAGCAGTTTTCAAAGAAGGCTGGGGAAGATGTAAAACATCTGGCCAAAAACAACTAAGACCCGAGGACAAAGCTCTCTGAGGTAACATCGTGGAACCGAGAGAGCTTAGTGACAACACACATCCAACAAGCAAACATCCAATACGTGACAGTGACCAACGCAGAAGCAATTTTGTGAATGATAGTTTTTCTTTTTATTCTGGTTGGAGGAAAAAAAAAAAAACATGGATAATTAAAATAGGAGCGTAGACTTACTAATCTTATCTCATGGGAGAGTCCAGAGATGCCCATGGGCAGGATCCTCTTCAGTGTTCTGGGGCATCTGTCCAGAAGAGCAGGATCCCCCTCCTCCCCCACCTCCAGGTGGAGGATCTCCAGCCTCAGTCACTCCTTGGAGGATGGCTGGAGCCTCCTTTCTCTACTGAAATAAAGGGCTGCTCTCCCACGACTGAAAATATTTGCAATGTGCCAAGCAGATGGTCCCACGCTTATCAGCAGAAGCTCTGCTTCCCATGGCATCATTCAGTGACACATCTGAGGGAAAATCTTCACACTGAACTGCAGTGGGCATGGAGGGGAGAGTGACATACGAAAATGGACCTGCTTCGGACTCCAGTGAGGGGATCAAGCACATATGGTCTGAAGGACAAAGGGATGAATGACCTAAACTCATGGGAGCAGGAAGAGAAAACCTGACGGGGGGAAAAACAGCTCCTTCCCCTCTTCCTTTTCTGCCTACCATATGCACAATTCAGTCTATAAGATCAAAGTGACCCCACTGCACAAATTCAAGAAAAACTAGTTAGCTAGGAGATTGGAGATAGCAATGAAGGCTATATCAGGATGCTCTGAGCATTCTCCTTACTTACCTAATTCTGGAAACTTTTTCCTGGGAGCAAATACTAAAGTCAGAACTTAGATCTCTTCCTACACAATCAGAAATCTAAGATCTGTTCACTCATATATAACTTTCCTCCCTTTTCCAATACCTTCCTTTAGCCCTATGCTAAATGGCAATTAGACCCAATCCAAATCCTCTTGAGAGTGATGGGCAGAATATCGGAGCACTTTTCTCAGAGGAAATAATAAGAGTCAGAATTATAAGAAATGGCCAAAAAACCTCATACTAGGGCTTCCATTTTTTCTAGATTATATTCTTCAAGAAGGCATATGTCAGACGAATAAGTAAACAGCATGAGAAAGAGCAAATAAACTAGAGAATGGATCAGTTTAAAAAAGAGAAAGAAAGGAACTTCACACTCTATGGCAAACAAACAGTTATGAAATTACATTTCTTCAGTTTGTTTTCTATAGTAATCAAGACCAAACACACACAAAAGGATGGGAGCCAAGTCTGTCATGGGAAGATGGACCAGCTGTTCTGGTCTTCCTATAGAAAGAAGGAAATAAAAGGAAAGTAAGTCCCTAAAATCACTCCACCTCAAGCCCAAATTGGGGAACTCTAAATGCCTCCCAATTTGTCCCTCAAACTCATGGAACACACTTCCATTACCTGATTCTTGTTCCTCCAGGTATGTGACAGTCCTGTCCACTGAGGCAGCTGGCATTTCTCAGAGAAAGCCTGGAAACTGAACATAGGGAACCATCAAAACAAGGCAAGTACAAGACAAAAGGGAAGACACCAGAATGTAGACAGGGATACATACAGTTCTCCCATTTACACACAAAGGACAATAAGAATAGCATAAAAATAACAGGCCAATTGGGAATGAGATGCGGCCGTTACAGATGAGAACTGAAGGCAGGGAAGAACAAAAAAAAGGGCCACGAGAAAGAAAGACAGAAGGAACTTCCCTGTTCCCCTATTTTGCAGTCTTTTTTTTCCCCAGGGAATGAGGGACCATCCAGATTTTATGAAAGATTCATTCTGTTCCTCTTGGGGGCTGTGAAAGCCCAGTTGTAACTGGAAGAGAGCCTGTGATGTCATTATTTAAGTCAACAGACCTGAGCTACTTACCAGTTTGCTCTCCCAACTCTTAAGCGAGCTGAAGAGTCTGTCCATACTGTGGAGAGATTGGTTAGCACGAGTCTAGCCCGAGGGCGAGAGAGGAAGGGACAGCTGGAAGCTGGAGGGACCACCTGGCTAAGAGGCCTGACCAACAGTGAGCAATGGAAACTCTCGATGCAGTGGATCCTTTATTTTTTTCTCCCTTCTTGAGTGGGTAGGAGAAGGTGACAATTGTTTTTGTGACTAATTGGCACCACTAGTTAGGCAGGAACTGCTACAGATGGGACTTGAGTTTCATTTGTGATGGATAATGATTTATACTTAGGGAAAATACAGCAAGTCTGTAAAAATAAAACTGCCGGCGTTTAAGCTACAAATAGGTTGGCTATTTCTGTGCTTGAATTGTCTTTGTGAGTAATCATCTTTCTCAGTGAGAGGTGGTAACGAATGGTGGGAAGGGGAGAACATAGAGAAAGGCCAAGAGAGCCAAAGAGAGTTTGTAGAAAAGAGCAATCTATGTTCTCTCACTTTCCAGTATAGTAGGACAAAACTGTAACGGGGATGAGGTCACTGGGGCTTTGGCTCAGGGCAATGAATTTAGCAGGTGCTCCCAAAATCTGAAGTCCTTGATCAGATAAAAATAACAGAGATTAGCACTCATTTGGCCTCTTATTGAAGACCTTCTTATGCCCTAGTACAGGTTGACAACTTCCTGGCAATTCAGAGTCCAAAAAGTTACTTTGGAGTGTTGAGATTTAATGGATTTACCCAAAGTTTTACAGTCAGTATATGGCAGTGGTGAGATTTGAACCTGAGTCTTCTGTCTTCAAGACCAGTTCATTACTCAACCAAATCTCATTTAGCAGTTTGCAATTAAATATATAATTAATATATAATTTAATATATATATATATAATATATATAATTTTATATATTCACATACATAATACATGTATTATATATAATTTAATATGAATTCTATAAATTATGAGAAAAATAAGAATCTTTAAAAATGTAGGATTAGGGCCTGCTTTATTCATGCTTTGTTTAATTGAGGCCATGCTTTGTATCTCTTGCCCAGGTTGCTATTTTTCCCACTTGTTCTGAAAATTTTCTAGATAGGAGTCTGTTTAGATATAGGACAGGATATTCTCTGTTTCTCTCTGTCTCTGCATCTTTCTTTCTATCTCTCTCTCACGCACATACTATATATGTTGCCTAGCAAAAGAAAAACCTAATATGTGAGCACTGCTTAAAGTAAAGAGGATTATAGAAGTAGGCTTATGGGATGTCAGTGGCAAGACCATTTATAAGTGTGCAGCAGGAGGGTCATTGGGTCTCAGAGCATTTGGATAGGTTCTTCAGGCTTCAAAATACATTTGACATTGGACAACAGCTAAATTTTAACTTCATCTCTGGTCTCATACCTCTCATTTGAAATTTTAAAATTCATTTTATTTTTTATTTTGAAGTTACATACAAAAAGAACATTTCCATAGGAACATTTGAACATAAAAAGTAGTTTTTAAGAAACCAAGAATCTCCATTTGATATTACTTACTTTTAAAAATATATATATATAATAATACACACTATTTTCAAAACTTTTCCATTTTTCTGTTTTTACTTCTAAAGTTCTGGAAAAAAAAGTAAAGTTATATCTTCTCCTGTGTATTTTAAATAGTCCTGATTCGAATGAGATATCACTATTACTAACCCTTTTCTCCTCCTCAATACCTCCCCTAATGTAATTTAAAAAACCAAGAGAAATGAACAAAAAACCATCCCCCCTCCCTTTGTTTTTAAACAAATAAGAATAATTATGGAAAATTAAACCACACAGTAGTCCATTAATGTGGACATTTTTTTCTGATTCTAAGTCCATTCCAGCTCTTAGAGGAGACAAACACATTTTATCATAGGTCCTGTAAAGACTAAGTTGGTCATTGCATTATCCAACATCCTTAAATCTTTCAAAACTTTTTCATTAATATCGTTCTCCTTGTATAAATTGTTCTCCTGATTTGTCTCATATCATTTTAAATTATTTCATAGTATCCAGTTTCACCTAAATAATTTCTTTAGTGATTTCTGACAGTGCAATAACATTCCATTATATTTATATAACACAATTTATTCAACTATTTTCTGATAAGTACTCCTTATAATTTGGGTTTTTTTCTTCTTTTAATTCCTCCTCCTTAGTTCCCCTCCTTAACCTTTTACTCCTTCCCCTCCCCCTGCAGGATCAGGAAGTTTGTTTTGCTTTCGATTGTTACTTTTCCAATATTATCTTCCTTCTTAACCAAATCCTCCCTTATTTCCACCAGTTTCCCTATTGAGTTTGACGTGTTTCTACAACAAAATTAGTATGTATTCAACTCTCTTTTGTCTAGTTCTGAAAAAAGTGGGGTTCATTTGATGCCTGCTGCCCTCACCCTTTATTCTATATTTGTATACTCTTTTCATACATTCTCCTTTTCTTCCTCTTTTTTTCATTAGTCTATCCTTCTTCTTACTTTCCCTTCTCTTTCCCTCTTAAAAATCTAAAAAATGTAACAAATCCACATACTCCCAGAAACCTCTGTTTTTTTTTCTTTAACTCTCTCAATACTCTTCAAGACATTTTGTTTCTAAAGGGACTAATCTCTTCCCCATCTATTAGAATATTAACACTACATAATTATTTGGTTTTCAATTGTTCAAATAAATTTAGCTTTCTAGCTTTTTCTGTCCTCTTGTATTTATAAAGCAAGTTCTTACTCAGCTCCAATTCTTTTAATCATTAGAAATATTTCAAAGTATTCTATTTCATTAAAGATAGAGTTTTTCACTTGTATACTGTGTTTTTCAGGTTAAGTCATTTTTGGTCATAAGTCCAAATCTTTTACCTTTTAGAATATGGTATTTCCAAGTCATCCTCCAATTGATAAATGGTCAAAGGATATGAAGAGACAATTTTAAGATGAAGAAATTAAAACCAATTCTAGTCACATAAAAAATGCTTTAAATCATCATTGATCAGAGAAATGCAAATTAAGACTACTCTGAGACACCACTACACACCTCTCAGATTGGCTAAGGTGACAAGAAAGATAATGAAGAATGTTGGAGGGGATGTGGGAAAACGGGAACACTGATAAATTGTTGGTGGAGTTGTGAATGGATCCAATTAATGTTGAGAGCAATTTGGAACTATGCTCAAAGGGTTATCAAACTGTCTATACCCTCTGATCCAGCAGTATTACTACTGGCATTATATCCCAAAGAGATCTTAAAGGAGGGAAACATTGACATTGGACAACAGCTAAATTTTAACTTCATCTCTGGTCTCATACCTCTCATTTGAAATTTTAAAATTCATTTTATTTTTTATTTTGAAGTTACATACAAAAAGAACATTTCCATAGGAACATTTGAACATAAAAAGTAGTTTTAAGAAACATGTGCAAAAATGTTTATAGCAGTCCTTTTTGTAGTGGCAAGAAACTGGAAACTGAGTGGATACTCATCAATTGGAGAATGGCTGAATAAGTTATGGTATATGAATATTATGGAATATTATTGTTCTATAAGAAACAACCAGCAGATGATTTCAAAGCGGTCTGGAGAGACTTACATGAACTGATGCTGAGTGAAATGAGCAGAACCAGGTGATCACTGTACACGGAAACATCAATATTACATGGTGATCAGTTGTGAAGAATGTGATTCTTTCCAATAATGAGATGATTCAGGCCAGTTCCACAGAGAGAACCATCTGCACCCAGAGAGAGGACTGTGGGGACTGAGTGTGGATCACAATGTAATATTTTCACTTTTTTGATGTAATTTGCTTGGATTTTGTTTGCTTTCTCGTTTTTTTCCTTTTTGATTTTATTTTTCCTTATGCAGCAAGATAATTGTGGAAACACTTAACACCATATACCAAGATAAGATCAAAATGGGTCCATGATTTAGGCATAAAGAATGAGATCATAAATAGATTAGAGGAACAGAGAATAGTCTACCTCTCAGACCTGTGGAGGAGGAAGGAATTTATGATCAGAGGAGAACTAGAGATCATTCATTGATCACAAAATAGAAGATTTTGATTACATCAAACTAAAAAGTTTCTGTACAAACAAAACTAATGCAAACAAGATTAGAAGGGAAGTAACAAATTGGGAAAATATTTTTACAGTTAAAGGTTCTGATAAAGGTCTCATTTCCAAAATATACAGAGAACTGACCCTAATTTATAAGAAATCAAACCATTCTCCAATTGATAAATGGTCAAAGGATATGAACAGACAATTCTCAGATGATGAAATTGAAACTTTATCCACTCATATGAAAGTGTTCCAAATACAGATAGCATTTTCTATCCCAAACCAATTGGAATTGTCTTAGATTACTGTATTGCTGAAAAGAGCTAAATCTATCTTAGTTGACCATCACAAAATCTTGCTTTGGGTGCAGATGGCGCTCTTCATCACAAGACCATTGGAACTACCCTGAAACACCTCACTGTTTTTTTTTTTTTTTTTTTTTTTTATGTTATATTTTATTTTTATTCATTTTGTTAAATACTTATTTCCTAACTACATTTTTTTTATTTAGAATTTTTTTCCACAGTATATATGCATGAGTAATTTTTTAAATAATATTATACCTTGTATTCATTTTTCCAAATTATCCCCCCCTTCCCTCCACTCCCTCCCCCCGATGACAGGCAATCCCATACATTTTACATATGTTACAGTATAACCCAGATACAATATATGTGTGTAAATACCATTTTCTTGTTGCACAATAAGCATTAGATTCCGAAGGTATAAGTAACCTGGGTAGATAGGCAGTAGTGCTAACAATTTACATTCACTTCCCAGTGTTCCTTCTCTGGGTGTAGTTGTTTCTGTCCATCATTGATCAACTGGAAGTGAGTTGGATCTTCTTTATGTTGAAGATTTCCACTTCCATCAGAATACATCCTCATACAGTATTGTTGTTGAAGTGTGTAGTGATCTTCTGGTTCTGCTCATTTCACTCAGCAACAGTTGATGTAAGTCTCTCCAAGCCTCTCTGTATTCCTCCTGCTGGTCATTTCTTACAGAGCAATAATATTCCATAACCTTCATATACCACAATTTACCCAACCATTCTCCAATTGATGGACATCCATTCATCTTCCAGTTTCTAGCTACAACAAAAAGGGCTGCCACAAACATTTTGGCACATACAGGTCCCTTTCCGCTCTTTAGTATTTCTTTGGGACATAAGCCCAATAGCAGCAATGCTGGGTCAAAGGGTATGCACAGTTTGATAACTTTTTGGGCACAGTTCCAAATTGCTCTCCAGAATGGCCGGATTCTTTCACAGCTCCACCAACAATGTATCAGTGTCCCAGTTTTCCCACATCCCCTCCAACATTCATCATTCCTGTCATCTTAGCCAATCTGACAGGTGTGTAGTGGTATCTCAGAGTTGTCTTAATTTGCATTTCTCTGATCAGTAGGAAACACCTCACTGTTGAAAAGAGCCATGTCCATCAGAATTGATCATCATATAATCTTGCTGTTGGTGTACACAATGTTCTCCTGGTTCTGCTCACTTCATTTAGCATCAGTTCATGTAATTCTTTCCAGGCTTTTCTGAAATCAGCATACTCATTATTTCTTATAGAACAATAATATTCCATTACATTCATATACCATAATTTATTCAGCTATTTCCCAAATGAAGGACAGTACCACACAATTTCCAATTCCTTGCCACTTTAAAAAGAGCTGCTACAAATATTTTTGCATATGTGAATGCCAGAGAGAGGACTATGGGAACTGAGTGTGGACCATAACAAATCATTCTCACTCTTTTTGTTGTTTGCTTGCATTCTATTTTCTCTCAGTTTTTCCTTTTTGGTCTGATTTTTCTTGTGCAGCAAGATAACTGTATAATTATGTACATATTAAAAAAATGTAGGAGTCTAGAAGACATCTTGGAAGATCACATCAAATATTAAATAAAAGACAGAAGATACTGGGGGGGAAACAACAAATGGGCATGAAAAGAGAGAGAAAATAGAAATCAAGCTAAGTGATCTGTAACAATGTGCTGTCTCCATTGGGAAAGTTCTTAATTCCTAATACTTTATAAAGAGGAAGCTAAGTTTTTTATTTGAAAATGAAAGTAGACTACTACTATTACTTGGGTGAAATAAGTACAAGATCAATCATAAGTCTATTAAAAATATTTTAAATCAGCAAAAAAGAAGGTACAACCACTGCATCCTATAAGACTAAGTCTGGCCTTTGGTTCTCTCCTAAGATCTTTTCTCCATAGTTTGTTCCCTTGTCAAGATAGTTTTTGTCAAAGCCATTTCTGAACCATTAAGTGAAGAATCATACAAAGACGACATACAAATGCCATTCCTAAGAAATTACTTAACATTGTAGACATCAAGCATCCAAGGAAGATGAAACTGAAACAGGAATTAACCAGCCTTCCAACTTTTGGCTTTCTCATTCTAGAATTTACACAGCAGTTGATTTGCCATCTTTGCTGTCCCCCAAATCATTTTTGTTTATGATTTAAGACAGGTTTATGTAACTTCTATTTGGACTTCTATATTTCTATATATTTCATGTATAGAATATATATTCCTGAAATACAAGAAGGGGTAATTAATCTGCCTCCCAATTTTTTTTGCCTCATTCTAGAATTTACACAGTAGCCCATTTGCTATCTTTTCTGTCCCCTAAATCATTTTTATTTATGATTTAGAACAGATTTGTTCTAACTTCTATTTGAACTTCTATATTTCTATATATGAAATATATAGAAATAAACATTTCGGAAATAGAGATTGGGAGAATTAACCAGTCTATCAAATTTCTCTCATTCTAGAATTTACATAGCAATTCATTTCCCATTCTTGGAATCTCCCAAATTATTTTTTTTTTGTTTATGATTTAGGTCAGGTTTATAATATTTATGTTTGGAGTTCTGTATTTATACATGTTATATATAGAGAGAAATATGTTATTATTTCTTTATATGAAAAACCATGCAGTTTTATGTTTAATATTAGAGGAATAAAGTCAGTTAACATTTGGGAAATCTAAAGTGGCCTATAAAGGGAAATATAGGAACATGTTCTTAAATACATTTAAAATGTTTTATTTTCTGTTTGTGGAAGAAATCTAGAGAGCCTGGAAATTTCTGATCTATTCCTATTCCACCATCTTCCCAGAATACCTCTAGCATAGTACTTTAAATACAAGGTCATGTCTAAGCAAAGAAAACTGTCTACCTATTAAATAGCTATCATGCAAGGGGTATGAGGGTGGGGGGGGAGAGAGGGAGAAAAAGGGAGAAAGAAAGGGGGGAGGGAGGGAAAGGGAAAAGGGGTAGATAGGAGGAAGAGATCACTGGTTCTAGCCACAGGCATTATTATTATGTGAATCAGTGTTGGCACACTCACAGATGTGGAAAAAACAGGTGTTCCCTAGCTATGACATGGCACACTATGTAAATCTGCAAAATACACAATTTCAGTTTCAAACTGTACACTTTTATGATTAAGTCACAAAAGTGCTTCTTAATACAAAGCTTGAATCTTGTCAATTTACTTTAAAGAATTGCCTAACAAATAATATCTAAACTATTATTTGTAAATACTTATTAATTACTTTCCTTAATTTGGCTCCATTCATCCTATGTGTATTTAACTGACTTTGGTGACCTGAGAACAAATGTACAAGATACAGGAAAAATGAACTGCTTGAAATGTATAAAGTCAATGCATATCAAGTATAGAATTAAAACAAAGATTTCATGTTTAAAACTTCTCTTATGGTTTTTTGTTTTTGTAATTAAAAATTAATATCTGTGTATTATAAAATATTTAATGGGAAAATAATTTGAAGTGGTAGTTGGACTTATTTAATATCTTATGAAATTTTCATGAGCTCCTGGAATAATACATATTCAACAACCCCAAGAAATCCCAGGTTTTCCTTCCAACTTTAAGAATATACAAAAACATATTTTTTAAGGTGACAAAGAATGAGTATCTGAGGGTACTGATAAATTGGGAAATGAAAAAACAAGTTTTGTTATATAAGCATGAAGGACTACTGTGTGCTATAAGAAATGATGATGGAGATAGTTTCATAAAGACCTAGGAATACCTGTATAAACTGATGTATAGCCAAGTGAATAGAACTAGGATAAGTCATATGATGATGATGATAATATTAAAAAAAAGCAAATAAACTCTAAAAGAATTAGGAACTTAGTGTATTAGCCAGCTAAGATTCCAAAGGATTAATAAAGAAACATACTACTTAGCTCTTATTAAAAAAGGATACAGAGTGCAGAAAGAGATAATACTTTGTGAAATTTGTCTTGATTAACTATATGTGTTTGTAAAGGGTTTTGTTCCTTTTTTTGTTCTAAGTTAGGAGTAGATTGGGGAGAGGGGGAAAGGAAAGTGAGAAAGAAGATTTCTACTGATTGAAAGACATAATACATATATATATATATATATATATATATATATATATATATATATTTTTTTTTTTTTTTTGAGGTTGGGGTTAAGTGACTTGCCCAGGGTCACACAGCTAGGAAGTGTTAAGTGTCTGAGACCAGATTTGAACTCTGGTCCTCCTGAATTAAGGGCTGGTGCTCTATCCACTGTGCCACCTAGCTGCCCCATAAGATATATTTTTTTAAAAATTAAGACAAAGTGGTCACTTCCAAAGTGGTCACAAGGTTCCTATTATTTCTACTCTGGCTTCTTACTAGTGAGAATCAAACCAGAATAGAACTTCCCTTTCTTGGCTATTCTACCTTTTAGTAGAGAAAATGATCGTCAAGGCAAATCAAGAAATTACTAGTGCTTTTCTTTTAGGGGAGAGAGAGAGACAGATAGACAAACAGAGACAGAGACAGAGACAGAGAGGGCAGAGTCAGAGAGAATGAGACAAAGAGACAGAGAAAGACACAAACACAGAGAGAGAGAGAGAGAGAGAGAGAGAGAGAGAGAGAGAGAGAGAGAGAGAGAGAGAGAGAGAGAGAGAGAGAGAGATGCAGCTGCAATCTAGATAAATAGAACCTTGCAGGCCACAAGTACTTCAGCTCTAAAAGAGGTTTCAAACCTCATTTGACTCAGGCTAAGAATAAGCTCTTGAGAACAGAATGTTGACAAAATGATATCAGCATTAAAGGCTTTAAGAGCCCTTCTCAGTCACTTCAATTTTTGCAGAACCCCAGAATTTGAGAGCTGGAAAGGAACAGAGGTCATTGAGTCCAGCCCATACGTAAACGGAATGGCCACTATAACACCAGCGGTCATCCAGCCTCTGCCTGAAGATGTCCAAGGAGGGCAAACACTGCACCTTGCAAGGAAAGTCTTTCCACTTTTGGACAGCTTTCACTTTTTGGAAGTATTTTCCTGACATTAAACATAAATGAAAATTAAACCTAAATTTTTTTTTTCTCCTTTTTCCCAGGGATTATTTCTGGTTTTACCTGTTGCCAGCCCTTGGGAAGCTGCTATCATGTTCCCTCACCCCACCCCCACCAATCTTCCCTTCTCCAGGAGAGAAGCAACTTCTTCCACCAAATCTCATACAACTCGGACCCAAGGCCCTTCATCCTCCCTGGATGCTTTACTCTCGACATTTATTTAGTGTGTTGTGTTGCAAACTGTTTTACAAACAGCATTTCATTTCATGATCATGACCCTGAGGTAGATGGGATTGTTATTCCTGATTTACAAATGAGAAAACTGAGGAGGAAAGGTTAAATAATTAGCAGAGGGTCAGAGTGAGGAGTCTGAGGCTAGATTTGAATTCAGGTCTTTGCAATTCCAGGTCCCACATTCTATCTGCTGTGCCATCATTACTGAACATAGTTCTTGAGATGAGGCACAGAGGGATCGCCACCTCCTTATATCTGAAGTTTATACCCCTTTTAATGTAGTCTAAGATCTCATTTGCTTTTTTTGGCTAAAACAGCATACTTCAAACTCATGTTCAGCTGGGAGTCTAGTAACTCCAAGTACCTTTTCAGAATAACCAGTTTATATCTCCCCTGCCTTGTATTTATGAAGTTATTTTTTCATACTTAAATCCATATTGAATTTTATTATATTAGATTTAGCACAATGTTCTTAAGTTCAAGCATTGTTAACCTTTTCATGTAATGGTTCAGACAGTAAATATTTTGGACTCTGTGAACCAAAATCAAAGATACTACATAGGTTTTTACATAACAAGAGAGAAAACAAATTTTCACAAATCTTTTATTGATAAAATTCAAATAATCTATCACAAAAATTTTTTTTATGTAACTTCATTCTACTAATGAGAATAGAATTCTTTTTTGGGGATAACATTTCATTTAATTATGCTCAAAGTGTTCCCTATCATTAAAATTGATTGCAAATGTTCATCTGCTTATGCTGATCTGTAATGAGATTTTACATCTCTCATCTTTGAAAATGTCTTTTCACAAAAATGAGTATTGCCAAATATGGATATCAGTCCATGATCATATAATTTTAGTTGAACATATTCATTCCTTGGAAGGCATTTAGAGAATTCTAATAGATTTTTATTTTGATATTTGTCTTTTGGCAATGTCATCGCTGTTGAGTCATTTCAGTCATGTCCACTCCTTTGTGACCCCATTTGGGCTTTTCTTGGCAAAGATACTGGTATGGTTTGCCATTTCCTCTCCAGCTCATTTTGCAGATGAAAAAACTGAGGCAAACAGGTTTAAGTGTCACACAGTTTGCAAGTGTTTGAAGCCAGATTTGAACTCAGGAAGAGGAGTCTTTTTGATGCCAGGTCTGGAATGCTATCCATGCACCATCTAGCTGCCCATTTGGTATGTCATTACAATACAAATTAATCATTTAATTTTGAAGTTTAGGTAGAAGCTTCTCAGTTCCATAGTTAAATAGATTTTAAAATATAGACATTTCATTAACATTTGCATTGCAGTTCAAAAATATTACAGGAATTGTAGTTTGAGTTCAGAAAATATTTTCATCCCAAATTTGTGTAGGAATGGAGATCTTCTTGTTTTAACTTTTGACAGCATAGAACATGTATAAAGCAGCTTGACATTTTTTGATTCAAACTATATTAGTTATCAACTTGGTTTTATTGTGGTATAAGTTTTTTATCCAGGTGCCATTGTGATTTATAATTTTAAGTGAATTCATTAAAAGCTTTATCATGTTTCAGAAAGACCTGGAGAGACTTACATGAACTGATGCTGAGTGAAATGAGCAGGTCCAGGAGATCATTGTGTATTTCAACAACAATACTATATGATGATCAATTCTGATGAACATGGCCCTCTCCAACAATGAGATGAACCAACTCAGTTCCAATAGAGCAGTAATAACTGAACCAGCTACACCCAGTGAAAGAACTCTGGGAGATGACTATGAACCACTACATAGAATTCCCAATCCCTCTATTTTTGTCCGCCTGCATTTTGGATTTCCTTCACAGGCTAATTGTACACTATTTCAAAGTCTGATTCTTTTTGTGCAGCAAAACAACTGTTTGGTCATGTATACATATATTGTATTTAATTTATATTCTAATATATTTAACATGTATTGGTCGACCTGCCATCTGGGGAGGGGGGGAAGGAGGGGAAAAATTGGAACAAAAGATTTGGCAATTGTCAACGTTGTAAAATTACCCATGCGTATATCTGGTAAATAAAAACTATTAAAAAAATAAAAATTAATTTTTAAAAAAGCTTTATCATGTCTACAATTGGTTCTTTGTAACTCCTTTTACACTTATAGATGTTCTCTATGGAGTTCTCTAGTGAATAATAATTTTCCCAAAAATGGAAGTTGAGTTTGTTAGTTTATAAGATCTTCTCTATATATGGAAGTTTATTATATATATATATATATATATGTATGTGTATATATATATATGGAAGACTTTTCTTCTATTATTTAAAATTAGACCATCTGATCATTGATTTTCTTTTCTTTCTTTATTTCTCTTTGATTATCTGTGATCTTTCAAATATCACCCATAAACTCAGCAATAATATCTGCCAGTTCTTTAATAATGAGAGGACATAGTTCATTGAGCTCAGGGACTTGAATTCATCAAATATCTTGGGCATAAACTCCCTTTTAGTCATTTTGTTTTGTTATTTCTGGAGTAAGGGTTATTCTCTTTTGGGGGAGAGAAAATAAAAATAAGAGTTGAGTAGCTCTGTTTTCACTATTGTAATTTTTCATAATCTCAATCACCCCAAGCAAGGACCCAATTCCTTTTTTAATTCATTTTTTCCCCTCTCAATATTGTTTAAACAAGAGTCCTGTTTTGTTGCCCTTAACTTCTGTCAACAGCCTTAGCTCATTCTGAACGTTAGCATTCCTGATACCATTTTTATAAGACTGTGCCACTTTTTTTTATAGCTTTTTATTTACAAGATATATGCATAAGTAATTTTACAGCACTGACAATTGCCAAGCCTTTTGTTCCAATTTTTCCTCTCCTTTCCCCCCTCCCCCTCCCCTAGATGGCAGGTTGACCAATACATGTTACATATGTTAAAGTATATATTAAATACAATATATTTATACATGTCTAAACAGTTATTTTGCTGTACAAAAAGAATCGAACTCTGAAATAGTGTACAATTAGCCTGTGAAGGAAATAAAAAATTGTGCCACTTTTAAATATTAATCTTCTGTTGCCTTTCTTCTGTTCTTTTCTACATTTTTAAAAAAAATATAAGTTGACTAGTCAATTCCACATCTGTAACAGTTTCCAGCAAATATGACTTTTATTCCTCAATGGAATTGTGTCTTTATGGAACTATGCCCAAAGAACTAAACTGTGTATATTCTTTGTTCCAGCAACACTCCTACTAGGTCTATATCTCAAAAAGTTATTTTTATTTTTTTAGATTCATTCCTTTTTTTAAAAAAATTTTTTATTTTAAAAATATATACATGGATAATTTTTCAACATTGATCCTTGCATAGCCTTGGGTTTCAGATTTTCCCCTTCTTCCCCCCATCCCTTCTCCTATATGGCAAGCAATCTAATATATGTTATACATGTTAAAATATATATTAAATCCACTATGTGTAAACATATTTATACAATTCTCTTGCTGCACAAGAAAAATTAGATCAAAAGGGAAAGAAAATGAGAAAGAAAACAAAACTTAAGCAAACAAAAACAAAAAGAAGTGAAAATGCTATATTGTGGTCCATACTCAGTTCCCACAGTCCTCTCTCTGGGATAGATGGCTCTCTTCATCAAGAGATCATTGAAACTGGCCTCAATTATCTCATTGTTGGAAAGAGTCACAACCATCAGAATTGATCATCATATAATATTGATGTTGCTGTGTACCATGAAGTGATTTTTTAAAAGAGGAAATGGACCCACATGTACACAAATATTTACAGCACTTCTTTTTGTGATGGCAAAAAATGGGAAATTGAGAGGATACCTATCAATTGGAAATATCAGTCATAGCTGATAATCCTTTAATATTGCTGTTACTATATACAATGTTCTCCTGGTTCTGCTCATTTCACTCAGCATCAGTTCATGTAAGTCTTTCAGGTCTCTCTGAAATCATTCTGCTGATCGTTTCTTATAGAACAATGGTATTCCATAACATTCATATACCAGGATTTCATAATTATTTATAATATTTTGTAGGTTCCATTTAGAAGTGTCATTTGTACTTAGATGAATCTTCAGAAGCGGCTAATTGTCATCCATTTCAGCATCTCTTCGATACGTGCCCCAGTAAGACAAGAGAATTCTTGATTTCAGAGTTGGACCTCCTTGGTAGTTTAGATTCACTATCAGCATGTAATGAGACACACATAGGTCAACAAGATAAAAATGACATAAAGAATGGAGTATTCAGTATGATTAGGCCCTTATCCCTTCTATAGGGACATATACTGAACCAATGAGCATCTTTAGATTTAGAAAATTACCAAGTTTGAAGAGCCCCAACATGGTCTTGCCTTTTTATACCCTATGTGAACAGCAAACTATAAAAATAAGATCTGATGTCACTAGGAAGCTTCATCACCAACATTGTTTTTGAGCCTGAAACACCTCCTTGCCCCCTCATCCTCACCCCAGTACTAAGTATTCCATCCTTTTTGTCATTTTTAATTGTAGATACAATTGTAAAACCTTTTTCTTCCTTTTCTCTTCTGTGTAATATTCTTGCTATTATTATAGTAAAAAAAAAAATAGGGACAAATTATGTTCAATCCTACTTAAGAAAGGTATACTACACAAAGGAGAATAGAAATTTAGAACTATTTGTGAAACTGTTATTTTCTATTATACATAACTTGATATATATATGTATATATGTATGTGTATATATACATATACACATATACACACATACGTAAAAATCAGCATGCTTCTTTTCTTTTTTTCTTTTTTTCTTTTTTTCCTGAGGCTGGGGTTAAGTGACTTGCCCAGGGTCACATAGTTAGGAACTGTTAAGTGTCGGAGTCCAAATTTGAACTCAGGTCCCCCTGAATTCAGGGACTGACTTCATGCTGTATCCACAGCATGTTATTTTCAAAGCTGTCCCGTTTGTTTGTTTCCTTCTGAATTTTTTTCTCTCTTTTAATTAAGACCAAATCATTTTGAGAATTATTGCTTTGGAAATATGAGTAGTACTGCCATATCACTTTTTTTTCATTATTTCTCTCCCTCTATATAAATTGTTATTAGGTTTCCTAACTCTCTAATGTAATCCTTTGGTAGCTTGGTCGATATACTGAAAAAGTAAATTAACTTGTGTACCTGTTGTCATTTTATTATTATTTTTTTTACTGATATTTTAATTATGTTTGCTTTGTGTAACTAAGAACAATTAATATACTTCTAATCATTTAGGTATATTTATGTTTATTTATTATTTATTTAGTTTATTATTTAGGTATGTTTATTCCCATCAAATGGTTTTATAATTGTATTTGTATAGTTCTTATGTGTGTCTTAGCTGATAGTCTCTTGAGTATTTTAACATTTTGCAGTTATTTTGAATAAAATTTTTTTCTCTGTCTCTTCCTGTTGAGATCAGCCCTGTTTCTAGCCTTCAACATCTGTTTCTCTTTGCTCCAGAGTCTTCTCCCAAGCTTGGGACAGAGGTTATTCTCTGATCAGAATCATCTCTAATTGCTAGCTCCAGTCCATCTCTCTTCCAGGTTATATATTTTCTCCTGCTCTCATCTGTTTATTTGAGGTCTTCTGAACCTCATAGGACATGATGCCATCACCTGCCACAAAGCTGCCCCTTGAGGGGGGGCCTTGAGCAACCTAAATCATTTTCTCCTTCTTTGAACTTTTCCCTAATTATTGATAATCAATAAAGACTCATGCTCCTTCCTGATGACTCGGTACTCTGGCCACCTTTTCCAGGTACTGGTTGCACATTTACTCATTTCCCAGAATTTCACTGGTCATGGGGCTCAGCATTGCCCCCTCCAGATTTCCCTCTACTATTATCAGTCCATAACTTCTCTTCCTTTAACTCATTCCACCCAAATTTATCAATCAATAATCTGTTCTCTATCCGGGATATTCTCCAACTTTATCAGTGAAAATACTCCTCCATTTCACTTCCCTAATTCTCCTTTCAATATTCATCCCAAATCTCACCTTCTATAAGAGGTTTTACCTGGCTCCTCTTAGCCTAGTGTCTTTCCTTCGAGATTACTATTCTTTTACACTATATGACATCATGTATATCACAGTTATATGCATGCCTTTTTTTTTTTTTTTTTTTTTTTTTTTTTTTTTTTGCTTTGGAATGTAAAGCTCCTTTTCTTTTCTTTTCTTTTTTTTTTTTGGTTGAGGCAATTGGGGTTAAGTGACTTGCCCAGGGTCACATAGCCAAGGAAGTGTTAAGTGTCTGAGATCAGATTTGAACTCAGATCCTACTGACTTCAAGGCTGGTGCTCTAACCACTGCACCATCTAGCTGCCCCTCCTTTTCAATAATGAGGTAATTCAAGGTAATTCCAACAGACTTGTGAAATTGTGAAGGAAAGTGCCATTCATATCCAGAGAGAGAACTAAGAAGACTGAATGTGGATCAAAGTACAGTATTTTCACCCTTTGTTGTTTGTTTGCTTGTTGTTTGTTCTTTTTGTTTTTTTTTTCCCTTTCTCATCTTTTTTTCCCCTTTTGATCTGATTAGTGTGGGTGATTAGTGTGCAGCATGATGAATATGGAAACATGTTTAGAAGAACTGCATATGTTTAACCTATATTGCTCTCTTGGGAAGGGGGGAGGATAGGGAGGAAATTTTGTAATACAAAATCTTGAAAAAAATAATTGCGTTTATATGGAAAAATAAAATGCTATTAGAATAAAATTTCAAATAAAGAAATATAAATCAATGAAAAAATAGAAACAGTAGAAGTAACAGCAATAAATTCTATAATGCAATGTTTGAAAAAACCTGAAAACATCAATTACTTGAGGTCAGAAGTCCCTATTTGATAGTAAGTAATGGGGAAAATTAAAAGCAATCTGTCAATAATATGTGGTTAGATCAGTATCTTATAAGAGCACAATAAATTATAAAGTTTAAGTTAAAATTTTTGAATAACGTCACAATATTATAAAAAGAAAAAAAAAAGAATGTGAATTCTCTGAGAGCAGGGATCATTCTTTACCTTTGTTTGATCACTTAATACAATGCCTGGAACGTAGTAAGCAGTAAAAAAAAAAAAAAATTGGTTTTGTAACTCTTAGGTTGTATGTCCAATGCACTGATCTGTCCTTTTTCTTGTTCACGGACCAAAATGTTTATGGATATAAATTTCTTCCTCAAGAATGCCTTTTCTGCACTACCCCAAATTAGAATATGTTTTTCATTATCATTTTCTTTAATGTAACTATTGTTGGTACAATTAGTTCATTAGCAGAAGAACTTAGGTGAAGGTAGAAGCCTCTCTTTAACGACATTATTTTTAAAAAGTCTTTTCTTGATATTTATTTACATCAATTCAGTTTCTTTCTTTTATTCCTTCTTTTTCTTCCCAAAGAGTCATCCCTTATATCAAAGAATTAACAAGATTAGTCTTGAGAGGTATTCTGGAGCAACTAATTGCCTATTTTTCTTATAATAAGTTCCTTTTATTCAATAATTCATAAAGTATCTCATTTGAACCACACAAGAAGTTTATGAGGTAGGCAAAGATATTATCATTCTGTTTTGTAGATGAAATAACTAAGGCCCATAAAAAGCAGTGTTTATATGCTAGAACCAACTGTACTGGCTCAAGCTGATTGTCAAATTTTCATTGTGAGCCCTTACACCTGAGAAATGTGTAAACACTAAGAACCAGGATTTGATGTATTGTTGTGATTTGCCTAGACTTAAATATTACATGTTTAACCTATATTGGATTTCTTGCTGTCTAGGGAAGGGGAGTAGGAGGGAGGGAGAAAAATTTGGAGCACAAGGTTTTGTAGGGGTGAATGATGAAAACTATCTTTGCATGTATTTTGAAAATAAAAAGGTATTATTTTAAAAAACAAGTTTAAAAATGCTAATAATTCAGATTTCTTTATAAATATGTCTTGTGGGAGGTAGCTAGGTGGCAAAGTGGATAGAGCACCAGCCCTGAAGTTAGGAGGACCTGAATTCAAATGTGATCTCAGACACTAATACTTAGCTGTGTGACCCTGGGCAAGTCACTTGACCCCAACCACCTCAGCAAAAAGCAAAAAGCAAAAAAATAAATAAATAAAAAATTAAAATTAAAATAAATAAATTAAAGCTCTTGGGTACTTTTCTTTCCAAGAGAATGTCAGTTGTCAACACATCCCAAGCACATCCTCATCAAATTTCCATTTGAAATAAAATGTTCCCCATGTATGACCTAATGTCCAGTTTTCTTGGGATGTGTTTTCCTTGGTTGGGTTTAAATATAGCGTTAGATACATATTAGTTGTGTGTTTTTGAACAATTATAATCATTCTGATCTGCAGGGTTTTTTTTTAACTTGTAAATTGGGATGAATAATCATACCTACTTCAAAGGCAACCCACCAGTTTTTGAGTGTGAAGAAAGCTCAAAAAGAAAAAGGCTTTGGGAAGTGGTTCCCCAAGACAAACTGTGTCTTCACGTTCTGCTGAGACTTGGTCCATAGGGCAATCCCAAACTTTGGAATAATGCTCTCAACTTTTCTTCTCTTGGGTCCTTTAGTGAGAGTGTTCCGTGTAGTACAGAAATCTTGAGAACATCAGCTTAGATGTTATTTTTATCTAAATCCTTTCTCTTCCCTGCCTTCTTCATCAAGTTTCCATTTGAAATAAAGTTTTCCACATATATGACCTAATATCCAATTTTCCCCAGGGCTACAAACAGGAATTTTGTACTTTAAAAAACTTCAGAAAAAGTTACTGAACACATAAAAATAGAAGAATTGAGTTCTCGTCCATAAAGAGGGCAATGTCCCAGGGAGGTGAAGGTCCTGCATTTCTCCTATCCCACACTGGATGGTAGGGAACATTTTTTTGTTACATGAAAACTGCCCAATATGGTCACGGAATGTCAGAGTTGGAGGGCATCTGGTTCAAGTCCTTGAAGTGAAGGGAACAGAAGCCCAGAGAGGTGATGACTGCCAGAGTTATAGAATGGTCCCCATCTCCCAAACGGGCATTCTTATCAAGCTGATTTTTTTTTTCATCTGATGGAAAAATTCAAGAGAACTTATATTGACAACCATGTCTATCATACAACTAGATGCAGAGAGAGAATTTTAATTGAAAAAGGAAAATAATCATTTCCTGGAGGAAGGAAACACAAACTAGTTTTGAAGGCAAAGATGGGATACTCTGAAATAGTGATAACAGTACTGGCTAGGAATTAAGACCTAGAGTGAACCAATGATAAAAAGGTTTTTCTCCTCTCAAGATGCAATTCTCACTGGGGCACATCTCCTCTTTAAGAAAAGGAAAGAAATCCTAAGAACTAACATAGGGGTAAAAAGAAAAAGTGAAATAAGAGTTGGAAGGTTTGCATATTTTTCTGCCCATACCTCTTTTACAAAACTGTCTTTAAAAATTAGTTGAAATTAGCAGGATGATTTTAGAGAGGCCTGGAGAGATTTACATGAACTGATGCTAAATGAAATGAGCAGAACCAGATCATTTTACACGGCAACAGCAAGACT
Source organism: Sminthopsis crassicaudata (assembly GCF_048593235.1). Taxonomy (NCBI): domain Eukaryota; kingdom Metazoa; phylum Chordata; class Mammalia; order Dasyuromorphia; family Dasyuridae; genus Sminthopsis; species Sminthopsis crassicaudata. The sequence goes on from NC_133620.1 coordinate 131,935,959, forward strand.
ACACGATGATCAATTCTGATGGACATGGCTCTCTTCAACATTGAGATGATTCAGGCCAGTTCCAATGATCTTGTGATGGAGAGAGCCATCTTTACCCAGAGAGAGGATTGTGGGAACTGAGTGTGGACCACAGCATAATATTCTCATTCTTTCTGTTGCTCTTCACTTGCATTTTGTTTTCTTATTCATTTCCTTTCCTTTTTGATCTGATTTCTTTTGCACAGCAAGAGAATTGCATAAATATGTTTACACATATTGGATTTAACATATATTTTAACATGTCTAACATATATCGGATTACTGCCATCTAGGGGAGGGGGTGGGAGGAAGGAGGGGAAAATTTGGAACACAAGGCTATGCAAGGGTCAATGTTGAAAAATTATTCATGCATGTGTTTTGAAAATAAAAAGCTCTAATATGAGAAAGAAAGAAAGAAAGAAAGAAAGAAAGGAAGGAAGGAAGGAAGGAAGGAAGGAAGGAAGGAAGGAAGGAAGGAAGGAAGGAAGGAAGGAAGGAAGGAAGGAAGGAAGGAAGGAAGGAAGGAAGGAAGGAAGGAAGTTGAAATGTCAAGGTGTAATGAAGAGACAGCTAGTTCTGCTGTCTGGCTAAGTAACTTGATATTTCTGAAATTCAGCATCATTATGTAAAAGAAGGGTTTGGAAAGGAGAATAGCCCAACCATATAGCAAGTGAAGGGTTTGCAAAGCATTTGTGTTGTGTACATATCTAAATATATGTATATATATACGTGTTTCTATATTCATAAAAATACATGCGTGTAGTATATACATACAGATATATATGTGTATGTGTGTATAATTATATGCGCACATATATTGTTGTTGTCATTTTAGATATGAACAACTCTTTGTGACCTCTTTTTGGGGGAGTTTTCTTGGCAAAGATAATGCGGTAGTTTGCCATTTCCTTCTCCAGCTCATTTCACAGATGAGAAAATTGAGGTAAACAGGGTTAAGTGATTTGCCTAGGTCATCCAGTTAGTGAGCATCTGAAGCTGGATTTGAACCTGATTCTAGGCCTGGTATTCTATCCACTGTGCCACCTAGCTGTACACACAAATATACATAGATACATATATTATAGATCAGGGTGGGGAACATCTGACCCTGCAGGCTGTATAAGGCCCCCCAAATTATTTGCTAAGGCAACTGTCAGCAATGATGAGCTGAAAGGTAATTACAACAACCCCCTACTGCTTGAGTTCTCTAAGTTGATAATTTTGTATGACCCACAAATTATGTTATAAATTTCCAAATACAGATTGATTTAGATTATTTAGATTATTGTAGAGTTGGATGATAAGGAAAGCTGAACATTGCATAATCAATGCCTTCAGATTGTGGTGTTGGATAATTTTGAGAGCCTCTTGGATAGCAAGGAGATCTAATTAGTCAATGCCTAAAGAAATTAATTCAAAATATTCTTTGAAAGGACAAATGCCAAAGCTGAAGCTTAAATACATTAACCACATAATAATGAGAAAATGAGAATTATTGGAAAAGACCTTGATGTTGGTAAAGATTGAAGGCAAAAGAAGGAAGGGACAGCAGAGAATGAGATGGATAGATGGTTTCATGGAAGCAACAAACATGAGACTAAGAAATAGTGGAAAGACTAAGAGATAGTGAAGGATAGAAGGGTCTGTCATGCTGTGGTCCATGGGATTATGATGTGACTGAATGACTGGACAACAACAATAATGTGTACATTTGCATGTTAAATGTGCCCCAAATATCACAAAATAGAACTAGAGACATGATAGGAGAGGTGTCACACCGTACTTGAATTGCCCAGAGCAACCCCACTGTAAAGATACACTAAGTTATAAAAGAGTCAACGGAAAATTCACTAGACATAGTGTCAAAAAATCCTGAGTTCAAATCCATCATCATCATCACTAGCATTTTTATCATGTCTACTGTGGGTCAGGCATTTTAAGCCCTTTACAAATATCTTGTTTGATTCTCACAGCTCAGAGAGTTAGATGCTATCATTATTTCTATTTTCCATTGAGGAAAGTAAAACAAAAAGAATTTAACTTGTCCAAGTTCACAATACTAGTGTCTAAGATGGATTTGAACTCAGTTCTTCTCCTCTGACCTTTATTACCCATATGACCTTGACCAGTCAAATAACTTTTCTGAATTTCAGTATCCTTGGGGATAAGACATACAATAACTAGTCTGCCAGCTTTGAATCACTGTGCAAATGTGAATATTTGCTATTTTAGGCATCGGGATTTGTGGGTTTAAGATGACTACCTCTGAGGGGCAGCTAAGTGATGCACTAGATAGAGCACTGGCCCTGGAATCAGGAGGACCAGATTCAAAACTGGCCAGACACTTGCTAGCTGGGTGGCCCTGGGCAAGTCACAGCCCCAATTCCCTCAAAAAAAATTATTTCTTCTGTCATTAACAAGTAGCATAACCAGGAAAAAGCCCCAAACTGGACCCCAAACTCTTCATCTAAAAAATGTAAGTAATTAGCCTCTATGATCTCTAAGTTCTCTTCCATCCACATCCTTTAGGAGACTGAATTAGTGCTCAGCACTCAGTACTCTGGCACAGAGTAGGCACTTACTAAATGCTTGTTCTCTCATGCTGGCTTCCATTCCTGGAGCTGCTCCATGTCCAAGCTAAGGCCCTCCTAGGTCCACAACAGTGTAGCCAGCTACAATTTCATCTGCAAAAGGGATTTCAAATCTCACTGGGCATAGATGCAGACTAAGATAAGCTTCTGAGTTCAGAATGTTGCCAGAATGACATTAAGCCTGAATGTCTTCAAGAACCTTCCTTGGTCCCTCCAGTCCAGCCCCTTGCTTTCTCCTCTAATTTCATTGGATGCAATCTGGGGGTGATTGCAGATCAATGGTGATCTCTATTTACCAGCAAGAAATAATCACGTTGTTCAGATCTCAAACCAACGTCCTGAAATGGTCCTTACTGAGTACCGCTGGCTACCTACCCAGGAATCTGTCTATGGAGCAGAAAACAACCTGCTTGGTCGTCGCTCCTACAAACTGAAGCTTGACTGGTATTCTTTATAGTAAGTTAATTCTTTGTTCATCACTATTTCAGAGCAGAGGTCAAACCCTCACTTTACAAAAGAGAAAACCAGGGCTCAGAGTGATTCCATTCAAGGGTCCAGAACAAAATTGAGGTAAGAGCCTGGTTACTTGGCTCCCAGGGCACTTCCATGAAATATTTTGAGTTCTGTTCTCAGTAGGGGAACAAACCTCTTGTGGGTTGGGTTCAATCAAATAACTAGATAGTCTTAGGCTTTTTTGTGTTTATTAACCATTCTTACAGCATCCAGTATTTCCCTTTTTGCTCTAGTAATTCGTCTTCTTAACTCTGAGAGTCAGATAACTCTTTGAGATCAATTTAGTAGTCTAGAGAAAGTTTGGGATCTGTTTGGAGCTCCAACAATGAAACTATAAATACTTGATGTGCCTGATTATTAATTTAATTTCTCACCTTTAATTTCCAAACAGAACTGTTGCTTTTTTTTGCTACTTTCCTTATTCAGTTCACACTCTAGATCTATTTACTTTGGGGTACATGAGTCATCTTCTTGAGAAAATATTATTTCTCATAAAAACTTAATATTTTAGAATTGTACATTTGGGGTATGGGGAAGGTTAAATCCCAAATAACTATCAGGTAAATATTAGTGTATCGATTGTAATGTCAATTACAATTTTTAAGATCATAATAAAATTTGTTTAAAAAAAAAGAAAACTTATTATTAGACTCTTATTGAATTGACAGTGCTGAGCCCATAGTAGATACTAAGTGATCTAATTGATTGATCAATGACAATGGGTATTTATACCTACCAATGGAAGGTCTGCAAGGTCCATAGCATATAAAGAATGATTAAAAATTCATTAATAATCTTTGGTGTTTACTTCTATTATCAAAATGTTTTATTTTCCAAATCCTTTTTCTGCCTTACCCTAAGGAATTATGATCTTAAAATATTTATAAGATCTTGAAGATGGTCTAAACTCCTTACACACTTAAAACTGAGAAATAATTTTATTAAAGTTTTTTTTTTAACAACAGAGCTCAATGTGTTTTGAGCTTCCTGGTATCATATGAAGTTCAAATATATGTGTATAAGATGCAAAATGTGTACATATCCATATATATTCACAGATACATGTGAAAATGTAAACAATTTCATTTACTAATGTCTTGAATTTTAAAAGTATTAGCAATTTCCTAATAACATTGGTTTTGATGGCTAATATGAAAATAGGTTTTGCATGATTTTCTATGTACAATTAATATTTTATTATTTGCTTTCTCAGTGAGTGGGGGAGAGATTAGAGGAAGGGAGAGCATGTGGAACTCAAAAAAATATATAGTGTTGGGTAAGACAATTTTTCTGGTCCTCAGTTTCTCATTTGTAAAATCAGAATCATATTAGCACCCCATGTCAGGCAGTTTGTAAGGATCAAATGAGATAATATGTGCAAATTGTAAGGTGCTCTATAAATCAGAATTATTAAAAATTTTTACAAACATGCTATCTTTGAGTTAAGGACCCAATTATTAGACAATGTTCAGAGCTGGCAAATACAGTAAGTGAACTGCTTGTATAATTAGTAGAAATTAAAAGATGTCTTTGCCCTGAAAGAAATTACGACCTAATTGGAGGTGATAACATAGGTAGAAAGTGATAGAATTAAAAGAAATAGCTAGACAAAGTGGTATTTTAAAAAAACCAGAGGATCTTCAAGGCTTCACTTGGATATTATGTCTTTCCTGAAGCCTGAAGATTTTCAGCAACCAGAGGTCTGACAGGACTTTGATTAAGGCGTGGGGAACAGTTTACATCATTGTTTAGAGGGAGAAAGTACAGGAGGAGATCCAAAATCAGTGAGTAATCCAGTTTTTCTAGAACAGTTTCCGAAAAGAATTGCTCTAAGATAAAGTCATCTGGAGACAGATGGTATAGGGCCACCCTAAGTAAGGAACTTTGCTCAGACCCCATCTGTACTAAGTTTTGTTTCCAGTTCTGTAGGCCACAGTCTTGTAAATTTATTATTTATGTTAACATCCTTTTTTACATTTTGAGTTCCAAATTCTCTCCCTCCATCCCGTCCCTTCTCCCACTTACTGCAAAGGCAAACAATATGATATCAATTATACTTGTGAAATCATGTAAAACTTATTTCTGTATTAGCCATATTTTTAAAAAAATAAAAAGAAAATGAGAAAATTATACTTCAATTTGCAGTCACAGTTCATCAGTTTTCTCTCTGGAGAGGAACAGCACTTTTTCCCCATGAGTCCTTTGGAATTCTCTTGGATTACTTTGTTGATGAGAATAGCCAAGTTTTTCACAGCTGACCATCACCACAATATTGCTGTAACTATGTACAATGATCCAGTTCAACTCACTTCACTTTGTATTAGTTCATATAGGTTTTGCCTATATTTTTCAGAAACCACACCTTCTAGTGACTATATGAGAGTACTCCAGCATAATCATAGGGCACAACTTGTTCAGCCATTCCCCAGTTGATGACCATCTCCTCGATTTCCAATGACCACATAAAGCTTTATTACCACACATAGCTCTTTTTCCTTTTTCTTTGATCTCTTTGGAATAAAGAGTATTTGGTATTGCTGGGTAAAATGATATTCATAGTTTTGTAGCCCTTTGCTATAATTGTTTCCCAGAACAGTTAGATCAGCTCACAATTCTACCAACAATTCTTTCAAGTACCAATTTTTCTATCATACTTTCTAGCATTTGTCATTTCTTATAGCTGTGAAATAGTACCTCAGAGTTGTTTTAATTTCCATTTCTCTAATCAATCATGATTTAAAGCATTTTATATGATTATCAATAGCTTTGATTTCTTCCGAAAATTGCCTATTCCTATCCTTTAACTGTTTATCAACTGGAGGATGGCTCTCATTTTTATAAATTTGACACAGTCCCCTAAAATTTGTGAAATGGTCTTTATCAGATAAAGTTGTTATTAAATATTTGATATTACTTTATTGTCTATGATATCTTTAAGCAAAATGTAGTTTCCCTGATTATCTCCTTTGATCAGGTCTCTTTTTGCTTTTATTTTGTCTGACATCATGATTGCTATCCCTACTTTACATAGTTTTAAAAGGTCATAAATAATCTGAAGCATGTTCAGAAGAACACAGAACAATGAAAGATATTGATTCCATATGACATAAAGACCAGCTAAAGAAATGGGGCACGTTTCTCTTAAAGAAGAGACGCCTCAGATGCATTTTAAGTATCTGAAGGATTGTCATGTGAAGGAAAGATTGGAATTGTTCTGTTCAGTCTCAGAACTGAACCCCCCAAAACTGAGTAGAGATTATGCAAAGGCAAATTTAGGCATAATGTCAGAAAAAAACCCTCAAAAAGCAGAGCTGTCCAAAAGTGGGACAGAATTCCTCTTCCTCAGCGGTTTTCATTCATAGTCAGATTTAGGTAGGTCCTAGTGGGGATTCCTAGGTTAGTGAGCCACTAAGGTCTCTTATAATTCTAAAAATCGGATTCAGCAGGGAATCATCATTTGTACAGCTCTTGCCCTATGCCAGGCGCTACACTGAGTGCTTTTTATAAATGTTATTCCATTTGGTCCTCACAACAAACCAGTAAGGTAGGTGCTATTAGGATCCCCATTTCTGGAGGCAAACAGGGCTAAGTGACTTGCACAGCTGCATCTGATGTCAGAGCTCCCTCCAGTGCACTACCAGCTGCCTCAATCTCTAATCAGTAAATGATCCTATAAACTAAAGGGAGACGCTGGAAGTTTTGGAGCAGGAATGATCTAAGGAGCAACACAAGCTGGATTTACAATGAGAAAAACCTGTGTTCAATTTCCGACTTTCCCAGTTACTGTGCATCCTTAAGCATCTCACTCCTGTTTCCTCACTGGTAAAAAAAAAATAATAATAATAATAATGAATCCTACGTGCAGGGGAAGCCTGTTAGGAAGAAGGAAGCAAGAGCCGTGGGAAGGACGGATTATAGGCCGGGAGATCGGGGATGGGGCCTGAACTAGGAAGGTGAAAGGGTGGAAATAAAGGAACAGATGGGAGAGATTCAATAGGCTTCGACAACTGACTGGGTGAGAGGAGGAGGAGCAAAAATAAGGAAAGGCTCAAAGGGCTTTGGTTCTTTTTAAAATAAAGATGCCCCTGAGGTCATAGCAATCATACTTCTGGATGATTTGCTACATCAGCTGCTTCCTTCTGACAGGAAAGGCTCCAGCTGCTGAGAATCAGGTAGCTGGCAGGAGAAAGAAGACAAAGGGATGAGTGAAGGGCTCCCTAGGTTCTCCCAAACTCTACTGTTCTTTGTAACAGTCTCAAATCCTCACACATAGGTAAGAGCATCCCAGGTAGGAAGGAGATCCTGAAGACACCAGATTAGAACGTTCCATTTTTATTTAACTCATTCCTTTTCATCCCATCTCTCATTTTGTTTCTACTTAGAAATAAAGTTTTCCACAAGCCTAATCTAAAATCCCTTTTCCCTAGAGCTCCATACAGGAATTTGGTTCTAAGAAAAACACAGAAATAATTATTGGCACCTAAAAGTGGAAATCATTGAAGAAAGGCATGTCTAGTTGAGGTCGAGTCCATCTGCAAATGAAGGAATGCTTCCAAATGTCCCAAATCCTCAGGGCTCTGCCTTTCTTCTAAATCCACACTCAATGTTGGAGAGAAAAAGGGTTGGTTTTTTTTTTTTTGGTCATCTGAAAACTATCCAACTTTGAGCTGTATACAATTGAAAGGAAACAGATCTTCTAGTTTAACTCTCTCATTTTCTTGCTAAAGAAACTCAGAAAGGTAAATAACAGTAACTTGGTGACTGAGACAGGACAAGTTTCTCTCCTAGTCTAGCACCCTTCAAAGAAATTTTAGTAATATGTTTGCAATCATATCTAGATGTAGCTTTAGTGTCATATCACAGTGACATGTCATCACAGCAATATGAGAAATCACAGAATTAAAACTGCAAAGGAGAATAACATTTTTATAGAGAGAAAAGATCATCAGCAATTAGATATCCAGTGATAGTGTACTGTAAAGAAGTTATTGGCTGGGTATTAAGGGCGTGATGCACAAAAGGCTCTTCTCCAGTTCAATTCCCCCTGAGGCATTTCTCTTTTTCAAGGAGGAGAGAAATCCTGGTGGTAGTGAGGATGGAAAGATGAGACGCTTTGGGAGTACAGCTGCCTTGCTAAAACAGAACAAAAGATCAATTGACATGTGCTGTAGTGAAAAGAAATGTTTTATGTGAATGAACATATGTAACCTACATCAATTTTCTTACTGTCTTTGAGCAAGAGGGAGAGAAAAAATGAAGGGAAAAATTGGAACTCAAAAAAATTTTAAACGAATGTTAAAAATTATCATTCCATATATGTTTAGAAGAATTGTACATGTCTAACCTATATCAAATTGCTTGCTGTCTTGAGGAGGAGGGAAGGGAGGAGGGAGAAAGATTTGGAACATAAGGTTTTGTAAAGGTGAATGTTGAAAACTATCTTTGCATGTATTTGGAAAAATAAAATACTATTTAAAAAAACTGTCTTTCCATGTAATTAGAAAAAATATTATTTTAAAAGAATTTCAATACAACTCTTTCTAACTAGAGGACTAATATTAATCTACATTATATAAATAATCCCTAAAGTCCCTTCAGACTCTAAATCCCATTAATCTTTTTTCTTTCTTTCAAAAATTGAATAGCTTCTATACATACCATTTTCCATCTCTGCTGGCAGGTTTAAGGAAAAGAATTGATGAATTTTAGATAATGGAGAAGCCTCCAACTATTGCCAGTTTTCCAGAGTCTACATCAGATGCCCATATCCAGGTGAATGAGTCCTTCTTGAAATCACCATCAACAGAAGATGTTTCAGTCTATGTTTCTCTGCTTATCTCCATACTGGGAACAACTGGCAATGGACTTGTCATCTGGTATCTCATCTTCTACTTCAAGAAGAACTCTTTTAGTGTCTACATCCTCCACCTCTCAATGGCTGACTTAACTTTCCTTCTCTGTACTTCTACCAATATTATAGTTCACATGATTTGTTCCAAGCATCACTCAAGCAGGCTACAATTATTTGACTTCATCTTCTGTGGGTTGATTCTGTTTGGCTACAACACTGGTCTCTATCTCCTGACAGCCATCAGCGTGGAGAGATGTCTGTCGGTTCTTTACCCCATTTGGTACCAATGCCAGCGCCCAGAGCACCAATCTGCAGTGGTCTGCACCTTGCTGTGGGCACTCTCCATTTTTGTGACCTGGTTAGAAAGCTTTTTCTGTTTTCAGGATACATTTCCCAGATTCCCTTTTAGACCCTGTGCTGTTGTGGAAGTATTTTTGCTTATCTTGAACTTCCTGGTGTTCGCCCCTCTCATGGTCTTCTCAAGCTTGACCCTCTTCATCAAGGTCTTCTGCAACCTGAAGCATCGCCAGCCGACCAAGCTTTACATCATCATCATCACCACAGTCATTCTGTTTCTTATCTTTGCCATGCCTTTGAGAGTCTTGCTGATGTTATTTGATTTCCAGGATGAAAACTATGAATTCCTATCACGATTATTTACATATTTGATTCTGTTATCTTGTATTAATAGTACCATCAACCCAATTGTCTATTTGGTGGTTGGTAGGTTTAGGGGGCAAAAATCCAAGAAGTCCTTGAGAGATACACTGCAAAGGGTGTTTGAGGATAAGCTCTGTTCCTCTGAGAGAGAGAAGGCGGCACTCCAATTTCAGTGCCATTCAATGGGGACAGCCTTAAAGGAGAAAGCAGTATTAAATGGATTAATGTCTACCTAGGTCAGAAAATACTTACATAGGTGATTTGCCTTAAGCACGTGACCACGTCACTCCAATGGTTCTGTTGCATCTATGCTCATAAAAACACAAATGCCACTGTTTTGCTTTTAAAACTCTTTCCAAATTTATTACACAGTATCTTCTTTCTATATGTGTATAGAGTGCCAGGCCAGCAGTCAGGAAGGAGTTATGAGTTCAAATGCAGCCTCAGACTCTTACAAGTTATGTGACCTTGGGCAGGTCACTTAACCCTGTTTGCCTCAGTTTCTCATCTATAAAATGAGTGGGAGAATGAAAGGCAAACCCTCTAGTATCTTTTTCAAGGAAATCTCAAATAGGATCACAGAGGCATACATGACTCAGAGGACTGAAGAATTCCCTGCATTTTGTGATCCAACTTAAATTTGTTCCTCACATTGGACCTTTTGCATCAGTCAGTCCCTATTTCTGAAATGTATTCCTTGTCACCTTTGCCTCATAGAATCCCTTTCTTCCTTCAAAACCCAGCTCGATCACATTTTCTCCATGAAGTCTTTTCTGATTCCACTCCCTATTCCTCAGCTGTTAGTACCCTTCCTCCCAATATATCTTGTAACTACTTTGCATTTTTTGTGTTCATTCTCTTTATGTTTTTTTCTGAATAGAGGATGGGGATAAGGAGGATGGGTACTGGACCTGTGATGTCTTTGATATAAGGAATTCTTAGACAGAAAATTCCTTCTATCAATGCAAGCTAGCATTTTTTTCTGAAACAATCTTAGAAAGTTCCCAGCACCTTAAGAGATAAAGCATGAGTCCTATAGCCAGGAGGTGACAGAGGCTGAGCTTGAACATGCATATTCTTGGCTTTCAAGGCTGTTGTTGCTGTCCACCATACTATATTGCCTCTCTCTTTATTCGGAAAACACTTAACATAGGTCAGGGTTGTCTACCCTGTTGGAATGCAAGGTCTCTGAAAGTCAGCATCGTTTCTCTCACTTTATCTGTCTCCACACACCTAGCACAGAGTCGGGCACATTTGTCCTAATTCATTTGTTTCAGTCACCTCCGACTCTTCATGAGACCCTTTGGGGTTTTCCTGGCAAAGATTCTTGAGTGATTTACCATTTCGTTCTTGGGGTGTGGCATATAAAAAGGCACTTAATGTTGGGAGGATAAAAAATAAGATCATATTTGAAAAGTGTTTTATAAACTTAAAAGCACAGTATGAATACTAGCTATGACCACTATTACTACTATGTAGAATACATTACATATATATATACAATTTTGGAAAGAAAAAAACTTTGAAAGACTTAAAAAAGCTGACCAAAGCAGGACCCATGATGAAGCATGTTACCCACTTCTGATGGACACAAAAATTTAGACACCAACACAATAAAGATTTGTTTTGCTTGACTGTGTATATTTGTCACAAAGGTTTTTTTTTGTTAGTTTCTTTTCTTGTACTTGGTTACCTGGGGAGAAAGAAGTATGGTAGGATAGGAAGAAATGACAATAGTGAGGCTAAAGGAAAGATAACCCTTATTATGAATTTGTTTCATGCATAGAAGAGACCAGAAGAAAGTTTAAAAGGAAATATAAACAAGCAAAGCTTGTTTTATTAATTTGAAATTAATACATAGAATTTTATTAAACTTTTTTTTAAACAGGCAGAGTGAAAAAGAAAATTTCATAAAGGATCCTTTTTCTGTGTTTGGTTTTATGTATGGAGATATTCTTTTCCCTTGATATATAGATTTAGAATTTTTAAAATAGTGTTTAAAAAAGACATCAAAGGTCCATTAAAAAAGGAGTCTGGCTCTTTCTTCTAGGTGGTTCAGGCTTCTCTAGAAATGAACTACTCTGCACTACCTATCTGGGCCCAATGAGAGTGTTACCTTAGAGAGAAATCCTGTACTTATTATATGTATATATATATGTATACCCACAAGCATGTGGGCCATCGACACATAGGCACCCATGCATGTACAGATATAAGGTACTGCTGTCTTTAATACATGAGCAGGTTGGTTGCCAAAAGGAGCAGATAAATAAGAAGGATTAAATCACTCTGTAAAGAATGTAAGGTGATATTACAAGAAAATCAGAAGAAATAAGCATAACATAGTCTTACATATATGTGTATATATATTTATGTATATGTGTGTGTTTTATATTAAAAAAAAGTAAAAAGTGCACAGCAGAGAACAAAAGAAACCCAACAAGGAAGCAAAGTAAAGCTGGGTTGTTTTGAAAACAATGTGTATTATTTATTATAGATAAAATAAATTTTTCCCTTTTACTTTTTTTTTGGCGAGGAAATTGGGGTTAAGTGACTTGCCCAGGGTCACACAGCTAGGAAATGTTAACTATCTGAGGTCACATTTGAGCTCAGGTCCTCCTGACTTCAGGGATGGTGCTCTATCCACAGCACTACCTGGGGCCCCTCTCCAGCTCATTTTTACAGATAAGAAAACTGAAGCAAACAGGGTTAAGTGAGTTGTTTTGGGTAACACAGCTAGTAAAGAGGTTGAGGCTGGATTGGAACTCAGTTCTTCCTGGCCCCTGAACCAGTGCTCTCTCTACTCCACTACCCAGCTGTATTTCTAGCTATCTGTCTTCATTTTAGTCCTATTCAAAATCAAAGGAGAACAACCAAACATAAAATGTCTTAACTGGCTTTTTAAAAATTTTCACTTAAATTTAGCCATCCAAAAATTTCAGAACTAATTTTTCCAGGCAATCATTCTGTGTCCTGCCTACATTTTTTGAAGGAGTAGCTGTGCCCCATAGGGTAAGGGTGAGGGACTCTTGGAGAGGAAGAAGCAAAATGATTCCAGCTTCAACCATATGAGAGGCTGCCTCCAATCCAAGGCCCTCCAATGTCCAGAACAACACATAGAGTTTCAGCTGAAAAGAGATTTCAAATCCCACAGGACGCAGACACTGGGATTGTTGCCAGATTTGATATTAGCCCAGAAAGGCTTCAAAAACCTTCTTGAGTCATCCCATTTAAACATCTTGCTTCCAGAGAGAACAAAAAGATCCCGTTTGTTCCATCAGGTGCTCTTTGGGGTGATAGTCTGAAGAGTGAATGAGCCCTTGTGCAGTTCCCAGTTAAAAAAACACCTGTCTAAACGGACAATTACTCAGTTACACTGGCATTGCCGCCCTCCCAAGAAGCTGTCTGCAGAGAGAAAAGCAAGTGGTTGGAGGAAGACTCAGGACTGGGCAGGATTCTTGACAGTAAGTTCACATTCAATTCATCCCTATTTCACAGCAGAAAGGGACCCAAGATTTCCCTCTAAATTTACTCAAAGAAGTGAACTGAGGCTAAGGGAAAAGAGGCAGGGGATGAGAGGTCTGTAGGAGAAGCGTTCGACCCACCCAATGTGGAGGCCAGAGTTAGACAAAAGCCTGGTGTCCAGGTTCTCATCCTAAGGTTCCCACTTCTCTCCCATGGGAAGAACTCTCTGACCTAGCTCTGACCCTAAAGGAGCCTCTAGCTCTGGCAATGATGCACCCATTGGCATCTTGGACTTATTTATGTATATCAACTTATTCTTCCTGAGATATTGGTATTGTATCAATTTATCTTCCTCTTCCCATCTATAATTTCATTTCTTCAGTGCTCTGAGTTTCAGCCAATTCTGTAAAGCTTAGGTACTAAGTTAGAAAAGTTAGAGCTTCATTTAGGATTTCATAGCATTTCCTTGATGGGTTGGCATGTTAATTTAACTTTTCATCAATTTTCATTAATTTTCATTTTCCTCACTAACTGTATTGTTGCCCTTATAGGTTCCTCTTCCTTAACAGGCAGTATCAGTCATGTACATTGGGGTACATAAGCAACTTTCCCAGTTAGTCAATAAAGCATTTATTAAGTGCCTATTAGGTATCAGCATTGTGCTAAATTCTGGGAATGCAAAGAAATACAAAAGACAGTTCCTGTCCTCAAAGAGTTCACAATTCTCAAGGAAATATTATTTCCCATAAAACTTTTGTATTTTAAAAATATCTATTTGGGATTTGTATTCCAAGTAAATACAGTAAATTGTATTCCAAGTAAATACAATAATTTGTCATAGCAGACAAATATCAACATGCTGATTTCAATGTCAAAACTTAGAAAATGTGTTACTGTTAGATTCCCACTACATTAACAACACTTGGCATGTAATAAGTACTTAATGAATTGTCTCTTGTCATTGGATAGTTACCAATAGAGATGTGTTAAGGTATCTAGAAGGAGATTTTAAAAATTATAAATTCTTTGTGCTCCACATCTCTGCTTACTGAAATCCTTCTCTGCCTTCAAGACATTGGTTTTTCCAATTTATTGTACTTTCATCTTCTCTTCTATTAAGTTTCTTTCAAAATCCTCTTATGTGCCTTGACTTAAGATATTACCTGATGATATTTATGGAATCATGGAAAGTAAACCTGGAAGGGACCTTAACTATTGTTTACTTCAATTCCCTAATTTCATAAACTTGGAAATGGAAACCTAGGAAAATAAAGAAAATTTCCCCAATTCAAAATTGTCCCAGATCCTTTCAGACTCCTTGGTTAGAACTAGAGATAATTGCCATGTTGGCAATAATACTTATTTCATTTCTTATTTTTTAGCTTCCTAACTATATTGTTGTTCTATGAGTCTCCTCTTTCTTATTCAACACATGCTCTCAGTTTATTTTATTTGGGGTAAGTCATGAGCAACCTTCTTAAGAATATTTAATTCTCACAAACCCTTCTCATTTTAAAATATTCATTGGGGGAAGGGGAATACTTATCATATTAAACATGTTGAACACAATGTCAAAATGTATACAATTATAAGAAGATGTGTTATAATTAGATTCCCCACTGCATTAACTTTTTTAAGTGTTTAAAACTAGATAGAAAGGTCTTCATAAGATTCATAGAAGAAAAAACAATGAAAAAGTATTAATTATGCTTCTGTGTTCATTTTTTTTTTTATCAAAACTTCCCCCCCTTTTCTCATTGTTTTTTTTTTTTTGTTCCGAGTTCCAAATTCTATCCCCCTCTCCCTCCTTTCACCAATCCAAGGCAGTAAATAATCTGATATAGGTTATGCATATGCAATCATGTAAAATTTTTCTATATTAGTCATTTTATTATTTTCCCCAATTACCCCAAACAGCAATTTTTAACATTCTTTTTTTTTTTTTTTTTTTTTTTAAGTTCCAAATTCTACTTTTCCTTCCTATACTTCATTTAGATACCACTTGAAAATACTTAGAGGATCATGGGAATTAGGATAGAAAAATCCATGCATAGCATCTAATTCAATTCTCTAATTTTATAAATTCAGACATTTAGATGAAGGGAGATAAAGTTACTTGCCTATAGAGCTCAGTTAAGATAGTTTAAAAATAGGAGGTCTTTTTCTTAAGAAGGCTGCTTGAGTCTTGCCCCAAATAAAATAGAACTAGCATATACTAAATAAAAGGAGACTTCACAAAGCAAAAATAGTACAAAATGAGCCTGTTGAAATTCACACATGCTAGTGGAAGTATATTTTCTTTTACAAAGGGTCTTTCTAAAGGCAGAGACCATTCTTTTACAACCTTAGTTTTAAGTGTTTCAAACTAATTGAGGGGTTGCTTTTTCTGCTTAAACGGTAATAATGACTTCTCCAGGCCTCAATTTCCTCATTAGTCAAATAAAGAGGCTGAAATGAATTGGAAGGCCTCTGAGGTCTCTAATGTACCGATCCTGTAATGATAGTTGTATGGAACTAGAAAAGCATTGTTCCAGAGGAAAAATATTTTCCTTCCTCAGGGTTTTCCTGGGCAGCCCACAAAGGCCTGTTCAATATAAAAAATATTTGAACTTGAAACCTAATGAACAAAATTCTAATAGAAAAATAAATTCTAGGGGCAGATAAGTGCTGCTCAGTGGGTAGAGCACTAGCCCTGAAGTTGGGAGGACCTGAGTTCAAATCTAGCCTCAGACATTTACCACTTCTTGGCTGTGTGACCCTGAGCAAGTCGCTTAACCCCAGCCTCAGCAAAAAATAAAAATATAATTAAAAAAAGTAAAAATTGATCCTATTAGGGGCAGCTAGGTGGTACAGTGAATAGAGCACCAGCCCTGAATTCAGGAGGACCCGGGCTCAAATCTGGTCTCAGACACTTAACACTTCCTAGCTGTGTGACCCTGGGCAAGTCACTTAATCCCAGCCTCAGAAAAATAAATAAATAAATTCTGAATGCCAGCTTTGGATCCTGGGAATAGATTTTCTTCCCCATTCCATCACCCCTCTGCTATCCTAGTAGAAGAATCAGATTATTTATTCCTCACCCCTTTCCCTTTGAAGAGAAGGAATGGAATCTCACTCACCTCCCAACTTCTTGTCCCAGAGAGATGGAAGAGGGGCAGCTAGGTGGCGCAGTGGATAGAGCACCAGCCCCTGAATTCAGGAGGACCCGAGTTCAAATCTGGTTTCAGACACTTAACACTTCCTAGCTGTGTGACCCTGAGCAAGTCACTTAACTCTAATTGCCTGACCCAAAATAAATAAATACATAAATAATCTAAAAAAAGAAAGAAAAAAGAACCAAGACAGATGGAATGGGGATAGGTGAGGAATGGAGATTACAAGTGGGAGCAGAGCTACAGGTGCTGGAAGAGCCAGCAGTAAAACAAAAAGGGGTATTTCTGACTAGTTGTTATTTTCTTGTAAGCTAAGGCTGATTTTTTTTGTATTTTAATCCTCACTTTTTTTTCTTTTGATCTCATCCATTTCCATAGGCTCCATTATCATATAGCAGCAGAAGATTCTCAAATTTATATATCTAGCCTTTATCTTTCTTCTGACTTCAATCCTAATCCTCTTCCTTTCTCACTTCTCTTAACATGGCCATCTTTTTTTTCTTTTCTTTTCTTTTCTTTCTTTTTTTTTTTTTTTTTTTACAAAGTTCCAGGAGTCCTTCAATCTCCTTTCCTTTCCATCCTTACCAGCCAGGCCTTCTATTTAGTGTCCCTCTTCTTTACTGCAGAATGGAAACATAAATCCAATTCATTTATTAGATTAAATGCAAATTTCTTCTAATACCTTAAGAAAGATGTAAAGATGAAATCAGGCACTGACCCTGCCCTCAAAGAACTTACAATCTTAGGGGACTATAGCCTATGCTTTGGTTCCTATTTCTGTCAAGACTTTTAAATAATTTTACTGATGTTATCTGAGTTTCAGAATGAAAACTGAGTTTTTTTCAATATTGTTTATATTTTAAAATTTATTATCTTGTATTAATAATACCATCACCTGATTGTCTATTTGGTGCTTGGATAGTTCAGGGAACAGAGAGTCAGGAAGGCCTTGAAAGATATGTTACAAAAGGTCTCTGAGAATATAACCATGTCCGAGTGACATAAAAATACCTGGGCACTCCAAAAACAGTGCCCTCCTAAGAGGCACTTGTAGATTCTCAGATGGAGAAAGAAAAGATTACTGGCTATCCTTACAATTTTTAAAAATTCTTTTTGTACCTCTTAAGGACAGGACAGGCTTACAAAAGTATTGTAAACATATGTCCTGGTGGGGTTATCCTTACTGCTCCTAGTCCAATCCATTTACCACCTTCTAATCTTCTTCTATAATAGATGCTGGAAAATAGTTTTATTTATTTTCAAAAAGTCTTAAATTTATTACCAATGTTACCTACTATGCAGCATTGTCTCATAAATAACTAAGTCCTTGGCTAATGCCTCCCATATAGTAAGTACTTTAAAATGACAGATGATTGGTCATCATCATCATCAGGCTGATCTTTAAAGTCCCTCATAGCACTAAAATCAATTAATGTATGATTTAATAAATAAATGGCATTAAATATCACCTACATATATACTATTTTTTTATTTCTGCTAACAGGTGTAATGAGGAGAATGGATGGTTTCTAGATAATGGTACACTCCTCAACGGCAGACTTACTATGGAGTTCATACCAGATGCCCTGAGCCCTATGAATGGGTCTTTTTCAAATTCACAATCAGCTGAAATTATCTCAACTTATGTCTCTGTGCTCATTACCCTATTGGGTACAGCTGGCAATGGATTTGTCATCTGGTTTCTCATCTTCCACTTCAACAAGAACCCTTTCATTGTTTATATCCTTCACCTCTCAATTGCTGACTTGACTTTCCTTCTTTGTACATTTATTATTGATACAGGAAAAATAATTTGCTACTATTTAAATATTCGATCATTTGAGCTGCAGTTATTTCGGACCATTTTTTATATTTTGATTTTGTTTGGCTACAACACTGGCTTTTACCTCCTGACAGCCATCAGTGTAGAAAGGTGTCTGTCAGTCCTTTACCCAATTTGGTACAAATTCCGACGTCTGAAGCACCAATCTGCAACTGTTTGTACCTTGCTGTGGATACTCTCTGTTTTTGTGAGCAACTTAGAATGTTTTGTGTGTATTTGGTCAGAAAGGTCCAGATTGCCTTTTAGAGTTTGCACTGTTGTGGAAATATATTTGCTTATCTTGAACTTCCTCATGTTTGCCCCTCTCATGGTCTTCTCAAACTTGATCCTCTTCATCAAGGTCTTCTGCAACCTGAAACGCCACCAACCAGCCAAGCTTTATATCATCATCATCACCACAGTTATTCTATTCCTTCTCTTTGCTATGCCTTTAAGAGTCTTGGTGATGATGTATAACTTTGAAGAAGAAAACTATGAAACTCTAGGATTTTTATATCCATATTTGAATATATTATCTGTTATCAGTAGTACTGTCAACCCAATTGTCTACTTGGTGGTTGGTGGACTGGGGAGACAGAAGACTAAGAAGTCTCTGAAAGACACACTGCGAAAGGTATTTGAGGATAAACCGCATCCAAGAGTGGGATCATAGATCAAAGATTCACTCCAAATTTAGTGCCCCTTGCTGGAAACAAATCCTATTCCGTATCAAATTAAGATTACCTAGAAAGTATATTCTGATCAGGGTAAGAAAATATTGCTGCCTATTTGAATAGACAACTTTTAAAATTTCCTTTGCATTATCTACACATACATATATACTCCTCTAATCTGAGTCTCCATCCTAGACAATGGAAAATAGTTTTGATTATTTTCAAAAGATTTGCCCTGGAAACCCTCTTCTATCTTTTATTTCTGATAGTTGTTATTTCCTTGTAGGCTAAGACTGACTTTTTTGTATTTTAATCCTCACTTTTTTTTCTTTTGATCTCATCCATTTCTATAGGCTCCATTATCATATAGCAGCAGAAGATTCTCAAATTTATATAACTAGCCTTTATCTTTCTTCTGACTTCAAGTCCCATGTCACCAATTGTCACCTAGACATCTCAAATTTAACACTGCCAACACAGAACTCACTGTCTTTCCTTTTAGATTCACTAGATTTTTTTTTGCCTCTCAATTTCTGTGGATATCAACCTTTAAATCACCCAGATTCAAGTCACCTATCCTTGAAGAGAGCCTTCCTTCAGCCCTCTTCCAGCTTCTTTCTCCTCCTCTCATAAAAAGCAATGTGATATACCTGATAGGCTACTGGACTTGCACTTAGGAGGCAATGGGTTCAAATTTCACCTGGACATTTAAAAAATCCTGGGCAAGTCACTTAACTTGTCTGTCTGTATATACAAAAATGCAGCATTGGACTTAATGGCCCATAAGGACCCTTAAGTCTAAACCTATGATCCTATGACTTTAACTCTTCATTCTTCTCTTGTCCTCAAGTTGAATATGATCACCCCTTTAATCATCTTCCTAGCCACTGAGATGCCAAATATTATCAATTTTATTCCTACACTGTCTCTTTTATGCATCCTGTTCTTTCTACCCATATATTCCCAACACAATTCAGATCTTCTTACCTGGACTATACAGTAGCTTCCTAACTGCTCTTCCTGCTTTTAATCTGTCCAATTTGTCCTTCACACCGGTGGCCAATTGATGGTGCTAAAGTACAGATCTGATTATGTTACTCAAGATACTATGGTGGTTTCCTGTTGTCTCTAAGAAAATAAATCCTCCTCCTTGACATTCTAAAACTCCTTAAAAGTGTTTCCAGTCTTTCCAAATTAATTTCAAAATGCACTCCCCTTCTCTACACATCTTTATTTTCCAGGCAATTTAGTCTATTTGCCATTTCCCATATAAAATATTTCATCTTCCATCTTAATGCCTTTGCATATGCTTTTCTTATAGAATCTCCCCTCTCTCTCATGAAGCCCCAAACCTCCTTCCAGGTTTAGCTTAATTGCTGCCTCTGGTATGAAACCTATTCTGAAACCCCTTCACCTAAGTTATTAGTATTTTCATTCTGTTCATAAAAGTGACTTTGTATATATTGTACATTTCATTATCTGTGTTCATGATGATTTCGTCTTTTTATCCCATATAATTTATCATAGTAGCTGGCAAGAATTGGTGTCTTTTGATAAATGTCTTATGAAAGAAAATTACTAAATTATTTTTTGCTGCAAAGATTTCCAAAACACATTTTTTCTTTTAATTTTTTTTGTTTTTACATTGCCTATACATTCTTCAAAATCTTTTCTCCAAAAATCAACTTTATGAGGATTTTTAAAAATTAAAGCTTTTTATTTTCAAAACATATTCACGGCTAATTCTTCAACATTAACTTTTGCAAAACTTTGTGCTCTAATTTTTCATGAGGGTTGTTTTTAAAAGAAAAAAGAGGAAATTAGCAAAACCAATCAATACATCAAAAAAAAAATCTAAATGACATGTGCCACATTCATGAGCCCTCACTTCTGCAAAATGTAGAGGGAGGTGTCTTCTCCCATCTCTTCTTTGGAATCAAAAGTGTTCTTTAGAATTTCACAGTGTTCACTTTGTTATGTAGTGGTAGTTTTCCAAATAATTTATTAATATTCTTCAACACAGTAAAAGTAAGCTCAAGGTTTTTAACCACAGCCTAAGGAAGAAAAAAAAAAAAAAACCCCAGCAATCCTAAAGAATCTATTAAAACTAAGGATGAGGGAAGTTGGGATGGCCTTGATTTTTTCTGGAAATCACCTCCTCCCCAGATTAGGATTTGGAAGTATGTTAAATCCTCTGAAAGCAAGTAGGTGACATAGTGGATAGAATACCCAGCCTGGAGTCTGGAGGACCTGAATTCAAATCTGACCTTAGGCATTTAGTAGCTGTGTGACCCTGAGCAAATCACTTAACCCTATTTGCCTTAATTTCTTCGTCTGTAAAATGAGCTAGAAAAGGAAACAGCCAACCATTCCAGTATCTTTGCCAAGAAAACTCCAAAAGAGGTCATGAGGAGTCAGACACTACTAAAATGACTGAACAAAAATGACAACAAAATTAATTCTTTGAGCAGTCAGAACCTCCCACAGAATTGATGTTCACTGTCAGCTCATAAATACTATGTATCTACTTTTTGTTCTTTACAAACTATACCATGTCTTCACCTTTTGCTCATTATTATTTTAAAATGTGATTTGGAAATTTGATTAGTAGAGAAAATTATTGTCCATAATCTCTATTCCTATAATTACTTATAAAAACTAATAAATTAACCTTTAAGTAATTTACCTAAAATTCAGAGTGAAGTCTCTTTCTTCCACTAAGCATAATGAACATTGACATTTCTTAGAAAATATAACTATAAAGGGCAGCTAGATGGCACAGTGGATAGAAACTATCCTTGCAGTCAGGAGGATCCGAATTCAACTCTGGTCTCAGACACTTAACTCTTCCTAGCTGTGTGACCCTGGGCAAGTCACTTAACCCCAATTGTCTCAGGAAAAAAAAAAAGAAAATATAACCACAAGAACAAAGCAATTTGTGACCCAAGAAAACTAGAATACATTAGGGAATGCAAAGTGGATAATTTTGATTATATTAAGTTTAAAAGTTTTTATATTAAAAAAAATCAATACAGACAAGATTAGAAGGGAAGCAGTAAACTGGGAAAAAATTTTACATCCAAGGGTTCTGATAAAGGCCTCATTTCTAAAATATATATAGAATTGACTCAGATTTATAGGAATTCAAGTCATTCTCCAATTGATAAATGGTCAAAGGATATGAACAATTTTCAAATGAAGAAATTTATCATTTCTAGTCATATGAAAAAATGCTATAAATCACTGCTGGTCAGAGAAGTGCAAATTAAGACAACTCTGAGATACCACTATACACCTCTTAGAAATTGTCTAAGTTGACAGGAAAAGATAATGACGAATGTTGGAGGGGATGTGGAAAGACTGGGACACTAATACATCATTGGTGAAGTTGTGAACTGATCCAACAAACAAAGAAAACATTGTACACGGCAACAAGATTAATTCTGATGGACATGGCTCTTTTCAGCAATGAGATAATTCAGACCAATTTCAATAGACTTGTGATGGAGAGAGCCATCTGCATCCAGAGAAAGAACTGAATGTGAATCACAACAAAGTATTTTCATCTTTTTTGTGTGGTGTTGTTTGTTTGCTTGTTTTTTCCTCTCTTGTCTTTTCCCCTTTTGATTTGCCTTTTTTTTTCTCAGCATGATAAATTTGGAAATATGTTTAGAAGAACTGCACACCTTTAATACTGGACTGCTTACTATCTTGGGGAGGAGGGAAGAGGAAGGAGAGGGAGAAAAATTTGAAACACAAGGTTTTGCAAAAGTGAATGTTGAAAACTATCTTTGTATTTGGAAAAATATCATTAAAAAAAAAAAGAAAGGAAGGAAATATAACCACAGGAAAACAGAGAAAAGGTCTCAGAACCTTCCAATAAGGAAGAGAAGGGACAGGAAAATTCTAGTCACTCAGCTCTTCAACGTATTTCTTCAGCAACATTGGAAAGTATTGTGTTACTAAACTGCAAAAAGAATATTATAACAAGTTAAAAGGCTCTCTGCAAAACACAAAATCAAAATATGTCTTTTATTTTTACCTCATAATAGCAACAAAAGAATTTCATGCTGAAACTATTGAAATTTTATTTTCTCATTTGTTTGTCAAGCAATCCATTTTGTCAAAGATTTAACTTTTTACTTTAGAGGTCCAATATTTTACCTTCAAAATTGATCTCAATAATCTTGTGTTAAATCAACTTGGGAAAAGCAAATTAATTGAGAAAAGACTACATATTTATTCTACATACAGTACAGTAGGTCCAGAGTCAGGAAGACCTGAATTCAAATGCAGCTTCAGATACTTTCTAGCTGTATGCTTGTCAAGTCACTTAACTTCTGTTTAACCTCAGTTTCCTCATCTGTAAAATGAAGATAATAGCAACACTTACCTCAGAGGGCTGTTATGAGGATGAAATGACATAATATTTATACAGCACTTAGCACAATGCCTGGCATGTAGTAGGTGCTATATAAATGTTTATTCCTTTTTTTTCCCTTTCCCTTTTTTCCTTCCCCTTGACAGGAAAACTGAAAATCAGTTTGTTAAAAATTGGTTTAGGGCAGCATCTTATAGCACATACTAAAAGTTCCAAATAGAAATTTTACTTAAACAAAAAAGGACATGTCATTTTTTTTTCATGGAGAAAAAGAGATAAATGTCTTTTTCATACTTCTGGCTAGAGGAAGATATCACCTTAAAAAAATGTAATCTTTATTTTTCTCAATTACATGGAAACCAAAATTGTTAAAATTCATTTTTTAAAAATTTTGAAGTCAAAATTCTTTTTCTTTCCTTCCTCAATCACCTCCTTAAAGAGGCAAGAAATTTAATATGGATGCTACATATAAAATCATGCAGAACATTTTCACATTAGCCACATTGCAAAAGAAAACAGACCAAAAAAATCTCCCCAAAATAGTGAAACTTTTTCCCCTGAGGCAATTGGGGTTACATGACTTGCCCAGGGTCACAGTGCTAGGAAGTGTTAAGTGTCTGAGGCTAGATTTCAACTCAGGTCCTCCTGACTTCAGGGCTGGTAATAGTGAAACTTAAAAAAAAAAAAAAAAAAAAAGGCTTTTAATCTTTATTCAGATGCTAACAGTTCCTTCTCTAAAAATAGATAGTATTTTTTTTTTATCACAAGTACTTTGGAATTGTTTTTTATTGATGCATTATTAAGAATAGATGAGCCTATGCTCAAAAAGTTATCAAACTGTGCATACCCTTTGACCAGCAGTATTACTACTGGGCTTATCTCCCAAAGATATCTTGAAGAAGGGAAAGGGACCTGTATGTGCAAGAATGTTTGTGGCAGCCCTCTTTGTAGTGGCCAGAAACTGGAAACTGAGTAGATGCCCATCAACTGGAGAATGGCTGAATAAATTGTGGTATATGAATGTTATGGAATATTATTGTTCTGTAAGAAATGACCAGCAGTATGATTTCAGAAAGGCCTGGAGAGACTTACATGAACTGATTCTGAGTGAAATGAGCAGAACCAGGAGATTGTTGTATATTTCAACAACAATACTAAATGATTATCAATTCTGATGGATGAGGCCCTCTTCAACAATGAGATGAAACAAATCAGTTCCAGTAGAGCAGTAATGAACTGAACCAGCTACACCCAGTGAAAGAACTCTGGGAGATAACTATGAACCACTACATAGAATTCACAATCCCTCTATTTTTGTCTGCCTGCATTTTTTATTTCCTTCACAGGCTAATTGTACACTATTTCAAAGTCCGATTCTTTTTGTACAGCAAAACAACTGTTTGGACATGTATACATATATTGTATTTAATTTATACTTTAACATATTTAACATGTATTGGTCAACCTGCCATCTGGGGGGGGGAGTTAAGGGACGAATTGGGGAGTAGGGTTTGGCAATTGTCAGTGTTGTGAAATTACCCATGCATATATCTGGTAAATAAAAATTAAAAAAAAAAAAAAGAATAGATGAGTCATTCACAATTGATATTGTTGTGACTGTATACAATGGTCTCCTGGTTCTGCTCACTTCACTTTGCATCAGTTCATGCAAGCCTTTCCAGGTTTTTCTGAAATCAGCCTAGTAGTTATTTCCTATAACACAGGAGTATTTTGTTACAAACTTGGTCACATGCCACAACTTGGTCAGATATTCCCTAACTAATAGGGATCCCCTCAATTTTCAATTCTTTGCCACCTCAAAGAGAGCTACTATAGAAACTAGGCATTGATCCACACCTAAAACCAAATACCAAGATAAGGTTGAAATGGGTTCATGACCTAGACATAAAGGATGATATTGTAAATAAATTAGAAGAACATAGGATAGTTTACCTCTCATATTTGTGGAGGAGGAAGGCATTTATGATCAAAGAAGAACTAGAGATCATTATTGATCACAAAATAGATAATGTTGGTTATATTAAGTTAAAAAGTTTTTGTACAAACAAAACTAATGCAGACAAGAATAGAAGGAAAATAAATTGGGAAAACATTTTTACATTCAAAGTTCTCATAAAGGTCTCATTTCTAAAATATATAGAGAAGTGACTCAAATTTATAAAAATTCAAGCCATTCTCCAATTGATAGATGGTCAAGGGATATGAACAATTTTCAGATGAAGAAAGTGAAATTATTTCTAGTCATATGAAAAAGTGTTCCAAATCACTATTGATCAGAGAAATTCAAATTAAGGTGGCTCTGAGATACCACTACACACCTCTCAGATTGGCTAAAATAACAGGAAAAGATAATAATAAATGTTGAAGGGGATGTGGGAAAACTGGGACACTGATACATTGTTGATGGAGTTGTGAACTGAGCCAACCATTCTGGAGAGCAATTTAGAACTATGTTCAAAAAGTTATCAAACTGTGTATACCCTTTGATTAGCAGTATATCTACTGGGATTATATCTCAAAGAGATCTTCAAGAAGGGAAAGGGACCTACATGTGCATAAATATTTGTGGCAGCCCTTTTTGTAGTGGCAAGAAATTGGAAATTGAGTGGGTGCCCATCAGCTGGAGAATGGCTGAATAAATTGTGGTATATGAATGTTATAGAAAACTCTTGTTCTGTAAGAAAAGATCAGCAGGATGATTTCAGAAAGGCCTGGAGAGACTTATATGAACTGATGCTAAATGAAATGAGCAGAACCAGGAGATCATTATACAAGGAAACAACAAGGTTATACGATGGTTATTTCTGATGGAGGTGGCTCTCTTCAACAATGAGAGGATTCAAACCAGTTCTAATTGTTCAGTGATGAAGAGAGCCATCTACACCCAGAGAGAGGACTGTGGGAACTGAGTGTGGTTCACAACTTAGCATTCTCACTCTCTCTGTTGTTATTTGCTTGCATTTTATTTTGTTTCACTTTTTTCTTGTGCAGAACAATAATTGTATGAATATATATGCATATATTGGATTTAACATATATTTCTACCATGTTTAACATATATTGGACTACTTGCCATCTAGGGAAGGGTGTGGGGGAAAAGTGGTAGGGAATTGGGATACAGGGTTTTGCAAGGGTTAATGCTGAAGAATTGTCCACACATATGCTTTGAAAAATAAAAAGCTTTAATAAAAAAGAAAATATCTACCTTCATTAAAAAGAGAGAGACAACTGCTATAAATGTTTTTGTACAAATAGATTTCTTTTTTCTTTGATCTCTTTAGAATACCAACTTAATAATGATAGTGCTAGTTCAAAAGGTATGGCACAGTTTCAAAATTTTTTCATAATTACAAATTGCTGTCCAAAATAGCTGAATCAGTTCACAACTCCAACAAGTGTATCAGTGTCTCTATTTTCCTACAAACTCCCTTAACATTTGTCATTTTCCTTTTCTGGGATACTACCAATTTGATAGGTGTAAGGTAGTATAGAGGTAAATTTCTTAAATAAGAGATAGAAGACATTACAAAAGATTAAAAAATAATTTCAATTACATGATACAAAAAGATTTTATTTAAACAAAAATAATGCCTCTAGGGTAATAGAAACTGATCATTAGGAGGGAGAAAAAAACAAAACTTTGCAACAAATAACTTTATTAAATTGCATATAGACACAAAAAAGAGGGAATTAATGTAAATATGTAAGATTAAGAGCCATTCCTCAATAAATAAGAAGTATGGGAAAACAAGGAAAACAAGTTGAACCATACTGGTAAACCTCTTGTGTTTATCTGCCTGTTGGTGATTAAGTTGCCTTCCATAATGTTGGTACCATTTCAGAAAGTAACTTGCATGATACCAAAAAAGTTACTAAATACAAACCTTTTGACCCAGCTATACATAAACTCATAGTCCTGTACTTCAAAGAGATCAAAGTATGAAGAAAAAATTTTATATATGTACAAAAAGTCTTTATAACAGCTCTTTTTTTTGGGTGACAAAACCAGGAAACTAAGGGATACCCATCCATTTAGGAAAGACTGAACTAATTGTGGCATATGAATATAATGTATTACACTGTAACAAATGAGGGAAAAGGTGATTTCAGAGAGACATGGAAAAATCTCCATGAACTGAAGCAGAATGCAGTGAACAGAACCAGAATAAAGTTTATAATAATATTTTTAAATTAACAATTTTTTTTTTTTTTTTGGCTGAGGCAATTGGGGTTAAGTGACTGAAGTGTTAAGTATCTGAGATCCAGATTTGAACTCAGGTCTTCCTGACTTCAGGGTTGATGCTTTATCAATGGACAGTGCCACCTAGCTGCCCCCACAATTAACAATTTTTAAGGCCATTAGATAGATCTCTGATCAATAAATTGACTATCCATTATTCCGGAAAACTAATGATGAACCTATTTACCTCCTATCAGTGAGGTGATAGCCTCAGAAAGCAAAATGAAATATGTTCTTTGGACACAGCCAATGAAAGAAAGTATTTTGCTTGACTAAGAATTTGTTGCAAGAATCTTGTTTTCCTTTTATTCTTTTTTAATGTTTTGTAAAATATTCTGTCAGAGATTTCTCTCTTAGATATGTTTTTTTCTCAAATAATTATGTTGTTTCTAACAGTATTATTATATGTGATTTACTATTTCATTCTTTCGAGTTCCAATTAGGTACCTCTGGAGCAAACACGGACCATTATTTGTCATTTTAGTACTCATTTGAGAGGGACATCACTGCCTTCACTTAGAGTAGAAAAGAACAAAGGAAAACGCTGGGAACAAAGAGCCATATGGCCCTAAAAGGAAGATGGCCCTTTCCCCTTCTCCTCAATTACTAAGATATTCCAAGAGCAAATGAAAGAGAAGAAGAAATAGCTTCAGCTGTCAAAGGCACCCCCCCTCACATGTTGCCCTAACTCTTGCTTCTCCATGTGGGGAGACACCAGATATGCCAGAACCTCACTGAATGGACCCAGCTTCACAATCAAACTGAGGAATACTAGTGTTTTCCAAAGTTCTTCTATAGCAAGGCCAAGAGATAAGGCAGAAAGAGTCCTGGAGTGTGAATCTGGGGTCTACTTATCACTCGCTGTGTGACTCCAGACAAATTGTTTAAATTCTCTGGGTCTAAATTCACTATGTATCAAATGAAGGTATGGAACTAGATGTCCTCTGAGATTTCAGCTCTAATATGCTATGATCCAATGAAGTCAGTTGTTTGTAACTCAAAAAACATTGTCGCACAGAAAAAATGTTATACAAGGTTGCTAGTGTCCCAGGCTAGTTTATTTAATCCATAATATAGTTGAACATGGAAATTAACCATCATTTTTACCAGTATTTCAGTGGGAAAATACATTCAGAATGACAATACAGGTGCTAGAAACACATCTCTCTGTCCCAAGAATAGAATCTGATATACATTCCCCATTTGCTGTTAGATTATGTGAATGGCAAGCCATTCTCTAACTGATAAATGGCCAAAGGATATGAACAGATAATTTTCAGATGAAGAAATTGAAATTATTTCTAGTCATATGAAAAGGTGCTCTAAATTACTACTGATGAAAGAAATGCTAATTAAGGCGGCTCTGAAGTACTAGTATACATCTCTCAGATTAGCTAAGATGACAAGAAAAGATAATGACGAATGTTGGAGGGGATGTGGGAAAACTGGGACACTAATACATTGTTGGTGGAGTTGTGAATGGATCCAGACATTCTGGAGAGCAGTTTGGAACTCTGCTCAAAAAGTTATCAAACTGTGCATACCCTTTGAACCAGCAGTGTCTCTTCTGGGTCTATATCCCAGAGATCTTAAAGGAGGGGAAGGGATCCACATGTGCAAAAATGTGGTAGCCCTCTTTGTAGTGGCAAGAAACTGGAAACTGAGTGGTTGCCCATCAGTTAGAGAATGGCTGAATACGTTGTGGTATATGAATATTATGGAATATTATTGTTCTGTAAGAAATGACCAGCAGGACAATTTCAGAGAGGCCTGAAGGGACTTAACGTGAACTGATGCTGAATGAAGTGAGCAGAACCAGATCATTATACACAGCAACAACAAAATTATACGATGACCAATTCTGATGCACATGGCTCTTTCCAACAATGAGATGATCAGGCCAGTTCCAGTGATCTTGTGATGAAGAGAGTCATCTATATCCCGAGAGAGGATTGTAGGAACTGAGTGTGCATCACATAATAGCATTCTCACTCTTTTTGTTGTTGCTCATTTGCATTTTGTTTTCTTTCTTATTTACTTTATTTTTTTATCTGATTTTTCTTGTGCAGCAAAAGAATTGTATAAATATGTTTATACATATTGGATTTAACATATATTTTAACATGTCTAACACATATTGGATTACTTGCCATTTAGAGAAGGGGTGGAGGAAGGAGGAGAAAACCTGAAACACAAGGCTATGCAAGGATCAATGTTGACAAATTATCTGTGCATATGTTTTGAAAATAAAAAACTTTAAAAATAAAAAAATATTATGGGAATGGAGTCACTTAGTTCTAGACCCCATGAGGACTGGGAACTGAAGACAAGAAGCTGAAAGGGGCTTAAGAATCAGGGATGAGGTTTCCAAAAAAATCTCAGGATTAGGAATTGAAGTGAGTTCTCTGAAATGAGGAGCAGAGTGGGGAGATGGTGGGCATGGAATTGGGAAGTCACTGGCAGTAAAGAACCAAGAGTTGTAGGTGGGCAGAAAAGTATTGGACACTCTTCTGCCTCCCAAACTTTGTAATTTTCTTTCTATTGTTTCTCCTGCTGCCCATCAAAGAGGCCCTACCTAATGATAACATCAGAAAGCTGGAGGAATGGTTAATATTACAGAGATCAAACCAGCCTCTCCCCAATCCTTTTTAATTATCCAGATTTTTAAACACTTATCCACTCCACTTTTACTTCCTTCTAACCCATCTCTTCTTTCTTCTCTTTACCACCCTTGCCTCTTCTGTGGCAGATTCTATCCCCAGACACTTAAGAATACAAAAGCAAAGTGAGATGTTGAGGAGGGGGTAAGGAGATAGAGGCCTTTTAAGGAAGGGTAAGGAATAGTAGAAATGAAAAGGGAAATTTTTCTTTGTTTGCTGCTGTTTTAGTCTTACTAGCTGAATCGGACTATGTAAGCAGGTAACTCAGGGTATGTATGTGTAGATATGTTGATACATATATTCATTTAGAACTAAAGATCCAAGCAGAAGGTTGTCAAAATAGAAAAATGAATAAACTTTGTTTCTACTGACTTGCCAAAGCCCTCTTGCCATACCTACTAAGGGTTGGCACCAAGAATAAAAAAACTAGTCTCTACCCTCGAAGGTGGGCAGCTGGGTGATATAGTGAATAGAACTGGGCCTGAATTCAAATGCAACCTCAGACACCTCCTAGCTGTGTGACTCTTCACAGGTCACTTAATCCTATTTGCCTCAGTTTCCTTATCTGTAAAATGAGCTGAAAAAGGGAATGGCTAACCATTCTAGCATCTTTGTCAAGAAAATCCCAAATGGGGCCAAAAGAATCAGACAAGATTGAAATGACTATGTAATAATAATAATAATAATAATAATAATAATAATAATAAAGCCATCAAGGAATTCACAGTCTAGTAAGAGAAATGCACAAAGTACTATCTACCAACACTGTCCCCCTCAAAAAAAGAAAATAATAAGGAAGGAAAAGGTAATTTTGGAGAAGGAAAAGTCACTGAGGAAGTTATTGCCCTTAATCTGGGCCTTGGAGACAGAGAAGACTTTCAAAAGACAAAAGATGTGGAAAGAATATGTTTTTTTGTTTTGTTTTGTTTTGTTTTTTCTGAGGCTGGGGTTAAGTGACTTGCCCAGGGTCACACAGCTAGGAAGTGTTGTGTCTGAGGGCAGATTTCAACTCAGGTCCTCCTGACTTCAGGGCTATCCACTGCACCACCTAGCTGCCCCCTGTGGAAAGAATATGATCTAATCATGGAGGAATAAGTTATATCAGCTCATGGATTAGGAAGGGGAGGAATACCCTTGACCAATTATTATTATCTTATTTTAAAGATGAGGAAACTGAGGTCATACCCTGAGGCAAGGGATGAGCTTGGATTTTCCTAACTACTAGTCTAATGCTCTCCATATTGGACCATTTGGTTGACCTGGAGAAGAAAAAGCCAGGAAGGAGAAAGGCAAATGACTGGTGGGTGACAAAAACAACTTTTTCCTACAAGGGAAAGATTCACTCTAAGCCTACATCTTACTTTGGAACAATCCTGAATCTTCGTTTCATGTACTTTTGTGGGAATGTTCCAGGTAGGAGAGACTTCCTGAGTCTAGGAGATGCTATTTTTACCTAAATGCTTACCCTTTCTTTTTTTCCCATACTTCAAGTTTCCATTTTGAAATAAAGATCTTCACATGCCAGAGCTAAGGTCAATTTTCCCCAGGTCCACACACAGATATTTTGGACTAATGGAAGCCCAGGAATAGTAATTGGGTACATAAAAAAGACAGTTTCTGGAAAAGGGCATGTATAATAGAGTCTGAATGTATGTCCCACCGTGGAATGCCCCCAAGTGTCCTAGGGGTCTTGAGGTTCTGCCTTTCCCATAGGTTTGCAGGAGATAATGAAGAACACTTTTGTCACATGAAAACTGCAATTGTTGCATGTAGTCCTGGACTGTCAGAATTGGAAGGAACCAGATAGAGCCTTTAGTTCAAATACCTCATTTTATCACTAACAAAATTGAAGATTAGAGAAGTGATTCTCAAGTTACACACTGATTTTAGGATAAAAGGATCACACATTTAGAGCCAGAAAATACCTCAAAGGTCATTTCCTTTCTCATTTCACAAATGAGGACACAGAGGCCTTTTAGGAAAGCTAAGTGATTTATTTACTCAAGGCCAGATAGATAATTAGTCTCAGAGGCAGGATATGAACCCAAACTTTCTGATTCCAGAGCCAATGTTGTTTCTACTTAACTCAGAACAAAAATTTAAAATCAATGCTATATCCATGTTTTAGGTACATGTTCCCCAGAAACAAAAATTTTTTATTAATTTTACATTGTTCTAAATTTAAATAATTTCTACTTAGAAAAATGTCCAAAATGACAGAGGCAAAGTCACTTAGCTGCTCTAGGTCTAGGTTTCTTCATCTATAATGTGAGGGAAGGGTTAGCCTAAGTGATAATAGAAATAACACAAAAATTTTAAAGTATTGCAAAGTGCTGAGTGTCCCAAAAGTCTTAGTGTAGCGTTAAGCTTTAATAGACACTTTAGGGATACCCTGTATATATTATCTCATTTGATCCTCACAACTACATGTAAGAGTAAGCTACAAGTATAATTATCCCCATTTTACAAAAGACAATGAAAGTGAAGCTGAAAGAATGATTTATACAAGATCAAATTGCTACAAGTGGTCAAGGTGAGATTGGGATACAGGGTTTCCTGGCTTCAGGTGTATCTCTCTCTCTACTCTGCTTTATGCCCTTCTCACACAGGATTTCTAAGGTTTATTCCATTTCCAAATGGTATGTTTATGATTTAATAAATACCAATCATACATAGTATGTACCATTTCTGCCAACAGGTGTGAAGAAAAAAATTGATGATTCTGAAATAATGGAGCAGTCCCCAACCATCCTGCCTACTCTGGAGTTCATGGCCACTAAGAGGAGTCAGGTCAATGGATCTTTTATGAATCTGCAATCATCAGAAGAAATATTAAATTGTGTTTCTCTTTTCATTTCCCTACTAGGGATAGTTGGCAATGGACTTGTCATTTATTTCCTTCTCTTTCACTTCAAGAAGACATCTTTCATTGTCTACATCCTGAATCTCTCAATTGCTGACCTGACTTTCCTTGTTTGTACAACTACCTTTCTTATAAGAGACATGGTTTACTTTTATTCTCACAGGGACTTAATTAGATCAGAATTGTTTCTGATGATCTTTTACATGCTGATTCTGTTTGGCTACAACACTGGCCTCTACCTCCTGACAGCCATCAGTGTAGAAAGGTGTCTGTCAGTTCTTTACCCCATTTGGTACCAATGCCAGCGCCCAAAGCACCAATCTGCTGGGGTATGTATTTTCCTTTGGGCATTGTCCATTTTTGTGACCTGGTTAGAAAGCTCTGTGTGTGTGGGAGAAGCAGAGCCCAAATTCCCTTTTAGACCCTGTGTTATTGTGGAAATAGTTTTGCTTATCTTAAACTTCCTCGTGTTTGCCCCTCTCATGGTCTTCTCAAACCTGACCCTCTTCACCAAGGTCATCTGTAATCTGAAGCACCGCCAGCCAGCCAAGCTTTACATCATCATCATCACCACAGTCATTCTGTTTCTTGTCTTTGCCATGCCTTTGAGAGTCTTGCTGATGTTGAATAACTTCCAATATGAAAATGATTCATTTTTATTGATGTTATATTCATATTTGCATTTATTATCCTGTATCAATAGTACTCTTAACCCAGTTGTCTATTTGGTAGTTGGTCAGATTAGCAGAAAGAGGACCAGAAAGTCCTTAAAAGATACATTGCAAAAGGTATTTGAGGATAAGCCATGTCCAAGAGTGAAAGAGAAATCTGGGCACTATAAAATCAGCACCCTTAACCTGCAACAACACTAAAAAGAAAAAAAAATGGGACCCTGTATAAAAAACATTAGGAATCCAGGAAAATCAATCTTTAGCCAAGGGAAGAAAAGATTTCTACCTATTCCTTTATTTCTTTTTTTTGTGAGGCAATTGTTGTTAAGTGACTTGCCCAGGATCACACAGCTAAGAAGTGTTAAGTGTCTGATGCCAGATTTGAATTTAGGCCCTCCTGACTTCAGGACTGGTGCTCTATCCATGGCACCACCTAGATGCCCCTAGATTGCTACCTATTTAAGTGGACAATTTTTAAACTCTATTTATATTTCTTGGGGAAGAAGAAAGCCTGAGAAGAAAATGTGGTCAGCATATTTACTTTTAAAGTTAATCCCTTCCATTCAGTAGCTTCTTTTCGTCCTGCCCTCCAGACTAGATTTAGAGAACCGGTTATTTTAGAAAGACTTTGACTTATCCCTCTCCCTTCCTTCCTTCTTCCTTCTCTCATTCAGTGATCATCTCAGTGCAGGGATTCCAATCTACATATCTGGCCTTTCTCTCTTTATCTCCATTCGGATATCATCAGCTGCCTACTCGGTATTATCAAAGGTATCCCATTGACATCTCCCTGCAATGCATCCACAACACAGCTCACTCTCTTTCCCTCTACACACACACATACCTCTTCTGCATTTTCCAATTCTTTATCAATTCTACCTCAACAACCCCCCTGGAGCCAGGCCCTTGCCCTCTGGACTATTGCAATAGCTTTGAAGTTGATGTCCCAATTTAAATCTCTTTAATCTACTGGCTACACATTTGCCAAAATGAAATTTCTAAAGCACAGATATATTACTCCTTGTCCCAAGAAGCTCCAATGGCTTACTATAGCTTCTGAGATAAAATTCAGACTCTAAATCCCTTCCTAAGCCAGCTCCAGGCCACCTTTCTACTGATCTCCCATTATACTCCCTCATGTATTCTATGTCAATCAGACTCTTGCGTTCCTGTACACAATATTTCACTCCCATCTCCTGCTTTTCTGGAGGTTTCACTCATATCTGGGATGTTTACTTTTCTTACCTGCCAAACTTGGAATCTAACAAAGATCATATCAAGTCTCAGATCAAGTATCACCTCTTATGAAGGACTTTCCTAAAATTATTAGTATTCTATTGCCCAAAAATTCTTCATAAGTTTTTGCACCTTTGTGTATGGTGGTGTTATTATTCTTTACTCCCTAAAGAAGGAAAGTTCCTTAAGGGCAGAGAGTGAGTTTTTTGTTTTGTTTTGTTTTGGTTTGTTTGTTTTTTATTTTGAACAACTTAGCTCAGCATATCACTAGTATTTAGTACATAGTAGGCACTTAATAGATCTTGCTTAAGTGAATTATTTAGTTGATTAGGAGTTATTAGTTTCCAAATAACTAAAGTTAAAAGTTAAAAAGTAAAGGAATTGTTGTTAATATTGTTAAAAGTAAAGGAACAGGAAGTCACAACAACAGAAAAGCTCCAAAATTTGCTCTACAAAAATTTAGAAAACCTATTAGACCAAGGTCTGATGGGGAAATCCAAGAAAAAAAGTCAACATGAGGCATCTTCCTAGCTAAGGTCAGCAAAGAGAGTCAGAGATGGGCACTGGAGAGAAGCTGTTGCCAAGGACTGAAGGAGGATGGAGACTACACCAGCAGGAAGCACCAGGGCACAGAGATTTCGGGACAACTCTGAGTGGTTCTAGTGATAGGAGTTGGTGCTGTATCTCCGCTCTGTCACTCACTCCCCAGCTGCAGGGTGGCCCGGGGGGAGGGAGAGAATCTTGGTCCAAGGTATGGCAGAATGGAGGAGCCACAGACCATCCTAGTCTGTGTACCAAGCAAAGAACAGGGTCAGATACAAGCAGTAGTTCTGTGGTTTTGAATCCAGAATCAGAACAAGGACTCAGTTTTGTTCTCCAGACTAAGCTGAAACTCACAGTGTAATAACCAGGGCAGGAATTCCAGAAGAAAGAGGAGCATCAGGTTTTGTCACAGTGAACTTGCATGACTCCTGAGCATTGGTCTCCTGGAACTTCCCACCAGTAACAAGTCAGCAAATGTCTTGCTGGTGTCAGGAACTTGGGAGCTCAGAACCAAACACTGTACACAATAAAAGCAATACAGTATGATGATTAATTGTGAATGAATTAGCTCTTCTCAGAAATACAATGACCCAAGACAATTCCAAAAGACTCATGATAAAATGTTCTTCTAAAGAAAGAAATGATAAAGTCCGAATATAGATCCAAGCATAGTATTTTTTCACTTTATTTTTTGGTGGGGTTTTTTGTTTTTTTTTTTGGTTTGTGTTTTCTTTCACAACTTAACTAATATGGAAATGTTTTATATAACTGCACATGTATAACCTATATCAAATTGCTTATTGTCTCAAAGAGGGGAAGGAAGAAGTGAGAAAATATGGAACTCAAAATTGTTAAAAAGAAATGCTAACAATTGTTTTACATGCAATTAGGAAAAATAGAATATTATTTTAAAAAGAAATAAAATGGAATTTTAAAAGATAATTTTGTTTTTTAAAGAGCTAAAAGTAATTTTTGAAACCAAAATGTTAGTAGTAGATGAAAAATAGAAAAAGAAATGAGAATTATGGAAGAGTTGGAAAGAAATTTAACAGGTAAAACCAGAGGTATAAAATCTTATTCAGGAAAACTGGATTTAGCATCCACCACAATGAAGGAATGGAATGTTTAGAACATATTTCAGAAGGCAAAAAATCCAGGCTTACAGTCAAGAAAAACTTACCCAGGAAAACTGTATAATTCTACAGGAGGAAAAAAATAGGCAATTAATGAAATAGAAGACTTCAATGGACCAGAAAACCAGTGCCAGGAACAGAATTAGATATCAATGGGCAGTTCTATCACCCAGTATCCAGTTGTAGATCCAGTTGTTTCAAGGTGGAAACAAATGGTTTGCAAGCAAGTGAGGCTACATGCAGAGCAAGTTAAAAAGTTCTAAAAACTTAACTGTATGCTCTGTATCCAAGAGTCGAAGGGGCACTCAGTTTTCACTTTTAGCACTGCACACTGGCACAGGTTATTTCTACAATGGAATAACCATGGCAGGAGACAGAAAACCAAAGAAGAGTCAAGCAAATTAATTACTCTGAACTTTTAGAATAATGCAAGACACTAACGGTATCTAAATCTAGCAGTATTCTATTGACACTCATCCATATACAATCCAACAGACTCAAACTCCAGTCAGGGACTTGCAGAGCTCAGATCAAGAGAGTTGTAAACAAATTTCTTCCCAGATCACACAACCTTGGAAGCATCAAAAATTTACATCCCTCCAGATTGAATTGTGAAAACATCAAAAGGACATAAAAAGACAGGAGCTCAGGCCAGACATCTGCCCATAGGTGATAAAAGTCCAAGACTAACATTAAAATTCAAGCTGGCAGAATAAGCAAACAAAAAAAAACAAAAAAAAAAAAAAAAAACTTATCCAAAAAGAGCTTCCATGGTGACAAAAATAGCTAAAGACACAACACAGAAGATAATGACTTGAAAATATCCATAAGCAAGCCTCAATGGAAAATATAGATTGATTCAAGACTTTTTAAACTAGTTAAAGCTAATTTTTAAGAGGAAAAAAAAATTTTAATTAAATAAAAGCCATAGAGGAACAATGAGGAAATAAATAAGACCTATGCAAGAAAGTTGTAAACAGATAATTAACATTTTTGTAAAAGAGGTACAAAATGTTAATAAAGACAATAACTTCTTAAAACCAGAAGTGCCAAATGGCAAAAAAGTCACAAAACCTTACTAAAGAAATAATTTCTTAAAAATAAAAAATGGACAAACAGAAGCTAATGACTCCATGAGTCAACAAGAAATAATAAAATAAAGTCAAAAGAGTGGGGGGGAAAATATATATAAAACAAAATGTGGAATATCTTAGATCTGGATCTGAAAAATAAATCAAGGAAAAATAAGAATCAGTGAACTATCTGAAAGCCATGAAAAAAAAAAAGAGTTGGGACATAATTTTTCAAGAAGTCATTAAGGAAAACTATCAAGATATTTTAGAACCAGAGGACAAAATAAAAATGAAAAAATCTACTTTCTGAAAGAAACTCCAAAATAAAAATTTCCAGGAATATTATAACCAAAACCAGAGCTTTCAAGTCAAAGAAAATATACTGAAATCATCCAGTAAGAAAGAATTCAAGTGCAAGTTAACTATAGTCAGTATCACACATGATTTAGCAGCTACCACTATTAAAGAAAGGAATGGCTTTGGAATATGACATTCTAGAGAGTAAAGCAAAAGAATAATTTATTCAGCAAAACTGAGTAAAACTCTTCAGGGGAAAATGAATATTTAATGGCACAGAGGATTGTCAAGCATTTCTGGAGAAGAGACTAGAATTGAATTGAAAATGTAACATTCAAACATAGCACTCCCAATAAATATGATGGAGAAATCATAAGGGACCAAACAAGATAAACCTTAACATAAATTAACTATTAACATTCTTATACAGAGAGAGGATATAAGCGCTCTCTCTGAACTTGATCATCACTAGGGGTCGTAAAGACAGTCTCATTTCACAAGGGGCCTAGATACAGTTCTATTGTGTTGGGATGATTTCCAAAGAAGAATGAAGAGTGAGAAAGAGGAATGCACTGGAAGAAGGGAAAGAAAGAGGAAGAATGGGGGAAATTATCTCACATGAATAGGCAAGCAAAGAAGAGTTTATATAATGAATAGGTAGTTGGGCAAGGAAGGAATAATACTTGAACCTTGAACATAGCATTTTACTAAAAGATATCATAAACAATGAATTAATATTAATACTGAGCATATATGTACCAAATGGTATAACATCCAGATTCTTTTTGTTTGTTTGTTTGTATTGCTGAGGCAATTGGGGTTAAGTGACTTGCCCAGATCAATTTGAACTCAGGTTCTCCTGACTTGAGGGCTGGTGCTCTATCCACTGAGCCACCTAGCTGCCCCAACATCCAAATTCTTAAAGGAAAAAATTAAATGGCTTACAGGAGGAAATAGACAATAAAGTCATATTAATGGGGACCTCAGTTTATCCCTTTTAGAACTAGATAAATCTAATCATAAAATATGTAACAAAGAAGTTAAAGAGCTAAAGAGAATTTTAGAAAAGTTAGATATGACACACCTCTGGAGAATACTGACTGGGAATATAAAGAAGTAGATTTATTTCTCAGCTATACATGGCACTTCAATGAAAATTGCGTATTAGAGCATAAAGACTTCACAAAGTCAGAAAAGCAAAAATATTAAATTCACTCTTTTCTGACCATAATGTAATAAAAACTTAACTTAATAAAGGACTTTTTAAGCATAGTTTAAAAATTAATTGGAAACTAAATAACCTAATTCTAAAAAATGTCAAAGAACAAATGATAGAAACAATCAATAATTTCATTAAATATAATAACAACGAGACAACACATCAAAATTTGTGGGATGCAACCAAAACATTACTTATGGGAAAATTTGTATCTTTAAACACTTAACATCAATAAAAGAAGGAGCAAATCAATAAATTGGACATGCAAATAAAAAAAACCTAGAAAAATAATAAATCAAAATCTTCCCAATTAAACACCAAAAAAAATCCTGAACATTAAAAGAGAGATTAATAAAATTTAAAGTAAATATATTTGCCACTGACAAATATGATTTTAAAAAAGAATTATAACTTGAAAAAGGTAAATTCATGACTAATGAACAGGAAACAAAATCAAGTATTAGAAGGTTGGCTGGATTTTTTTGTCCAACTATATGCCAATAAAATTGATAATCTAAATTAAATAGATAGATGCCCATATTTTTTTTAAAAAGAGAGAGAGAACCCTATTTTGAAAAAAAAAAAAAAAGTTGACTACACTAGAAATGAGTGCCCTAAGGGGAAAAAACCAGCTCAAGAGAGAACCCTATTTCAAAAAAAAAAAAAATTGACTACACTAGAAATTAGTGCCCTAAGGGGAAAAAAAAAGCTCAGGACCACATGGATTTACAAATAAATCCTACCAAATATTTTAAAAATTATTAATCCCAGGGCTACATAAACTGTTTGAAAAAAAATTAGGTAAAAAAAGGAATCCTACCAATTTTTGCTATGTTACAAATATGGTTCTGATATATAAAACAAGAATCAAAACAGAGAAAGAAAACACTAATGAATTTTGATTTCCAAAAAAAAAAAATTAACCCTAATGAATATTGATGCTAAAATCTTAAATAAATTATTAGCAAAAAGATTACAGAAAATCATCCCCAGGATAATACACTATGACCAAGTGGGATTTATACCAGGAATGCAGAGCTGGTTCAATATTAGGAAAACTATTAGCATAATCAACTATATCAATAACCAAATTAACAAAAATCATATGATCATCTCAATAGATGCAGAAAAAGCATTTGACAAGATCCAACATCCATTCCTACTAAAAATACTTGAGAATATGGGCAGCTAGGTCGCGCAGTGGATAGAGCACCAGCCTTGAATTCAGGAGGACCCGAGTTCAAATCTGGTCTCAGACACTTAACACTACCTAGCTGTGTGACCCTGGGCAAGAAAAAAAAAATACTTGAGAATATAGGAATAAATAGACTATTCCTTAAAATAATCACGAACATATATTTAAAACCATCAGTAAGCATCATATGTAATGGGGATAAACTGGAACCTTTCCCCAGTAAGATCAGGAGTGAAACAAGGTTGCCCACTATCACCATTACTATTCAATATTGTATTAGAAACGCTAAGCCTCGTCAATAAGAGTCAAGAAAGGTATTAAAGAAATTAGAGTAAGTAATGAGGAAACCAAACTATCACTTTTTGCAGATGATATGATGGTATACTTAGAGAACCCCAGAGATTCTACTAAAAAGCTATTAGAAATAATTCACAACTTTAGCAAAATTGCAGGATACAAAATAAATCCACATAAATCCTCAGCATTTTTATACATCATCAACAAAATCCAACAGCAAGAGATACAAAGAGAAATTCCATTCAAAATAACTGTCGATAGTAAAATATTTGGGAATCTATCTACCAAAGGAAGTCAGGAATTATATGAGTAAAATTATAAAACACTTACCACAAAAATAAAGTCAGATTTAAATAATTGGAAAGACATTAAGTGCTCTTGGATAGGCCAAGCGAATATAATAAAGATGACAATATTCCCTAAACTAATCTATTTATTTAGTATTATACCAATCAGACTCCCAAGAAGCTATTTAAATGACCTAGAAAAAAATTACAAAATTCATATGGAAGAACAAAAGGTCGAGAATTTCAAGGGAATTAATGGGAAAAAAAATCAAATGAAGGTGGCCTAGCAGTACCTGATCTAAAACTATATTATAAAGCAGCAGTCACCAAAACCATTTGGCATTAGCTAAGAAATAGATTAGTTGATCAGTGGAACAGATTAGGTACACAGGACAAAATAATGAACTATAACAATCTAGTGTTTGACAAACCCAAAAATCCCAGCTTTGGGGATAAGAATTCATTATCTGACAAAAACTGCTGGGAAAACTGGAAATTAGTATGGCAGAAATTAGATATGGACCCACACTTAACACCATATACCAAGATAAGATTAAAATGGATCCATGATTTAGGCATAAAGAACGAGATCATAAGTAAATTAGAGGAACATAGGATAGTTAACCTCTCAGACTTGTGGAGGAGGAAAGAATTTGTGACCAAAGGAGAACTAGAGATCATTATTGATCACAAAATAGAAAATTTTGTTTACATCAAATTAAAAAGCTTTTGTACAAACAAAAGTAATGCAAACAAGATTAGAAGGGAAGTAACAAACTGGGAAAACATTTTTACAGTTAAAGATTCTGATAAAGGCCTCATTTCCAAAATATATAGAAAACTGACTCTAATTTATAAGAAATCAAGCCATTCTCCAATTGATAAATGATAAAGGATATGAACAGACAATTTTCAGATGATGAAATTGAAACTATTTCCACTCATATGAAAGAGTGTTCCAAATCACTGTTGATCAGAGAAATGCAAATCAAGACAACTCTGAGATACCACTACACACCTGTCAGATTGGCTAAGATGACAGGAAAAAATAATGATGAATGTTGGAGGGGCTCTGGGAAAACTGGGACACTGATACATTATTGGTGGAGTTGTGAAAGAATCCAACCATTCTGGAGAGCAATCTGGAATTATGCCCAAAAAGTTATCAAATTGTGCATACCCTTTGATCCAGCAGTGTTACTACTGGGCTTATATCCCAAAGAAATACTAAAGAAGGGAAAGGGACCTGTATGTGCCAAAATGTTTGTGGCAGCCCTTTTTGTAGTGGCTAGAAACTGGAAAATGAACGGATGCCCATCAATTGGAGAATGGTTGGATAAATTATGGTATATGAATGTTATGGAATATTATTGTTCTGTAAAAAATGACCAGCAAGATGAATACAGAGAGGCTTGGAGAGATTGACATGAACTGATGCTGAATGAAATGAGCAGAACTAGGTGATCATTATACACTTCAACAATGATATTGTATAAGGACGTATTCTGATGGAAGTGGATATCTTCAACAAAGAGAAGATCTAATTCAGTTCCAATTGATCAATGATGGACAGAATCAGCTACACCCAGAGAAGGAACACTGGGAAATGAGTGTAAACTACTTGCATTTTTGTTTTTCTTCCCAGGTTATTTTTACCTTCTGAATCCAATTCTTTCTGTGCAACAAGAAATTCGGTTCTGATGGCAGAAATTAGATATGGATCCACACTTAACACCATATACCAAGATAAGATCAAAATGGGTCCATGATTTAGGCATAAAGAGGGAGATAATAAATAGATTAGAGGAACAGAGGATAATCTACCTCTCAGACTTGTGGAGGAGGAAGGAATTTATGACCAGAGGAGAACTAGAGATCATTATTGATCACAAAATAGAAGATTTTGATTACATCAAACTAAAAAGTTTCTGTACAAATAATACTAATGCAAACAAGATTAGAAGGGAAGTAACAAATTGGGAAAATATTTTTAAAAACAAAGGTTCTGACAAAGGTCTCATTTCCAAAATATATAGAGAACTGACCCTAATTTATAAGAAACCGAACCATTCTCCAATTGATAAATGGTCAAAGGATATGAACAGACAATTCTCAGAGGAAGAAATTGAAACTATATCCACTCACATGAAAGAGTGTTCCAAATCACTACTGATCAGAGAAATGCAAATTAAGACCACTCTGAGATACCACTACACACCTGTCAGATTGGCTAAGATGACAGGAACAAATAATGACAAATGTTGGAGGGGATGTGGGGAAATTGGGACACTAATACATTGCTGGT
Organism: Sminthopsis crassicaudata; assembly: GCF_048593235.1. Lineage (NCBI taxonomy): Eukaryota > Metazoa > Chordata > Mammalia > Dasyuromorphia > Dasyuridae > Sminthopsis > Sminthopsis crassicaudata. Next base: position 131,979,126 of record NC_133620.1, read on the forward strand.
GGAGTTGTGAAAGAATCCAGCCATTCTGGAGAGCAATCTGGAATTATGCCCAAAAAGTTATCAAACTGTGCATACCCTTTGACCCAGCAGCGCTACTACTGGGATTATATCCCAAAGAAATACTAAAGAGCGGAAAGAGACATATATGTGCCAAAATGTTTGTGGCAGCTCTTTTTGTTGTAGCTAGAAACTGGAAGATGAATGGATGTCCATCAGTTGGAGAATGGTTGGGTAAATTGTGGTATATGAAGGTTATGGAATATTATTGCTCGGTAAGAAATGACCAGCAGGAGGAATATAGAGAGGCCTGGAGAGACTTAAATCAACTGATGCTGAGTGAAATGAGCAGAACCAGAAGATCACTGTACACTTCAACAACAATACTGTATGGGGATGTATTCTGATGGAAGTGGAAATCTTCAACATAAAGAAGATCCAACTCACTTCCAGTTGATCAGTGATGGACAGGGGTAGCTGCACCCAGAGAAGAAACACTGGGAGGGGAATGAAAATTGTTAGCACTAATATCTGTCTGCCCAGGTTGCATGTACCTTCGGATTCTAATGTTTATTGTGCAACAAGAAAATGATATTCGCACACATGTATTGTACCTAGACTATATTGTAACACATGTAAAATGTATGGTATTGCCTGTCGTCGGGGGGAGGGAATAGAGGGAGGGGGGGTAAATTGGAAAAATGAATACAAGGGATAATATTATAAAATATATATATATATATAATAAAAAATAAATTAATTAATTAAAAAAAAAAAAAAAAGAAATTCGGTTCTGCACACATATATTGTATCTAGGATATATTATAGCATATTTAACATGTATGGGACTGTCTGCCATCTAGGAGAGGGGGTGAAGGGAAGAAGAGGAAAATTCCAAACAGAAATGAGTGCAAGGAATAATGTAAAAAAATTACCCATGCATATGTACTGTCAAAAAAAAAGTTATAATTATAAAATTAATTTTAAAAATTTAATACCAGCAAGGAGATTACAGAAATATATCACATAGCAGGAAAACTATAAGTATAATTGGGCACATCAATAAAATATACAACCAAAATCATGAGTATTTCAGTACATTCAGAAAAAGTTTTGACTTTTACAATATCCATTCCTCTCAAAAACACTTTTAGCAAGCATAGGAATAAAAGGAACTTAGTTTTAAGTGATACACAGTATGTATCCAAAACCAAAAGCAAGAATTATCTGTAATGAGGATGAGTCAGAATGCTTTCCAGTTAGATTAGGATGTCCACTATTAACATTATTTACTCAATATTAAAATTGAAATGCTAGCCATATGAATAAGACAAGGAAAGCCTAATGGAAATAATAAGTGTCAGCACAGAGGAGATAAGAGTATTACTTTTTGAAAATAATATAATGGTTTACTTAGGAAAACCTAAAAAGTCCACTAAAAAAACCTAATCAAATGCTGAGTGAAGCAAAAAAAAAAAAAAAAACATTGCACACAACAATAACAAGATTGTGTGATGATCAACTGTAAGAGACTTAGCTCTTCTCAGCAATTCAGTGATATAAGGCAATTCCAATAAACTTTGAATGGAAAATGCTATCTGCATTCAGAAAGAGAATGATCAGGGCTGAATGCAAAGTACACTATTTTCTTTTTATTTCTTTCTTGTGGTTATTCCCTTTTGTTCTGATTTTTCTTTCCCAACATGACTCATATGGAAATATGTAAAAAAATGAATGTACATGTATAACTTATATCAGAATGCTTGCTCAATATGGAAAAGGGGAAAATGAGAGAGGAAGGAAAAAATTTTTTTGGAACTCGAAAGCTGAAAACCATCTTTACATGTAATTGGAAAAATAATATATTATTAAAATAAAATTTAAAAACTACTCAAAACAAGTAACCTCAAGGAAGTTGTACTATATAAAATAAACAAATCATTACAATTTTTGTATATTATCAATATAGTTGAGCAGAATGAGAGAGAAAGAAACATTCTATTTAAAATAACTATCATCAGTATAAAATACAGGAATCTACCTGCCAAGACATACATAGGAATTATATGAACAAAATTACAAAATACTGTTCCCACAGATAAAGACATATCAAAATAATTGAAAAAATATCAATTTGTCATGGGCAAGACCAGCCAATATAATAAAAATTACTACCTAAATTAACTTACTTATTCAGTGTCATAACAGTCAAACTATCAAAGAATTATTTTATAGAGCTATAAAATATTTTTAACAAAATTTATGTGGAGGAACAACATATCAAGAATAACAAGGGAGTCAATGACAAAAAAATAAGAAAAAGAATTGGTCTAGAAGCATCAAACTATACTACAAAATTTTAATCAGCACAATAATTTGGGACTGGTTAAGAAATAGAGCAATTGATCAATGGAATGAATTATGTACACAATATACCAAAGCAAATAAGCATAGTAATCTAGTGTTTGACAAACTCCAATATTCCAGCTATTAAGTGAAAAACTCACTATTTGATTAAAACTATTGGGAAAACTCGAATGCAGTATGACAGAAATGAGATTTAGACCAATATTTCAAACCACATGCTCAAAATGAAAACACAAGGTAGACATAAAGATTATATAAGCATGTGAGTGGAACAGGGAATAAATTACTTATTAAATATATAAATAAAGGAATAAATAAGAGAAAATTTAATAAAAGACAAGAAAAACATTTTTAGTACATAAAATTTTAATTGAATAAGGCCAATGCAAGTAAAAATTTAAAAGTAGAAAACTGAAAATTTTAACAACAAAAGGTCTCATTTTAAGATATATAGAGAACTGAGTCAAATTTATAAGAATAAGAAAATTCCCCAATTGATAAATGATCAAAGGATATGAATAGTTTTCATAGGAAGATGTCAAAGTATGAGAAAATACTCTAAATCACAAATAATTAGAGAAATGCAGATTAAAACAAATGTGAAGTCCCATCCTAAACCCATTAGATTGGCTAAGATGGCAAAAAAGAAAAATGGCCAATGCTGAAAGGGATATGGGAAGTAGAATACAAATAAACACAATCCTTCTGAAGAAAAAATAGGTCAAAAATATCAAGGAAATTAATAGAAACATTGGCAAGGAAGGGAATCTAGCAGGAACAGATTTCAAACTATATCATGAAACATAATCAAAACAATTTGGTTTGATCAATGGATAAGATAAGGTATACAATTTATATATAAGGAACACTATCCTGGAGTTTGATAAATAAAAAGATCCCAACTATTGAGTTAAAAAATTCATTATCTGACAAAATAGGAAATTGTTGGGAAAATTTAACAGCAGTATGGCAGAAACTATGTATAGGACATCTCACACTGTACACCAAGACAATCAAATATATCTGATTTAGACATAAAAGGGATCAGCATAAAAAAATTAATGGACCTGGGGGAAAATAACATGGATAGGGAAAGAATTCATGACCAAGAAAGGCTCACAGAAAGCAAAATGAACAATATTGATTATATAACATTAAAAATTTTGTATATAAACAAAATGCAATTAAAATGAGATGAGAAACAGGTAAATGGAGGTGCAATAAGTTTTTATGATAAAGATCTCATTTCTAAAATATAGGGAATTGATTCAAATTTATAAGAGCCATTCTCCAACTGATAAGTATTCAAAGGAGATGAATAAATAGCTTTCAAAGGAAGAAACACAAGCTCTCAATGTTCTAAATGAAAATGCTCTAAATCATTACTAATTAGAGAAATATAAATCAAAACAACTCATGCTCATCAGTTTGGTAAAGTTGACAAAAAAGGAAAATGAAAAATGCTTGCAAGGCTATGGGAAAAGAGGTACCTTAAAGATTTTTACATTAATGGGCCATCAAATTGGGTAACCATTCTGGAAAAACAATTTGGAACTAATGCCCAAAAAGGCAATAAATAGGCATACCCCTTGGCCCAGTTATAGCATTACTAGTTATACCCATTACTCCAAAGAGATCAATGAAAGAGAAAAAGAATCCATATGTGCAAAAGTATTTATAGCAGCTTTTTTTGTAGTGACAAAGAATTGGAAATTGTGGAGGTATCTATAAGTTGGATAATATCTGAACCAGCTGTGGTATATGAATGTGTTAGAATACTATTATGCTAAAAGAAATTATAAAAGGAATTATTTCAGAGACTCCTAGAAAGACTTATATTAACTGATGAAGAATGAAATATCTAGAACCAAGAAAACAATACTGTAAAATTAAACAATTCTGAAAGACTTAGGGACTCTGATCAATACAAGGACCAACCATAATTGCAGAAGATGCATCTCATGCAACTAACCTCTTAAGAACGGTAATGGCTTCAAGAGTGCTTTTTGAGGCACATTTTTTTTTAATTATAACCAAGGAATAATTTGTTTTAATTAACTACACATGTTTGTAATTAGTTTTGTTTTCTTGATTTCTTGATGAGGGTAGGGGAAAGATTGAGTAAGGAGAGATTAAAAGGAAAAAAATGCAGAAATACTATTTATAAAGTGCTTAGCTCAGAGCCTAGTACACAGTAGTCACTACAATATTTATGCATTCCCCTTCCCCCTTGAAACTATAAAATTGAATATTTTTTAGCTATGATATTCCTAGAAGTTTTCATTTTGGGATCTCTTTCAGGGGTGATTGGTGGTTTCTTTCAATGGCTAATTTACTCCCTAGATGTACAATATCAGGGCAGTTTTCCTTGATGATTTCTTGAAAAATGTCATACAGAGTGTTTTTTCTATCATGGTTTTCAGGTAGTCCAATAATTTTTAGATTATCTCTTCTTATTTTCCAGGTCAGTTGTTTTTCTAATGGGGTATTTTACATTTTCTTCTATTTTTTAATTTTGAGGGAATTTGACTGATTTTTTTTTTTTCATGAGGCAATTGGAGTTAAGTGACTTGCCCAGGGTTGCACAGCTAGGAAGTGTTAAGTGTCTGAGGCCAAATTTAAACTCAGGTCCTCCTGACTTCAAGGCTGGTGCTCTATCCACTGTGCCACCTAGTTGCCCCAATTTGATTGATTCTTGTCTCATTGAGTCATTCACTTACATGTGTTGAATTCTAATTTTTAGTGAATTGTTTTCTTTAGATTTTTTTTTACCTCCTTTTGCATTTAGCCAATTGTACTTTTAAAGGAGTTGTTTTATTCATTGTTTTTTTTTTTTTTTCCATTTCACCAATTCTATTTTTCAAGGAGTTGTTTTCTTCAGTCAATTTCTGTTTCCTTTTCCAAACTCTCCTATAAACCTCTCATTTCTTTTCCCATTTTTCTTCTCTTTTAATAATCTTTGTGAATTCTTCCAAGAGAGTCTTTTGAGTTGGAAACCAATTTGTATCCCCCTTTGAGGCTTCATTTGGAGGCATTTTGCCTTTAGTGACCTCAGGATTTCGGTTCTGTTCTTCTCTGTCTCTATAAAGCTATCTATGTTCAGAGTTCTTTTTTGCTTTTTTGCTCATTTTTAAAGGTTGGGTCTGCTCCTAGAGCACAGGGGAGATTGTCTGGAGTGAGTTCATGCTGAGCTAGAGCCGGTGCTGTTGCAGGCTTTCCCATTGTGCTCGGTGGGCCTGATCAAGATCCACCTATTATGTTGGGGTTTGAGGGCTCACTATTTGACTTCTGCAGTTGCACTAGAGGTCTCATCACTAGTCTGCTGATCCCTGGGCCAAGCTTGCACTGAGCCACATCCCCCTGTCCAATTGAGACAGACTTTTCCTAAGTCTTTCAAGATTACTTTCCAAATATTTGTGACTCCTGTCACTCCAAAATCCACTTGGAGGCTTAATCTAGTGTTGATTCTGAGGGAAGCCAGGAAGAGCTCAGGCAAAGTCCTCTCTGCTCTCCATCTTGGCTCTGCCCCAAATATTTTTTAAAAAATAAAGGAATACCTAATGGGACAAACCCAGGAGAAGACTGCTTAATGTTCTCTATGTTTAAACCAAACTTGGAAAGAAATAAGAATCTCTGTACATTGACTTTCCTTAGAATGAATATCTAAAAGCTTAGAAAGTAAGGAACAGATCTTAGAACCATCCAATAAGAATATAACCTTAGAGACGAAGCATGATTCAGAAAGAAATATCATGCTTCACCTTAGTCAGCTCTTCACACTTATTTCCTTGGTGACACTGAAAAGTGGCATAAAAACCCCATAAAAACCATTTTAAAAATTATAATAAAACAAAATATAAATATTGTTCATCCTCAGATAAGGCTGGGGAAATATGTTCATGCTAAAGTTGTCTTAACATCTTTTTCCCAACATTTTTTCAATTTTGTCATAGATTTATATTACTGATGGGACTAGTATTTTATCTTTACGATGTATAACATTGTTCAATAATATTAATAGCCATTGTGAAAAAATACAGTACTCCATGTTTTAAGTACAAGTCTGCCAGAAACAATTTTTATCAATTTAGATTATTCTAATCTAACTCTTTTTACTTAGAGAGTACAATGGATAGCTAAAATCACCCCATGGCCCTGAAAAATTATGCTCTAAAAAGCCATCACTGAGTCCATATATGATATTTTCAAAACAATTTCACTATAATAAAATATAGTTTCAAATCTCTGAGTAAAGTTCAATTAATACATGTTCATTAAACAAAACAACAACCATTTAACTTTTTTTGCATACCTTTAGAAAATCATTTTCTTGAAATTATTCAATCTGTTGAAGATTCCCTTTAAGTAGGAATTCTTAACTCTAGTTTGTAAATTTTTCTGTTTGTTTTATATTTTGCTAATTGATTATCAATTTAATGTAATGCTATACATTTATAATTCTATGCATCTTTTTATTTTTAAAAATATTATTCTGAAAAAAGGCCCAAAGGCCTCACCAGATTGTCAAAGGGTCCATGACATAAAAAAAGTTAAGAACTCCTGCTTTAAGAATTCTTTTTTACTGCTGGTCAAATTTCCATTAAAAGAAATAGCCACTTAGTGGATGCCCATCAATTGGAGAATGGCTGAATAAATTGTGGTATATGAATGTTATGGAATATTATTGTTCTGTAAGAAATGACCAGCAGGATGATTTCAGAAAGGCTTGGAGAGCCTTACATGAACTGATGCTGAGTGAAATGAGCAGGACCAGGAGATCATTATATATTTCAACAACAATACTATATGATGATCAATTCTGATGGGCATGGCCCTCTTCAACAATGAAATGAACCAAATCAGTTCCAATAGAGCAGTAATGAATTGAACCAACTACACCCAACGAAAGAATTCTGGGAAATGAGTGTGAACCATTACATAACATTTCCAATCCCTCTATTTTTGATCGCCTGCATTTTGGATTTCCTTCACAGGCTAATTGTACACTATTTCAAAGTCCGATTCTTCTTGTGCAGCAAAATAACTGAAAGGATATGTATACATATATTGTATTTAACATATACTTTAACATATTTGACATGTATTAGTCTACTTGCCATCTGGGGGAGGGGGTAGGGAGAAGGAGGAGAAAAATTAGAATAAAAAGTTTTGCAATTGTCAATGCTGAAAAATTACCCATGCATATATCTTATAAATAAAAAGCCATTAAAAAAAAAAAGAAATAACTAAAACCTTTTATTTCTCTTCTCTAATCCTTTCAAACCTAAAGATAAAGATCTAAACTAGATTGCAGCAGGACTGAAGGTGAAGTTTGCTTCCTGAAATAGTGGATTATAAACAGGGATGTGCTGGTAATTATTTAACAATCAATTTTCTGAGAGGAAAGTATTTTGTGGGGAAAAATCACCCCAAACTACCAAAATAGAAACTGAGGCAAAGTTCTGAGCCAGACCTTGCCCTTTCTAATGGAAATCTTCAGTCAAGGCCCTATTTTTATAGGACTATATATCTAGATATCCAAGAATGTCTATACCAAATATGGAGTAATTCTATTGATTGACATATGATACATAAACTAAAATAAACAAAATAATATGGCAGCAGGCTCACAGATTGGATGAAGCAGAAAGTATCTCTGCTGATGAGGTAGTTACGAGATGGATGAGCTCCTCCTTAGGTTGAGCTAGCAAAGATACTATACACAAGCCTCCAAAATATTTTGGGTGGACTTTCCATACTGTGCCATCACCCATATTTGTTTTGGTCACAGAATTTGAGCAAAATAGGATAGAGATATCCATCTCAGTGTTTTTATGATTATGCAAGTAATTTCCATGACTGAAAAACAAGCAATAATCATTATATTAAAGTTTGAGGCCTATTATAGAGCCTTCCTATTAGCATCTATATTCCTATGTAACTTACATGAAATGTAGATTAATATATTGCTTGTTCTTAGACTTATTAAATAACTGACTAGATATGTACTATTAGATTAATATATTAATATAATTTCTAATAATTAGTGCCCCTTATGAAATCAGAATGAATTAATGCTGATTAGAATTTGAGTAGGGGTACTCAAAGAATCAACTTTTTAATTTTCTCCTTCAATCTACAGAAAGATCCCAGTCTTTCTTTGTGAGAAATGAAAGTAACAATAAAATGTAGAATAGGACTCTGAGGTCTGGGTCACCCCTAAAGGTAAACCACTCCTCCCTCAGAGTTTTTATCATCAGAAGTGTCTTTCAATTCCTTCTGGTGATCATTATGGCCCATAGCTGATTTAATTAGGCATGAGTAAATGCTCTTCAGTAAATTGTTCCACCTGTCTCACTTTTAATCAACATGGCTTTTAGACTAGCTTTTTTGACCCAGGAGTGCTACTCCTGGGTCTGTATCCTAAGGAAATAGTACTTGCCTGTGGGGAAAAAAAAAAAAGTTTGTAGTAGCTCTTTTTGTGATAGCAAAGAATCAGAATGGGTACATGTACAATTTTCAGATAATGAAGAAACTATATTCACTCATATGAAAGAGTGTTCCAAATCACTACTGATCAGAGAAATGCAAATTAAGACAACTCTGAGGTACTGTTATACACCTGTCAGATTGGCTAAGATGACAGGAACAAATAACGATGAATGTTGGAGGGGATGTGGGAAAACTGGGACACTGATGCATTGTTGGTTTAGTTATGAAAGAATCCAGCCATTCTGGAGAGCAATTTGGAACTATGCCCAAAAAGTTATCAAACTGTGCATACCCTTTGATCCAGCAGTGCTGCTACTGGGCTTATATCCCAAAGAAATATTAAAGAGCGGAAAGGGACCTGTGTGTGCCAAGATGTTTGTGGCAGCCCTTTTTGTAGTGGCTAGAAACTGGAAAATGAATGGATGTCCATCCATTGGAGAATGGTTGGGTAAATTATAGTATATTATTGCTCTGTAAGAAATGACCAGCAGGATGAATTCAAAAAGGCTTGGAGAGACTTACATCAACTGATGCTGAGTGAAATGAACAGAACCAGAAGATCGCTGTACACTTCAATGTTGTATGAAGATGTATTCTGATGAAAGTGGATATCTTCAACATAAAGAAGATCCAACTCACTTCCAGTTGATCAATGATGGACAGAGGTAGCTGCACCCAGAGAAGGAACACTGGGAAGTGAATGTAAAATATTAGCACTACTGTCTATCTACCCAGGTTACTTATACCTTCAGAATCCAATACTTAATGTGCAATAAGAAAATTGGATTTACACACATATATTGTATCTAGGTTTTACTGTAACATATGTAAAATGTATGGGATTGCCTGTCATCTAGGGGAAGGAGTAGAGGGAGGGAGGGGAAAATTTGGGAAAATGAATACAAGGGATAATGTTATAAAAAAAAATTACTCATGCATATATACTGTCAAAAATTTATAATTATAAAATTAATTAAAAAAAAGAATGAGTACATGCCCATCAATTGGGGAATGGCTGACTAAATTATGGTATATGAAAGTAATGGGTTATTACTGTTCTATAAAAAATAATGAACAAGTGATTCTAGAAAGGCCTAGAAAGATTTATATGAACTGACACAGAGCAAAGCAAGCAGAATCAGGAATGCAATGGACATAATAACAGCAAGAATGTGCGATGATCAACTATAAAAGATGGTGCGGTTCGGTGATTCAAAGCAATCTCAATAGACTTTGGACAAAAAACACTATCTGCGTCCAGAGAGAGAACTATGGAGAATGAATGTAAATCAACACATGCTATGCTCATGTTTTTTTCCTTTTTCTTGTTTTTTTTCCTCTCTTATGCTTTTTCCCCTCTTGTTCTGATTTTTCTCTCCCAACATGATTCATAAATGCGTATTTAAAAAATCAATATACATGTATAATCAGAAAAAAAAATAAAACAGGAATGGGGAGAAAAACTATAGCTTTTAATGCCATCCCCTTGCTTACATTCCATTTGAGGCTTTACAATGAGACTTCATAATTATGTTCAAGGCAGGACATATAAAACACTGTGGTTATAGTTGATAAATTGACTCAGTGGGTAGAAGCTTTTCTTACTTCAAAAGCCACAGCTCTTTTGTTACCAAAATGTTGTTTAACGAAATTGTCTCCAATTATGGTTCACCTGCCTATATCAATTCTGATAGAGGAACTCATTTTACTGACTCTGCCTTCTCCTAAATTCCATTCTCCATATCATCCTCAGTTCTGCTCAGCTTGTACATATGAATAATTAAAGTACCTTATTGGAAAACTGTTCTGAAACCCATTTGGAATAGCCTGATGTTTAGTCCTGTTCCATCAGAAGTAGACCAAAGGGTGAAGGTCATATCTCCCCTTATGAAATGCTTTTTGCACACCCTCCTATAAAATCAAAACCCTTTTCTTTAATATATACTTCACTGCCTGGAAGGGACACTTCTTGATTCAGAAAATTACACCATAGACTGATAACAAATAGGAGCTTTGGTACAAACCAGGCCACTGAATTTCTTCCTTTACAAGCTCCAATCTGATGATGACTTCTGCATTAAGAATTTTCATTGGACCAGTGGAATCAACCCTTTCTGAAAGAACCATTTTAAGTCCTGCTGACAATTTCAACAGCCATAAAAATAGGAGAAAAGGTCTTATGGAGCTATTTATTGCTCACACGTAATTTCTGTTCTGTTTTCTGTTTTTTTCCAGTTAATATTTTAGGGGATTCTTCTGAGTACTTTTTTTTTTTTTTTTTTTTTTTTTGAGGCTGGGGTTAAGTGACTTGCCTAGGGTCACACAGCTAGGAAGTGTTAAGTGTATGAGACCAGATTTGAACTCGGGTCCTCCCGAATTCAGGGCTGGTGCTCTATCCACTACACCACCTAGCTGCCCCCCTGAGTACTTTCTTAATAAGACCCTTAGATGTAAAGAAATCATTGTTGTCCTATTAGGTATGGGTGATTTTCATTATTTTAGAAGTTGTTAGTTTTGTGCTTTTATATTTATATTAGATGAATTAAAAACCTATCTTACTTTGTGTGTTTTTAATAGATACCTAATACTTGCCATATATCTGCCCTTGTAAAGGAAAGGTAAAGGCAGCTTCCTTATTTCCTTTGCAACAGACAGAAACTGCTTGCTCTTTAGTAGTTCTAACATTCTTACTGTTTTTCACCATGAAACAGGAATCAGGAAAGGCTATTTGGGGATACAGGCCTCCCTCGACAAACATTCCAATGCTAATGGTAGCCTTAATGTCTCTGCTTTACACAGGTATCTACCCTACAACTGTGAGGCTGAAAAGGATGGAAGTCTTATTTGTAATTCTAACATAATATGCTAGGAACAAAATGATGGATCTCTTTTTTGCTCTCAGAAAGCAACAACCGACAAAGGAAACACAGTTAAAAGTGTTACTGCATCCTATCCATAGAGATACAATTTTTTTTATTATATTATTTTCCAAGTACACACAAAGATCGTTTTCAACATTAACCTCTACAAAACCTTGTACTCTAAACTGTTCTCTCTGCCTATTCCCTATTCTCTGCCCAAGACAGAAAGCAATTCTTCTAAATATATTTCCATATTTGTTAAGCTGTTTAAGAAAAATCAGATTAAAATTGGGGGGAAAATAACAAGATAGAAAAAAAAATCACAAGCAAACCAACAACAAAAGGGTGAAAATATTATGCTTTCAGCCACATTCAGGCTCCATAGTTCTCTCTCTGGAGATGCAGATGGCACTTTTCCATCTCATTGCTGAAAAGAGCCAAGTCCATCATAGTTGATGAGATGCAAAATTTTTTTAAGGAGGCGACAGTCTGTGCATGAGAGGTACTGTTTCCTTTTGTCCCTGTATGACCTTCTACAGAGCTTATTACATCCATATCACAGCCCACACAAGAGCCAAATATTAATACTGCCTCACTAAAAAGCATGTATAAACAACCACTTGAGTATAATGCAACCCTCCATTATGATACTAATAATAATTTCCCTACATCTCTAACTGAAATTGTGATCAGGAATTTGTCAGGTCCACTTGCTTTGCATAATCTGACTCCTAATGGGTTTCCCTATGAAAATTCAACCACTGTATCTTTTTCACGATAATCCTGCCAATTTGACAATTAATTTTACTGTAGACAATGGAAACAGAAATCCTTTCTTTCCAGAATGCCTTTTTGGGAAATTGGGAAAACATATTTTTCTGAATTTGATCTATAGAGTGTTTGCATCAATGGTGGCCATAGATTTGGGCGGTCTAGGAATTTATTACTATGATAGACATTTTATAGCTTTGGGATAAGTATGTTTCCTACTCAGCTAAAAGTGATGAGATCTCAAGCCAGATGCTGTTCTCCTTAAATATAATCACACTAATAAGGGTTCTTTTGTGATGAGTGAAGTGAATCTTGAAATTCTGACCTTAAAAACTGAAGAGGAGTGAAACTGGTGAGGCAGTCCCCACTGAAAAGACTCTGGAAAATGAAACACAGAGGAGCAAAAAGTGAAGTTAACTGGCATTATACCTGTTACCCAGGATGGTTTCTTTTGTTTTTCCCTAAGAATAATGTTTTTTCAAATAATGATGAATGTTGGAGGCATGTGGGAAAACTGGGAAACTGATGCATTGTTGGTGGAGTTGTGAAAGAATCCAACCATTCTGGAGAGCAATCTGGAATTATGCCCAAAAAGTTATCAAAATGTGCATACCCTTTGACCCAGCCATACTACTTCTGGACTTATATCTCAAGGAAATACTAAAGAAGGGAAAGGGACCTGTATGCACCAAAATGTTTGTGGCAGCTCTTTTTATAGAGGCTAGAAACTGGAAAATGAATGGATACCCATCAATTGGAGAATGGTTGGGTAAATTGTGGTATATGAATGTTATGGAATATTATTGTTCTGTAAGAAATGACCAGCAGGATGAATACAGAGAGGCTTGGAGAGACTTACATCAACTGATCCTGAGTGAAATGAGCAGGACCAGGAGATCATTATACACTTCAACAATGATACTGTATGAGGATGTATTCTGATGGAAGTGGATATCTTCAACATAGAGAAGAGCTAATCCAATTCCAATTGTTAATGATGGACAGAATCAGCTACACCCAGAGAAGGAACACTGGGAAATGAGTGTAAACTGTTAGCATTTTTTTTTCTCCCCAGGTTATTTTTACCTTCTGAATCCAATTCTTCCTTTGCAACAACAACAACAACAAAATTCGGTTCTGCACATATAGATTGTACCTAGGATATACTATAAGATATTTAATACATATGGGAATGCCTGCCATCTAGGGGAGGGGGTGGAGGAAAGGAGGGGAAAATTCAGAACAGAAGGGAGTACAAAGGATAATGTTGTAAAAAATTACCTGTGCATATGTACTGTCAAAAATGTTATAATTATAAAATTAATTTTAAAAATTAAAAAAGAATAATGGTTTTTGAAGCTATTAAAAAAAAGCTATCTCTATTTAGGGAAAGGAAGAGAAACTGATAATCATCATGAGCTATCTCATCCCACACACAATGTTTTTAAATTCCATTGTGCATGTTTGTGCCCCTAGAGAGGATAAAAGGTCTCATTTGTGTTAGTGTCAAAGAGTCTTGTGGAACTTAGAGCTTTCCTAGCTGCAACCACAACAGGAATTGTTTGGTAGTTAAAATCTGTTTCCAAGGAGGAAAAATTTCTCTGGATCAACTATGACCAAACTCCCAAGGCCCCACATGTGATACAAGATCCTCATTTACACATCCAAGAATGAGCAGGTTTTAAATAATCATATTATTGAAATACATGGTCAAATAAGTCAAAAAGTAAACCATGCAAATGTGATTGACACACATAGGGGTTGGATTTGTCAGCATGTTCCTAAGGATTTGCCTGAGCCCTGGGTAGAAGTCCTCACTGAAGCAGGAGATATTGTGCCCCAAGTGCTAGGATCTTCTCTCATTTATTGGGCCATTTGCCCTTTTTCATTGGCTCCCTGTACCAGTGGTGATGGCTCCTGGAATGCTTCTTCCAGTTCCCATAAAGATTAGGCCTCTTCAATATTTTAAGATGAAATTCCATATCTTGACTCATAACCTGACTTAAGCTACAAAACTAGACTTTCTCCACTGATAATAGCTCATCATATGCCAAATTTTACTCTGTGTAAACAAACCCAACATTACAAATTCTGGAATATTTGTGGGCAATTCACATTTATTCCACATTTATTGGAAAATAAAGTGTGGTTTTTACCTTTACCATCCCTGATATTAATGTTTCCTCTTTTGTACATGCATTGACCAAAAGCATATATAACAATTGTTTCTTTTGCCACTGTCACTTATAATGGGCGTGACCTCACTAATGAAACTGTCAAAATCCTGAACTGCCATGGGGTCCGGTGACCACTGGACAATTTTTTATCTGTGCTGGCGTTGCCTTTCCTTCCCTTCTACCAGGATGGTATGGAATTTGAGACAACTTATTTGTTCCCCCCTGTAATTGTAACTAATTACTCTGCTGGGATTGACAGGAATAGAAACTAAGAATGTGGGAGCATGGCTGTATCACCAGAAGTAAAGTAATTTTTGAGCAAATAGAAATCCTGTGGCAAAGCTAGGTGCTAAACATCATTTTTTTGTGGGTACTCATAGGTATGGCTGTGTAATAAACTCTTATCAGAAACCTGTCTGTACATTAGAGAATCTTGCCCAAGATTTCTCTGCTATTATTCTACGTATCACTGCTGCCATTTTAGGGCTTCAGGCAGAAATTGAGTTCTACATTCACATGGCAAAGGAGAATACCAAATGGCTTTAAATATCCTGACTGCTGTGTGCTATTATTTATCAATGCTACTGTTCTTATGTAAATAATTCAGATTCATTACTAACATACATGAACTTCAGAGAATTCTGAATAACACTTGGCAGATTAGTACAGCAGATTCATGTGCTTGCAAGTGGTGGAGAATGGTAGCACCTTTCATTCTGGCACTCTCAAATTGCCTCTCTCTTTCAGGGTGAAGCAATTTTTTTGTGCTGATTCTTAAACAGGCCTTAGCTATTTTGTGTACTTTCATTTTTTCCTAGGTTGATTGGTAACAGAGCAGACAATTTCAGCAGCCCTGCATGAAAGCAGCAAGCAGCAGCTTCAGAGGCAGAAGGCTCCAGGTAGGATGCAGCCCAATAGGAGAAGGCCAGGTTACATGTGTGCCCTTTCCCACTGGCTAACTATAGGGTAGGGGAAAGGTCAGCTTCTCCTCATCACTTATCTTACTATAATATTTAATTAAGTACATTTGCTTTGAGTTTATAGGTGTTTCCTTTGGTTCAGGAGTACTGGATAGGGGCCAAATGAAGTGTGGCTTTGACTAGCCAGGAACTTAAATCATGCTTTGAGTCTGGTATTGCTTCCACAAGCTGACACTGAGAAGTGCCTTGATATTTATATGGGCCTACACAACTCACAAAGTGTTTCTTGGACTGTGCCCCTAACCAAGGGTGTCCCTCAGGGCAACGCCCTGGTCCTTTTCTCCCTCCATTCACTTGGTGATCTCATCAGTTCCCAGGGATTCATTATCCGCTCTAGGCAGATGATTCTCAGATTTGTTTATCCATCCCAAACCTATTATCTGACCTCTCTACTTCTGACTATTCTGGAGAAACAAAAGATCAAAAATATCAATGGAATTAATAGAAAAAAAAAAGTGGGAGGGAAGAAAGCCTAGAAGTACCAGATCTCAAACTATATTATGAAGCAGAAACCATCAAAAGAATTTGGTACTGGAATAAGAAACAGAAAAACTGATCAATGAAACAGATGGAAATGAAAGTTTATCAAACCTCCAAATCCCAGTTAGTGGCCCAATAAGTGACTATCTGACAAAAACTTGGGAAAATGAGACAGCAATGTGGTAGAAACTAGGTATAGAACAACATCTCACACTCTATACCAAGACAAGCTCCAAATGTGTACAATTTAGGCATAAAGGATGATGTCATAAACAGATTAAAAAACAAGAAAGAAATGACCTGTCAGATCTATGGATAAGCAGAGGAGTTTATGACCAAAAGAGATAGAAAATTTCACCAGACATAAAATGGATAATTTCGATTACATAAAATTGAAGAATTCTGCATAAGCAATGCAGCTAAAATTATAAGAGAAATAGGTAAATGGTGGTGGGAGGGATATTTGTCCTCAAAGAGCTTATACTCTATAAAGTAGAAAAGTACCATTTAGTGAGGTTACATAGGACAAGGAAACTTAAAGAACAAAAGATTCCAGAAAAGGGAAGGCATGCCAGATAGAAGGAACCTGTCTCCTCCCCCAAAAAAATAAGTTCAGAAAACTAGCTAAAATTTTTAAAAATAAGGTTAAGAGTATAAGTAGTAGTAAGTCAGTTGTTAGACTTAAATATGATGCACTAAAATCTGTAATTTTACATATAGTTCAACACCATGCTTTCATATGACATATTCATTTACAACTGCAATTTGATGCTTCATTTGTTGATACATATGTTTTGTTTGAAAATGCTAATATGTGCATTAATGCTGATTTGCAAATGTAGAATTTTATGTTATTTTTACATATTACTTATAACTATGCACATATACACTTTCTCAAGATTATTTCTTAATATTATTTTTCCCCATATATGTTATCTGGAATGAGAAAAAATAATGCTGACATAATATAAAATGTTACTTAAAATATTTCACTTTTTTGTTAGCTAATGCTGCACAGTCAGAATGGGGAGGGCCCCCATTCTGAATTTTAATTTGCAGAGGAATGAAAATGTTCACTGGTGGGAAGATGTGAAGTATGCTGTCCTATAAGATCCTCTTCATATAAAACAGTTTAGTGATGAAAAGGACAGAATAAGCATTTTTAAAAATTTTGTTTGTATTTCATTATTTCCTCAGTTAAATTTATAATTTTTAACATTCATTTTAGAACTCTAAGTTCCAGATTCTCTCCTTCACCCCCCTTCACTCCTCTCCTGCTTACACTCCTCCCTATGGAGGATGTAAGCAATTGGATATAAGTTATACATAGGTAGTTTTTTTTTTTTAAACTAATGTTGATGCTATCATTTTTCTTATCTTTTTTTTTCTTATACCTTTTTATTGACAAAACATATGCATGGGTAATTTTTCAATATTGACCCTTGCAAAAACTTCTGTTCCAACTTTTCCCCTCCTTCTCTCCACCCCACTCCCCTAGATGACAAGTAGTCCCATACATGTTAAATATGTTAAAGTATATGTTAAATACAATATATGTTATATATAGGTAGTCTTGCAATATATTTCCATAATAGTCATGCTGTGAAAGCTCTGACAAAAACAAAACAAGCCCTCTAAGAAAAATAAAATTTTAAAAGTATGCTTCAATCTGTTAGAATAAGCATTTTTGAGTGAAGGAAAAGATGTCAACTGAAAAAAAAAAAAGAAAGATATTGCAACTGTCACAGATAAACATTTTGATTCCTAAAAGGTGTAAGAAAACAATTTTGTTTTTAATAATAGCTAATCCACATATAGAGAGAGGGCTGTGGGAAGTGAATGTGAATCAAAACATAACATTTTTACTCTTTTAGTTATTTTCTTGCATTTTGTTTTCTTTCTCATTTTTCCCTTTTTCATCTGATTTTTCTTGTGCAACATGAAAATTGTATAAATAAATATATATATATAGATATTATATTTAACATATATATTTGAATATTTTATTTATTTTATTAAAGTCTTTTACTTACAAAACATGCACGGGTAATTTTTCAGCACTGATCCTTGCAAAACTTTCTATTTCAAATATTTCCCACCTTCCCCCCACTCCCTCCCTTAGATGGTAGGTAGTCTAATACATGTTAAATATGTTAAAATATATGTCAAATCCAATATCTATATATACATATTTATACAGTTATCTTGCTGCACAAGAAAAATTGGGTAAAGATGAAAAAAAAAACCTGAGAAAGAAAACAAAATGTGAGCAAATATCAACAGAAAAAGTAAAGAAGCTGTAACATATATTTTTAACAAGTTCAACATGTTAAACTAGGGGAGGGATTGGGGAGGGAGAAGGAGAAACTTTGGAACACAAGGTTTTGCAAGGGTCAATGTTGAAAAATTATCCATGTATATGTTTTAAAAATAAAAAGTTTTAATAACAAAAATAAAGACTTAAAGCAAAAGAAGAAAAAAGAAAATGTATGACTGTTGGGAAAGTCACATAAAAAATTTTAAAAATAAAAGCTAAATACTTGCACATGAAGAAACATCTTTCAGGTGGGATTTGAATAGTTTTAGGGAGAAAATGAATTGTATGATAATATAAAAACTCTCAAATGTGAATGAGGTAGAATAATCTTGTGTGGGAATAGCTTGATTTTTTTTTTTTTAATATAGAGCTTATATTCATTAAAAACTGGAGGAAAGGAGTGTAGAGAAATAGTTTCAAGGACACCAGAGAACAAGTGAATAAAGACTTTAGAGAGAGAACATTATGGTCCCTCACCTTATTTGCATGATTTAAGAGGATGAAACTAACAATGAGAAACCATAGAAACATCTAGATGCTGATGCAAGATTTTTAAAGGATTATTGATACGGGAAATTTGGGATTACTCCTTTTTAAGAGAAAGGTGAGTCACTGAAAGGCAGGAGCCTCCTTTAAGCTATTAATACAGATAGAAATTTCAGAATGCTGAAACAGGAAGCCAAGAAGACACACAGCATGGGGCTAAAGTGTGTGCTGTCAGGATTGTGGTAGCTAAGAGTCTGTCAGCTGGAAGGCTGCAGCTAAGTGATTGCTGCCGGTAGGTGGGAGACTCTCGGATTTGGTCAAGGCCTTCCTGTCATCTGTTACCCTTCAGTGCCATCTACCGTTGGAGAGAGGTGAAGCCTCTCTCAAGGGCCTGATGCTCTCTACTACCATCCCTGGCTTGAGGAAAGAAAGCAAAGAGGGCTTTACTATTGCTTTAGGTAGCTAGCTAGGTCAGTTGGTCTGGCTTATAAGTGAGAGAGATACATATACATACATATATACACACACATATATAAACATATACACACAAATATATATTCATATATATATATAAATCTGTATATACATAACATAAATTATGCTATGAGATTGATGACACAATGCAGCATCTGGGTGAGAAAACTCACTGAGATAATCACTTTGATGAGCTTAGTAGTTCTCAAGCTTAAAAAGAATTACTACTGATAGTAATCATTTCTAAACATCTTTTTAAGGGTGATTATAAGTTGAAAGAGTTTACAAATGCTGTATTTCAATAGAGAAGAAAATTTCCCTGTTTGAAGAGAAGTGGGGACTAATAGTTGGGAGCAGAAAAAAGTTTCAAGTGTTATATGTTTTCCTGAGTGAACTAAGGACACCAGGAACTTGTTTTCCAGAGCTGTAATGGCTCTCTTCATTGGAAGATGAGTAAGCATTAGAGCAGTTTTAAGGCAGGGTGATTTCCAGTCTATATTAGGTGGATATAGAAGCATGCAATTGATAATGGAGGTTCCCACAGCATGCACTTAGGTTGGCTTAACTCAGTGATTCTCAAACTTTTTTTTTTTGTTTGTTTCTAGCATAATATTCATGGCACAGGGAATATTTGAATTGCTCACACAAACACACAAACACACACACACACACACACACACACACACACACACACACACACACACACACACACAGGATTTCCCCCTAGCAAATGCAAGTCAATATCTTCTCTACAACTTTTTATCTCAGAAATAGTCTGTGTCTCATAGCCTGTGTGTGTCAGAGGGAGGACGACTTAAATCCAAGTCCTCAATCTCTATTCACTATATTAGGCTGCTTCTCATTCTGTCCAGGGATAGATAGATAGATAGATAGATAGATAGATAGATAGATAGATAGATAGATAGGTAGGTAGATAGGATAAGATGACATACAGAAAGAAAGAGAGGAAGGAAGGAAGGAAGGAAGGAAGGAGGGACAGAAGGAAGGAGGGAAGGAAGGAAGGAAGGGAGGAAGGGAGGAAGAGAAGGAAGGAAGGAAGATAGATAGATAAGTAGATAGGATAAGATGACATACAGAAAGAAAGAGAGAGAGGAAGGAAGGAAGGAAGGAAGGAAGGAAGGAAGGAAGGAAGGAAGGAAGGAAGGAAGGAAGGAAGGAAGGAAGGAAGGAAGGAAGGAAGGAAGGAAGGAAGGAAGGAAGGAAGGAAGGAAGGGACAGCAATTATTACTGTAGAAGTTAGCTGACTACAGTACTCTCTCTCCCATTAACTAGGTGTATGACCTTAGCAAAATAGTAATCTACTCTTTATTGTCGTTATTTTTCATTCTTGCATTCTCAAAGAGGACCCAGGTATCAGGATGGTGACCTCTTAAACTGCAAGTTAGTTAAGTTTAAGGGAGAGAGCTGCACAAAAGCGCTGGTTTCACTCTCATGTAGAGTTCAGACAAACAATGGCCCGAGACGCAGTGGAAGCCCTTGGCGGCTTTGAGCTAAGCCAGATCTCAGTGTGTGGAAGCACCAATGCCTCGCAGCGAATCCCACCAGCGTTCTGTACACCGGTAAGGTGGGTTTACCTTGTCTGCTGGCCTTTTGGGAAGATGGACCTCAGGCCTGTAAATTCTATGTCCAAACCTACGGGTGAAATTCACAAAAGGAAAGAAATGCATTTGTGAACAGCAGCATCCCATGACTCACCAGGGAGCCCTCAGTAGCAGGGCGCTGTAAAACTAATGCAAAACAAACGGCTTCAAGTGTATAATGGGAATTGTGGCGTTTTGCCTTTATAGTGGATGGTGGAGAGTGAGAGGATTTGGAATTTAAAATAAAAATTGATTTTTTAAAAAAGACCAACACAAGACAGAATACACATATTTCCCAAATTGTCCCCCTTCAAGGGGGCACACTCAAACGGCTCTGTGATCTCATGTGTGTCTGTTTCCTCTAATAAAGCCCGTCCGTCTCTCTCGCCCATGACCCTCCACAGAACTGACATGGTGTATTTAAAAAAAAAAACAACAAAAAAACAAAAGTCTCTTGGCCAGAGTCGGAGGGGCGGAAGGGGCGGCCCAGGCCGCAGGCCTCGGATCTGGGCGGAGCTGGACCAGTGGGCCCGAGGAGGGGCGGCAGGAGCCGGTCCGGCAGGAGCCGGTCCGGCAGGATCCTGCAAAACTTAGGCACTCCGAAGGCCAGGAAAGGAGAAACAGGAAGTGTAGGAGGAGGCCGGAGACCGGAACAGCCTCAAGCCCGGCCCTGCATCCTCCTCCTCCTGGGGCTCCGAGGCTTACGTTAAAGTGCTGGTTAAGAGCAGGTACTTTCCAGCTGGCAGACGAGGCTTAACGGCAGGGAAGGCGGGGCGGTGAGGGGGGTTGGGGAGGGCAAAGGGGCCGGGTTCTGATCCTGCCTCTGCCACTCACTAGCTGCAGGACCCAGGCCCGGACCGCTTCCCAGATCTGCTCCCTCAGTTTACTCGCCTGGAAAATGAGAGAGGGGACAAGCCCGTGGGCCATGAGGACGAGTCCTCGCAGATGATTGACAGCCCTCCCCCACCCCTGAAGTTACAGAGGAGGAAGCCGGGCGGCCGCCCTCCCGCCCCTCCCCCAGTGTTCCCGGGAGCAGCAGCAGGCAGGGGGCCGGCCGCCTCGGCCCCCGCAGTGGCCGCCCGTCTCTCCCTTCGTTCTCCCCGCCGGGGCCCCCAAGGGGCCGGTGCATGTGGGAGCCGTACCAGAGCCGACGCGGGGTGGGTCTTTACCCAAGAAGTCCGAGCCCAACTTCTGCCCAAAGCCGTCGGCGCCCAGCGCCACAACGGCCACGTGCGCACCTGCGCCGGGCCCGCGGCCCTTAAAGGGAAAGCGCCGCCCAGGCCCGGACGCCAGGCCCAGCCAGGGCTTCCTTCCCGCCGAGCTACTCGAGGGGCGCGTGGGAAAAGGGAGAGAGGGGCGAGGAAGAGGGAAGATCAGAGAGGGAGGGGGCAGGGAAAAGGGAACGGGGGAAACAGGAAGAGGAGGAGGAGAAGGGGGGAAAGAAAGGAGAGGAGAGGGCAAAAGGAAGGGGGACGACGAGGGGAGAATAAAGAGGAGAGGAGGGAGGAGGGGGGAGGGGGAAAAGGGGAGAGGAAAAGGAGAAGGAGGAAAAGAGCAAACAAGAGGGAGGGGAAGGGGGCGGTAAAAGGGAAGAAGAGAAAGGGGGAAGGGAGACGGAAGAGAGGAAAAACAAAAGGGGGAAGGGGAAAGAAACAGGAGGAAGGAGAATAGGGGAGAGGGGGGAAACAGGGAGGGGGAAGAGGGAGGGAAGAGAAGGAAGAAGGGGGAAGCTAGGGGAAGGAGGAGGGGGAGAGAAGGGAAAGTTGGAAAGGGAAGAGAGAAAGAAGGGAGAGGAAAAGAAAGAGGGGGAAGGGAGAAGGAAGAAGGGGAAAGGACAGGAAAAAATAAGAGGAGAGAGGAAAGGGAGAGAAGGGAAGAAAGAAGAGGTAGGGAAGTTTGCGGGATGGGAGATAGAGAGGGGGAAGAGGAAAGGAAGAAGAGAAGAGGGAGAGGAGAAAGAAGAGGAGGAAGGATGTGGGGAAGAATAGGTTAGGTCATGGAATTGCTAACTGCCTTCCCTTCTCAAGACCTCATAACTTTATATTCTCAGGTGGAGAGTACTGAGACCCTCAACAGGAAGTAAAGCCGAATGGTTGGATGTAGGAATAGTTAAAGGAGTTGTTTATCTAAAGTTACAAGTGCAGCTTGGGGTGCCCAAGGTTAAGTACAAATTTACTCAGAGCAGAACTAGTCCGGCTAAATTTAGAGCAAACATTTTATTTTGGATTGTGCTTCCTTGAGAACACGAACTTTTCACATTTCACTTTCCCAGGTGATTGAGGGCGGGTTTCCCAGGGCAGACACTGGTACTGAGAATGCATGCTCTGGAGCTCAGGGGGCTGTTTGCATGAGAGAGCCCCTGAACCTCCCCAGTCCTTCTAACACTTCATTAGAATTATCACAAGGCACCTCCTGACTTCTTCTGTAAAATAAGAGGTCTGGACTTAAATGACCATTAAGATTCTTCCAGTTCTGATCCAAGGGGCCTCAGATTACTAGGGACTTTGTATTACAGCATGATATCTATTCAACTGGAGGCAGATCGGCATGAAGTTACTAGAGATCTGTACTCAGACTCAGGGAGACCCTTCAAATTTGAATTCAAACATGCTAGTTAGGCAGAACACTTAACCTGGATGCCTTAAAAATGGGGCTGATAATAGCACCTACCTCCCAGGGTTATTGTGAAGATTAAAAAATATATTTATAAAACACTTAGCATAGTGCCCAGTATGTAGTAGGTACTTAATAAGTGTTCATTCCCTCTTTTCCTTCCTGTTGTCCCTTACTCTAAGGTAGCTGAGGTGGTGAAATGGATAGAAAATGGTCTATCTGTCTGTTGTCAGGAAGACCTCAGATACTTATTAGCTGTGTGACTCTGGACAAGTCACTTAACCCTGTGCAAGGTCTGATGTTCCTCAAACAAGGGAACTCTGAGCCTCCCCACTCACAGCCAAAGGATATTTCTCCACAAAGGGGGTGACTGATACCAAAGAAAGAGGCTGAGAGCTCCAGTGTGGTTTGTCAGGGGCAGCTGGCAGACAATTCGTTGGATCTCTGATCCCTGCCATCATGCAGGCTGGGGTATCACCCAGTGGATCGCGGCAAAAGACCCCCCAAAAATCTCATAATCACTAAAAAAATCAGACAAAGGGAGGAGCTACAGCACATCATGGGTACATTAATATGGCCTGGTTAACATTTTGATTTACTGTTTGGGAACTGGACTTGGTTCCTAGGACCCCGGTACAAGACCAGTACAGGTGGTTAGATGTTCAGAACTCGAAGCTATATGTTGGCCTGTTTGAGTAAGTTCTGAGACACACACAAGGTTATTTGCTGGATACTATGTCCCTGTAATGGCTTTCACCCCGGTAAGGACCTCATATCCCCACCCTGAAGCCCTTGTTACGGTTTTCACCAATGGACCTCAATTTCCTTATTTGTCAAATGAGCTGGAGAAGGAAATGGCAAGTCTCTGCTCAAAAAATCCCAAATGGAATCAGGAAGTCTGACTGAAAATGGCTAAACAACAAAATCCCTTCCTCTGACCCTTCACTTCTTCCCAGGCTCACTCCTGACCTTTGTGATCTTTAACTACAGCAGCCCAGAAACCTCTTCACCCTGGAAGAAGGATGGAGGATTTCACACATTAGAAATACCCTCCCCCTGCCTTATTGACCTCAGAGACTCCCTCCAGGGGGAGGCTCAGGCCAGCCCCATCTTCATTCCTGGAGGCTGCATTCTGCTCCACCCCCTTTTTTCAGTACCCTTCCATGTGTTGTCTTTCACTGGATATGACCAGCCAACTGTAAAGACCTTTCAGTCACATCCAACTCTTCATGACCCCATTGGGAGTTTTCTTGCAAGGATTCTGGAGTGTTTTGCCATTTCCTTTTCCATTTTAGGAAGATAAATTTTCTAGACATCAAGCCTGGCATTCAATCTGATGGGGTGCCAAGAAGGAGGGAATGCAGGAGTGCTAACCCCTGTAAGAGAAGTGGGAGTTGGGCCCCAAAATATATGGGGACTCAGGCTGGTGTCAAAAGCATTTGCAGGCTTAGACCATCTCCAAATCAAGAGGTAAAGATTTTAGTAACACCATTAACAAAGGGGAAGTTTGAGGGATAAGTTCTCCAGCAAACTCACTGTTAACAATGGGGAAGATGCCATAAGGCAGGCAGAGAACTTGCTGCCAGAGAGTGGACTAAATTCCTAAAGAAGTTAGTGGGGTTTTAGGTACTGGTAAGATTCTTTCATAAGGGAAAAAACATCTTGGAGGCTGACATCATAACCTGGCCTTCTGAATGAATACAGGAATCATGATGATGATGTCAGTGCAAGAAATTGGACCAGAGACCAAAAGGCCACCTAAGAGATAACCCTGCTTGCCTGATTGTATATATAATTCAGCCTTTCTCCCATCAATGCCCTCTCTATGCCCATCCTACCTATCAGGGACCAAGGACCCATTTTATCCACTCTACCACTTCTCTTTAATTAAAGTTCTTACATGGTGATGATGGGGGTGTGAAACTGTGTTCCCTTTTGATTTGTAAAATTAATATTCTTAAATTCTGTCCCCTTTGATTCCTGGCCTCCTAGACTCATAGAGCTCCCTAGACAAGTGGAATAACATTATTCAATTGGAAATCTTGGTCAAAAGCACTCCATTGATCTCTTGGGGGTGCCACAGATTCTCAAAAAAGATCTTGGTCTGATAATCTGCTCAAACTGCTCCCAGCCCCCCACCAAGATCTGCCCATAAACTAGGTTTCTGCTCATTCGTTCTTTGCAGAATGTCCAAAGTAGCATGCTTTGCCTCTTTGGCATAGCTGCCAGGACTCCTGCCTACTGAGAAGACATTCTCTTCTCAGTGCCAGCCTCCATTTCCCTGATAGGACTTTGCCACTAGGAAGTCAGTCTCCTAGCAAAGCTGATTTCTCATCCAACAATAAACTTCCATTTTTTCCACTTAATGTTTCAGGTTTGTGAATTCTTTCACAAAGGCCTTGCAACTCCAATCAAAAGGGGATTTCCACAACTCTCTGATTGCCACTAGAACCCCGTGAGTAACATGTGAATCTTTAAGAGACTGATAGCTTGCAGTCTAAGTAATTGGAAGGAGGGGCAGTAGAAGATATCACAAGTACAACTGTTATTCCCTCTTATCTCATAATAACTCTTAATAAGAGTAACATTAATGTGTCCCTTACAAAGGGAACTCAAAAATGTACTAACCAGAATTAGGACCTAATCTCACTGATTCTCATTCTTCTTTCTCATTATTGTTAATAAGAAAAAAGACCCCCCTCCCAAAAAAAGAGAACAAAACAAGAAACCCTCTTTAAGAGACACAAATAAAATTAAGTCAAATAGGACTTGGCAGAAAGAGAAAGAAAAGAAGGGAAGAAGTAGAAAAGGGTTATCCTAATATCATTTACAAGCTTCAAAGATTAAACCCTAGATGTTTTAAGATATGGAGCAAGCAGCCTCAGATACTTAATCCGGCTTCAGACACATACTTCCTAGCAGTGTGACCCTGAGCAAGTCACTTAACCCCTTCTGCATCAATTTCCTTATCTGTAAAATGAGATGGAGAAATAAATGGCAAATAACTCCAGTATCTCTGCCAAGAAAATCTTAAATGGGATCATGAGTACTATTGAACAGCATTTCAGGATATCTTCCCCAATGCTAGAATCTACTAGATTATAGAATAGTTTCCCTAAAAGAATCTAGAGGAAACTGTCATCAAATTGAATTAAATTAATTCAGCATAATTACAAAGCAGGTAAGTCTATCTGGTCCAATCGGTCATTAACATTTATTAAGCATGTAGGCCAAGAAATGGGCACCATGGGTACAAAGAACAGTAAAGAATAATCCTTGTCCTCTAATAGTCAACAATCTATCCACCACTCAAAAGAGAAATAAAAAAAATTTATATCTAGTTTCCCATGACTTTCCATTATATAGAAAGATATCAAAATGGAAAGAAAATAGAGGAAGATTGGTAATTTTCCTTCTAAATACTCAAATTCTTAAGATTAAAAAGGGCAGCTTCTTTTCCCTTTGAAAAGCAGCCCCAAATTACTTCTGCCATATAAACTACCTTAGGGTGATTATTTTCTATTGTTACTAGTATTTTGTAAAAATTGCAAGCAAAAATAAATTTTCATAGAGAAGGTAAGTGGCATAAATGATAAATTATATCTTTATAAAAAAGACTGACAAGAAAGAGGGAAAGGACCCATTTACACAAAAATATATCAGCTCTTTGTATCATCAAAGAACTGGAAACTTAAGGTGTACATCAACTAGTGAACGACTGAACAAATGTAATGAAATACATTATTCCCTAAGAAATGATAACAAAAGGCAGTTTCAGAAACCAGAGAAGACTCATAAATACTGATACAGAGTAGAATCTGCAGAACCAATACAACAATTTATACTTTAACAATAGGGCTTTAATATACTTTAATAATTTTAAAGGGCTAAAGCAATAGCCTTTTTTTTTTTTTTTTTTTTTTAAGAGTCCTTTTTTTTAAAGAGACCCCTTGTGAGCTGAGACCTCCGGAAGCTGCCATTACCATCACTACCCCTGCCCACTCTTGGTTTGCTAGTTTTCCAAGGCCCTCTAACCCCACTGATAAACTTTTTCTGCCAAGTTTCCCAAGTCATTTTAGGTATTTCTGGGCTAAGATTTCTAGAAACAGCCTTTCTGCTGCTGATTTAGAGGCTTTGCTGGCAGGGGGTAGGGGGTAGGCCTGGGACTACAGGCCTTTTCTGCTTATCTTTTAAGTTGTTTTTGGCTGGAAAATGATCTATTCTGTCTTTTTGGGTGTGCTGATGCTCTAAAATTTGTTTGGTGTCATCATTTAACAGAATTTAGGATTTTCCTTCCTGCCTTTATTCTGCCATCTTGGTTCTGCCTCCTCATAGTGGAGGATTTCAACATAAATAATTCTCTCAAAATCCAGACTTCCCAATACTTCAGTCCACTATTTTTTCCATGACTCATTCCTCCATTTTATCTCAGAGAGATGATCATATCCCTGAACTTGCCATCACCCACAGATGGAGACCCCACCACTGGAGATATAGTGGACCCAGTCAGCAAAGGAATGACTTCCTCCAATACTATTCAGCAACAGACAAGGTGGTTTCAAAGATTTCAAAAGAGATGGGTGATAATTGGATAAAAAGGGTAAAATATTTAATGACAAAAGACAACTCAAGTAGCTTTGTCGCCTTAGAAATTAAAAAAAAACAAAACAAAACATCAAATATGTACTTTTAGCAATGAAGAAAAGAAATAAAAGATAATGTAATACATTCAGCTAAAATTATCAACATTTTAAGTGTCCTAGTCCCTGCCCTTCACATTTATATTCCATCAGATGGAGGTTAAGGAGAAAGAGAAGATCTAGGAAGTTAAAAGAAAAACTCCAAGAGAACTGGAACAGTGGTTATTCAAAAGCTGTTCATGTGTGGATTAATCAAGGATTACTGTCTTGTTTTGTTATTTTGTAAAATTTTCATTCCTAAATTCACAAAAGACCCACTGAGATTATCTAACTAATCAGCCAAAAAGTACAATAAAAGATCATAATATCATGGATCTGGAGCTGGGACATGCGAGGTCATTTAGTCCATCATTCTCCAGGTGGATTTGGTTTGATATGAAAAGACTAAGATCCAGAGAGGTGATTTAAATGACTTGCCCTATATGACTATACAGGTAATAAATAACTGAGACCAAATTTGAATTGATTCCAAATCTAGAGTTCTTTCCACTACTGTAAGAGGCTCTGGACCTGAACCTCCTGGGGGAGAGTTGAGACGCCTTTGTGTCAGGACCCGCCCGAACCTGGATCTGTCACCGTGGCAACTGACAGGTAGGATCTGGGTGGGTGCAGGGGAGGCACAGTAAGGACTGGCTCCACCTTCGGGGAGGAGTCCAAACTCAAACGGGGAATAATGCGGAAAACACAAATGGGCTATAAAAGAGCGAACACGGAAGGGCTGAGAGAGACACTGCTGACTTGTAACTTCTATAAACATCACTGTGTTCTATCCACCTCGGCTCTCTGTCTGGTGATTCCCTCCTCCCTTCTCAACGAGGAGGGCCAGAGACGTCTGAAGCCCGGTCGGGTCAGGGAAGCTGGAAGAGGCAGTCACCGTTGAGGTTTCCTGTGACCGGTCCTGGCCCCCAACACACTACCATATGAAAAGACCTTGTTAGAAAATATGTATAATCTACAGATAGAGGTAGATATATAAAGAAATGTAGCACTTATCAATTTAACAAACATTTGATTCCCTACTATTTACTAGACACAAAGAGATATTAATCAGTCAACATTTATTAAATATCTATTCTGTGCCAGGTACTGTGATAAAAGCTGGGGATAAAAAAAAAAGAGGTTCAACAAACATTTGATTCCCTACTATTTACTAGACACAAAGATATTAATCAGTCAACATTTATTAAGTATCTATTCTGTGCCAGGTACTGTGATAAAAGCTGGGGATAAAAAAAAAAGAGGTTCAAGTTGCCTACCAAAAACACATGGGTTGTTTGTCCACTGTGTAGATAAGGGGTCAGGAAACTAGGACTTATAGTCCATATTCTATTTTTTCTTGCCCTTTTGAGCTGAGAATTTTTTTTACATATTTTAAAATAAAGTGTTAGTATATTTTAATACATAAGTCATTCTTACTTGTACTAAAACAGGTCTGCTGGTTGGTCAGATATAGTTTGAAACTCCAAAGGTTCAAAATCCAAAGCTTTACTTCAAGTGCAATTTTTAAAATGGGTAGGCAAGTGTAGTGATCTTTTGACATAAAAAGCTTCTCTAAAAAAAGCATATTCCTATTAGATTTGAACAGAGAGCACCTCTGTGAGGGAATTCTGACATTCTAATTTTGTTCTTCATTGAGGTTAGGACTAGAAAACAGCATAAACAATCAAAATTCTGTGGTTTCCCTGAATTAAGCACATCTGAATGTTGTTTTTCCCCCTCCTGATCTATCCCTCTTCCTTAATCAAAGAAATATGGATTTTATTGAGAATTCATTGGAAGTATTTCTAAGAAGTGAAGTATAAGTTCAGTTTCTACAAATTTTACCCAGAGTCTACATTATTTCAGTAAGTTCTAGGAATAGTAATTCTTGATGCTGTGATCCTATGCTTCACTTGCCTACATCTTTCCCTCTCTTTAAGCAAATACTTAAATGTTTGAGAAGAGTTCCTGATTATAGTCCTGAAGTGAATCCATTTTGTAAAGGGAATTGTCAGTCACTCTCTAATTTATTTGTTAAAAGATGGATTTTTCCATTTGTTTTCTTATAATGAAGAATATGAAGAATTTCTTATAATGAAGAATTTCTTATATATGAAGAAGAAGAAGAAGAGGAGGAGGAGGAGGAGGAAGAGGAGGAGGAGGAGGAGAAGTAGGAAGAGGAGGAGGAGATGACGATGACCATATACCCAATATATGAACCAAAAAAGAAAACTTTATAGTAGAATCATGAAAAAAAGGTGGTGGGGGGAGATGGAGGAAGAAAGAAGGGAGAAATTATCATTGATTTGTGCTTAGGCCAGTGTATAAAAGACCAACTGCTAAAAAGTCAGCTGTTTCAGGTTCTCCAGTTACTAATGGCTATAAATCCAGGCTATGAAGTACAGATGGGACATGAATGTCCTAGCCAGAATCACAAGACATTTCCCTTCAGGATTGATATGTCTTTTCTCCTGGAACAGGCAATTCTGGGCAATAACTCAAAACTATTGCTTCTATTTTTCCCAGAGAGGAAGTGTAGGAGAAACAGCATCAATACACAAAGAAATGCTTAGAGTTGGGAAAACATGTCATTTAATAGGAGATTATAAAGAAGATTTTTTTATGAAGCTAAGTATGGATTAAGTAACTTAATTAAGTTAGAGGAAACCTAAATAAATTTCCTTTACTGTACTCTTGAGTTTTTGAAATATAAGATACCAGTAGTGTAGATCATGCCTGCTGGGTATTTTATAAAAGTCTAAATATGTTTTACAATTAAAAACACTGATCAAGGGGCAGCTAGGTGGCTCAAGGATAGAGCACCAGCCTTGAAGTCAGGAGGACCCGAATTCAAATTTGGTCTCAGACACGTAACACTTCCTAGCTGTGTGACCCTGGGCACCAAAAGACCACTGACAAGTTATTCTTCCCAATTAAACTTTTTCTTTATTAAATCTACTTGGAAAAGTAGTCTTAAACAGAACCAAAATTACCCTAAACCCATCAGTCATTTACTCTTCTCATGATGTTGAAAAGTATATATTTTTTAAAAAGTTAGCATAGCCTTTTATCTATTTTTACCAGCCACCCTGGAATCTGATTAATGAATTCACTTGACAAATGCAGTCATCAAAATGATTTGGGCTTTTGTCCCAAGAGTACATTTCTTCCCATTTATTTCTGGGAGGGAATTTTCTCCTTTGATCCAATGCTCAATCCACAATTTCATGGCACCAGAGCTCTGGAGAAGGACACGTTCAAGAGATGTGAGGTAGAAGAAACCTGGTAAAGATTTCACAAGCCATCTCAAAACACTCTTAAAAGTCAAATCATGCAGACTGGCATTCCAAGGGCAAAGTTGAGACGAGGCAATAGTTCCTGAAGACATCACTATACATTCGATGGAGATCCTCCGAGAATAAAAGCCAGAAAGGCCCAAGCAGTAACAACTCCAGAGATTCTGCAAGGAAATTATGGAAGATAAATGGCCATCAAACCAAGGATTACTTGTTTTTCTGGCCTACACGAGTTTATGGGTAAAAGAACCCATCAGGGGGATAACTTGGATCGAATATTCTTCTCTCTTTACTTCCTGAGTCTTGTTTATATAGAAGAGAATGCTCTATCCCTGAAGATCCAGTGCTATC
The DNA here is from genome assembly GCF_048593235.1 of Sminthopsis crassicaudata. Classification (NCBI taxonomy): domain Eukaryota; kingdom Metazoa; phylum Chordata; class Mammalia; order Dasyuromorphia; family Dasyuridae; genus Sminthopsis; species Sminthopsis crassicaudata. Next base: position 132,011,068 of record NC_133620.1, read on the forward strand.
ACACTAAACACAGACTTATATACAAACATACATATATATATATCCCTAAGATGGTGCTCTTATGATCTGAAAATTAATTTCCCTAATAAATTTATAGAGGTTTATGGAAATTAAAAGTTGATTTCTTTGGCTTCCAAGGGAGCAATTTTTATAGAAGCATGCAAAGTAAAAGTTTTGTTCATTTATATAGCTCAAAGACATTAATTAGCTGTTCCATTTCATTATAAATCAACTAGTGAACATGTCATCTTTCAACAAACTGACATCTCCATCTTCAAGTAGATAATGCCACCAAAATGCCACTTTATGATCCTTGTCACTTACTGTAGAATGCAGTTGATATTAGGTGAATGCCTCCAATATCGATACAGGGTCACTTGCAGGTCAGGGTGATATCTGTATTCTTGCAACACAATTCTGACACTTGAAAAAGGGAAAAAAAAAAGGAATTTCCTCAGTTATTTAGTGACTGGCAACGTACAACACAAGTAAGGAGATAAAATTACACCCATTAGGCTAAAAACACATAAAATGGGTAAAAGATGCAATTTCAAGGAAGGGACAAGTGAACCCATGAGCCACCTACTCCTTGAACTTGTTGGTCATAAGCAAAAACTGGTTCCGGGTGAATCGCCGAACATCGAATTTACAGAGGTCTTTGAATTCATAATAGATCTGTTCTTCATCTACTCCGGGCCACCTCTTGACTTTGAGGATAAGGGTGGGTGGCCGGCTGCTGGGAGAATCTGGGCCAGAGAAATTCTGGAAAACATGGAAAACATTATAAATGAACTGTGCACAGAAATATATGGTTTAAATTTCAAATCTGATATTGCTATTATCTCTAGAAACTCAAAGGCCACAAATTACATTTAGTCACTTTTTTATTTTGGAGATCCTTAGATCACCATCAGTTCCCAGGCCTTACAAACTAAAAGGTTACAGGATCATGGACTCAGAGCTGGAAAAAACCACTGAATTTATCTCAATTATTTTATATTTCAAGGGAACTAAGGGCAAGACAAGTTAAGTGACTTGCCCAGCATCACAAAGCTAGAAAATGGCAGAGCCAGGATGGATTGAGCCTTGAGAGAATATTATCATATCACATATGCTCAAGAAAACTTGAGAGACTAGACCCAACAACTAATAGATCAGCTCAGTTTTTACACATTTGTCAGGATATAGTTCCCAAGCTGGCACTCTTCTTTCTACCATGAGTTCTGGTTTCTGAGTAGGTATGAAGAGGTAAAATTGACATGCATCTGTGAAGTGCCTGAAAATTTAGAGCCATTACCCTCAAGGAGTTTACAGTCTACCGGGGAAAAACATGTGCACAGATAGCAAGTAAATATAAAGAATATACACATGTAAACACAAGATGATGAGACCTCAATAGTTCAGGACAATCAAATTGGAGACTAAGGAGTTAGGGATTGGACTCATGTCTGCACAAACAACTTACCAAAAGGCCTTCCTGCTCTCTGGCCCTGAGGGAACATCCATCCCACCCAGCTTACACACAGTGAGCTTGCAGTGGCCTACATCCAGGACTGCCCTTATGCTGAAGACAGGGAGAAGCCGCTGGGATCCCTATGCCCAGTCTCCCACCCCTTCTCCAGCCCCAACCACCACCAAGTGACTCCCCACTTGGAGCCCCCCAAATAAAGTAAAGGGGCAGACACACACAACTACTCACGATTTTAGAGATACATGCTCGGATAAGGTTCACCTGGTTCACATAGGGAGCCAGCACATCAAGATATTGAGGAAAGGTGGGCTCCAGTTTTATACCACTGTTAGGTGGGAAAGAGGAAGCCCCCAGTCAGTCTCGACACATAGAGTTGATCATAGAATCCTCTGCATCCAATAAAGAATACAGTATGGCGCTACAGATTAAGAACTAGGCCCTTCTTTGAGATCTCATCATTTTGCAAAGGTCTAGAGAGATATGCTCAAGGTCACATCAGTATTAAGTAAATGATCCAGGATTTGAAGCTGGGTCTCAAGACCCCAGATCCAGAATGCTTCATTACAGCACACTGCCTTCCATGGGTCTTTGGGAAAGATTGCTCTATGCTCTTCCAGGAACTCTGTCCTCACATTTAAGAAGTTTCTTTTTTTCTCTTCTGAAAAAATAAGGCCACTACTATTCATACTACTTACTTCACAAGGTTAATTATGAAGAGATTAAAATTTTTTTAAATTACTAACTTCCTTCAAGATAGCAAAAATGCTACTTTTTACATAAAGCCTTTCTTGATCCCACTAGCAATGAAGTCTTCTTCTGGTAGCTACCTTCTGTCTCCTAGGTATGGATCTAGCAATCAGCTTGATTTATTTGCATAATTAATATTTATAATTATGATTATATATCTTATAATTAATTATAAATAATAAATAATAATTTATAATTAAGTAAACTGCTCCTTGAGGGCAGGGATTATGTTGCTTTTTCTTTTTAACCCCAATGACTCACATAATAAGCATTTACTTTTTAAATATAAATGCTTTTCAGTTACAAAATCTAAGTTTTTAGGATAATTTATCATGAGCTATAGCATATCAAATAATAAAATTTGTATTATTACCTGCACTAAAATAGTACACCTTTGATAGCTCACTGTGGCATAGGGGTGCCCTCGGTTTTCTCAAGGTTATTCTAGCACCAGTTGGTTCTCATCAACTCCACAGGAAAAATGTATTCAAGATCTCTATCTTGAAATCCTAAAACAAGGATTCCCCTGGCTCCACACTACCAGCAATGGTTTTCTTGGCTTGGGACCTGGCCTTAGGACAAGGGTCACTGACATTCCAAAGAGGAGCAGGGAAAATAAAGGCTGGATAAGAAGGGTGAGGAGTTTCAGGTTTGGAGCAAGAATAAAAAGAAGGGTTAGGGCAGAAAGGAGCTGAAATGAGGGCTATTGGTAACATTATGTTTCTCCTACCCACTGTCTGCTTTGGACTGGATTAATCTGAGCAGTGATAACCAGAAGAGGGGTGTGTAAGCAGAAGGAAAGAACATGGGGAGAGAAATCCTTGGTAAGCAGTCTTGTGAGAAAAGAAGGCAAGCTTTGTCCAAGCAAAGAGGTCCTTGAGAAAGAGAATATCAGTAAGAACTTGCCAAGTCAGAGGTTTCCCATACTAGTGACGACTCCGTCTTCATTATTTTCCCATAATCAAAACCAAGCTGGGTAAATAGTAAATGTTCAGAAAATATTTGCTGATCTATTGTTAAAAAGTGTAAGATGAAAAATACTTACCCAGTTGATCTATATAGTAGTAAGTGTGCCACCTTCAAGAGAACTAGAAGGAAAGAAAATATGAAATATAAGTGACTCCCAGCTCACATCTCTAGGTATTCCAATTTATCTTCTATCCAAATGCTAAAGTGATTTTCCAGAAATACAGGTCTAAGGAGGTTACTCCCCTATTTAATAAACTCCAGTGGCTCTCTATAGCCTCCAGAAACAAATACAAATCCCTCTGTTTGGCATTTAAAACCCTTCACAGCCTGTGAATAAATTGTGCCCCAAACTCCAAGGTTCAGACAGATTAGTCTTCTTGCAATTCCTTACAGAAGACAATTGGGTTCCAATTATGCGCTTTTGTACTAGTCAGGCCACCTATCTATAAATCTCCCTTTTCCTTCAAATCTTGGCACAAGCCTGGCATTCTACATGGAGACTGTGCTGATTCCACCCCCCCTTGCCAGCCCTGTTCCCTCCCTTCCCAAGTTTCCTTGTATTTATTTTATATAAAATGTACTTATACTTTTCTCCATCAATAGAATGATAAGTGTCTTGAAGGCAGACTGTTTCCCTTTAGACTCTGTATTCCCAATACCTAGCACAGTGCCTCTCACAAAACAAGCATCTGATAAATGTTTAAGTATTAACTCTCCAGTTTCATTTTTTATCTTCCACCTATTTCAGAATGCCTCCACATGATTTTTCTTATTACCCTGAAAGGTGAAAAGTTCCATGTATGTAAATATAAATTTTTCTCCTCATGGTACCACCATCCTCTCAAGTCATTCCAGTTCAAAACCCCCCAAGTTCTTACTAGCTTCCATCTATCCTCCATCCCAATTCCCAAACAACTGTCAGGTCTTCTAATTCCACAGTATATCCTGTTCCTAGTCATTCTTTCCTATGCCTCTATTATCATTCTCATAGGCTTTCAGTTGCTTCTGTCCTGTACTATCATTTGTTGTTTGGGAATTTTTTAAAAAGTTTTTATGAGATTAACTCTTCCTATCTTGCCCAGGCTCTATTCCTTACTACAGCTCAAAATACATCCAACATATGCAACCCGCCAATCTCTGCCTCCAAGATCACTAGCCCCAGTTTTCTGTGGACAATATTCCTAGACTTTTAACCAGCATTCCTCACTCTGGTCTCTCCTTTCTTTTATCATTTACCCCAATGCAGGATCTAAACACATCACTCCCACTCTAAAGCTTCTCCTCAGCTTACCAAACATACATGTCTTAGCTGGGATCCTCAGCCTCAACTACCTGGTTCCACATCACTTTTCCATCCTCCTCTTAGCTTTTCTCCTTCATATACTCCATATCCTGCCAAACCCACATGCCTAAAACACATTGCCAACAATGAAATGCCTTCCTTTTCTCAAGGTCTAGTTCAAATGCTCAGCCCTTCCCCTCAAGTCTCTCAAGCTTTAAGTGACCTCTCCCTACTGGAATCTCTTAAACATTTTCTTTGGACTGCTCCTATGTACTTATCAACTATAATGAGCATTATTTGGCTTGTACATGTCTATCTCACAGACACAGGCATTCAGAGGGGAGGAGCTGTGTCTTCTTTTACCTTGAATTCCCCAACACAATATTTTGCACACAGTAGGTATCTTATAACTGAATGGAATTTTTTTTAAAGTTCTTTTTTTACCTGATCCACAAAGGAAGGCGTCATATGCTGCTTCATGAGGGTATTTGGTCTCAACTAAAACATTCCCCCCACAAGGTAGAAAAACAAAGAATTGAGCCATTATTAGATACAAAATCTGGACCAACAATTAATTATCTACTCTTGACCCCAATTCAACCAAGTTTCTATCAACTTTGGCATTAAGAACTACAAATGCCTAGCCCATACCAGCCCTTCCCCCAAACCCTATCTAATGGTTCCTCTTTTCTCTTCCTAATTGTGCCAAAGGAAAAAAGTAAATAGAGAAGAAAAGGAGTGATGCAGGAAAGATCTTCCTAAGAGGCTAAATAACTTACAGAAGAAAACGGAAAAATTATGTTATAAAAGCAGTCACAATTTCCCTAGTACCTAGGACACTGTAATTGCTTAATAAATGCTTCTTGAATTAAGTCAGGTGAGGAATACTGGGTAAGAAGGTCCCATTTGCCCAACATTTGCTGGGATAAGGCACAGGGAAATCTAGCTCTCTAATCAGTGTGCCTGTAAGCAGGCCTTACTTTAACTGGAACATACCATATTTGATACACTCGCTTGCATGGATGATCACTGGACAAGAATTCTTGGTAGGATTCAGGTCACTATGGGAAAAAGAACAAAAGGTTAGGGCTTTTCTCTTACCTGCAAATGTTAACTCTTTTACAACAATGAATACAGCCACATGTCCTTTTATTCTTTTGACTAAATTAAGATTGAGCCTAAAATATTGTGACTCTTAAAGGGAGAGCTCTGAATTCAAGCACATAAAGACCTTTGAGAAAAAAGGACAAGACAAATTACATGGGAACACTGGCTACGACCAAACCCCACTGCTGAGGCAGCTGCCGAATTCCTCTACCATCCCTGAATTCTGATAAACACACTCTACCTTTTGGCCCTGGTCATGAACAGAAGTAAAAGTGTATCTAGATCATTAATCCCCAGTTAGTTAATAGTTGACAAAGCAGATCTAGAAGCTTTCCCTACCAAGTCTCTAAACCAGCTGTAGCTGTCATACCTCTCCCATTCCCACCCCACAACTTGCTAGGTTCCCCACTGAGAAACAAATTCTGATGCTTCCCTTCTTTGAAAAGTGGGCTTTTCAGTCAATCTCAAATCCATATCAACTCAAGGAGTTAGGCAAAACTCAGGCAACTCCTCCTCCTAACAAAGATTGGCGAGTATTTTCCACTTTTCTGCATTATGGCTTATATTATTCTTATCAAAAAATAACTAAAATAAAAACCATAGAGTGCACAGATACCTCCCACCACCAAGGAGCTGGGCCTGAGGTGCCACAGTCCCTGACCTCAAGGAACAGCATCAAAGTCTTGCTTGCCTGTTTAGGACTTCATAAACCTCCAATAGATTTGAAGCTCTTGGGAAACTGAGTTCCTATAAAGGGAGTAAAAAAACGAGACAAAACTGGGCCACGAGAGAGACTTGTCAGCCGGGATTTTATAAACTCTTTATATTAAATATGCCCCCACAGGACCTATATAATAGCCCTTTTGTTCCCTCTAATGCCGCCCAACACCACAACCATCCCTGTTCCTCCAAATCAAGACCGAATACACATCCAACCAAGTAACTGGCAGTAGAAAGACTGATCACCACAATATAGAGCAGACTGACACACCTCAATGCCAGGAGAGCAGTTTACTAAAGATATGATCTGAGACTCAAGGTAGAGACCCAGGGTACTCCGAAGGATTTCCAAGTCTTAGCAAGACTTGATAACCTCAGAGTCAAGAAGGGAATTTTGGTCCAATAGCATCTAAGAAGTTTCATTTTGCATCTTCATCCCCATCCCCATCCCCATCATCACAGCTGACATTTACATAACCTTCTAAAGTTTTGCAAAGCACTTTATATGAATTGTTTCATCTGGGTCTCACCTTCTACCCTGTAAGGAAAGTGAGGAAACTGAGGCTCTGGGTGAATTAACTTGTCCACATAAATACCAAATGCCTAAGGGGGCATTTGAACAAGTTTTTCTGAATCTAGGTATATAGCATTCCACTTGCTAGAACAGAGTCATACTGCTTCCTAGGGAAAAAATGCATTTCTTTTGGAAAGTGGACTACTCACTCAGTAAACAACTGTGGCCAGCTTTGGGACCTAGCAGTTATATTTTTGCCATTTTTGTTATCCTCCCCAAATCATGTAAATTTTGTTCAATTCCTTCTTCATTTTCCAACTCTTAACATGATGGATAAAGTTTCTATCTAAGTTCTAAATCATTTTTTCTAAATGTAACTCAAGTGATATCAAACCTAAAAGGCAAATATTTCCCTTTAGGGTTATATAGATAGTTGTAGAATTCTGTAATATGAGGAATATTAAAGACTAGAGAGGGTCCTTGCCCTGACAATCTCAATAAACAAAAAAGACCAAGCATGATGAATAGGAAAAAGCACAGAAGTTTCCATAAAAGACAGAATTAATTTTGTCATCATTCATAATCTTGCACAGGGCGAAATAATAATAGGTAATAGAGTCTGAATTCTAAACTTTATTAGGAAACTAAAGACAAAAAAGGAAATATGTATATGAAACTAACAAATTTTCAAAATACAGTTTGTTCATTTACCTTCCAGATCTCTTTTGTCACATTCTTGGTATCTATGAGGACAGGAAACAAGCTATGGATGTTCAACTTAAACTGCTCGTAGGATTCTAAGGAGAAATTTGATCGATCAGCATTTATTAAGTATTTTACCATGTATTAGGTATGATCTGGGAGTGATAATTTAAGAGTGAAATCTCTGTCCTCAGGAAATCCATAATTGTGTATATTTAATGTGTATATGTATATGCCTAAACTATACACACACATATATATAAACTACATATACATACACCCATATACACATACATATATGCATGTATGTGTCTCTAAAGCTATTAAAACTTAAAACTGTACTAAGATTTTGGGGACCCTCTATGAATGGATAAACTACTGTCCCCTTTTATAGTTTTATCTTTTCTCATGGAGTAATGAGCAGTCTAATTGCTCAGAGTTCTAAGGGAAACAGTTTCTCCCATTCAAAATTCAGTTCATCATTTTGGAATGGAACAAACAGTGTATACTGGAGAAGACATGGGCTGTTTTCTAATAAAAAATGTAATTTATTTAATTTTAGACTGAAGATGAAATTTTGGTCACTAATCATAAACTAAGATGGTGTCAGCTGAAGAAAGGATGCATAATTTCACTTCAAAAAGAGGTAAATGGGCTCATTTAAAAAACTGCATTAGTTAAGTTTGAAGCTGAAAATGACATAGTCTGGCTGAGATGAAGTGCCCAGTGAGGAGCTTGGGTTTCCTCCCAAAAGCAGCTAAAGCCACCTGCCTAGTGATAGAGGCAAAAGGCAGAAAGATATGAAAGTCTTATGTTCCAAGAAGATAACAAAAATGAGTCACAATAAAGCAGCCTATCTGACTCAAGATCCTCAAGATATTGATAAAAAGTCTGTATTAGTGGGAGTGTGGCTAGGTAAGTGTGTGGCAGGGTTTCTTTCCTCCACTCAATCCCAGTCCCCATAACCCCCTAAAGACTAAAAGATTGTGTGGTTTCTCAACTTCTTCTCTAAAGTTGCTGAATGGAAAACTGGCAAGGACATTCTCTTTCCCTACCTGGGAGAGGTCTGTAGAACTTTTCATGAAGATGCAAAAGATCCATCATCATATTATGTCCCACCAAAGGCTGGAAAAAATAGGGCCAAGAGGTGCAGAAGAAATGAATCAAAGTCATCCAATGTCATCAGTATTTTCTTACAAACAAGTCAGTATATCTAGCAACTACAGGTGACCTCTCCAATCTGTTTCTCACATCATTCTCTTCCTTTTAAGAAAGAAATTTTTCCCCAGGCTGGCCTCAGCAATCTTGGTGGCTTCCAAAGACACAAAAGAGGAACTGGAAGGTCAGCAGAAAAGGTCTGTGGAACCAGGGTAAGACTGCAGCATGCCATCCCAACCCAAGGGAGCTTTAGCACACTAGATCTTACAGTTACAGTGGGATGGGGTCACTCCAGGACGATTTCTGAAAACAACTGCAAAAACCCCTGAAGTTTGGGGTAAACCCTCCCCCTTGGAAAGAGAGTCCCATGTTAACAAAGAATTAAAAACCAAGTAATAGGCTGGGAAAATGAGCAGACAACAGAAAAAGTCTGTGACCATTGAAAGTTACTATGGTGGCAAGGACAATCAAAACACACACTCAGAAGATACTAACAAATTCAAAACTCCTACATCCAAAACCTCCAAAAATAAAAATAAGAATTGGGCTCAGGTCAATTGAGGAAGACCTCAAAAGGGACTTTGAAAATCAAGTAAGAGAAATGAAGAAAAAATTAGGAAAATCATTGAGAATAATGCAAAAGAGAATAAAAAAAGCTAATGAGGGGAAGAATGCCTTAAAAAAGCAAAATTAGCCAATTGGGAAAGGAAATACAAAAAGCCCACTGAGAAAATGAATCCTTAAAAAATAGAATTAATAAATGGAAGCTAATAACTTTATGAAAAATCAAGATACAATATAGCAAAACCAAGAAAGGTCAGGTCCAGAAGGGAAGAAGGGAGGGGCTGTTATTATCATCCCTTTACAGTTGGGAAAACTGAGCCTTAGAGTAGTGAAGAGACTTGGCCAGAACCACACAGCAAGCATCCAAAGGATTCAAACTCCTGACAGAGTCCATGCTATTAAATCATCCCCTACCAGCCCAAACCAAAGTAACAGGAAGATGGAGCTCCATCTGGCCAGAAGCATCACTGGTTGTGGCAATACAGATGTGGATCTCTACCTTTTTGGCTTTTACCAGCATCTGGAAAAAGACAGCAAAACCCCGGGCGGAGAGGAGGATCTTCTCCCTCCTGCAGTCATCATGGTCACGAGAGGAGTTCTCCAGACACCAGCGGTACTGCCGGCTCACTTTCTTTACTAGTACCTGCCAGGAGAGAACAAGAACAAGAACAAGAACCCTCCAGCTTAAGAAAGAAGGTGGGGGTGGGGAGAGGAAGGAAAGCTGGAGGGCAAGCTGTAATCTTGTGGCTAGTCCAGCCTCCCCAAAACAATCTTTTTTTCCAGACTGGCACTGAGGAACCGTGGCATCTGGCCTATGGAGATGGGCCTTTCATAGAAAAGGAATTCACCCTAGGTCTGTCTAGGTAACAAAGACTGATGAATTAAGAGGCTACCAAGGGCTTCTTCTGAGCAAGGCAGAAAACATCCTTTGGTCTCAAAGCACAGAATTCCCAACTCACCCCTCTGTCTTTCATAAGAGTCCAAACTGTGGGGAGAGCCTGCCTCAGTACCAACTGTACCTCAAAAGCCTGGAACCCTGAGACAAAGAAGAAGAAGCAAGAAGGAAAACAAGCACTGAATGCACAGGTCACATATTCAGTTTTGAAAAAATTCCACTCTCTCTCCTAAATTACAACCTCAAAGTCTTTAGACTACAGTAGGAACAAATGAAAAATCATTTTCATAGGAACAAGTTGATTTTAGAAAGGCCTGGAAAGATTTACATGAACTGATGCTGAATGAAACAAGCAGAAGCAGGAATACATTGTACACAATAACAGCAAGAATGTGCAATGATCAATTATGAAAGGCTTGGTTCTTCTCAGCAGTTCAGTGACCCAAAGCAGTCCCAATAGACTTTGGACAGAAAATGCCATCTACATCCAGAAAAAAATCTAAGGAAACTGAATGTAAATGAGCACATAAGTTCACTTCTGTTTTTTTTTTTGTTTGTTTGTTTGTTTTGTTTTGTTTTTTTAATCTCTTCCATGGTTTTTTTCTTTTCCTCTGATTTTTCTCTCCCAACATGATTCATACAGTAACGTGTATTAAAAATAAACTTACTACAATGAAAAAAATTATCTTCTTATACCCACATGATATGTTATAGTCATACATGTCTAACACAAACTGTCAGAACCAGCAGCATCTTCTGTTTGTGTTACACAAGAGAAGTTTTAAGCAAAGAGGAAATGTGGAAGGAAAAACAGAACAGATCAATATGAAAAGTACTTAGGATTACCCATAGGAAGAGGTCCCTGAATGCCTCTGCATTTATGAATCCCCAATCCAGAATGAATCCTATTCTCAAGATAGAGATCACACTTCTATACAGCATGACCCTAAGCTATCCAAAGAGAAGATACATATCAGAAGACCTATCTTCTATGATCCACCCATTCCCAATAGGCAGGATTTAGAATGTAAAGAAAAATCTTTGTCTTCACAGAATACCCCTCTCCTATCTACAAAAAGGAATTCTCCTGCCTACCAGTTATATCAGGAAGAGTCATCCAATCGCCTTCTTGTGCCATCTCTAACCACCGAGTTACCTCATCAATCACCACCTTCATTTGGTCTTTGTCCAATGTACTGCAAATGAAATTTCAAGAAGAAAAGGAGATGAGAATACAACCAAAAAAAATGAACCAATTTCAAGTAAGCTAGACAACCAAATAAAACAAAATGACTCCAAAAGTAAATTACTGACTCCTATGGCTACTTTGATATACAAGAAGTAAACAATGTTTGTTTTTTTTTTTAAAGATCTATATTTCTGGCCTGAACTGATGCTGAGTGAAATGAGCAGGAGCGGGAGATCATTATATACTTCAACAACAATACTATATGATGATCAATTCTGATGGACGTGGCCATCTTCAACAATGAGATGAACCAAATCAGTTCCCATAGAGCAGTAATGAACTGAACCAGCTACACCCAGCGAAAGAACTCTGGGAGATGACTATGAACCACTACATAGAATTCCCAATCCCTCTATTTTTGTCCGCCTGCATTTTTTATTTCCTTCACAGGCTAATTGTACACTATTTCAAAAGCCGATTCTTTTTGTGCATTAAAATAACTGTCTGGACATGTATACATATATTGTATTTAACTTATACTTTAACATATTTAACATGTATTGGTCAACCTGCTATCTGGGGGAGGAAATGGGGGGGAAAGAGGGGAAAAGTTCGAACAAAAGGTTTTGCAATTGTCAATGCTGAAAAATTACTCATGCATATATCTTATAAATAAAAAGCTATAATAAAAAAAATAAAATTTTAAAAAAAAGATCTTTATTTCTCCCTTTAAAGGGATTGTTTCTTGATTCCCCTCCTGCCTCATAAGGACATTAGGAAGAAGAAAAAAAATTGGGCTTTATTCAATGCTAAGCATCCTTATTGATATCACATCCAAAGGACAAAAATTATATAATTAAAAAATAATAATTATAAAGCTAGCAACAAAGAGCCTGATAAATACAGGCTCATCTATCTCAAAAATACCACCACCTGTGCTCCAAGTCTGGAAAAGACAGTCCAGAATTTTATGCCCAAAGGCCCTAGGAATAACAGCCCTCTATCCTTTCATCTCATCAGCCTTGCTTGAAACCCAAGCTCATAGCCAACATCTAGAGGAATAATCCTTTGTAGAGATGCAACCTGGTACTTATAAACTATGGCTCCTCAACAGCTACAGCTACTGAAAACAAGAAAAAAAATTTCTTGAAACCAAAGTCCTTGGCATCATTAAATGGTTTGACATCAGAAAGAAATATTCTATTACCAATGGAAGAGACATCAAAAAGAATGGATTATCATCTAACTTGCCACTGCACCCACAGGACTATAGGGCTTTTCTGTTTGCCCTTCTCTATGTGTTACCTTCCTTTAGACTATAAGCTGCTTGAAATCAGAGACTGTACTGCTTTTCTGCATGTGAGCCAAGTGTTTTCGGTACCCAGAAAGTGCTCATTATTAAATACCTTTTTATTTTTTTATTTGGATTTAAGAAAAAAACAAACAAACAAAAAAACCTCTAGAAAACAAGGGCAACTACCTACCTCTGAAGTTTTAAAAAAGGAGAATAAGGTTGAAATTTCAGGGTTCTTTCTCTAAAAAGGAAAACTTTTTAATTAGAGAAATAAAAACAATCAGAATGTTGGGGGAAACTTCAACACTCCTAAAGATAGGTAGATGAATTTGAAGGTCCCTTCTGGTTTTCTGACTCTGAAACTGATGTCACACATGGACTACTTTCACAAATAGCTAAAAACTAACTTTTATGTAAGATAGACTGCTCTCCCAAATGCTAGTGTATACTTCCCTCTAGTACACTAGTACTAAATATATAACTACAAAAGTTCAACTTATATATACTTTTAGAGAATGCTATATGAACTGAGAAGAAAAGACTTTACCTACGAACTTTCCAATTCCCTGTTAGAAGGTCTTGCTTAATCTTTTTTTCCTGTTCTTCATTCATATATGGGATCCCATTTTTGAGAAACTAAAGGAGATACAAAGGAAAAAATTCACACATTATCTGATATGCCAGCTAAAAGGAGACTTTGGTTTGATGATTATTAATAACAGTCAAGAAAAAGTCATAGTCCTGTCTCCTTATAAATAAGTCCTTTTGATATTGTATTCTCCCCACCTTATGCATTAGCCAAAGTTGAGCAAAGGAAAAAAAAAAAAAAAAAGCAACTAACATACCTTATTATAATCGAAACCATACTGATTCAAAAATAGAATACTGGAGGCCTGGAAGGAGAACTCTGAATCCATAATCCCAAGTGTGGTGGGGAAGAGAAAGAAGTTATATGAATGGGCTATATACCTATTTTAAAGAAAAAAAGAAAAAAAAAGAAACACAAGGGAAATTTTTTTCTACATACTGGACACTTGTAGACTGAAGTAACTTTCAGTCACCTGAACTCAAATGTGACTTATACCAAAATAAAATAAAATAAAATAAAGACCAAGGTCAGTGGCCTTTCAGAATGCCAAACATAAAACAAGGGCAGATATTTAAAGAAAAAATTAGGAGGGGAAGGGTTGATTTATATTTTAGTGGTAGCACTTTCTAATTTTTTTTCTTCTTAACAATTTTTAGCAGAGACCTGTCATTTCATCTCAATGAGGAAATCTTCTCCACCAAAACAACTCTGCACTTCCTCTACAACTTACCAAGGGTTTCCAGGGACATTGAGAGATTAAGTGAAATTTTCCAGGGCCACAAAGCCAGTATATGTCAGAAGTGGGGCTCAAACCCTTTGTCTATGTATCTGCAGCCTGTTCTCAATTCACTTTGCCATGCTGCCTCTTGTGGCTTTATTTATTTATATGCACTGCTAACATTTCCCAGTCTCACCACCAAAAAAGAACTTTCTTTTTTAATTACAGAAAAGTTCAGTTTATCAACACTTTCAAAATATTTGGGAGATACCCTGTTTCCCAGAACTAAGGCTCTGCAAGCAGGCTGTGCCCCGAGTTTGGCATAACAACAATCCTTTGGGCTCAGGCTATCATCTTCTGGCAGTGTACTACTTGAACCAGAATCAAGGTGTTCAGTGACGGATTTGGCTCCTCTTATTTCCCAAGTCATTCAACACATGTTTACAATCCCTGTAACTTGTCACTGACAAGTACTGCACTTCTGTTCCATTCCCCCACTTCTGGTTCTGTGCCCTGAAATGTGGCCACAATCCCCAAAACATGAGACAATAACCATTCCCACAGGGCCAAAGGGTCACCTGAATTGTTCCCAAAAATGCTAACCATGAAGATTCTCTCAAGATCTATGAATGATCATATTGTAAGAAAACCCCTTTCATGTATATAAATGGCTGTACCCTTAGCACCACTAAGGCCTCCTTCTTAAGGGATTTCTTTTTGCAAATGCTCTTTTCCTCTAAATATTAAATGTCTATTTGTATATAAAATAAACCAAAATGCTGACCAAGTCTGAAAGAATATACCACATTTTATACTGGCTATGTATATGAAGTATACCTTGTTCATACTTATTTCTTGAATTTTACTGAAAAAATTTTTACTTACTTGTTTGACTTTCTTCCCATACTTGAAAACATTGATAATCCTAAAAGAATAACAGAAGGTTGGGGGGAAAAGGCAGAGGTTATAACAAACAGTGTCCATTCTTCATCTCCTCAAGCCACAAATTAAGTTACATTTTTAATACTCCATGTATCCACATTTCAAAAAAAAAAAAAAAAAAAAAAAAAAAAAAAAGAAAGAAAACATAGTTCCTAAACATGCTATAAGGCACCCCTAGAGGTTGTTCTCTACTCACATCTGAGTAAAGGCTTATTAATTAAGTCTCTGAAGACAACAGTTAAGTCTTCTCTTAGGCAGAGAAATGCATATTCAAGACAAAGGCTTCACAGATAAGAAAACAAGAAATGCAAAAGAATCAGGAATAGGTCAAGTTTCAATAGTTCTATGGGAATGTTTAGGAACAAAATAGAAAGGAGACAGGCAGAGGATAGAACATATCCCAATAGTCTGACCAAGAAGAAACTGTTTCATGTTGGTAGACTTCACACTTCTATGAAGTAGAATGTGTCTTGTTTAAAAATTAAGATTGGGTCAATACAACTCAGATACCTCACACCGCTCAAATTGGCTAAGATGACAAGAAAAGATAAAATGATAAATGTTGGCGGGGATGTGGGAAAATTGGGACACTAATGCATTGTTGGTGGAGTTGTGAAATGATCCAACCTGGAGAACAATTTGGAACTATACTCAAAGAGCTCTCAAACTGTGCATACTGTGCATACTCTTTGATGCTGGACCTGTATCTCAAAAAGATCATAAGAAAGGGAAAAGGATCCACACTGCAAAATTGTTTGTAGTAACTCTTTTTTTGTAGTGGGAAAAACAAAACAAAACTGGAAAACGAGTGGAAGTCTATCAGCTGGAGAATGGCTGAATAAGTTATGGTATATGAATATTATGGAATATTATTGTTCTGTACAAAATAATTTCAGAAAGGTTTGGATGCTAAGTGAACTAAGTAGAACCAAGAGAACATTGTACACAGCAACAACAAGCTTATGTGATGATCAACTGTGATATACTTGGCTATTTTCAACAATGAGTTGATTCAGATTAATTTCAATAGACTTTGTGATGAAGAGAGCAGCCATCTGCATCTAGAGAGAGACTGTGGAGACTGAATGTGGATCAAAGGATAGTATTCTCACCTTTTTGTTCTTTTCTTATTTTTCCCTTTTTTATTCTTTTGATTTGATTTGTGTGTGTGTGTGTGTGTGTGTGTGTGTGTGTGTGTATGTGCAGTATTTCAAATATAGATATTAATGTTTAGAAAAACTACACATTTAACCTATATGGTACTGCTTGTTGTCATGGGTAGGGGAGAGAGGGGAAGAGAGGGAAAAGAATTTGGAATGAAGGATTTTGTAAAGGTGGATGTTGAGAGCTATTTTTGCATGCATTTGGAAAAATAAAATATTATTTAAAAAAAAAGATTAGGTCAACAGAACAGATTAATTTTTAGGCAAAGTTAACAAAAAAGAAAATTTTGCTTTCTCCTCATTGCACATTCTCATTGATTGTCTCCATGCCTGGAATTCTCTTCCTTTTTATCTCTACCTTCTGGCTTGCCTGAAGTCTCAACAAATATCTCTCACCCCACCTCCATCCATCTTCCTCCCCTTTAAAATGGGTTCTTTCTCTGAGATTATATATCTATCCTGTATACTACTCATAAGTATGTTAATTGTTTGCACGATGTATTTTCCCTACTAGATTGTAAGCTTCATGAAGACAGCAACTATTTTTGGCCTTTCCTTGTATTCCCAGCACTTGGCACAGTATCTGGCACAAAGCAAGCATTTAATAAATGCTTGTTAACTTATGGAAATCTAAAAGGAAAATATGTCAAGATTACAGGAAACATAAAGCATGATATACACTTATGTTACTAAACTTTAGCTTGTTGATAATCTGAAAATATGAGAATCTCAAATTTCAAAATTAAAGTTAAACATTTTTAAAACTTCTAGATTTATCAAAGGATGAGCAAGGAACTTGAAAAAATTTAATTTCTAAGCAAAAAAATAACCTGACAATCAACAGATCCTTCTTTAAACAAATATTTGTCAAAATTAAACTAATACTTCTAGCTACATAAAGATTATTCCAAAGAAACTGCTCAATTCAGGAAGGGAAACCCTAATCTAAGGAACTGTGAATAATAAGGCACCAAACCCAAGCGAACAACAAACCTACAGGATAAACCAACTTTATAACACTACTCCTCTGTGTTCCTAAAGATGATGGGATGGTAGATTTTAAAAATGGGGCCAATATAGGAATTAAGCAGCAAAACAAGGTTTCAAACCTAATACTCTCTCCACCTCCCATATATCTAATACCTTAGAACATCAGGGAATTTAAAGAGATGTGAAGGCTACTATCATCTTGAAGCAACTAACTCACCAATCTGACACACTGTAAACTGCTGAATGCTCCGCTTGGTCTTTAGATACCACTCTGCTGGTGAGTCAAAGAGACTGTTAAGAGAGACATTATTTTACAAACACAATGTTTCCAAATAAGATCATTTCATTATTGTTATTAAGAGAAGTATCAAGTAGTAAAAAGAGCACAGAAATTAAGAGTCTAGTTTTGACTTTAATGTTCATTAGATCTATAACAGTGAGTTTTTTTTTTTTTTTTAAATGTTGCCGAGTCTGTTTCCTTATCTGTAAAATTATATGCTATGTACCTCCTAGGGTTATAAAGAATACCTTAAGAACTTAATAAGAAAACCTTAGGAATCTTTAAGAAAACTTTGTAAATGTTAAAACATTATGTGACTGAGTTACTTTTATCATCATTATTGTTGTTAGCACTAATCCACACAAATACTAAAAGATCACTCTGTAGAAAGAATTTCTATTCAACTATGGATTCAATTTGACTAGATGAAGTCTCTGAAAGAAGAATAAGCTAATACACACTTACACAGCAGATACCATATGCCGGGCATTGGGCTAAATACATAAAAAACTTATCTCATTTGATCTTCACAACAACCTCCCCAGGTAGATACTGTTACAGTTCCTTTTACAACTAAGGAGACTTAGGCAAACAGGGGGAATAATTTGCCTGGAGTTACAGTTAAAGGATCTGAGATGAAATTTGAACTTGAAAAGAAGACTTGACTGCAGACCTAATGCTCTACCCATTGGCCACCCCATATGCCTCAAGTAAGTCTCACCACTTTACCTTGTCTGCTGGCCTTTTGGGAAGATGGACCTCAGGCCTGTAAATTCTATGTCCAAACCTACGGGTGAAATTCACAAAAGGAAAGAAATGCATTTGTGAACAGCAGCATCCCATGACTCACCAGGGAGCCCTCAGTAGCAGGGCGCTGTAAAACTAATGCAAAACAAACGGCTTCAAGTGTATAATGGGAATTGTGGGGTTTTGCCTTTATAGTGGATGGTGGAGAGTGAGAGGATTTGGAATTTAAAATAAAAATTGATTTTTTAAAAAAGACCAACACAAGACAGAATACACATATTTCCCAAATTGTCCCCCTTCAAGGGGGCACACTCAAACGGCTCTGTGATCTCATGTGTGTCTGTTTCCTCTAATAAAGCCCGTCCGTCCCCTCTAACTCTCGCCCATGACCCTCCACAGAACTGACATGGTGTATTTAAAAAAAAAAAACAAAAAAAAAACAAAAGTCTCTTGGCCAGAGTCGGAGGGGCGGAAGGGGCGGCCCAGGCCGCAGGCCTCGGATCTGGGCGGAGCTGGACCAGTGGGCCCGAGGAGGGGCGGCAGGAGCCGGTCCGGCAGGATCCTGCAAAACTTAGGCACTCCGAAGGCCAGGAAAGGAGAAACAGGAAGTGTAGGAGGCGGCCGGAGACCGGAACAGCCTCAAGCCCGGCCCTGCATCCTCCTCCTCCTGGGGCTCCGAGGCTTACGTTAAAGTGCTGGTTAAGAGCAGGTACTTTCCAGCTGGCAGACGAGGCTTAACGGCAGGGAAGGCGGGGCGGTGAGGGGGGTTGGGGAGGGCAAAGGGGGTGGGTTCTGATCCTGCCTCTGCCACTCACTAGCTGCAGGACCCAGGCCCGGACCGCTTCCCAGATCTGCTCCCTCAGTTTACTCGCCTGGAAAATGGGAGAGGGGACAAGCCCGTGGGCCATGAGGACGAGTCCTCGCAGATGATTGACAGCCCTCCCCCACCCCTGAAGTTACAGAGGAGGAAGCCTACCAGTAGCTGCTCTCCCCGGGGGGCCGAGCCGGGATACCAAAGCCGCTCTGCCGCCCCTCTAACTCGGTGGTCCCAGAGGCAGCAGGCAGCCCGGGCCGGCCCGCCTCGGCCCGCCACAGGTGCTCGCCCTTCTTTCCCTCCGAGATCCCCGTCAGGGCCCTCAAGGAGCCGGTGCATTTGAGGGCTCGGACTAGAGCCGCCGTGGGGGGTCTTTACCCAAGAAGTCCGAGCCCAAAATGAGTTCCTCCAGCATGGGCAACTTCTGCTCAAAGCCGTCGGCGCCCAGCTCCATGGCCGACCACGTGCTCACTGAAGCCTGTCGCGGGGCCACTTCCTGCGCCGGGAGACCCTCGGCCTCTTAAAGGGGAAGCGCCCCCAGCGCCGCCCCCGGCCCGTAGGCCAGGCCCAGCCAGGGTTTCCTTCCCGAGGAGCTACTCGAGGGGCACGTGGGGTGATGGGAAAAAGGGGAGGGAGGAAAAAGAAAGGAGGAGGAAGGGGAAGAGAGAAGAGAAGGGAAGGGAAAGTAAAGATAGGAGGGGAGGGGAAAAGGGAGGAGGAAGGGAAGGTAACAAGAGGATGGAGAGGAGGGAAGGACAGGTAACAAGGGAAGGAAAAGGAGGAGAAAAGGGAAGTGAAGGAAGAGGGGAGAATGGGAGGAAAGAGGGAAAGAAACGAGAGCGGGGAGGGGAAAGGGAGAAGAGGGAGGAGAGAAAAGGGAGGGGAAAGAAATGAGGAAGGAGAAGGGGGAAGGGAAGAGGAGATGAAGAGGGGGAGGGGAGAAAGCTAGAAGGAGGACAGGAAGGAGGAAGAGGAAGGCAAAGGAGAAGGGAGGAAAATAAGATGGAAGAGAAGTGGAGGAGGGAGAGGAAAAGGATAGAGGAAGAAGGGAGGGGAGGAAATACAAAGGAAAGGGGAAAGAGGTGGAAGAGTTGTCTTTTCCTTTTGTGGTCTTCATCTCTAGCCAGGCTGAATAGACAAAGAGTCAATTCAAATGCCAAATTTTCTAAACCCCTAGTCCCTTTCCAAATTCTCCACCAGCCTCAATGTTACAGCCACTTCTTTCCATACCTGGTCTGCTGGAAAGGTCAGAAGTGACAAAATAAATCTGATAAAGTCCCTAATCTCTATCTGCTTTTTGTAACCTTAGTCTAGAACTAGTATTTTCCCCACATATTGAGGCTTGTCTTGGAATTTCTTTTAGCAATGTAATATTGCTCCCTTTATAATATTTTCCCATCAAATCTATTTTAGCACAGCAGCTAGAAGCTTGAGTGCTTCATTTTGAATACATCCTCTTGCTTTATCAAGTTACGGTGGTTCCCAATTCCTTATATTTGTCAACTCAAGATTCCTAGTATATACCTCAGTACTATCTAATGAAGGCACATCAATAATTACAGAATGTAGCCTGGGTTGTTGGACAAGTCAAGACCTGGTATTATTTATCTTCATTGCAACCCAGTAAGATACATAACTTCTATAAAATGAGGGTCTTAGATGAGAAAAGAGGCAGCATGGGATAGTGCATAGAACATAGAGGTCTCAAAAGTCAAAGTGATCTGAGTTTTAGTGCTTCTGACCTTACTAGCTCTGTGATCCTGGAAAAGGCAGTAAATCTCTGTGGGTCAATAAACTCTTCTGTAAAGTAAGTGCCTGGATTCAGTACTCTCAAAGGTCTCTTCCAGGTCTAAATGCTTCTAGCCTCTGAAAAAGAGGGAAAAAATCCACTAGGATGTAAGGTTTTTAAAACCCTTCATTACCTAGCCCCTTTCTATCTTTCAGATCTTTTCATATAAAATTCAGTGACTCTAGCCCCTTAGCTACTGCAGTCATGAGGCTCTCCACCTCCCAATTCTAGTCTGTGTTACTTACCATTCCCCATTGTGAAATCTTCCTCACCTATCTCCTAACTTCCAAGTTACTGCTAAGATCTCACCTTCTACAGAAAGCTTTTCCTAATCTCTAATGAATGTCTTCTCTCTGAGATTAGCATCCAACTACCACATATACATCTATGGTCATCAATGTTTGCATGTTGCCTTCCTCATTAGAGTAGGAGCACCTTGGAGTCAAAAGACTTGTTTTTCCTTTTTTGTTTCCCCAGTGCTTAGCAGGGTCTAGCATAGTAGGTACTTAATAAAAATGCTTCCTTCCTTATTCTTTCCTTTACCACTTTAGGGAAGGAAGGAGACAAGGAGACTATTTCCTGTTTAAAGCCTATTAACATATCAGGAGGAAAATCAGTGGTAATTACTCTGTAGTACAAGGTCTTTTGTTATTTTCTCCCAAATTTTTGAATCCAGACAACTCACATCATGGCAAGCCCAGTTTGGATTTGCTCAGCTAGGAAATTTACTTTGTGATTCAGTAGATTCTTTTACCTTCATATGTGCCTTTCCTCATTCAGAAAATGCCTCTTCTAATTATATCACTTACCTTCTGTCAAATGAAATCTCTTCCATAATTAACTATATTTTAGAATCCAGCCCATTCTGTTCAATCCTTTAAACATAATATTGCCTCAACACTCCCATCCATATCACTTGTACTTGTTAATTTTCTTTGCCTGAATTCCTATTTTTTGTCTTGATTTCCCCGTACACTTATGAAAAAATGCCACACCTACCAGTGTCTTGATATGAACCCAGAATTTAGTAAATTAGGCACACAGAACTTAACATTAATATATACCATTGTGCAAATTATATAAAATGTTTCACATAAATTCATATTTGCTACTCACAAAAATTCTGAGTCTGGCAGGTATTATTCCCATGTTAAAGATAAAAGAATTAAGTAACAAAAATTTCTTTAAAATATTTAAAAATCTTCTGACTTTCTTAATTGGCGAGTTATAGCATTTAACTGGTACTTTAAAATCAGCCAGATCTCATGCTTGAAAGAAAACGTGTCTGAAAGAATTAAAATTAGATTCAAAAGAGAGGTGAATTTGGCTTGAATGAAAAAAGAAAATGACAAAAGAAAAAAAACAAACATTAAAAAGCATCACATTTATTATACTGTAAAATACCAAGATGAATATCCCATAAATAAAAGGGTATCAGCTGACTGTTTAAGTTAAAAGTCCAAAAGAAATTAAATTTCTTTTATTCATAGATTCTTCGGGGTTCCTGTAGTATCATTCCACCTTCTTTCATGGCATTCTGAAATCGCTGTATCTGGTTTTCAGATATGGAAAGAAAAAAAAGACTGTTAGCATTACATTGAGGATCAATAGGAAAGCAATAGCATAAAGAAAATATATGTACCTATTGGTGTTCCCCAAAAAATAGTTAAACAAAATAATACCAGCATTTAGGGTAATTTTTCCCATTAAAGAATTTTTTTTTTTTTTTGCTGAGGCAATTGGGGTTAAGTGACTTGCCCAGGGTCACACAGCTAGGAAGTGCTAAGTGTCTGAGACCAGATTTGAACTCAGATCCTCCTGACTTCAGGGCTGGTGCTCTATTTACTGCTTCCCTATTTTCCTTAAATAATATTTCTCAGTAATAAGGAATAATATTTCAGTAATAAATATTATTGTCTCAGTAATAAGGAGTAGTAATTCAGTAATAAGAAATATTATTTCTCAATAATAAGGAGTAATATCAGTAATATTAAATATTACTTTTTAAGGAATCTGGTCTCAGACACTTAACACTTCCTAGCTGTGTGACTCTGGGCAAGTCACTTACCCCCAGCTGGGGGGGGGAGAAGATATATAATTAATACCTACTATTGATAAATTGGTCTTGATAATCTTTGACTAACATGAATATGCCAAAAACCTTTAGATTCTTGATATGTAAAAGATAAAAGTATTAAGGATATGTCCCAAATACTAGGATTGTTGCTGGTTAAAAAATTCAATGTATAGCTCCTCAACCTTATCTAAAAACAATTCACTTTCATGTAAATAACTTCAAAACAACATGCCGATTCAGAGGATGATTCGGAAGGTGTGGGGTAGAAGACCATGAAATTGATTCCCGCCTCCAGGCACCGCTGGGCCAGAACCCTTCCAATGTTCTCACAAGCATTCACACTTCGAGTTCTGTACAGGTGCTTCTTGATTGCCCATTCTTGGGTAGAGGCTGAAACCACCACATCTCCATTGTGATGCTCAACAAATGCTTCTACATGGTGCTGGGTGCGCTTAATTCGCAACCTAGATAGAGAAAGTAAGAAAAAGAAAGGAATTGCTGAAATAGACTCTTGAACTGCCTAGAGATTTCATCAACTAGCATTTCAACGTGGATTCCTGGAAATATTTGACTTAAAGGGCTGTCTTTTTAGGAATGATGTCTACTATCATTTATTGCAGCAAGTCTGACTTAGATTGTTACTACTTCTCTTTTATTAACCTGTCTCAGTTTCCCTAAATTGTCCTGCCTCAGACTCAGTATCGCTCAATCCTGCAAAACCACCTCTCCCTCTTCATCAGAATATTTGATAAGGATAAAAGAGCTTATATTTAAGAATATCAGAATGCCTCTCCCCATCCCAAGCTATCAGAATGTCAGATCCGGTCTTATCAAGAGGTTTCTCCCCATCTCCGGGGTGCCTCACCCCACCCGGTCAGAGTCCCGTTCCTGCTCCCAGCACTGACTCCGCCCCTGCCTCAGTCACCCCCGAGTCTGAGCCACTGTATATATGTCATTGGTGCTGCATTCTTGGAGAGGATAGTCTCAGTCAGCCCCAGGACCAGATCATGGATCTATTTGGTCCCAGTAAAACTCTCCCTTCAAATAAAAAAGGAAATACTCTCTAATCTCTAATTTGCCTCAGTTTTCTCCAGCACTCTCCTAGGGAATCGCAAGATCATGTTTAGAGCAGGAAGAATTTTTTAAAGTAAATCCTCAATGTAAATTGTACTTGAAAAGTACAATAAATTATTTAAACTCAGCCAAATTTGTCCTTAAATCATAAATTCGGGTAAGATCTGAGAGACTCTCCTGTCGAGAAACTGACTAGTCATTTACGGTTACGTACACTCTCAACAGAGAGCCTAACAGAAGTCTGCCGAGGTCCACCTTTCGCTCTCAGCAAACCTCCGAGAGTCCCGAGCCCCCGGCCACCTCGAGAGCAATTCCCCTCCACGGCGCGCCCCGCCCCCACCCCCACTCACCTGTGCCAATAGGCCCGGGGCGGCCACACAGTGGCCCAGCCCCGTTCCTTCCTGGCCAGAGCCAAGCGCTCTAGATTGTGGGGGTTCCGGTTGGTAAATTCCGGCGCGATTGCCTCATTTTCCTTCGTGTCCCCCTCGAGCGCCGGGGCCGGGTTGGGGCCGGTGGTGAGGAACGCCAATCGAAATCCTGCAGGACCCAGCAAAATGGGGGGAGCTCGTTAAAACACCCTCACCTAGCCGCAGAACCCGGAGCCGGCCGCCCGTGAGCAGAGGACAACTAAGGCCACTTGCCCTCTTCTTCCCTCCCAGCCCACCGGCCTGGCTCCAGAACTGCAGAAACTGAAGCGCGGGACTCGGGCTCCCGACCAAACCAATCCCGGTCCGCACCTCCCCGCCGGATTTCTCGGCTCGGCAAGTCCAAATTCTAGTTCGAACCGCGCGGGCCACTCCCGAGAGGGTTACCTCGGGATCGTCCTGAGCACCGGGACCTCGGTTCTTACCGGGCTTCCTGCATAGAGCCAACAGGTCCCGGCCCCGCGCCCGCAGCGCCATCGTGCCGCTGACCTCCGGGGAAGCGACTAGAGTGCTCTCTCAAAGGAGCAGCGGGGACTGCCTGGGCGCAGCCATACTGCTGCGGGCAAAGAGTCTTGGGAATGCGGCGCATGCTCATTACCGAAATGTGCCCGACGCCTGCCAAAACAAAGATGGCCACTTGCCCCGAACCAATCAAAAGCAACCGTTTCCCCTTGCCTCAGTGGGACGTCTGACCCACTGCTAGTTTGGACAGCCTCCAAGCGTCTCACGCGAATTTATTAAGACTGAAAAAATAGAGCAATGGCCAATACTTAACCAATCAAATTATCAAAGAGATTACATAAATCGAGAAAATAACGGAACTTAGTCTAAAAAAAACAAAAACAAAAAAGACAATCACGGGAAATAATTTTTGAAATATAGTCATGAAGGGGACTTGCATTTTTAGATTTCCATCTGTGTTATAAAGCAGCAGTCATCAACACTTTCTGATACAGGTTTAAAAAAAAAAAGTCCATCCCATCTGACAAAAACTACTGAGGAAACTGGAAAGCAGCTTGGTAGAATTTAGGCTTACATCAGTTTTTGATGACATCATAAATTCAAATGGATGCACCACAATATTAAAGATGGCACCATAAAAAAACTTTGAGAGGCAGATCATATAAAGCTCAGTTACATATCGATATTTTCTTAAAGAGACAATTACAAAAGATGAAATTTTGATTGCCTCGGTCTATCAGTCTAAGAGTCAATAACTGGTCTAATAAAAATAATGAGCTAAGAAGTGGGCATAGTGTCTCCTTTTAAAAAATTCAGAGTCTAATGGATGAGTAAACAACTATGTACAAGCTTTATTCAGGATATACAAGAGAAATTGGAGGTAATCAACAGAGGCAAAAGAAGGAAGGGGAGGAGGCAAGGCTTCCTGAAGAAGATGGGCTTAGTAATTAGTAATTACTTAGTAATACTGAGATTGCTAAAAATAGAAACTTTTTAAGACCGTAGCTTAGCCACAAGATCTGTTAAAACAAAGTCTTGATTTAGTTGTCTTAAGACAACTTGATTATCTGGGTTCAAGGAACAGTTTACAATGCAAGTGGGCCCAGAAAGTCTAAACATACTAATGTTAGTAATTTTCATAGCCTAGACCCGGGGTTAGGATCCAGCATGTCTTCTACAGAAGTATGGAAATTCATACTTCATGTATATTTATATGTACATTCATACATGGCATATATATATACACACATAGTGGAATATGTGTATATATAGAAGTATAGATATGTATATCTATAAATATATGTATGTATCTGTATATATAATTAGATGTGTATATACACACATATATAATACACCATGTAATATAATATTATTAGATTACCAAGGTAATTAGAGAAATATTTATAGTCATAACAATACAAATATAATATACACAAATGTTGGCCTTCTCTTGTGAGACTGGGAAGGAGAGAGAGACAACTCAGAATTGAAAAAAGAAGCAAAATTTGTAAAACATAAGCATTATTTTAAAAAAAAAAAGTGATAAGAACCTTATCTAGGGTGGTAGCTCCAGAGGATGGAGATGTTGTAGAAATAGAATCAAATGGCATTGAACTGGAAGGTGAGGGAAAGTTAGGAACAAAGATGACTGAGAGGATGGTGAAGCTTTCCACAGAAATAGAGAAGCTCCAGGCATGCAAAAAAATAAAAAGGAATAGAGAAGTTCAGAAGAGTGGATCTTAGAGGGGAAAAAACAAACAAACAATGATTTCTGTTTTAGACAGGTTGAGAAACTTACAAAAACAGACAATTCAAAATGTCCACCAGACAGTTGGTGATAATGAACAGGAATTCAGAAGATACCATGGTTGGACTATAAATGACTTTTAAAAATAAACTTTTGATATCTTTTGGAGTTTTGTATAACCTACTCCTCAGTCTCCTCGGTTCAATCTTCATCTAAGGCTAATCCACTAAAACTACAGGTGTTCCTCAAGTCAGTCTGTGCTCTCCTTCCTTCTCTCTCTCTCTCTCTCTCTCTCTCTCTCTCTCTCTCTCTCTCTCTCTCTCTCTCTCTCTCTCTCTCTCTCTCTCTCTCTCTCTCTCTCTCTCCTCTTTCTTTCTCTGTCTCTCTCTCTCTCTGTCTCTGTCTCTCTGTCTCTCTCCCCTTTCTTTCTCTGTCTCTCTCTCTGTTTTCTCTCTCTCTCTGTCTCTCTCTCTCTCTCTGTGTCTATCTCTGTCTCTCTCTCTCTGTCTCTCTCCTCTTTCTTTCTCTCTCTCTCTCTGTCTCTCTCTCTCTTGTTTTCTCTATCTCTTTCGTTCTCTCTGTCTCTCTCTCCTCTTTCTTTCTCTCTCTCTCTCTCTCTCTCTCTCTCTCTCTCTCTCTCTCTCTCTCTCTCTCTCTCTCTCTCATAGATATCTTAAACTTAACAGGTACAGAACTGAATTCATAATTTTCTTCTACTCCCTCTCCTTTCCCTAATGTTTCTGTCACCTTATTGAGGTCACCTGATTTCCCAGTCACCCAGGCTCACAAGCTAGGTGCCATTTATATATATATATTTTTTAAATTTAATAGTTTTTATTTACCAGATATATGAATGGGCAATTTTACAACATTGACAATTGCCAAACCTTTTGTTCTAATTTTTCCCCTCTTTCCCCCTCCAAGATGGCAGGTTGACTAATACATATTAAATATGGTAAAGTATAAATTAAATACAATATATGTATACATGTCCAAACAGTTGTTTTGCTGTACAAAAAGAATTGGACTTTGAAACAGTGTACATTTAGCCTGTGAAGGAAATAAAAATGCAGGTGGACAAAAATAGAGGGATTTGGGAATTCTATGTAGTGGTTCCTAGTCGTCTCCCAGAGTTCTTTCACTGGGTGTAGCTGGTTCAGTTCATTACTGCTCTACTGGAACTGATTTGATTCACCTAATTGTTGAAAATGGCCACATACATCAGAATTGATCATCATACAGTATTGCTGTTGAAGTATATAGTGATCCCCTGGTCCTGCTCATTTCACTCAGCATCAGTTCATGTAAGTCTCTCCAGGCCTCTCTGAAATCATCCTGCTGTTCATTTCTTACAGAACAATAATATTCTATTAACATTCATATACCACAATTTATTCAGCCATTCTCCAATTGATGGGCATTCCCGTAGTCTCCAGTTTCTGTCCACTACAAAGAGGACTGCCACAAACATTCTTGCACATACAGGTCCCTTTCCATTCTTTAAGATCTCTTTGGGATATAAGCCCAATAAGCAGCAATGCTGGGTCAAAGGGTATGCACAGTTGAATAACTTTTTGAGCATAGTTCCAAATTGCTCTCCAGAATGGCTGCATATATTTACAATTCCATTAACAATGTATCAGTGTCCCTGTTTTCCCACATCCCCTCCAACATTGCACATTATCTTTCCCTGTCATTCTAGCCAATCTGACCACTACAGGTGTGTAGTAGTATCTCAGAGTTGTCTTAATTTGCATTTCTCTGATTAATAATTGTTAGCTTCTAAATGCTAATGAGATAATGTGATATTAGGTTCTTACTAAGTGCTAAGTCAGTACTTAACAATTCTCTAGTTCCAGCCTTTAAGGGGATTTTACCCCTTTGAACTTCTGGGGAGGAGCCTGCATGTTTAAGAGGAGCAAGTTCATTGGTAGAAGTAATTTTCCACAAGCCCTTGCGTTCTCACACGCCCATTCTCTGGGAGGATAAAAGAAGACACCATTGAGCAAGGAGTGAGTGGAGTCTGGGCCAGAGTTGGGACTGTGGCCTGGAGGAGCAGTTGTGGATTGGGTCAAGGAGAAGAGGTCCTGTGGATTCACAAGTGAAGAGGACAGAGAAAAAGATTCACAGAGAAAAGAAACCTCCTCCCAGAGAAGGATTACAACTGAGAGACAATCAGGACTTGACAAATAATGACTTGGAGCATCTTTTCATATGACTAGAAATAGTTTCAATTTCTTTATCTGAAAATTGTCTGTTCTTATCCTTTGACCATTTATCAATTGGAGAAGCTATGTGCAATTCTTAATGACTCATTTAATATTCTCAAGAATATTCATTTTCAGTTGCCTTCCATGTACCATCTGTTTCCCAGGCCTGTCAATTTTATCTTAGTAACATTATATATACATATACACATGTATATATATAATGTTATACGCCTTCTCTTCTCTGATACTGCCACCACCCAGACACAGGCCCGTCACCTCCTTCCACCTAAACCATTGTAATAACCTGCTGGTTGGCCTGCCTATGAGGAGCCCCTCACTCCAGTCACCCTCCACTCCCGAGCCAGTAGGATTCCTGAAGTGTGGTCTCCCTCCATATTCAGTAAAAGTGCAGTGACTCCATGTCACCTCCATGATAGAATACAAAGCTCTCTGCTTGGCTTGGGGTCCTTTGCAATCCTGTCCCTTGGAGTTTCTTGGTCTCCTGAAGAGATCATTTATCTCAGCCTATGCCTAACCCATTGATTGCGGACATTGGTTTCCTGGTTGTTTCTCAAACAGGAATTTGCATCTCCCAGTTTTGGGTATTCTGTCCTTTCCCATGCCTGGAATTCTCTCTTCATCTATGCCTTCGGGTTTCCCTCAGTTCTCTATTAAAATCCCATCTGCAGGGAGACTTGCCTGCTTCTTGATTCTAGTGCCTTCTCTTTGATTATTTTTCATTTTTTCTTTATATAATTGCCTGTACATAGTTATTTATAGGTTGTTTGCCCCATTGGATTGTGAATTTCTTGAAAGAAAATAGTTTTTGACTTTCCTTGAATCCCTAGCTCCTAGCACAGTGCCTGCCACATAATGGGCACTTAGGGAATGCCTGTTGACTATGCCTAGCAGTGGGATTCCTGGATCAAAATCTGTGATGCGATTTTTTTTTTTAGCATTATTCTAGAGAATACAATGACTTTTGAGATCTCTTCCAGCTCCAGAACATTCTACCCCTAAAATTATCTTAAAAGTGTGTGAGGCTGATCATGCCTGGTGTAATCAGGAAAGGCTTTCTTGGAGAGGTGACATTGGACATTCGCTAGCCCGTAAATACTCTTACCACAGATACTCTTAAAGTATTCAGATATTAGGAATGAGAGACTCAAAGCTCTTGATCCTCTAAATCCCAACAAGCCTCCACAGCCAACAGGCCTTCAGTGCTTCTGCACTGACTGTGTTCCAGACATTACACTAAGATCCAGGAACCCATAGAGAAAGTAGTCCGTCAAAGAGCACCAGAGTTGTTGGACAGTTACATGGTAAAATCTCAGGCTCCTCGGGAGGGAGGAGGGAGAGCTCGGAGCCTTCCTAAGAGCCGAAGAGGAGGTAGTCAGGGAAAAGCAGGGAAGGGGAGGACGAAGTGGAGGAGCACCAAGAAGGTCTCCCTCCTCAAGTGGGGGAGATGGGGAAGGGTCCACAATGCACTCCTTTCTTTTGTGTAACCCCTCCCCAGTGCTTGGATCCAGGCAAGATTTGAACCAACTCCTCCAAATGCAATAGCTCTTTCATTGCATCACCGAGTGTAATATTGGTGATTTAGGAGTCGGAGGCAAAGCTCTTCTGGGCTTCAGCTCCCAGGCCCTCACAAAGGGGCGAGCTCCTCGTTCCATTTAGGGACCAGGCACCCGCCGACCCCGGGACACACGCAAGAGGATGCACTTCTTTGCCCTTGGGGAGTTTTTATTACAATACTGGAATGTGCTCCATTAATCCAAAATTTGTAAATATAGAAAATGCGGGGAAAAAAACCCACACATCTTCACTATAACCTTAAGCTTCACTCTAACTCTGATCTTAAGCTTACGTGCCCCACCCAGCAACCGCTTTCTAGAAACCACTAGAATTTCCGAGCCCGCATGCGCGCCCACGGTCCTAACCGAACTGTCCTTCCTTCTTCCGCTAGCACTAGAAACCAACTCCTCCCATCCTCGAGCGCTTGACTTCACATCCTATCTCTAATTGGACCAAAACTTCCCCCGCGTCACTAGATGGCTTTCTCCACCCTCTCTACTTCGTGGAGTCAATTCCCTTAGGCTGGGTGACTTCGCTCGCTTCCGCTCCCCCCCCTCCCCTCTTCCGAGACCGGAGAAAGGAGGGGGCGGGGAAAGAGGGTTACCCAGCAGCTCCTGCGGCGCCGTTCACCATTCCTGCCCCGCTCCCTGTTTCCACGCTGTTGCAGCTTCTCCGCTTCGCGGGCGTGTGTGTCTGGCAGGGAAGATGGAGGGGCCCTTGTCCGTATTCGGGGAACGGACTACCGGAGAGTCTATCCGCTCCCAGAACGGTGAGGGCGAGCTGGGGGGGTGGTGGGGAAGGCCTACTCGGAGGGGCAGCGCGCTTCCCGGGGTCGGCGCAGCCTAAGGCCTAGCCTGCGGAGCCGAACGGGCCCCACCCCTAACCCCCCACTCCGTGAAGGCCCGGTCCGTCAGCCTGCGGTGGGGGGAAGGAAGGGGTGAATTCCAATCTCAAGGAAAAGCTTCCAGGACCTAGCTGGGCCTGGCAGGGCGGGAGGCCCGGGAGCCGCCGGCGGCCACGTTTTCTAAGCGGGGGAAGCGCGGCCCTGCCCGGAGATAGCCGTGGCCTGCGAAGCGCGCACGCTTTTGCCGAACTAGGCCGAGCCTCTTAGGTATCTAAATTGGAACGTGAACCTATGTACATTTTGTTGGGGGCACGAGGAGGTGGCGCGCGTCTCGTCCTATTCCCTCCGCTATCTTGTCTTACTCCCCGATGTTGGACCGAAACCTGATCAAGACTAATCAGCCAGTTAGTTCTGGGCGAATGGACGCCGGTGGCTTTCACCCCCATGGTTGCCCTTAGTTAAGAGTACGGCCAGAGTTAGAACTGGGGGACTGCATTTCTGATTTCCGAGAGGCGGAGAACGTGGTAGCGCTCTGGGACGGCCGATCCCTTCCCCCTCCCCAGCTTCTCGGGACTTACTCTCCAGAAGGGAAACCCGGAGAAAGCGTGGCTCCGAGTCTTTCTTCCACAACTCTCAACACGTTTGGGAAAGGCCTAGAGTGAGAGTGGGGTTCCTAAAGCCAGGTGATTGAGGACGGGATGGTATCGATTGTGGACTCCCATGCCTTGTTTGCCCAGTCCAGGGCAGCCCTACCCACCTCCCTTCGATTTCTCTTAACTTTGTAAGCTTTTCATTTTAAAAATGCCCGAAATTTAACATTGGGTGACAAGTTTTATTGATTTCCAAGAGTTATGAGTAAAGGAACTAGTTTTAGTTAATTGGATAACTTTGTTAATTTATTTCTCTAACTACGGACTTGTAAAGTTGCTTACCACATAATTCATTTTACGCAGAGCTGCTTGATGAAGTATTCTGAAGATGTCTGAATGGGACCTATGATAAATTTTGAATGAAAGTTTAGAGAACTGGTGATTTTAAAAAATACTCCTATCTTTTAAGAGAAGAAGGAAGACAAGGCGATTGCCAGTCTTTGATACTGTATGTCTTTTGTTTTTGTCTAGTTTTTATTACTCAAAGCAAAGCGCAAGCAGTTTCAGTTTAGAATGCTAAAAGGAGTACATTTACATAAACGACAAGTATAAATTGTAAAGATCCTTTATCAGTGAAACTTTTTAAAAAGCTTTTTCTACATTGAGGATCTGCTAATGGTATAATTCCTTAATTCCCAAAGTTTGGAGGAGAAAGCTAATTCTTATTTTTTTTTTTCTATGTGAAATTGTAGACTATAATAAACAGGCAATGTTAATCAAAGCTTCTTCACATAGTAAATATATTTTGATTGAATAACTGAACAGTTAACATTTTTTTCTCCAGAGAATAGATTTAAGGTTGGCTTAGTAAGCTTCATGGGTCTAATTTTCAACAGAAATGCTTGAAATGATTGTATTTTAGGAAGTGTGGGTTATATTGATTGACTTATTTTAAAGTGCAATACAAATATAATATAATTGGTGTAACAATAACTGCCTATCTGATATACTATGGGATGTAAAGAGGAAAAGGAACAAGCATTTAATTTTTTTTCCCCTTAGGCAATTGGAGTAAGTGACTTGCTCAGGGTCACACAGCTAGGAAATATTAACTGTCTGCTGCTGACTTCAGGGTCAGTGAACCATTTAGCTGACCCACAAGTATTTCTTAAGCACCTATTAAATGCCAGGATCTTTGCTAAGGGCTTTACTAATATCACAATTAGTGGGTAGATACTATTTATCCTCATTTTACATAGAACTAGGTAGTATGGGAGACTGAATTTGAATTCACATCTTAATCCCAGGTTCAGCATTTTATTTATACATATTTTATACCAATCTATTTCTAGGAGAAAATAATTGTATCCTAATTCTTGCTATACATGGGAGCTTCTGAGATTATTAAGATTTTTCTTTCTCATAGGTATTTTTTCTTGTGAAAAGGCCAGTTGAAGCCAGCATTATACTAGCAACAGATAACATTTGAAATAATGGAGGTGTACCTCACTTAATTATCTTGTTTTGATATTTTTACAGTTATGGCTGCAGCTTCCATTGCCAATATTGTAAAAAGTTCTCTTGGCCCAGTTGGCTTGGATAAAATGTTGGTGGATGATATTGGTGTAAGTACAGATAAAGTTTTAAAACACTCTGGTGGTTTTCAATAAGATATTTTGTAGGGTTTTGTTCAATAGATTGTCACATAAATGCTTTAGTACTGTGGAACTACATATATGTTTATGAGAAATTCCTTAAAAAGGTTTAAATGTTGTGTCATGGGCACATTAAATGCTAATTTCTTTTAACATTTTTTTTTAAATTTCCAAAATAGGATGTGACTATTACTAATGATGGGGCAACCATTCTGAAATTGCTAGAGGTAGAACATCCTGCAGCTAAAGTGCTCTGTGAATTGGCTGATTTGCAAGACAAAGAAGTTGGAGATGGGACTACATCTGTGGTAGGTAGACACTAAAAATTTGTGGTACTTGGATCAAAAAGTTGTGATTTTTGTTTGTTTATTTTTTTTTTTTTTTGCAAATTAAATAAATACATCATCTTGATGTATTGAATCTGAAATAAAAGTTGGGAAGAGAGATAAGTATTAATTACATAGTACGAAAAAGAAATGGAAAATCAATTTGGTTTAATTTCTGGGTTGCTGGTTGCGAAAGTCTTGGAATCAAATTTTACTTATATCATTGTATGATTTTTGAGTCATTTTATAAGTTTTTCAAATGGTTAGTTTCTTAGATGTGATAATTGGATTAGCATATAGAAGGTGTCTGTTTTGGATTCTGAAGAATTTTCAAATGCCAGCGTTTAGAATTTGCTTATTTCCCCCGGTACTAAGAATTCATGAAATTTTGGACAACTTTATATAAGTGATTGTAATTTGCTTACATTAATCCTTTTGTTTTACCATGTTTACTATGATAGTTTGGAGATCCTCAAATTTGGATTAGGACTTAGTCCCAATTTAAGGAGCCAGATGAGTTTATGATCTTTCAAGGAGAAAAAAAGGACATTGGTGGGGCATTAGTTTTCAATCTCAGGACAACCTAAATAAAGTCAGGGTCATCTAGTTTTTTTCTGGAGCCATGATATTTCCTAAGATATTTTTTGGGCATGTGAGTTAAAACTTTTGATGACCCATCTTTCACAAAATTGGTCTTCTCTAATAGAGAAGAGATCAAAAACCTGAACAGGGCAACTGTTGGCAGTCATTACATTGGAGCAATTTAAAAGGAGACCAGCTGATACCAGATTAGTGTCTTCCCATCTGACTACCACTTTTTCACTTCATAGATTGAGTGGCTATGCTTATGGGATAAAATATAGCTGCCATTATCTGATGGAGAAAGGGTGGCCTTACCTTTTTTCCTATATGAAATGGCAGAACAGTCTAGCTCTACCATATGTTATACAAATAAAAAATAATGTTTAATTAACCACCATTACAGTAATATCCTTGG
Organism: Sminthopsis crassicaudata; assembly: GCF_048593235.1. Taxonomy (NCBI): domain Eukaryota; kingdom Metazoa; phylum Chordata; class Mammalia; order Dasyuromorphia; family Dasyuridae; genus Sminthopsis; species Sminthopsis crassicaudata. Next base: position 132,045,694 of record NC_133620.1, read on the forward strand.
CAACCTTAAAAATAGAGACAATCTTTTGATTGAGTAGCTGAAAACAGAAAAGCTCAAGAATTCTTCCTATGATTTAAGAGAGATATGTTAATGGTGTAGAACAAAAACTTTCCATGTTTCCCTTATATAGTTAATATTAAAAGATGTGCTATGGACATTTTTTTCTTTCAACAGGTTATTATTGCAGCAGAACTTCTGAAAAATGCAGATGAATTAGTCAAGCAGAAAATTCACCCTACATCAATTATTGGTGGCTATCGACTTGCTTGCAAGTATGCATTCATAAAAAAATTCATATTAATTGAAATGTCTCATTAATCTCCCTTTGCTTGTCTGTAAAACATGATAGTTCTTATACTATGTGATATCTTCAACTCCTTCAGAGGCTGATTTTGAGAAATACTTTATGGATAAGATGAAAAGGAAAAAGAATCTTAAAATTTTCATTGAAAACTTGACTAGTTAATTTTAGTTGTCTTGTTAATTTTACTTTAGGATAAGATGAAAAAGTTATGGTGTTGGCAGTTGTCATATTTGAATAACTCAGAGAACAAATTAGTATCTTCCCATTTGACTACCACTTTTTCACTTAATAGATTCAGTGGCTATGCTTATGGGATAAAATACAGCTGCCATGGTCTGATGGAAAAAGAGTGGCCATGTCTTTTTTTCCTATATGAAATGGCAGAACAATATAGTTGTATTTCATATAAAAATGGTTTTGTTAATCACAACTACTTACTACTGATATCCTTGTCAAAATTGATAAGTATTGATTTCTGTATTTTAAAAATGTTTTAAATAGGGAAGCAGTGCGGTATATCAATGAAAACCTCATCATTAACACAGATGAACTTGGAAAAGATTGTCTCATCAGTGCTGCAAAAACGTCCATGTCTTCTAAGATCATTGGAATGTATCCTTTTGTAGTGTTGATTGTAGCTTACAGCTATTTAAATTAACTGAACCCTTTTAATATGTTAGTTTTGATGCTTCAATTCTATGGTCCTAGCATATGGAAGTTATATTTGGAAATATCTGAGTTTGGCAGGTAATTTCCAAGGAAAAGTTCTGTCTTGAAAATGAGATATAATTTAGAAGAAAATTTCTTCATACTTGAGACTTCTCAGTTATTTGAAGGTCATTGAATATTTCTTCTATCAGTGTTACCTGATATTTGTTACCTGAGATGAAAGGAATTCTAGTGGCAGATGTCCTTGGAATAGTGGTTTGCATTTTTGGAAAAGGAAGGTGAAATTATTTATTGATAGTATTATAGATTTAAGAATTTAGAAGTTTCTGTCCTTTTGAACTACTTATAAAGGACTGGGTGGAGAAATACATCATGTTTTTTAGAAAAACAGATTAGTTGTAATATTGTATTTACATATATTCAAACATACATACTAAAGACTCCAGCAGTCTGGATACTAATGTGAGGGATAGAAAATCCTATCCAAAAATGACTTCTCAGAAACCTCTCGAAGTAAAAAGCAGAAAAGTTGTTTATTTAACAAATTCTCATGAGAATGAGCAATTCCACCATGAGGAGGGGAAAGAAAGCTCATGGTAGAAGGGCTAAAGAACTAAGGGAAGATAGATAGTTTTTATAGGTTTAATTGCAAAAGGATTACATCATGAGTTTGGGGAACATTAAGAGATAGGTGCCCCCCCCCTTCCCCACCAGTTAATTGAATGTCATCATATATCTCAAAAACTAAACAATTAGTAGCCTAAAACATCAATAGCCTGGACAGACATAAATGTCAACAAAAAATCTAAGCAATTAGTAGCCTAAACATTGAACATACCTATGCAGGTCACAGAGACCTAGAGAAGATAGAATACAGAAAAGGAATTTAACCTTGCTGTAAGTTCTTCACCATATCCTTACTTCATACTTGCTCCACACAGCTCCCCACTCCTAATAATGTGATTTTTATCACATGCTCTATGAAGAACTTACACATTGATCAAAGTCAGTTAACAAGCTCACACATTGTTTATCAAGTTCACTATCAGATTTATCCCTTTCCAATACTCTCCAACCTCTTTTCTGGAGAATCATCATTTTAACAGCATCCTCTGGATGCAATAATTTTGAAAGGGATCAGTGGACTATTTTGGTTATTCGTGTAATCATATAGGGTAAACATAATGGTAACAATATAATACCACTGATAGCAATTAGTCCATACCATAAAAGTTGTTTTCACCAGCTACCATCAAACCAAGACCACCAGCTATTAGAACAAGGGGATTTACACACCTGTACAGACACATGAACTATTCTGTGAATGCTTTAGTAATTTCTTTTACCACTTGTCCGTTGTCATTGATTTGCATGCAACAAGTGGACAAGTTTAATTTTCCACAGACCCCTCCTTCCTCTGCTAACAGATAATCTAAAATTAATCTATGTTATAAAACAGCTTCCCTTGTTTAGGTGGCCTGACCGACTAATAGATCAAGGGCCTGAGCAGTTTGGTTAATTATTACCTCAAGGATTGCCTGTAATCTAATCAACCGATTTAACACATATATCAGTGTTTGATACCTCCCTGATTACCATCCTGGGCCCATGTTGCCAGTCTGTATTCTTTTATAATTCTCTCTGAAGTCCAGGCATTTCCCCACCCATTGGCATCATTTGTTTGGGTCAAAGAAGAATCAATGCAGGTTAGAGAGCGGTCCACACTTCGTGTTTCCCTTTCCAAATCCTTGTATAACCGTATCCCCAATTACCTGCCAACGCTTGATGAGAGAAAGAAAAATTTAGGTCTAATTATACCTATATAACAAACTCCAGTCCCATTTTTGGGTAAATGAGTATTAGCTGTCTGACTACAGATCCAATAATGCCCCTTCAGGGAAGGATTTTTTCATACTAAAATATGAAGGGTCCACTTGAAGGTGGAAAATACCTCACATCTCAGAGACTTAAAGGTCCCCCTCTCCCGTATTAGAATTACATCTCCAAAGATGACTTTCAACTACCCACTGGCAGATGCAATCGTTTTCTCCAGTTAGATCCTGACGGTTCCAGAAATTATTAAACATTTTCCTAACAGTGCCTTCTCTATTCTCCCACTTCCATTCCATTGAAGTGTAGGTTGAACCTGTTGCTATGCTATTCAAGGTTATACATGTCCATATCTGGAGTCCCTCTCGATCAGGGATTAAACAGGCAGATGGCGTTTTCCTTGCACACCCCTCACTCCTATTACAACTTTGGATACAGCAAATTGCTGATCCATCATAACAAGTTATACTAGTTTGATTCCATCTATTCACATACCTACTGTAGTCTATGATAGCTCCCTTCTCTGACCTGCAAGTAAATGTCCATGTACATTCATTTTCTCCCATCCATGGCCCTGTACCAGTCTGATGTAGGCAATGTCTCCCTAAAACTGTACTGGTCAGGGTCCAGTGATGCTTTTACTCCACGGCTCTCGAGGTACCAGTACAAAGGATGTACCCACATAAAAATCATATATGCATATACAAGGTACAGTCTCCAACCCTTTGGGTTTGGTTCACACCCAATTCTCCTTACTAGTATATAATACCCCTAATTCCTAACAATACAGTTTAACAAATTGTAATATCTAATACAAACAAGAAAAGTTCCAAGACAGTTCCCCAAATGAGACAAGTCAAAAAGATTTTACATGCACAATACATCAGTCTTTGCTCAGCCACACTTTCAATGTTCCTGGATCAGTCTCTACTGCCCACTTCTTTGGCGCATCCACGGGACCTTTGACTCGAGTGTGATGTATCCAACCTTCCTTTTTGATACGTATTGCTGTATCTGAAGTCAACAAAATCTGGAACGGTCCTTTCCAGCTCAGGGTCAGCTTGTCCTTCCATGTCCAAACCAGGACCCTGGCTCCAAGCTGGAACTCATGCACTGTGAATCCTAAGGGAGGAGTCTGAACAATAAGCCCTTTTAGGTGTAAAGTTTTTAGATGTTGCAATAAAGACATGACATTTTCCTAAAAACAAATCCTTGGTCTCAAACATTGGCTCCAAGGAGGAATTTTGAATCCCTTTTAGATAAGGGTGACCATACAATAACTCATAAGGTGATAATCCCACATCCCTTCGGGGTTTTGTTCTAATTCTTAAGGCAAGGGGAAGGCACTTGGTCCAGGGCAATTGTGTCTCTAACTCAAATTTAGTCAGTTGCTATTTAATTTCCTTATCCATCCTTTCCACTTTACCTGATGAGGGCAGATGCCATGGGGTATATAAGTCCCATGATTGGGCCACAGATTGGAGGTTCTTAGTCATGAAACGGGTGCCTTGGTCCGAATCTACCTGCTCCACCATCCTATACCCCAGAATGATATGCTCAAGGAGTACTTTTACAACTGCTGAGGCAGTTGTCCATGTAAGGGGAAAGGCCTCCACCCATGAGGTCAGATGGTCCACTACGACCAGCATTTATCTGAGACACCCCACTGATGGCAGCTTGGTAAAGTCCGCCTGTGTGCTTTTGGAAAGGCCTGATACCAGGGGGCCTTCCTCTTTTTTTGGACTTGTCATTGGGCCTCCCTATTCATCCTCTGACAAACAGGACACCCGCTGACCAATTGCCTGCTATTATGTACAAGCCAATGCCACAAACTTAGCACCACATCACACAGGCCTTGGACACCCCAATGACTGCCCTGATGTAAATGTTGGAGTACATGTCTCATACCTGCTATGGTCAGTACCTCTCTGCCGTCAGGGAGGAGCCAGTGCCCTCTTTATCCTACTGAGCGTCAAGGCTTTGGGTTTCCTGCTTCTCTTCTGGGATAAAGGAAGGTGGAAGCATTGGAGGCAGAAATGCCAGAATTAGCACCATCATACTTACAGATTCCTCTTCTCCAGGCCGTTTCACCTCCTCATCTGCAAAGCAGTTTCTCCTTATCTCAAATGAATCTCCTCTTTAGTGCCCCTGCACATGAATCACTGCAATATTCTTAGGCAACATAAGATTAGTCAAAATTTCAGTGACCAATGCCCTGTGTGCCAATCCCTTTCCTTTACTGTTCCCATTCTTTCCCTCAAGTAATTTACAGGATCTAATTTCTTTTTCCCTTCATTTATACAATGACCTAAATATTTTACCTCACATTTCACAAATTGCAATTTGTCTTAAGAAATTCTCAGTCCCTGTGCTCCTAAATAATTTAACAAACTGATAGTGACTTGGACAAGGCCACTCTTTTTCCTCCCTGCCACAAGAAGATTATCTACATATTGTAAGACTTTTAACAAAAAGAAATTTATCCCAGAATGATCACACAATTCTTACATACTCAAGTGGATGTTCCATAAATTGAATATTATATCAATCATTTTGCTTTTTTTTTTTTTTTAATACCCAATACACAGAAAAATCCCAAACTACATATTGTCCATAACAAAAACATTTTCAAAAGGACAAAGGCAAAAACTACTATTCTTTGGAGTCCCTCTAAATAATTGACATCAATATAGTGAATTAAAACTTTCTATTTTCACAGAAAAGAATCTGAAAAGTTCTTAAAAACATTAATTAAACATTTTTTTAAATAGCCCTTTTAGAATATATATATATATATATATATATATATATATATATATATATATATAAAACATTTCTGATCATATTCTTTAAACACAAAAACCATTATGTATTTTGGAAACAAATATTCACTCAACATCTTGTATGAGTAACCAGACCCTTTAAATCAGTTTGCTTTCTTCAGCCAAAAAACGGCTGCAGCTTTCCACTGCTGTTCTCCTCCTGCAAAAATACATCCCATCTCACAGTCATCTCTCCGTGACTATCTTTTTCAATAAGTTCCTTCTTTTCCCCACTGATTTCTTCTTGAAATCATTTGCTCCCACTAATCAATCCTTCTTTAAATCACCTTCATTCTCCTGTCCCATCTCTGTTTCTCTTCTCCCAATGCCTATTTGCTCAAACTTTCTCTGATATACTTTAAACACTTCCAAACCAATAACTCTTCTGACTAGATGCTTCATTTAAACTATTAATTGCTTTTGTAAATCAATCTCTTTTGTCCCTTTTCTTTAATCACCTTTTTTTTTTTAAAAAACTTTAAACTTCAAGATTCATAACCCATAATGATAACAAATTACCCAATGTTTCAGAAGCGAACCAAAGTTTTTCTTTTTCTTTCTTCTGCCTGAATGCTTCAAGGCCACTAGTAAGAAGCTTCCCATGTGGTATTAAGCAGATAAGATTGTATTGCCGTTACTCCTCTTTAGCAGACTTTGAAAATCTGCTTTTCAAAGAAAACTTCCCCCACCAGTTTAAAATAGCCAAGTTCCATTTACTTACAAATTAGTACATCAGGTTAAAAAGACTTAAAATCACGAGCAAATAACCAATTTCCAAACTTCTTAACATTCTTACAACTTAACAGGGCTTTTAAATCAGCAAAACAGACTAGGGGCTTTTCCCAGGACCCCTGCCCCTGGAGAGAATGTTTCACCTTGACCATTCTTCCCTCCCAGAATCCAAACGGAGTTTCTCTAAACTTCCAAGCCCATTTAGTGCATCTCTCTGCCTTCCCAGAGAATGCCTAGATATTGCATGATTTAAGACCAATGCATTCTGAGCCACTCTGAAAGAATTACTACTCTGACTGAATCCCAACTCCCAGCAATTCAGCCTGCTATTTCTCCTAAGCCTGCAACAGAGGCTGAACTCTTTATCTCTTACCAACTTGCTGACTTTTAACACAGGACAAAAACAATACAAAGCACAAACATACAGACACAAGTAGAGCTCTTATTTTCCCCTTTTACATTTCTTTTTATACCTAGCTACTGTCCTGACAAATTCTTTTGACTGCTTCTATCCCATTTTTCCAACTTGGTCTCAAACCAAATTGTCAGCAAAGACCAATTGTCTTGCTGCGTGGTCACTCCAGAGAGAATCATCTTAGGAAATCCTTCCCTTGGGGTCAGAGAAGCAGTCTGAACAAAGCAATTTTTAGGAGGGCTAATCCCTCGGGTCTCCCTTGACCCAGCCAATAGACCCCCAGATTTCTAAGCTCACCTGGAGAAACACATGTTTGCTTAGACCACCGCCGGCTCGTCAGGACTCTATTTCTCCTTTTTATCTTCAATTCTGCTTTCCCCTGAGTATCTCCGCCTCAGGTCTTTTGTCAGAGAGAGAGGGAGGCTACACACTCAGAGCCAGAGAACGTGGAAAAAAAACTATCCATGGGCACCTATCCCCATTCAGGATGTGCAGCCATCTTCCCCCAAAGACTCATCCCGGACTGAGCCCCCAAACTGTGAGGGATAGAAAATCCTATCCAAAAATGACTTCTCAGAGACCTCTCGAAGTAAAAAGCAGAAAAGTTGTTTATTTAACAAATTCTCATGAGAATGAGCAATTCCACCATGAGGAGGGAAAGAAAGAAAGCTCATGGTAGAAGGGCTAAAGAATTAAGGGAAGATATACAGTTTTTATAGTTTTAATTGCAAAAGGATTACATCATGAGTTTAGGGAACATTTAAGAGATAGGTGCCCCCCTCTTCCCCACGAGTTAATTGAATGTCATATCTCAAAATCTAAGCAATTAGTAGCCTAAACATTGAACATACCTATGCAGGTCACAGAGACCTAGAGAAGATAGAATACAGAAAAGGAATTTAACCTTGCTGTAAGTTCTTCACCATATCCTTACTTCATACTTGCTCCACACACTAATATGAAATACAATTTTAAGACTGAAGAGTCTATTCTTGGATATGCAGTTTTAGATGAATGTTGTCTAAAAGGGGAGATTTTTTTTTTTGCCTACTACTAAGTTGTGGCCTACACTGGTTAGAATAAGGAAGAATGCTTGTCAGACCAAAGGGACTAAAAAAAGGTTCATAGCTTAAAAAATGTTTCCAAAGGGGAGCTAGAAATGCTAATAATTGCTTGTAAAAGGAGTGTACCAGTACTTTAGCTTTATTATGAGCATTGTTTTGCCACAATTAATTCATCAGTCATGCCATTTCTTTCTACAAGTGGAATATATTGAGTAAAATAGTTGGACAATAAGCTTGCTTTAGGGTATGGAGAAGTTGTGACAAAAGAATTTGGAATAGGGAATATAGGTAAGATGAGAACAAGAAGCAGTCTATAATTCTGAAGACCCTGTGTAGAGAGATGTAAGCATTTCTTTGGATATAAAAATTGGGAAGGCAAAAACTGATTTTTTTTTCCCTCTTAATATTTAATATTTGTTTCTTTAAAATGTAGGTTCCAAATTCTTTTTCCTTCTTTCATTGAGAAGGCAAGCAATTTGATATTATATATAGTCAGTCAAGCCAAACATGTAAAAGAAAAAAGAATAAAAACACTTCCCCTTCCCACCCTCCCCCCCCCAAAAAAAGAAAGAAAAATTAAGAAAGTTCGAAAAGAAAAAGTATATTTTAATCTGTATTCCGACTTCAACAGTTCTTTCTCTGGAGATGGATCACATTTTTCCTGAGTCCTATATGCAATGTGTAAGGTGCCATTTCTTAAGACAAGTATAATCATACACTGAACTTGAGTCAGAAAATAGATGTTCAATTTTCATTCTTCCAATTGTTAGTCCTGTAACTTTGAGCAACTCATTTAATCTTGAATTAATCTGTAAAATGGAAGTGATGATACTTTACAGAAATACAAATCAATGATTTGTAACTTGCAAAACAACATCAATGGAAAACAGTTTTTATTGGTTTATGAGTTAGTGCTTGTTACTATTAGGGGGTTTGAGATGTTGGAAAGCTGAATAGCAAAGACTTAAAAAAAAATTCCCTTTTAGTTAGTTCATTGCACATTATTTATATCCTTGACACTTTTGGTTTAGTGATGGTGATTTCTTTGCCAATATGGTGGTAGATGCAGTACTTGCAGTTAAATATACAGATGTGAAAGGTCAACCTCGGTTTCCAGTAAATTCTATTAATGTTTTGAAGGCCCATGGGCGAAGTCAGAAGGAAAGTATGCTTATAAATGGTTATGCTCTGAATTGTGTGGTGGCATCGCAGGGTAAGTAAATTTCAAGGAGTTTGATCTCTTTAACTCTTGACACTTTTTTCTACTGCTAGCCCCTCATTTTTGGCATCTTGAGTATATTTCTTTCTGCTTCTGTATTATCATATCCCCCTCCATTCCTTTGGCTACCACCTGAGCTCAGGCCAAAATCATCTCTTAATTGTTAGCATTCGTTCTACTTCTCTTCCATACTACTGCCAAAATAAAATTCTAAGAGCCTAATTAAGTCTGAACATATAACTCTTTTTTAAAAAAATTATTATAGCTTTTTATGTACAAAACAGATGCATGGGTAATTTTTCAACATTGATTCTTGCAAAAACTTGTTTCAACTTTTCCCCTCCTTCCCTCTACTCCCTCACCCCCTCCCCTAGATGGCAGGTAGTCCCATTCATGTTAAATATGTTAAAGTATATGTTAAATGCAATTTATGTATACTTATACAGTTATCTTGTTGAACAAAAGAGATTAGATTTAGAAAGAAGGTAAAAATAACCTGAGAAGAAAAAACAAAAATGCAAGCAAACACAGTGGAAATGTTATATTGTGGTCCATACTCATTTCCCAGTGTTCTTTCTCTGAGTGTAGCTGGTTCTGTTCATTACAAATCAATTGGAACTGATTTGGATCCTTTCATTTTTTAAGAGAGTCATGTCCATCAGAATTTGATGATCATGTAGTATTGTTGAAGTGTATAATGATCTCCTGGTTCTGCTCATTTCACTTAGCATCATCAATTCATGTAAGTCTCTCCAAACCTCTCTGTATTCGTCTTGTTGGTCATTTCTTACAGAACAATAATATTCCATAACATTCGTATACCACAATTTATTCAGCCATTTTCCAATTGATGGACATCCAATCAATTTTCAGTTTCTAGCTACTCCGAAAAGGGCTGCCAAACATTTTTGCACATACAGATCTCTTTTCCTTTTTTAGGATCTATTTGGGATATAAGCTCAGTAGTGACACTGCTAGATCAAAAGATAGACCATACAATTCTTGCTCAAGAATATCTAGTGGCTTCCTGTTGCATAGAATAAGAAAGAAAACTATCCTAAAGCCCTTCAAAGTCTGAATTTAGCCAAACTATGCTACTGTTGGCTGTGCACTTCCATGTTGCCTTTTGTGCTTTTGGCTGCTAGGACTGTTATTGCCCTCTTACCTGAGGGGCAATCCTTATTTCTATCTCCTATCTTACCTGATCTTCATTCTCTTGAATCCCCATAGCTATTTTGTTTTTTACTTTTACTGTTTAAATGTAAGCTTGAGTGAGGTTTTGGTTTTGGATTTCTGCTGCCAGATCCACAATAGGTAGTAGGGAAATAATTGTTGAATGAATGGTTTCAGGTAAGGGAGACTGGCAATCATTATTCTTTACCCTCCCCCCCTTTTTAAAACATGATCCCAGTTAACAGATCAATTACAAATAATTACATTACAAATAATTTTTGACAGAAAAATAATATAAATCATAGCACATGCTTGATTCATTCGTGTATTTTCAGGTCACTGTAGAAGTGCTTTTACTCTTTAAAAGGTGTAGGGAAAATAGCAAAAACACCATGGACATTTTGAGTGTATATTTCTGTGCCTGGTTACCCTTTTAGTCAGGTGTTTTCTTTTGTATGCTATAATTTAAGCTAATATGTCATGATGGTTGTGTTTTATTTTTCAGAACTGGTGGTTGGGAGAATTCAATTCGGAAAATGACTTTATTTAACAATAAAGAGCTTTAATGAATTCTCTTAAAGAAACTCTTGATTTGGATTAGAAGTCTAATTCTTCCTTAAAGTAGAAGACATATCTATTTTTAGAAAATCTGTACTTTTAAAATTAGAGTTGAAGTTGAAAGTTAGAATTGACTTAGTTTAGAGGAAATATGTCTTTTAAAAAATCTGATTTTTTTTTTTTCCATTTTGTTTGTAGGTATGCCCAAAAGAATAGTTAATGCAAAAATTGCTTGCCTGGACTTTAGCCTACAGAAAACAAAAATGAAACTCGGTGTGCAGGTGGTTATTACAGACCCAGAAAAACTGGATCAAATTAGAAAGAGGTAGGTTGGAGTTCTCCCTCTTTCCTCTCTTTTTTAATGTCTAAAGGATGCAGATATATAAATATTTTGCTTTTATCTGAGCAGGATAATATGAGAGTTTTCAGTAAACTGAACTGGAACTTATACAATTAATTTGAGAATAGGCTTCAAAGAAATAAGTATTTTAGAATTTAATAATTTATTTTACATAAATCTTTGAGAAACCAAAATAGTACAAATTTAGCAAACACATTCCAAAAGATTTATCTATTCCTTTCCCCCCCCCTTTTTTTTTTTTTTTTTTTTTTTTTGGTTATGCATGAGGTTCAAATTATTATTAAAGCTGCATTTTGTATTTTGTTGAACTACAAATATAATTGTGCAGGTGACAATCACCAATTCTGTGAAAAGACAAAACAAGTGCTACTTGTAGAAGCTACTCAAAAACAACAAGGAATATATAGCAAGTGAGATTGTGGGATAATCCTGAGTGCAGTTTTTTTTTTTTTTTTCCTGAGGCTGGGGTTAAGTGACTTGCCCAGGGTCACACAACTAGGAAGTGTTAAGTGTCTGAGTTCAGATTTGAACTCGGGTTCTCCTGAATTCAAGGCTGGTGCTCTATCCACTGCGCCACCTAGCTGCCCCTATTGTGGGATAATCCTAACTGACACACTTGTTTTAAGATTAGTCCTAAAGGCATGGAAACCCTGCTTATTTCCTGCTACCACAAATGGCTTGTAAAGCATACAATTTCTGCCTTGAGCATGTTTTTCTGTTTCTTTACACTTGACTGTGCCAACACAATTATTAAAATTATTGTGGAGAATTTTACGTGTAAAAAATGAAGCACTTGAAGAAATATGAAATTTATTGGAATAGCATTGTCTTTATATAAATCTTGAGCTATGTTTTTTTTATAGTGCATATGTATATATACACATAAATGCACACAATTTGTAGCAAATAACTTGGGTGGTAGATATACAGAATATTGCATTATTTGTTAGTACAAAACCTAACAAATGAACAGTTTGACTAAAGTTGACAGTTTAAGGCTAAAATATTTGAAAAATACAGTTTTTAGATATTGAAAATTTTAAATTGAAATAAAGTTTCACATGAAAACTATTAGGGCCTTTTAAAACTTTCTGCAAAGCAGGTTGGTTTAGGTAGATAGTGTACTATCTTAAAAGTATGAGGGAATAATTTGGTTGAGTGATTTTAGTTATTGAAATTAAGTAGCTTATGAGTATTTTTGTTGAACTGTTTATTTCAAACTATTCAAAACTTCTATATTAAAAGAAATTTACATTAATGGTGATAATCCTGTCTCTTTAGAGAATCAGATATTACGAAGGAGAGAATTCAAAAAATACTGGCTACTGGTGCCAATGTTATTCTAACCACTGGTGGAATTGATGATATGTGTCTAAAGTACTTTGTTGAGTCTTCAACTATAGCAGTCCGAAGAGTTTTAAAAAGGGACCTTAAGCGAATTGCTAAAGCATCTGGAGGTAAGTCTGAATGTTTAGGGACTAATTCTTCTCTGTGGGAATTAAAACTTAAAAGATTTTCCATAATTATGACCTTAAAAGGTGCTTTGTCATCTCTCTAAAACCTTTAATGAGAAATTTATTAGCCCTTCTGAAATAAGTTACTCTACAAAGTCAATACTGCCAACCTAATTTTTAATTAATTTTACTAAATAAAAATGTAATACTGGCCTTATGAAAATTTCATTTTGGCTAAGTATTCTTTTTGATTCACCTTTTTTTGTATGAGAAAAATCAGAAAATTGGATTAAAATTTTTAATTCTTTTTCATTTAAAAGCAACCATTTTGTCCACCCTGGCTAATCTGGAAGGTGAAGAAAGTTTTGAAGCTTCAATGTTGGGACAAGCAGAAGAGGTAGTACAAGAGAGGATTTGTGATGATGAGCTAATTTTAATCAAAAAGTAAGAATACCAAAGCTTATATAAGTTCTTTTTATTCTCGTTAAATTGGAATCACCTAATTTCCCATTTATTTGCTGCCATTCTTTCAGTAGTATGAGCAGTTATACGCATGGGAAACATTAAGATTAGTCCTGTAAATTAAGATGAAATTATTTCATCTGTGCTACAGAGACTATCACATGTTATTTGCCAACACTTTCACACATTTTAGGAGACATCGAGAAGTCATCTAGAGAGGAACCTTATCTTGTTTATGTCACATGAGAATTAGTTTAGAGCACTACTACCAAAGACTAGGGTGGGGATGGTTCAAAGTTTGTCTTGTTAGCTTGGGCTCAGAACAGCAGTGGGTGACAGAAAAGGGCCTGTTTAGGTCAGTGAAGAGGCTGGCCCCTTTATAGACCTTCAAGTAGGGAGTGAATAACTACTCATTAGGCATGTTGTAGATAGGACTTGAATTCTGAGTTGACCTTCATTTTCATTTGAGTTTTCAAAAGTCTTGAGTAACTGATAAATTAATAGTTAGGCAAAATGGCTTTATAATATACCTCAGTAAGTTTGAAGGAAGTATTGAATAGCTGCCCTGTTAAGTCTTTTTAAATTCTGGTTTATTGTAAAGAATTAGTTAACCAGGCCTGTTTGTTGCAGCACAAGAGCTCGGACGTCGGCTTCTATTATCTTACGTGGAGCAAATGATTTCATGTGTGATGAGATGGAGCGTTCTTTGCACGATGCTCTTTGTGTGGTTAAGAGAGTCCTGGAGTCAAAGTCTGTAGTGCCAGGTGGTGGTGCTGTAGAGGCAGCCCTTTCCATTTATCTGGAGAACTATGCAACCAGTATGGTAAGAAGAGTGGCAGGGAGGGGAAGGTGGTGTTTTAGAGGGGAACCTCCCGTTTTTTTTTCAGTAAAATTTGGTGGTTTTGTTTTCCTTCAGGGATCACGGGAACAACTTGCTATTGCAGAATTTGCCAGATCTCTTCTCATTATTCCCAACACATTGGCTGTTAATGCTGCCCAAGACTCCACAGATTTGGTTGCCAAGTTGAGAGCTTTTCATAATGAAGCTCAGGTTAACCCAGAACGCAAGAACCTAAAATGGCAAGTACAAATTTTCTACTTTCATTGTCCTTGAATGTACCCCCAAAATTTTTAGGGAAGTGAATATAGCTTTCCAGAAGTCTGTTTTAATATACAAGATAGTTGTAGGACTGGGAAGGGAGGTGATTTTGTAACAACCGAAACAGCCTGTTTTAATACTTTAATACTGTTTTTAATACTTTTTCAATTGACAGGATTGGTCTTGATTTAGTCAATGGCAAGCCTCGAGACAACAGGCAGAGTGGTGTATTTGAACCTACCATGGTTAAAGTTAAGAGTTTGAAATTTGCAACAGAAGCTGCAATTACCATTCTTCGAATTGATGACCTCATTAAGTTACATCCAGAAAATAAAGATGATAAAAGAGGAGGAGGAGGGAGTTATGAAGATGCAGTTCACTCTGGGGCTATTGAAGACTGATGTGATTTTCTTTATTTATACGTGTTACTGATTAGTTTCATCCTGTACCATTTTGTCTTGCACTTAGTGTATAGACATAAAAAATACAACAATCTGTCATGTTGATTTGAGTTTTTATAAGGGAGATGAAAGAGAAAATAAAACATCTTTCCTCTGCTCTTTTTGGTCCCTGAAACATGTTTTCACAGGTAAATTCATTTTAAAACTTAAAAAGTTAAAATGTGGTTAATTTTACAACATGTTCAACCCTTTGTTGAGACTTAAGATTATTAAAATTTTTCCTCTCATCCTCTTTTAACACACATTGCTATTCCCATCCCTCCTCCAATGCAGAGAGCAGCAACTCCACGAGTTCCTCCAATTCGTTCCAGGGTATGTATCAGAGTAACGAGAATCCGACATCCAGATGCCCCAATGGGATGTCCCAAAGCTATTGCTCCACCTTGAATGTTGACCTTTAAAAAAGAAGAACATATTTTAAATCTCCAAATTTGCTATAAGTGAAGATCATTTGCTTAGAGGAATAGAACATTTAGCTTATTCTTATAATATAAGAATGGAAGAAATTATTAGAAAACTTAACTCTGATAACCTTCTGATAGAAGGATCATTTATTTGTTCCATGAAGCAGGCAAAGAAATAAGTATATGGAACTTACGTATGGGCACCTACCATGCTTGAGGACTTTTTACAAATACTGTCATTTGACCATATAGCATATATATAACAATGAACTTACCTTTTCTGGGTTTAATCCAAGTTCCTTTGATACTGCCACAGCAAGGGATGCAAAAGCCTCATTGATTTCAAACACATCAACATCCTCTAGTGTCCAATTTGCTTTGGCAACCTAAGTGAAAAGGGTAATATTGAATATATTGTTGAATAGTCTCCCTTCGTTGTCCCATCTTGAAAATTTTTTCCAACTGCAAGTGACTTAACCTGTCATGCTGTTGTCTTAAAGCTATAAATCACAGAACAGGTGTGTTTATAGATGGTTAAAAAAAGATTTAGTCCAGAAAGGAAAAGAATGAGTAGGATTTGGACTAGTTTGAAACCTGATTTGAGTCTAAGGTCAGGTATGTCATTTTGGATAAATTGTGTGAGCTCCTAAATCTTAAATAAAATGAAAGGTTAAGACTACAATCACTGTCTTTTAAAGTCATTTCCACCCATAAAATCCTGATTAAAATTTGAAAATCAGTACTTACAGCCTGCTTAATTGCTGGAATTGGTCCTGATCCCATAATAGAAGGTTCTACACCAACTTGTGACCAGGATACGATTTGTGCTAATGGTTTAAGACCTCGTCTTTCTGCTTCTGACTTCTTCATGAGAACCACAGCAGCAGCTCCATCATTCATTCCTATATAACATTAGGTAGATGTTTTCAAGGTAAACAATATAATTCTCAAACCATGCCAAATCTTATCAACTAATAGAATATGCTATACAGTATAAATTCTCAAAAAATGTTTATCAGATTCATCTCCAGGTGAAATGCTTTGCAGATGATTTATCCCAAAATTTACATATGGAAGATAACTGACAATTATAATAATGCCCTAGAGTACAGTAGCCCTTAAAAAAAATATATATATATAAGTTTGCTAAGCATCACTTTATTCCATTTATTATCGCCACTCTATTCCCAGAGTATTCAGATAACCCTGACTTCCCCTTAACCAAAGCTCTGAGTAAAATTCCAAATTCCTAGGAATCTCCAACTGAAAAAAATGAAGTTATAAATAGAAGGGAATAACAACTACACTATGCTAAGCACTTTTTCCAAATGGCTCATTTTATCCTCACAATCTTTCAAAGTATATATTATTACCCATTATAAAGTTAGGGAAATAGTATTAACCATACAGTCAGTAAGCATGAAGCATGACCTGGACTCAGATTTTCTTGGCTTAAAACCTAGCATTCTTTCTACTGAGCCATCAAGCTGTGTAGGGGGAAAAAATCATCTGTGCTGGTTGACTATGAGTAGATTACAGAGACCCTATTAACTTGGATTGGTACTTCAATGATAAAATTAAAGTAACAAAATTTGAAAAAAAAGTAATTAGTAACATTATAGTGGATGCTGATCAATTGAACAGTTGAGCAAACATGAAGATGGTGGGATATAGAAGTATTAAATGAAAACATGAATACAGAAAAACATGGGAGAGAAATAAGCAAAATCAGAAGGAAAACACATTAAATGACTAGGAAAATATAAAAAAAGTTTTCACTCTGAAAAAATGGTCACTGAGAAGAAAGTTCCTAATATTGGAAGAAAGATAGTGGTCTTTCAGGACAATGTTACTGTATCATCTTTCTTTGTTAGAAGAAACAGTTCAGTTTTAGGACTGGATGAAGAATATATAATGACTGATATATTTGAAAGGAACCAATAATGAAGTTACAAGAAACTTAGTTGCCTTAAGGGAATGCTTTATTGTTTTTTCTCAATTACCACAAAATAGGTATGGCATGTTAACTGTACCCATTTTTAAACTGAACCTCAAAGTGATTGGCCCAAGGCCATGTAATAAATAATCCCAAGTTTCTCATGATTCTAAAACCATAGCAACACAATGAAAGAAATGAATAGATGACTACAGCCATAAAAATCAGTGATATTGGGGTCTTTTCTACCAACTCACCCCAAAAACTCACCTGAAGCATTAGCAGCAGTTACTGTTCCTGATCCATCTGTCAGAAAGCAAGGCTTCAACTTAGACATTACTTCTAAAGTGCTTCCATGGCGGGGAAATTCATCTGTTTTAACTTCCACAGGCCCTTAAAAATGAAAAGCAACTTTCTTGAGAGTTTTTCATAAACTGACATGGCACTGAGCTTGAGGAGAAACTTCAGATCATATTCCTAGTGATCTTTGGGGAATATAGTCCACATTAGAAACAGTTCAGACTTCCATAGAAGGAAAATGGTATATAAACCTAAAATACTATATCATTAATTAATAATAAAATAATAAACAAAAAATAATTAACAAAGTATTATTAATACTGTGAACAGATACTAATTTAATTCGAAGAGGAGAAAGAGATAAAGCATTTTAATTTTGACCATACTCTAAGTGCTAGATTTCAATAATGACTGGCATAGAAGCTTAAAGCTACTCAATCAGGGATCAGTTCAATCTCCTTATATAGCCTGCTAATACCCCTGCCCACCTCCCTTTTTTTTTTTTTTTTGGTACAAGCTGAAGGCTCTGGGCCAAACTGCTATTGCATAGGCTTCAACCTGCTAATGAATTGATCTCAAAAGTTCTAAAAGTGAGAGTTAAATTTCATCTTTTATTCTCTAAAGGGGACAGGAGATCTGTGTGACAGGGAATAAACCACACTTTCTCTCTCGGTCTATTTTCTTACCTCTTACGACAAAAGACATGAAAACTACAATCTCAAATGAATTTGCAAATTTCACTCAACTGGCAAACAGAATTTTTGAAAGCTTGCTTACAAAGTGAGACTAGTTAGTATAATTCCTTATAATCCATTTTGAAATTTCTTTAGACAAAACCTTTGCCTTTTCCTAATCAAAAAAATTTTCAGTACTGAATGTGCTCAATAACCATTAATGTGATCTTTAGAGGAATCTATTATGTTCCAAGGGCTGTTTTTTAAAAGTGCATTTTTCTGCTTGAAAAATGGAAGGAAAAAACAAAAAAACAAAAAAGCAGCCAGCAGCTGCTTCAGATGACAAAACTACCGAGCCTGGTAAAAAGCATGATGCTGCGACAGACTAGCAGACTTAAGTTTGTCATTTCAAATCAAGAAGTGTAACTCTGGGATTATACATTTAATCTCTAAACTTCTGTTTCCTCATCAAAGGCTGGACTAACATACTATGTGTACCAAGTCCTTTAGTATTGGATAAACTGATGGGCTGAAGTGATCTTTTACTTTTGAACCTAGTAGGTGCTTAACGAATGCTTGTCTAACTTAGCTAATGATTTCTGGTCCCTTTATTGAGATGCTAAGATCCTCTATAAGAGAGCTTCTATTCTCTGATTTAAGGGATTTCTAAAACATTCCTATGTAAGCATGGCCTCCTTCCACTTCTCTACAGAGGGGAAATGTCCAAAGCAGTGCAACTTTGCAAATACTTTTAGGTGATCTTATTTTTTCCCCACCTCTCACTTTTAATTTAAAAAAAAATTATTATATGACATAATTGTCTAGGAGAGGAAGGGGGAATGATACAAAAACAAAAAGCTATTAAGAAAAATGTACTTGTAGAAATTCCAGTATGTCCTTACTATATGATTTTCTTTCTAAATTTAAATATCCCTTAAAGTGTTTTATGTGTAGCAATTCATACCTACCTTTTCTGGAAGGCACAGAAACAGGTACAATCTCTTTGTCAAAAAAGCCTGCTTTTTGAGCATTCTCTGTCCTATTCTGTGACAAGACAGCATATCCATCTTGGTCTTCTCTACTCACTTTCCACTTTTGAGCCACATTTTCAGCTATTGGAGAAGGCAATAAAATATATTGTCATAACATGGCTGGCTTCTAAAAGCAGAAATGTCTTCTACTAAAAAACAAATATCTACTGTTCAACAGCAACATTTACACAGATTTATCTAAACCATTTCTCCTAATCCTTGCTCTATATTATTTTTAAGCCATTGAGGCTGGAAATTGGTCTAATCAGAACTATTTTCTTCCCATACAATTTATACCATCACCTACAAAAAAATGAAAAAGTAATGTTGGGGACATGTAGGAGGCACAGATGTGATTTGACTGACTAGTCAGCTTGGATTGAGGCCAAGGATATCTAAGTCTAGAGAGAAACACAGTAAAACACATTTAATTTAGTCTATGGAATTCTGTTTCCCAGTGGAGCCCAGAGTCTGACTCCCGGCTCATCAGAAAAGGAAGCATCTTCTCTCTGAGAACTTGTCCTTCTTTCCCTGCTCTTATTCCCTACTCCCTGCCTCTGTGACCATCACTAACCCTTCAGGAACTAGACATACTCACTTCAGGGTGAATTAACATTAATCTTTGCAGCCTCGAACAACAGTTTCAGGGAAACTGAATACAACTTGCTATAACTTAAGAATTCTCCTAAAACAAGGAAATTATGTATTTGAGAACTTGAAACCATCATGTACCAATCTAACATAATTTTGGTAGGGTAGAAGGAATGCCCCTCCCAAAGATCTGGTTAACCTCATTGGGCTAACAAACAGAAAGAGACAGAGAGGGTAAGGAGATGAGTAGAGATTGTCCTATAGAAGCACTAGCTGACTAACCTATGGTAAATCCTGTAAGCTCCCTAGGCCTGTTTCCTCACGTGTAAAATGAGGGAGCTGCACATCATCTTTAAGGTTGCTTCCATCTCCAATACTCTATAATAACAGGGATATAATTATAATTGATTCACAACAATCATACATTTCTATCATTTTTTTTTTTTTTTTTGGGCTGAGGCAATTTGGGTTAGGTGACTTGCCCAAAGTCACACAGCTAGGATGGTTTCAGTGTCTGATACCAGATTTGAACTCAGGGTCCTCCTGACTTCAGGTCTGGTGCTCTATCCACTGAACCACCTAGCTGCCCCTCTATCATTTTTTCTAACCAAAACTATTTTACTACCTTACCTGTAATACCCATGTGATAATTGTGGAATGCATCTGTAAGACCATCATAGATCACAGAATCCTTCAAAGGGGTCTCTCCCATTTTTAATCCTGTTCTCAAGTGAACAAAATGAGGAGCCTGGGAACAAGAAATACACCATTGAGTTAGACTGAGCTGGAAAAGTCCAACTGAGTCCTTTCCTCAGGGCGTTAGGCAAACATATGCTACATAAGCTTGCTTTTTTTGAACACAAGTATAAGAAGCACTACAAGAAAAAACCTGAAAGGATGACCTGATCTTAATAAAAATACAGGTGACATTCTGCAGCTGGCCCCATTTGGGAGAAGTGTAGAGAGCATAATGTGTTATAGATATAGTTACAGCAGTGAAATCTAGGGATTTACTATATTAATGTCAAACTTAGTTATAAGAGTTGAACCGCTTAAATTCATTGTACATTAGATCCGAGCTCAAAAGAGCCTACAGCCTCAGCTTCCCCAATAGCAGGGATTATGGACATTCACCATGGTCAGCCCTATCTCTTTGCCCTTTGTCCTGTTTGAGTTCAAGTGTGCTGGCTCTATGACCCTGGATGGAGAATAAAGTTTGTGATAAAATTATTTGTAATATCTTCAGATCTGCTTTTGCTTCTCCTTTCTATCTTCAACTTTAAACTGTTCTTAGCTCACAGGTTAAGTACTCTCTAGAGGACTTTTAGAGCAGTGTCTTTCCAAGATTTCTTTAAACTGGTTTTACAGTTCATTGCTTTCCTCTGCTTATTTGGTACTACTTCTCATAATCTTTAACATCTTGTGCTTTCTGTAAAATATTACAACTAAGTTTATATTTAGTGTTATCATAATGGTTCTATTTTAGTCTGCTTGGCCATTAAGTCACATGTAAGTTACCTAACAGGCTCCTTTACTTTCCAGGTTATACCAATTTTTTTATTCAATGACGCTTTTAAGATTATTATATGATTTCTGTACTTTTTTCTGACCATAACTCATTTTTCGTTGTCAATAATGTCAGAATAGAGTTGTTTCCAGAAAGGAATTTGTGGAGCTGGTTTTGTCAAGCAAACAAGAAGTAACAATGGTCACAGATTTAAGGACCCAGAGGCCAGCTAGTCTAATCCCCTCATTTTACAGATGAGGAAACTGAGGCCCATAGGGATCAACTGACTTACTCAAAGTCACAAAAGTAGCAGAATGGGACATACAAATATACTTTGCACCACTGACTCTCAAATAAACGAAATGCTATACAGCTTTTCTCCCTGCAGTATTCAAAAGTGAGTCAGTCTCTTCCCACCACCCCCTAAAAAGGGCAAACACACGTGTATATATTATTTTGACTTTCAGTTCAAGTGATTGTTACTCAAAAACTAATTAAACAAATAGGTTGGATTCAGAGGTCAGCAAATCAGGGCAATTCATAACTTCCCTCCTAAATTCACTCTTTGGGTTAGTTCACAACCTTTCTTAAAAGAAGTGTGGCTAGTCTGTCATGCTGCTGATTAAGCAGCACTTCTCCTTGTCAGGGGAAGGGTCACTGGCCATACCTTGCTCATGCTTTCCATGCCTCCAGCTATGACAATGCTGGACTCCCCAGTCCCAACAGACTGGGCCCCAAGGCACACAGCTTTGAGGCCTGACCCACAGATCATCTGACAGCTCCACGCTGGCACAGGGTAGGGGATGCCTGCCCCCACACTGGCCTGTCGAACAGGATTCTGACCGCACCCTAAAAAAAGGAAGGATTGCCAGAGTCAAGAGTTAGAACTAGAAAAAGTAGTAAACACTCTCAGGGACTACTGAAGAAAGCAAGGTTTGACGCAGGATGGGCAGAGTGTTCAATGACAGCAGAAGAAAGAATAAGTGGGAGGTTGATTAGAGTCCTCCTGAGAAGTGTGGCTGTTCTCTATACTGACCTTGAGACTGAGCAAGTCTGTGTCCTAAACAATCCCTAAATTTCTAAGTTGTGGAGAAGATGCCTACCTACAAGGATAGAAGAAGTTTCCTCACTTGGAAATTCCCTTCTTTTTTATTTGTTTAATTAATTTTTATTTGAATAGTATTTTATTTTTCCAAATACATATAGTCTTCAACATTCACCTTTGCAAAACTTCGTGTTCCAAATTTTCTCCTTTTCCTCCCCTCTCCCCAAGTCAACAAGCAATCCAATGATCATTTAATCTTCTTGTAACAGTGTACAATGTTCTTTTGGTTCTGCTCATTTCATTTAGTATCAGCTTATGTAAGTATAAGTTTTTGGAAATCAGCATGCTTGTCATTCCTTATAGTACAATAACATTCCATTACATTCATATCCATTTATTCAGTTATTGCTCAATTGATGGGTATCCACTAAATTTCCAGTTTTTTGCCATTACAAAAAGGTCTGCTACAAACATTTTTGCACCTGGGAGTCCTTTTCTCTTTTATGATCTCTCTGAAATACAGCTCCACAGAAGAAACACTGCTGGATCAAAGGGTATCCATAGTTATACGGCACTTTAGGTACAGTTCTAAATCACTCTCCAAAATGTTGGATCAGTTTACAATTCCATCTACAATGCAGCAGTGTCCCAGTTTTCTCACATTCCCTTGAACATTCCATCATTATTATTACTAGAAATGACTTTAATGATAAACAAGACCTTTATCAGAAACACTGGCTATAAGGCTTTTTGCTTCCCAATCTAATCTATGCATCATTTTGTTTGTGTAAAACCTTTTTAATTTAACGAAATCAAGATTAATGTTCTCTAGTTCTTTGGCCATAGAGTCCTCCCTTCTCCACAGATCCGAAAGGCAGACTATCCCTTGTTCTCCTAATTTGCTTATATCATCAATCACCCTTTGTGTCAAAATCATGGACCCGTTTCAACTTTATCTTGGCAAACAACATATTGTAGGATTCTAGCTTTTAATTCAATTTGCTAGCCACTTTTGTTTTATGGGAGAGTCCATCCCATTCACAGTTAAAATTATTAACTATGTATTTCCCACCATCCTACTTTCTACAAGTTATACTTTTTTCTCTCCTTTCACCCGTTCTCTTCTCACCAATATTTTGCTATTGACCACCACCTCCCTTATTTGCCCCCTTTTCAGCCCCTCTACCTTTTCTTTTCCCTTTCCTCTTCTACATTTGCCATCTCTTCTATTAGCCTCCCCCTTTTCTTTCCCCTCTTACTTCCCTACAGAATGAGACAAATTTCTATACCAAATCAAGTATGTAGGTTAGCCAAATCCAATGAGATTAAGGTTCAACTGACCCTAATTTATAAGAAATCAAACCATTCTCCAATTGATAAATGGTCAAAGGATATGAACAGACAATTCTCAGATGATGAAATTGAAATTTTATCCACTCATATGAAAGTGTTCCAAATCACTATTGATCAGAGAAATGCAAACTAAGGCAACTCTGAGATACCACTACACACCTGTCAGATTGGCTAAGATGACAGGAACAAATAATGATGAATGTTGGAGGGGATGTGGGAAAACTGGGACACTAATACATTGTTGGTGGAGTTGTGAAAGAATCCAACCATTCTGGAGAGTAATTTGGAACTATGACCAAAAAGTTATCAAACTGTGTATACACTTTGACCCAGCATTGCTGCTATTGGCTTATATCCCAAAGAAATACTGAGGAGGGGAAAGGGATCTGTATGTGCCAAAATGTTTGTGGCAGCTCTTTTTGTAGTGGCCAGAAACTGGAAGATGAATGGATGTCCATCAATTGGAGAATGGTTGGGTAAATTATGGTATACGAAGGTTATGGAATATTATTGCTCTGTAAGAAATGACCAACAGGATGAATACAGAGAGGCTTGGAGAGACTTACATCAACTGATGCTGAGTGAAATGAGCAGAACCAGAAGATCACTGTACACTTCAACAACAATACTGTATGAGGATGTATTCTGATGTTAGTGGATATCTTCCACATAAAGAAGATCCAACTCACTTCCAGTTGATCAATGATGGACAGAAACAACTTCACCCAGAGAAGGAACACTGGGAAGTGAATGTAAATTGTTAGCACTACTGTCTATCTGCCCAGGTTACTTATACCTTCGGAATCCAATACTTAACGTGCAACAAGAAAATTGGACTTACACACATATATTGTATCTAGGTTATATTGTAACACATGTAAAATGTATGGGATTGCCTGTCATCTAGGGGAGGGAGTAGAAGGAGGGAGGGGAAAATTTGGAAAAATAAATACAAGGGATAATGTTATAAAAATTACTCATGCATATATACTGTCAAAAAACTTTTATAATTATAAAATTAAAAAAATGTTAATAAAACAAAAACAAAAAAGAGAGATTAAGATTCAAACAATGTTCATCCCATTCCCTTCTTTCCCTCAACTGTAATAGGTCTTTTGTGCCTCTTCATGTGACAAAATTTATCCCAGTGTACCTTCCCTTTCTTTTCCTCCCAGTACAATTCTTTTTCTATTCCTAATAATAAGTTGACAATAAAGTCAACTTATATCTCTAAGTATACCCCTTTTAATTGCCTTGACAAAGATATAGTTCTCAAGAGTTATACATATCATCTTCTTATATAGGGATGGAAACATTTTAATCTTTAAAAAACAGTGCCTATGTCCTCTCTTCCCCCATTAATTTTTTATGTTTCTTTTGAATTTTATATTTGGAGATCAAATTTTCTGTTTAGCTCTGGTCTTTTCACCAGAAATGACTGAAAATTACCTATTTCCCTTAATGTCTATCTTTTTCCCTTGATTTTGCTTAATTTTGTTTCTTTTTAGCTATTTATAGTATTTTCTCCTTAATCTGATAATTCTGGAATTTAGCTACAATATTTTTTGGAGATTTCATTCTGGGATCACAGAAGGCAATCAGTAGATTCTTTCAATGACTATTTTGCTCTCTGGTTCTATGATGCAAGAGCAGTTTTTCTTGATCTCTTGAAAGATGTTGTCTAGGCTCTTTATCATTATGGTTTTCAGGTAGTCCAATTCTTAGATTTTCTCTTCTGGATCTACTTTCCAGGTCAGTTGTTTTTCCATTTTCTTCTATTTTTTCAATTCTTTGGACTGATTCTTGATGTCTTACTGAGTCATCCACTTCCATTTTCTAATTTTTAGTGGGTTGTTTTCTTCAGTTAGCTTTTTTTAAACCTCTTTTGTATATGGTCAATTATACTTTTTTTTTTTTTCCATTTCACCAAATTTATTACTTAAGGCATTATTTTCTTCAAACCAATTTCTGTGCTTTCTTTTCCAAGCTGTTGATTCCCCCTCCCCCCACTTTCATTAACTCTCCAGGAGAGCTCTTCTTTCTTTTCCCCATTTTTCTTCTATTTCTCTTTTAAGATCCTTTTGTATTGGAGTCCAGTTCATATCCCCCTTTGAAACTTCACCTGAAGGCATTTTGCCTTTGTTGTCTTCTGAGTTTGTGTTCTGATCTTTACTGTCTCCATAGCTCTTTTTTGTCAGAGATCTTTGTTGTTTTTGCTCATTTTTAAAGACTGAACTCTGTTCTTTTGGCACAGGGAAGACTGCCTTGAGCTTTCTCTGCAGGGACACAGGAGTACCTCAGTGATTGCACTGGGGCTGGCCTAGTCCTGTTGGTTATGCTGGAGTTTGGGGGCTCACAATTTGCCTTCTGCTGTTGCACTGGAATTCTCACAGCTAGTCTGCTAATCCATTGGCTTTCTGAAGCAGGACAGAACAGCCAAATGCTGTTGTATTTTGGCTAAGAGGCTCCTGCTAGATTCCCTTTGCTAAGCCTTCCTGCTCCCCACCTGTGCTACGTCACGTTTCCCCCTGCCCAACTGAGACAGGGCTTCTTGAAATCCTTCCAATATATCTTAAGGTGGAAAATTATTACACTTTAAATGTTTGTATGTTCTGTCACTCTGAAATCCATTAAGAGGCTTGATCTAGAGTTGATTCTGAGGGAAGCTAGGAAGACCTCAGGCAATATTTTAGCTCCACCTTCAGAAATTCCTTTTAATTTAATTTATTTATTTAAACCTCACCCCCAACCTCCCATTACATTCAAAACACACAAAAAAATTTTACACTTGTTTTTTAAAAAATTCTCCCTTTTCCCCATTCACCATTAAGAAACTTCTTGTGAAGTTATGCAAAACATTTCCATGAAAGTCAAGTTGTGGGAAAAAATATAACTCTCCCACCCTAATAGAAATAAAAACCCTCCAGAAAAATTAATTTCTTTTTTAAAGAGAGAGACAATGTTTCAATTGATATTCAATCAGTTTCTTCTCTGGATATGGATAGGATTTTTCATTTTAAGTCCTTCAGAGTAGTAATGGATTACTGCACTGCTGAGAATAGCAAAGTAATTTGAAGTTAGTTATCTCAGAACATTGCTATTACTTTGTGTACAGTACATTTCACTTTGCTTGAGTTCTTGGAGGACTTTCCAGGCTTTCCCCCATCCCTATCCCCACCCCTGAGAACATCCTGCTCATCAGGAAATTCCTTTTTTAACCAATGAAATCCTAAATCTAGCCTCCATCTTTATTTCTATTTGATTCAATCAACTATGGAATGACTAAAGAACAAAAAGAAATGAAAGAAAACAAGACAGCAGATTTAACTATGGTCAAATTTGAGATTCTCTTTTTTTCCTTTATGCCTGTTTGGCAGCTCCTAGGTAAACTACAAAAGAACACCCAGGTGTGCAGTCAAGAAAGCTCAAGCTCAAGTCTAGCCTCACATGACCCTGAGCACATCACTTACTTAACCTTTGCCTGCTTCAGTTTTTTCAACTGCAAAATGAGGTAGTAATAATAGCACTTACCTTCCTCAAGAGGATCAAGTGAGATGTTTTTAAAGCACTCAGCATGTTACCTGGTATGTAAGAGATACTTAAATGCTTCATTTCCTTTATTTCTCCAAGGTAAAGGAATAGTGGTGAATGTCAATTACTCCTATGTATCTCAAATCCCCTAACACTTGAAAAATTAATTTGCTAGTTTTATTCGATTAAGATGTTAGCCTCTCAAGGCATAATTACATTTTAAAGAGGATTCTAGAAAAAAATAACATTTTTAAACATAAAAGAATGAATCTCTAATGTAAAATTTTATGAATTTGTAAAGAGAGTTATAAAGAAGAAACTCTGTGTCACCTGAACATTAATGGAAAGAGTAATCAGGGAAAGGGAATCTGCCATAATTCTGAGATGGCTTTCTGAAAGTCTTGAAATGGAGGTGCCAATAGTGGATCAAAGCAGAATGCACAAGAGCAGATAGGTACTAAAAGGCCAAAATATCTAACAAATCCAAACTTCTGAAATTTGATGTTGGGCTTACCAGCTGACAAAACATGCCCAAAAATGATCTCGGATACTTCTTCTGGAGCAACACTGGCTCTCTTGAGGACTTCTTTTATGACTGTTCGACCCAGCTCATGGACAGGTACAGTAGATAAAATACCATTAAAGGATCCTGAAAGAAAATATTAAAACATTAATTCTGAAAACTTAGTGGAGCTCCTCACAGGGAACCAGTAGATTTGAGATAACACACTACAAAGGTGCTGTCACCTCCTCCAACCCCAGCCCATTGTTAATCAATGTTAGGCATTAAATTACAATAAATGAACTCTCTTTTAAAGGAAGCTTGGTCCTCTTAGGTGTTTTTATTTAGGGCTTGTGTTCCAAATTATGACTCAATAACTGTTCACAAATGATGCTACAAATAGATACATTATATAGTTTCCTAATTCCTGAGGCATTAAAATGAAAATTCTACTTATAAACAAAACACTGGAGTTAGGAGTCTGGAAGACTCAACTTTCAAATTCTGCCACAGACAATAACTGTGCAATCCTGATTAATTTCTGTTCTTTAGTTTCCTAATCTATAAAATGACCTTTTTTAAGGTCTCCATTAGGAATGTGCTACAGAGATAAAAAGGATTCACATGACCTAAATTTGTTTATTTGCAATTCTTGAAAGAAGGAGACAGTTCAGGGATGAATGCCCTTGGTGAGGTGAGAATGCGTCCCATCAGTGGGGGATGATGGGCTGTTATAGACTGCCTATGTTCCCCCTCCCTTATCATACAGCCGATGTTCAAAAAGTGTCAGAAAACTCCTTCTTTGAAGAAGAGAATATTAATTTATTATTAATTAACTTTTAATTATTAATCAACTTTTTAAGCATGCTTTCAATTACCTTTCACCTACTTCTTGTTTGGTTTTATCAGTTCAGTGGCTCAATATCTTGTTTTGCAATTAACTACAAGTCATGGCCTTATGTAAGTCATGGAACTAACAATTCTCTAGGCCGCTCACAATCTCTTCTGATTAGGGTTTGCAGGAACCAGTTCTAACTGGAAGACCTTGTTAATGACGCTCATTCAACTTGAAAGTGTGCATACACGCTCCCTACCCCCTAATCCGTTAACATTTATCAGCTCAACTTTGTTTCCAACTGGATTATGTTCCCACAAACCTCCACTTATTTTCTCAATTATTCCTTATTTGTCTTACTACACCACAGTAAAACTAATTTAATGAAGCTTCTATTCATTTCGAATAAAACTGTAATCCAAAGAACCCTCCATTAATTTCCTCATGAATGACACCCTTGCTTGCTTATGAATACCCAGTAAAACTAGGATGCAATGAACATTTATTTCCCAAGGAGGAAATTGCCAGCTCTTAATTAGATGAACATTTCCCCGAGCCCCAAAACAGAAGCACCCCGCTCCTCGAAAATGTGACACGCCGATGGCTCTACTGGCGCTGACCAATCAGAGGCCGGCTCCGAGGGTGTATGTCTTCACTAGCCAATGGTGAGGTCAGCATTCGAGGTGGTCCTATCTCGGCGAGCCAATCCCTACCCGAGATGCCGGAATCGGCTGGGGGCGGGGCCACCTCCCTCGAGAGCAGGTTCTCGCCGGCCCCGGCTTCTTCCCTGAGGACGTGGAACCCAGTCATGTAGTGCGGAAAGTCCGCAAAGCACCCCTTGTCCCACAGCCTCTGGGTCTGGGCTGCAGGGTCCCAGCATAGAGTAGGGGAGCGAGCTAAGCGCTCCCAGCCCCGGCGCTGGGGGCCCACCCGGCCCCGCGGGGACACGGCCGCTTACCTATGGGAGTCCTGGCTGCAGAGACGATGACCACGGGGTCCGAGCCTGCGCTCATCTTCGGCTGGTTTCGGACAGCGGCGGCGGCGGCGGGAGGTGCTAGGCTGAGGCCTTGCCCGGAGCGTGTTCAGGTCCCGACTCTCTGTGACTGAGTGGAGCGCTGATACTGCACCTTGGGAGGAGGGGTCTGGGAGAAAGACCCCCCTCCTCGCGCCTTCCCCGCCCCTTCCTCTCGGGCCCGCCGCCCGGACCCGTGCGCACTTCCTGGTGGGCGGTGCCCACCCGGACCTGGGAGGAACCCTGAAGGAGGAGCGCAGCCCTCCGGGGCTACCCCGCTCTTTGAACGCACTCCATGTACGAAGGCAGACCTGCGTCAGGCTAGTGCAGTGCGGGGCTCCGGCCTCCACGAAGCCTGGGACCTCCCGATCGCGAGCACGAGACAAGGCTTCAGGAGAACTGGACGCCGGGAGAAGTTTATCTTTTTTTTTTTTTTTTTTTGAGATCTAAATTCTCTTGTCTCTTCCCACCGGCTGTGAAGGCGATGATGTCCATCGAAGTGCGAAATCATGCAAAACTTATGGGAATGAGTTTTGAAAGAGCGGCATCCGATGATTACGTATTCCTGAGCCCGGACTTCCTTTTTAAGATTTCTAGTCTTTCCAAATTTGTATAATTGCGTGTTCATTTCGTTCAATAGAATTATCATAGGAGGAAACTTCCCCCTTCCAGAATAGTCTCTAATTCAGCTGTCAAATTTGACCACACCACCTTGCCATCCAATAATCTCTATCGCTCTGTATTACTTCTAGGACCAAATATAAAATTTCAGTTCAATAAACGCGCCAATAAGCGCCTACAATGCCCCAGGCTACGCGCTGGGGATAAAAAAAAGAGACAAAAATTCTAATGGAGGAGACGCGATGCACGGAATAAATAGGAAGTGACTGACAGAAGGAAGACACTGGAATTAAAAGGGGTCTTGTGGGAGATGGGATTTTCGTTGGTATTTGGAGGAAGACAGGGAGGTCAGTAAGAGAAAGCAGAGGGACAGATGTAGAGGGTCTAGTTTGCTTGGGGCACAACCTGGAGGCCCGAGCCACGTGACTGGAGAGTACACGTAGAGGAGTGAGGTGTAAGAAAAGTGGAAAGGTAGGCGGGAAGGGGGAGGGGTTTGTATTTGCCCCGATGGAAAAACCAAAAAGCTGCCTTTTAAAGTTCTTCCCAACTCGATCCCTTCCTACCTTTTCAGAAACCTCATTCTCTTTCCTTATTTATTCCACCCTTTTGTGTTGGTGAAGGAAGTGGCAAGAACTGTTAAAAATGCTGTACTATATATATCGTTATTGGATTCAGTGGAATGCTATTCTCCAGCTGGAGGAACTGGTTTAAAACCCCCTTACTAGCGCTTCTCCTGCTTGCGTTCCAAAGACCCTTGTACCAGAAACAGCCTCTCATCATGGCTGTCTCTCAACTCTATCTGAGGCTTTGAATTCCCTCTGCCTCCTAAAATCCCACTTTGTACAGGAAATCTTTTCAGATTCCCCTCTAATGCCTTCCCTCTGGGATTCTCACCCAGTCGTCTTTTATGTATGTATTGTATACATGTTTTCCCCCTTTAGATTGTGAGCCCTTGAAGGAAGGGGCTGTTTTTTTGCTTTTCTTGCATCCCTGGTGCTTCATATGGCCCCAGACAGATAGCTGATTCCTTATTGCTAAATTAATGTTGATCTAATTTGCCGATTGGGTAACTATGATAATGCCCCTGCCAAGTATAATATATCTTAATTTATTCACAGGAGTAAAAGGCAGCGGGTGTTTCTTAACTATCTCTACCCTCCCAGGTAGTCTGACAAGTCATTTTTCTTAAGCATTTCTTCTGCTTGTGATTTGAATTTTCCTGGAAGATGAGGTAGCAGTTATTTGGAAAAGTGTTAAATTTGGTATATCAGAAGGATTCAAATCCTACTTCCTATCTGTGTAACTGATGAGGTTCAAGGATCAAAATGATGTGGGTGATTTAGACACCAGATGATGATGAGCACCAAAAGTTGGAGTTTGGTCATGGGAAGAATTCACAATATCCATTCTGTTTGGCAAAACAGAAAGGATACAATAAACACCAGCAATGGTAAATATGAGAGTTGGGAGATCATAGGAAAGGCAAGTTCCTCAGATTACCCAATATAAAGGGAGCATCCCATGAGGTTAGAGCATTCCCTTATGGGACAGGCTAAATCCTGAAAGGAATCTAGTACCCTAAAAATGTAGTTAGCTGTAAGGAGGAAAAGTGGGGTTAGAATATAGTGGAGTTAGGAGCAATATCACTTGGCTTGGGGGAAGGATGTAAGAAAAACACCTTGAGGCAGAGTGCGGTGGTGAACTGACCCAAAGGAAGGCAGCAGCCATGGTTTGGCCCATAAGTAGATTTTATAGGGAAAATTTAACCTCATGGACATGACTAGATCCCTGACAGGGCAGGGAAGATAGGAATGTTGGAGACCTTGGCAGAGGATGGGTCTCAGGGGTTTGATATTGTTAGGATTTTTACAAGATGCTAAGTCACTGGAATGAATAGAGACAATTGATTTGATCCTACAAGGAGATGTAATGGTCCAGATCTTGAAATGAGGTACTGAGTGGAAGTGAGGAGACAATGATTAAGTCTAATTTAGCATTGACTTAATCCTACAACAAATAATGATTTCCTAGTGATGAAATGATTGATGCATGCTCAGTGTGCACCATATAAGCAGGAAGCTCTCAGGGCCAAGCACACAGAAACCCACAATCCCACTCTTGGAGGCACAGTCTGATTCATTCCCACATCTACCTTCGTGCTGGCTGGAGGCTTTCGATTCAGAGGGAGCTAGAGACTGAAACTGGCCAGGAAAAGATTCAGGATTTTGAAGGACACAATAAAGGATCTGGACTTTTAACTCCTGGCTGCATTTTGGGATTATTGAACTTAACTGAAACTAAGGCTACTTCCAGAAGCTTCCCAAGAAACCTCCCAGATAACGATCAAAATCTAGAGATAATAGAACTTTACATGATATAACTGGAATTTCAGATTGGCCAGATTCTCCAAAGGCTAGACAGTGGAGCTTACCTGATCTCTAGCAGAGCCTTCTCCTTGCCACCTCAGGGATTTTTTATCAGTTCCTAGGCTAACCATCCCTAAAATTGAAAGGGCAGGTTACTTCATTCCTCTGAGCCTAAATTTTCTCAGATTTAGACTAGATGACCTTTAAGGTTCTGTTTGAAAGCTTTTGAACCTCTGAGTCATTCTTATCTTCATTACTCGAAAACAAAATCATTTCATGGTTCCTGGGTTCTTTATACCATACCCAAGGAATAAAATCCTCAATTCTTGCCTTATTGGTTATGTTATGTGTATCAAAGACCCCAGACATAATTAAAATGGGGTCAATTAAAGTGAGATGCAGATAATTTTTATAGATTGCTGATGGGAATTAAATATTAAAAACAGGAAATGTAGTATTCAATTTACTCAAGTAAAGGGTAAGGACCACAGTGGGGCAGTGAATTACTAAAATTCAGTATGTCCTCAACTGGGTTAATATACCATTAGTGTTTTCTCAAAATTTGATCCTTCTGAAATCTCCATTTCTGTCCATGAGAGAGGATTTATCCTATTTTTCATGTTGGAAATTTTGGTGCTTTGACCTTTTTTTCTCTTATACTTCTCATATCCAAACAATTATAGCATCTGAGTGTCTATTCTTTAATAACCAATATTCCAACATACCTGCCTAGATGATTGAAATAGACTCCTCATCATTCTGTTTCCCTTCTCTCATCCTTCCAATTCATCCTCCACATTACTGTCAGGCTTCATTGAATCATGTCTTTGTTTAAAGCCTTCAGTGGCTCTCTATTGAAAAGGCAAATGTTAGTTATCATTCTTAACATATAGGGACATTGTCAGGAGTTTAGAATGCTATTGTATGACTTGGGTTACTTAGTATCTCCTAAGGACAGCAAACCTCCTCCTACCAATGATTATTGGCAAACATGCAAAGTTAACTGAAAGGCAGCCAGTTTCTTCATTCCTTTTTTTTTTTTTTTTTTTTTTTTTTTCCCTTCACTTAATTCTTAACTTGGAAATAAGTTGATTGATCACAGCAAGGTTATCTCTGGGAAGCCTATATTGATAAACACAGGAGGACAACTATAATTTCATGCCTGTGTAGACCTTAAAAGCCTAAGACAAGTATGTCATGGAGTTCAAGCCCAGGGACTGAGGAAGGAGAACAGAGGAAAGAGAAATGTAAAATCAAATTTACCTTTACATTTTCTGCTTTTCAAAGGTTCTCAGCTAACTTTTTATTGTGTCCTCAAGGCATTTTATGTTCTACGGAAAGATTTCCTTTGGTATTTTCCTAAAAAGTCCATTTATATAGAAAATGTTCTCATCTATATTGAGGAAGTAAAGATTGAATTGTAACTTTATGGAAACTGCCCTATGCTGTTCTACTTAAAATTATAACTTGTGGAACCCAAGTAAATATTCAATAACAGACTCTCTGGGGGGAAATTTTTTATAAATCATTTTGTTAAATTTGGATGATCAACAAAACAAATAAAACTCTGACTTGTAGTGTTTGCCTATTTCTGAGGTGTCAATGTTCCCACTGAAAATTTAACAATCTTCTAGGCAGCAGATCCAAGCTGGTTCCAGCATACCCTTGATTATAGCCCATGCATAAGTCAATTGGATATTAAGAAAATTATCTAGATAATTCAGTCCATAAAATACTTGTCTTAATCATTTTGGGATCTTTTTTTAGGGAAAGGAAGAGGGCAGGTTTAATTGTCCAAATTATGGCCCTTGTTCTCTATCTTTGGTATTTAGACAAGCTAAGAGTATTTATGGCAGCTAGGTGGTGAAGCAGATAGATTACTAGGTCTGGAGTCAAAAGGACTTGAGTTCCAATGTGGCCACCACATACTTGTTGTGTGTGCTCTTGAGTAAATCACTTAATGCAAAGGTCCGGTCTAGCTCCTCTGAAGGGCTCAGAATAAGTCCTTGTCAAGATAAGCAAAAGTCCTTGCCCCACGTTGGGTTCCAATATGTAAAGTTCTTGAATTGTGAGGGTCTGGTCATCTGCTCAATTATAATCCTTCTCTGGGAGGAGATCTGTAAAATTACTTTGTAATAATGGACAATGGACTTATGGACATTTATAAATTCTCAATTTATGATTATTTGATCATGTTATTTGTTATATACTTCTAGTATGTATTATGTTACTATGTTACTATGTGTTTATGTAATCTATGTAATTATGTGTAATATTTCCCATATTGATGGATTTATGTTTCAAGGTCATGACTACCCTATGTTCTAAATCAAAAGAAAGGGGGAGATGTTAGGATTACAAGATGAGAACTCAAGTTGTCTGGACAGTGACAAGGTGAGAACTCAGGTTGTCTGGACAATTACAAGGTGAGAACTCAGGTTGACTTGACAGTTCTCTGGCTTAGACCTTTGGTTCCGGCCTTTAAAGGGAGTTTACACCTTAGGAATTCTAAGAGGAGCAAGTTCATTGGTGGAAGTATTTCCTCACGCCCCGTTGAATTCTCACATGCCTATTCTCTGGGAGGATAAAAGAAGGGCAACATGGTGTCTGAGAGAATCGACTCTGGGATAGAGTTTTGACGCCAAGCAGGCTGAAAGGAGACCAGTCTGATTTGAGGAAGGACAAGAGCTAGAGGAGATTCAGAGCTCCCAAGAAACCTGCGCACAGAGGAAAAGAATTTACAGATCTCCTCCCAGAGAAGGATTATAATTGAGCAGATGACCAGACCCTCACAATTCAAGAACTTTACAACTTAACACTATTGCCTTCATCTGTAAAATGAGCTGAAGAAGGAAATGGCAAATCAGTGCAGTATTTTTGTTAAGAAAACCCCAACTGAGATCCCAAAGAGTCAGACCCAACAAATTGACTAAACAATGACAAAAGGCATTTATATATCAACTTAAAACTTACTTAAAATTAGCTAATTAGCTTGATCACATCTATAGTTGCTGTTTTCTCCAAGATAAGTATCAAGGGTAAGATTCATCAATGTTTCAGTTATAGTTGCAAATAGGATATTTGCAGATGTCATCTATCTTCCTACACATTTCTTAATACCAGTTCTGCCCAAAGTGGAAAAGCAAAAAACTTTTGTAAGCCAACTGGATTAGCAACATATTTTTTTTTCTTTATTAAAGCTTTTTGTTTTTCAAAACATATGCATGGACAATTCTTCAACATTAGCCCTTGCAAAACCTTGTGTTCCAATTTCCCCTCCCTTCCCCTATGCCCTCACCTAGATGGCTAGTGGTCCAATATATATTAAACATGGTAGAAATATGTTAAATCCAACATATGCATACATATTTATACAATTATCATAGCAACATATCTAGAAAGAAGATTGCAAATTCAGCTCAACAAATGGAATTAACAAGGCGTTTAAGCCCAGTTATTAATACTTCCCTCATTGGTGGATATTGATTACCACATTTACATCTACTTAAGATTTGAGTTTAAGAAAGCTTGGGAGAAGAGAATTCCTGGTCTTGGCTTCCAGCTTCAAGAGAAATTAGCAGTCCTAAATTCTCTTCAAGACGAGATCCCCTTAATCGAGAAAAACTCTGAAAAGAAGTTGTTTTGTAGAGGAGCAGCATGACTAAAAGGAGAGAAAGAATATATAGTAAAGATGCCATCAAGATAACAGTGGCAAGATTTGGCAACTGGGGGAGTGTGAGAATGAGAAGAAAAAGCTGAGGATGATAATGTTGTATCTGAGTGAGAGAATTGTGAGTTTTTCAACAGTAATAGGGAAATTTAGAAGAAGGGTAGATTTGGGGAAAACATCATCAATTCAGTTGTAAAAATGCAGTTGGTACTGATCTCGAATAGCTAGGTTAGGAATCCCAAATAATCTGTTCTGTGATAACAGTAAAGACAAAAAACTGAAAGACTTGAGCACTCTGAGCAATATAATGACCAAGATTCCGGAGAACTAAGAATGAAATTTACTATCCATATGAAACAATGAAAGATTCAGTGTATCAGAATGAGACTTTCTGGGAGCAGGGGAGGATTATGGCATGGAGAATGGCTAGTGTGGAAATTTGTTTTGCTTGATTGTAAATATTTTTGTAATAAGGATTTTGATTTTTCTTTCTTAATGAGGGGAGAGAAGAGGCAAAGAAGTCAGATTTCTGCTGATTGAAAACAAATAAAATTTAATTTAAATAAATGATTTCTGTACCCTCTGTAGTGACAAATAGTATAATTCAAAAACAGAAGATGGCACAGGATAATAGTATATGTCATACTTCTTGATAGTCCATAGTACTTTGTGGCTGAAGAATTTTCATTGCCAAATGAGTTACCAAATAATTTTTCAGTCATGACATCAACATTTTATTTTAAAAAATGTATTTGATGCCAGAAAGGAACTCTTCTCTGTAATAATCAGCTCCCAAGCAGGTGTGAGAATTTATTCCATTCATCCTCCCATTAACATCCTTGAAACTTGCCATGGACTTTTAGCAAATTATCCTTTTTTCATACTTGAAAATTTTAAAACATTTGTTGTATTACCAAGCTCCTCAGAAATCACTATGATATTAACAGTTTTGAATATTAGAACTTTGGATAAATGATAAGTTCTGGCAATCTGGGTCACTTTTTTTTACTTGAATGGACAGACCTTAAATCCTTTTCTAAATGCTTATTGAGTCAGCTAGGTAGCAGAATGGATAGACACTAGGCTTCGAGTCAGGGTCAGTCAGTTAGCTGGTGTCTGTTTCAGGTTCCATAACTACAAAATGAGGATCATAAAAGCCCCTACCTTACAGAGTTATTTGTATTAAATGAGATTATATTTTTAAAGTGCTGGGCAGTGCCACATAGTAAATATTTCTCTTACTTCTCCCTGTGAAATTGTTTATCCTTCTTGTTGGGTCACATTTCAGTTAATTTCCAGTTATAGTTGCAGCTGTAGCACTCAAAATATAGATCCTGAAGAAATCACTGCCCACAAATACAACAATTGCCTGTGAAGACTGGCCAGTTGCTGGGCCTTAGCTCACAGAAGTAACTTCATATTTGACCATTGATCCACCTATGTACCAGGAAGTTCCAAAGTATGCAATACTAGTTGAGCCAGCTACATT
This sequence comes from Sminthopsis crassicaudata, assembly GCF_048593235.1. Lineage (NCBI taxonomy): Eukaryota > Metazoa > Chordata > Mammalia > Dasyuromorphia > Dasyuridae > Sminthopsis > Sminthopsis crassicaudata. The sequence goes on from NC_133620.1 coordinate 132,083,184, forward strand.
TAAAGAATGCAAGGGTCTACTGATTAATAATCAATTTAGTAAATGACCTTAATCCATGTAAGTTTAGCAAACTTTCCTAATCACAAAGTCCTTATCAATAAAAAGGGTTGGGGTTGGTCAGAATCCAGATTTCCTGATAATTGGCTGTCCCTTATGGTCTCTCTCCTGTTCTTATGAATCTGCTCAGTCACAATTGGAGAAAAGGGCAGAAATCCAGAGATCTAGGTTTCCAAGTGGGATACCTTATTCCATTGTATGTGCTATCATTTTTTACTATTTTAGGACTGTAGCACTGAGAAGTCCCATGTTTATATACCTATGAAAAATAAAACTGCTTAACTTGTGATCCTGTGAGCATTTGCATTCTCTCTGTACCTCACCCACCAAGGCCACAGGAAGGTTATCATGGCTTAATTATATCCTTAAAATTATGGTAAACGAAAGGGCAGCAAAAATGCTGGCTTTAAGTGGGGACTTGGGAGTAGAGTGGAAGGTGAAGAATGGAAGGTGAGAGAAGAGGATGGAAGAAAATTATTCTCAAGGATCATAACCTAAGATTTGTGAGTTTATTTGAAAGTGGATGAATGTATTTTCTAGAAAGCTTCATGGTGATATTTTTAATCAAAATATTTCTGAATTTTTTTTCTTAAAGGCAGTGCTTTGAACTATCAGCTTCTCCAAAATTCTCTCAATTCCTTCCTCATATCCCAGATGCACTGATTCCTTGGAAAGCTGTATTTATATGTTTAGGATGCTTCCTTGAATTAGGAGTACAGTGATTCCACCCAAGCCAGAAGCCTAGAACCAAAGAGATTTAAGTTAGGATTACTCTCTCATAATTTTGTCAGCTTCTTATATTTGATAACAATAGGAGCTGATATTTACACAACACTTGCTATGTGCTAAACATTGATAAACACTTTTAAAACATCTCATTTGATCTTCACTACCCCTCTTCCAAGTAAATAGGTACAATTGTTCAGTCAGTTGATTCTTCATGACTTTTTTTTTTTTTTTTTAGCCAAGAGTCTGGAGTGGTTTATCATTTCCTTCTGCTCATTTGACACTTGAGGAAACTGAGGTACACAGGATGAAGTGCTTTGTCCCAAGTTACACAGATAGTGAGTGTCTGAAGGCACATTTGAACTGGCCTTCCTAACTCCAGATCTGGAGTTCTATCCACCGCACCACCTAGATTTCCTTAATTTGTTCTGAATTCACAAGAGGATAGGCTTTAGATGTGGTCAGAACCTTAGAGAAAAGTTTATATGTTCATTAGAATCACAGAATCTTAAAAAGTTATGCAGAATCATCTGAGTCTAATCCCTTCCTGAAACATGTAAAAAAAATACCAGCATTAAGGAGTATCAGGAAGGGCTTCTCTCAAAGATTTAATTTTAGCTAAAACTTGCTGAGGATGGAGAACAATTCAAGGATGGAGGAGAGGCGGTGACCACCAATTGGTAGTACATTTGGTTCAGTCATTTTAAACATGTCTGACTCATGACATTGGAGTTTTCTTGGCAGTTACTTGAGTAGTTTGCCATTTCCTTCTCCATCTCATCTTATGGAGGAGAAAACAGAGGCAAACAGGGTTAAGTGACTTGCCCAAGGTCACACAGCTAACACATAAGACTGGATTTGATTTGAATTTGAGTGTTCCTGACTTTAGGTCTAATATTTTATTCACTCTTACTAGTTGATGGAGGCACTGTAACAGCAAGGATGTAATATCACTGGATCCATCAGGAAGGAATTAGGTCATTATGGGCTTTGAAAAACAAAAGTTTTGTATTTGATCCTTTAGATGATAAAGAGACACTGGAGTTTATGAATAGGAGGAAAACATTGTCAGACCTGGAAGATCAATTTTATAGTTGAAGGGAGAATGGATGAGTCAGGAAGAGACTTGAGGGAACCCAACCAACAACAGGCTATTGAAGTGATAATGGTTTGCACAAGGGTGGTAATAGTATTTAGAAGAGAGCATATACGAGTAGTGCTACAAAGAAAAAAATTGAATTATCCTGGAAAAACAGCTTTGTGCTAGAATATGAAGAGTTTTAAAGATGAAAATGAGAAAGGAGGAAAAATTGGAGGCAGTGAGATTAATTGGGCTATTGCAACTGTCCAAGGAAAAGTGATGACCTGGTTTTGTGAATAAAAACAGAGATGGAGCTAAGAGATGTCAAATACTAGAATTGACACGACTTGGTCACTATTTGGATATGTGAGTTAAGATTGGAAAAAAAGGTTAACTTTTAGGTTGAGGGACCTTGATGACTTCAAGAATGGTAGTACCCTCAACACAAAAAGTTAGGACAGAGTGGATTTTAGGGTAAAGATAATGAGTTGTTTTGGACATGTTAAGTTTGAGAAGACTATGGGGCACTTAGGTAGAGGTGTGAAGCAGGCAGTTAGGGATTCAGAATTGACATGCAGGAAAGAAATGGAAGATGGGATATGTTGATAGGAGCCATCTATATAAATGATAATTTAATCCAAAGGGCCTGGTAATAGTATCACAGTAGGCCACATAGAGAAGGGGCTGAGGACGTAATGTCAAGGTATACTAATACAGAAAGATATTATGAATCACCTGTAAAGGAGACTGATGATAGAGCATCATCACAAAAAGCCATCAAAGAGAAAGTATCCAGAAAGATTAAGTAGTTAAGAAATATTCTTTTAGACAGTAATTGTCATTGAGTGAAGTTAAATAGAAACCTCTATCAACATCACAGATCTCAAGTTTAGAACTGAAAGGGATCTCAGAGGTCATCTTGAACAACTGAGGTCCCCAGAGATAGATTTCCCTAAAGGTTATGCAGGTCTAGGTAACAGGTGGGTATGAATGCAGGTCTTTTGAATTCAGCTCAAGTATTCTTTCCACTCTGCTTTTATTGCCTCTCAAGGGGTGGAGAAACAAAAGGGAAGCAAGGAAATAGAAGCAATCAAGACAGAAAACTTTTTCTAGGGGTTTAGGTCATCAAAGAGAGGAGAGATAGGATAGCATTGAGTATATGATAGACATCTTTATGTCCCCCAAATCCTACCTTTTCATTTTGGATATTCTATCTCCAATTCCTTCTTTACATTCACTGCATGCCTTTCTATTCTTCTTTCCTCTGCCCCTGTTCTGTTAACTGTCTCTCAATGATGGAGACTTTTTTTTTTTTTTTTTTGTCCTCATAGATTTTTATTTGGAAAAAAAAAAATCACAAAGTACTTCACAGTAAAATTGTGTTCCACTTTCAAACAGATTTTGTTCTTTGGTTTACTATATATACTGAAAGAATAAGAAAAGCATAAGTGACTCAAGGCAATCCAGGACAGATTATTCCCCAACATTTACTTAAAGACTAAAAATGTTAAATTGTGATCATGTCTTTAAGGAAGAAAAACAGTAGTGCTTTTCAGTTTAGTTTTTTTACGTTATATCATTTGGTTCCTCACAACAATTCCCAAGATAGATAATGCAAAGATCACCCCCATTTTGCAGAAGAATTTAAGGCTCAGAGATATGACTAAAAATATGCTCCCCACTGCCCCTTCAATATCAATTCCATTCTTCAGCTTGTGTTTTTTTGAGAATTAGTCTCTTCATCTCTACCATGCAACAAATCCTGCTTACAGCTGTCTAAAATTCTCTATGAATCACATCAAAAAGTTAATTGATTAATTCCTTATCAGAACTTGAATTAAACAATCCTACTAAATATTTCCCATTATTACTCTTCAAATCATCTACATAATTCATAGAATGAATTTGCTGGGCTTGCCTACTTTCCCATATCCTAGATCAAGGTATGACTATAACTTTTTGAACATTACTGAGAGGAACAGCACCCACTTCAGAAGGTTTACTGAGTTTTGGGATGATTTGTAAGCCTTATTACTACATAAATGTTACATTATTAATAATTTCAACATTTAACTTAGCATTTTATTTCACCCTCCTGATCTTTAGACATTGCCAAAAGTCTGGTCTTTTGATTAAAGGATCATGATTTTTATTTTCTTTGCTTCTACATGGTACACATCACTACTAAGTGCCAGAACAAAGATTTGACCCATGACACCTTTCAGTCCGTAGATGAACTCAATCTATAGGATCTTGACTCCACCCCATCATCTGCCCCAAATCTTTTGACCCTATTAACCAATGGTCATTCTAAGTCCCTCACAGCTAAGTCTCCTTATTTTCCTTTGCAATTTTTGGAAAAGATTTCACCCACTTCTTTTTGGCATCTTTAATCTTTTTTTCTATCTACTTTTTCTCACTGGCTTTAAAAATCCATTTATTTCAAAAAAACCAATATATTGGCTATACTATTTTCTCTATTATCCTTATCTTTGTACTTTTTATAACATTCTTAGATGTTCTATTCCAAAGGTCCCATTTCCTAATTCCCTCTACAACTTTTTGCAAAACTATCATTTTACTGTTCTAATACATATGCCTTTTTACTCTTCTTGACCATCACACTCCATTTTCTTCCCTCTCTTGAGTTCTATGAAATTCTACTTCCCTAGTAATTAATTGTCTTTGATAATTTTTCACCTTCTTGCCCAATTGTGAGAGCATTCTCAGGATTCTAAGCCTAGGTCCCATACTGGTCCCATTCTATTTCCTTTCAAGGAAATTCGTCCTCTGATGGTTTCATTTCCTACCTTCTTCTGATTCTTCCAGCATCTAATATTTGTATTTGCAATTGCTTAGCTTACAGGTTATATCTCAACTAGTATTGTTGCTGCTGGAAATACTAAAATCATTTTTTTCCTCTAAACATCCGATTCCTCTACCACCAGTTTAGCTTATTCTCCATTGAGTTCTCAAATTCTGCCACTGGAGCTTTCCTTTCTATTCTACAAAAACCATCCATGTCCAAGCCATGTCATTTATCTGCCGTGACCTATATTAAAATTTAACTTCATGTTTGGGCTCTCTTAGATCTCTTGTTTTTCTTTAACTCAGCATCTTTAGTCAAACAAAAAGCATTAGAAAAATACACCTGTTCAGAGATTGAATGGTTTCCATGACCAAAGTCATACCACAGAGTAGACAAAAAGAGTAATCTACCTTTGGTCACAATTATTTTACACATTTTTTTTTTTTTTAATTAACAACTTCCAAAATGTCTTGCCTATTAAACTCATACCTTGTTACTCATCTTTATGCTAGCACTTATGCAAAAACATATGGCAAAGGCATATTCTTTCCTTCCATTCAGAAATACTTTGCAAAAAGATATTTAGGGTAAAAAAAAAAAAATCCTTTCGCTGATGTTTATAAGGGAGACAAGAAATCATAGACTACTTTGTTAAAAACAAAATTTAGTATAATGATTAGAAAGCCAAGTAAATCCTCAAATACATTACTGAAATTTCCTTAGTGTTTAGCTGATTATAGATGTTCATTTGTAACTAACCTCCAGTGTAGAATTTGTAACAGCTCATCACAGGAGGAAAATACACTTCTCCAAAGGCACACATAAAAGACACAGATGACCTCTCTAAGTTTTCACAGAATGTCATTTTTTTTTTCTATTTCAATGATTTACAATGCATATGTGTTGAATTAACCTTGTTGAAGCTTCAATAAAAAACCTTTTCTCCTTATGAGTTCCCAGAGGAAACACAACAGAATAATTTTATAGGATACTGTCATTTGTTCTCCATCATCCTCAGAGAGAAGCAAAGCACAACATTGAAAAAGCATCCTTTTTGCTTATTTGAAGACTACTAATGGAATCTTTTAAATTAAAGCCATGAAGTTATAATTTTAAAAAATTATACCAGAGAATAAGGAATACTTTGTACAAGTTGATCAACCTTTTTGATAATTCTGGCTCATATGAAGGAAATTCATATGATGAAATTATATTGATGCATTTACATGGGAAAAGTTCCTACAACATTCAAGAATTGTTCATCTACATTTGATACTACTCATTAATATAAGCATACAACCCTAATAAAAACAAATTATCAACATTTACCACGTCAAATGTTTCTAGTACATTTACTATGTTTGCACTACTAATATAGTAGGGGGAATCAGTGATTTCAAGAACAGGTACAATTATTTTAAAAACACAATATTCTGATGGGATATTTTGGGGAAAACCAATCATTACTTTTAAATATTAAAACAAAAAACAAGAAAATTACAAGTGCAGAAGACTAATAATTCATTTTGACATCTTACATGTATACCAAGATTTTAAGGCAGTCTAGTGGAACATTTTACATACCACTTAAGACTTAAAACTTACTTATATACCAGTTTTGTTTTGTTTTTTAATGGACTTTCATTGTGCTAATCATCAGGTATTAATATTTCTATTAGATTTGAACTTTTCCTGACAAGTTCTGTAATACTTCAGTTAATCTAATAAGACTAAATCAAATATTTTAAGAGTATACATTTTAAAGTTACCCTAAATAAATCATCCAAATATAACTAAATTCTTAGAAATGTTTCATTCCCATTACATAAAAGTTCCAAAATCATGTTTACCTGTGACCAGAGATGGCTAGTTACTAAATAAAAAACTATTTAGGCTTGATCTTATGACCAGAAAAGGCATTTTTCCCCCTGGCATATTACACAATTACAAATTCTAATACACCATAATATTAATGATGCAGAAATATAATTGAAATAGCATTGATTCAATATTCAAAACAAGCATCAACAACATAATTTGCTTGATTGAACTAAAATTAAACCATAAACACTAATTGCCCTTCTTTAAAAGAATCCTAGATTTAGCACAAACTTCAGTCTCAGTCTTGCAACTGAAGCATGATAAACTGGAATTCAGATGTTCATGGAAAACAGTGCTACTGAATACTAAAAAACAACTAATGAAGGAGTTACATTATTAAAAATCTTTATTTAGGTTTGGTCAGTACAGGTAAGATATAGTGGAGTCACAGAGCAATCTGCATTAACAGGATACAACAGTTCATAAAAACTGAGTAACTATGCACACAAATTTCTTAAACATTCAGTCACCTAAAGAGAAAATGCACAGATGTATGGTGGAAAAAATTGTAATTAACACTGAAACTACTACGGGACTCCATCAACAGTCCAACTTTTAGTGATAAAACTACTGTACTGGGCAAACTTGGCAGTCATAAACCCACAACTACTATGACAAGTCTGAATGTTGCATAAGGATAAGAACAGTATGAGTAAGAATGCCCTTACACAGCACGGGTTCTAGATATACATGGATTTGTACAGACATCATTGTGTTATACTTTGTGGAAATTATTTCCGTTTTCAACTTCACATTAACTCATATAAAAATAACTTGAGCCTACACAAACGTCCTTTTAGCAACGTTCAACGTAATTAACTGTTACAATTTCCAAAATGGCAGAGGTATTGAAGCAAGGAAAAAAAAAAAAACAAACAAAAAAAAACCCCACACTGCACAAAAAGGCAAATTGTGACAAAAAGGATGCACTAATTAAAATTGTTTCTGGACAGTATCCTCTCCCAAATTAAATGACACTGTATAAAAATGTTGCTGGAAAAATATTACAAAACTGAGCCCTGCACATTTACACTTGAGTCCAAACCATTCTGAACATGACGGGAACCCACAGTTCGGTTACCTTTCCCAGTCACTGCTTTTTCCTCTTGAGGATCATGATTGGAGTCTGTGTCATTTGAGTGGTGTGTGAGAGAGTTTTCACTGCCCGTGGGAGAGTCTACACTTTCATACCCCGTACTGAGTTGGTTTATGTAACTACTACCTCCTCTGCCAGTTCTCTCTTCAGAGTTGTTGGAGACCTTATTACCATTCCCTGGAGATGTAGGAAAGTCATCTTCTGTTGTGTTACCCTCCCTAAAAAATCCAGACCCAGACGTCCTCTGATGGGAGGAGCTGCCGTTACTTGGTCCATTAGCCAGACGGCTGCAGTCTTTCCCCATGACATCTCCCTGGTCTAAAGGCTCAGAAGATGGAGTCCTGCTGGTACCTGGGCCTGAGGCCTGGGACTGCTGCTGGTATTGAGCCAACTGCTGACGAGTCTCCTTCAGTTGCTGCTGAAGAACTAGAATGGTACTCTGCATACCCTCTACTTCTTCGTCAAGCTGAATAATGAAGTCATTGAGTTCTGCACAAAGAGAAGGTCAAATTTGCTTTTAATATTACATAAAAATAAGTTTCATATAGTAGAATAGCAATATTATTATCTAGAATTCAAACAAGAATATTCAATTAAAACACTTGTCAAATGAAGTTTGAAATTTATCTATGGTTAATTTCAGATGAGCCACATTTTATATATACTACATAGATGGTCCATTTGATGTTATCTTACTAAACCATACAGAAAGATGCTTAAAAGGTAGGTTAGAAGAAAAAAACATATTTTGAGTAATAAGCCAATTCATGAAAAATCTTTTTTATTTTTAAGCAGAGCTAATTAAGAAATCCACTAAATGTACCAACATTATTTAATTGCAAAGTAGTTATAAAACACATTTAGAAAAAAGGAGGGGGGAAAGGGAAAATTTTACACATATTTTCATAAACATTTTCTCAATTTTAGCAGGCTACATAAACTACAGCTTTATAAAACTTACTACATTATGTTTACTAGAAATAAAGTATCAGATAATATATTTGAAGATGTTACTTGAGCAATTCATTCTAATTAAGTTCATACATAATTCAAATAGAAATTCTAGTATGCAGAATCAATTCTTGGATATTTCCCACTATTCATTTCTACTGTCTCCATAGATGCTAAAGAAAAGAAGAATTAGAACGACTATAACTATACAAACTGGTCAGAGGACCGCTGTGTTGCCCTGCCTCTCTTAAGCACTTATTATACATGTATATTCATTTAATGATTTGGACAGCAAAGGAACAGGCTCTGTAGTCATAAGAAATCTAAAATTTAAATGTCCTTTTGTTGCTCCCTGCTCTCTTCCCCTTCCTTCTAATACTTCTTTCTACATAGTCATTATATAAAGAAGATGATCCTGTACTGCAACCTGAACTATTATATTTGAGCTGGCAGCTTTTTAAACCCAGTGCAGAATTTTTAAACAAACACTGTTCAGAAAGTGAACCCTTACCATCCTGACTGCTCTTAAGTTCTTCACTATACTTCTTCTGTAAAGCCAATTCTGCTTCAAGTTGTGCAATACGTCCCTGGGACAGTTGTCTTCCAAGTTCTTGATTCTCCTGAATAAGCATTCGACACTTCGCCATTAACTTTTTGCCTGTTTGGCTGCAAAGGAAAGAGCCATCCATCACAAAATGAAGACAAAATCTTCTGTAATCTTCCTTGATCATCACTTTAATAGCGACAGCAAATGTTTTCCAGACATTACAATTTATACATTATAGCTAAATGTCACAACAGTAAATCTCCCTATAATTACCACTTTTTCCTCTTGTGCATGTTGATCTTCAGCTTTCAGTTACTTGATGTCAGAAGAAGAAAGCAAAATAAATATAAATGGCTAAAATGGCCATTTCTTGCTTTCATATCACAGTAATAAATCCAACTGGGAAACCATTCATCTCTACCTCAACTTGCTAACAAAAATAATATGTACCTGAGAATCTAAATGAGAAGATATTACCAAGAAATTTAATAAAATATTCTGATTAGTGAATAATAATTAAATAGTGAAAGAGGAGAATTTGATGCTCAAAATAGGTATATGTCAGGAATATTTTAAAGAAAACTGTGAAAATCTGTCTCAACACACACATTGAAGTGCATGTTTGCATAAAGGGTTATATTGGGTAAAAAAAAAAAAGTCATATAAAAAACCCCTTACTCTAAAGTAATTTACACCTGACCTTTTAGGAACACGAACACACGAACACACACACACACACACACACACACACACACACACACACACACACACACACACACACACACACACTTCTTTGTGGATCATGAGTCCACTTCATAAAGACAGTTAAAGAAATTCATTAGGCTCTTTCCTAAAACAAAAAAATCTATTAGTAGTAGAAGCACATGATCCCTAACTTACCATTTTAAACATAACTTTTTTGTATATTTAGTTCTTCCTAAACTTAAAACTCATCTATAGGTCAATTTGGAGTTTGTGAAAATACTTATTCTGCATACAAAATTAATTACCTGGGGATATATTTTTCAAACAATAATGAAAAAATGGATATGTGCCAAACTGGGCTATTTATATTTTCTGAAAACCATGACAGGGAATTATGTGCAAAATGCAGCACCAGAAAATGTAAAACTAAATCCCCCTCAATGTAGCTTGTCTGCAATCTGGGAGGAAAAGCAACAACAGCAGCAACAACAAAAAATATGAAACGTTTTTATCATATAAATTCAAAATCCCTTTAAAAAAAAGATGATTAAATTTTTAAAAAATCTTTTAGAACCTGAATGCAGAAGGGTATGGCTATCATTATTTCAAACTCATAAAAATCTTAGGCAAAGAAAAATAAAAAAGAGAAGTTAAACTATTAAAAATAATCCAAAGTTTTTTCCCTTTCAAAATTAAATCAAACATTTCAATTTGCAATTTTTTTTTTTTTTTTTTTGCTTAGGCAATTGGGGTTAAGTGACTTGCCCAGAGTCATAAAACTAGGAAATGTCAAGTGTCTGAGGCCACATTTGAACTCAGGTCCTCCTGACTTCAGTGCTAGTCTTCTACCCACTATGCCACCTAGCTGCCCCCAATTTTTTTTTTTCTCTGAAAAGAACTTAAAGCAGGTTATATATTCCAAAAAATCAGTGCCAACACTGTTCTTTTTAGTCTTTCTGTTAGGCTTCCCATGCTTTCCAGATGTGTTGCTCCAAATGGCATTTGGTCCAATCAATTCTTGAAAACTTAACAATGGGAACTATACAACCGCTTGATCTCTGTCCTTGATTCGATGTCCAATGCCAGATCTGGTAGTTAGTTCAAGTAAATGTTCAGTTACAAATGTGAAATATCAAGTAGTTAACTGAATTTTCTCAAGAAAGATGAATTATTTAGACAACTGGGGCTTAGGCAAAACAAAAGCAATTACAAACACATAACATTTATATAGCCAAACTACTAAGCCAACACTCAGCAGCAGAATTATTCTGTTGGATTAAAAAAAAAAAAAAAAAAAGGATCTGATTCTTATTTAATATTGTTGCTCATACCACTGCCATTAAGAGCTCCAAATTTTGCAGAATCTTGACCCAGAATGTAACCTGTTATTTGTAATGTTATAGTTCCTAAATTTTTACTACTAATTAACAATTAACCAGGAAAATATGGTAATAAAAATGCTGTTTGAAATGGATGTTATGGTCATAAACAGAAGTAGAAACTATAAAATTTTTCTTCACAAATACTTTCTGGCAACCTGCTTTCCTTGTAATATCTGTAGAAATGAGCAAGATTGGTATTTTTGACTATTTTGTGAATTATTCCTGAGATGTCAACATATGCAAAGATAAAGTGATATTATAAAATCAACTGAATTATTTTTTTCTCCTTCAGTTTTAAGTATGACATTTAACTCCATGTATTATAAAATATGGAGTTGTTTTATATACAAAAGAAATTTAAATCTTTTTAGAAGTGTTTTAATTACATTTCTATTTTTAATATTGGTACAATGATTCTAGTTACTAGATTTTTCATTGTATTGTATTTGAGCTTCCCATTATGAAGTGCTAATTATACCCAAAATATTAAACTAGATCTAACTTAAATTCAGAAGAATTATATTTGAGACTATATGATAAAAAGGAAATCCTATCTCTGGAATAATTTTACAATTCAGAAGTAACTTTTTTCAACTCACAAATCAAATACAAAAAGCAATTCAACAAGTTATTTTGAAAAAGATTCATAATGTTATGATATTGTTTCCCTGATTTTTTTCTTTTCTTTTTAAAAAGGGAATTTGACCACTTGAGAGACAGCTACTTAAATATTTAAATTAAAAAGGTTAATTAAAAAAACAACTGGCATTTATTAGTAGAGATGTTTCTAAAATTTATGTTCACATGAATACATATTGCAAACATTTCTAAGTTCTTCTCAAAATTAAGAATTAAATTACATATATAAAAACATTTCTATTAAACTACAAGACATTGCTAAACCAATAATAATCTGTTTAAAGGCAATCACATAATTAATAAAATCTGAGATCTCTTTTATATTCTGCAATTTAAAAAAGTATACCTCAAAGTTACCTTTTTCTAGTTACCTGTGTAGCAATTTAAAAAAAAAAAAGTCATATTACTGTAAGTAAATACATACCAATAAAATTTCCTATGATATTGAAATCATTCCCCTTTACCTTTAATGGTAAAATGTTCATACAAAGTCTCCATGGCTATCACAATTGGCTAATTTCAAACACAGATTTGATTGTTTTTAAAAGTTTGGAACCATGGTGGTTTTTTTGCTGAAAATAATACAAACAACCCCCCTTCACCAGCCCTCCCACTGCCCCACATAACAGTTCCCTAAATCATACACATTCAAGATACTTACAATTGATTTGAATGATTAAGAGAGAACTTAGGTCACCTTTCATAAAAATTACATTTAAACGCTGGGACATGCTGGAACATTTATCTTCCACTCACCTTAGAATCCAATATCACCTTATGAAAACTTGAATTGGTGATTTATAGAATGATCTGAAGAAAAAACTTCACCTCCAGGATAGTCGGATGGAGACATGAAGAAGTAATACTTATTTATCTAAGTGAGCAAATGGATTTTGCTAGCAATGAACACTAGACCTTTGCCAATCCACAAAACATCAAAATTCTGCCAGCCCACATTTCCAAGATTGACACCCCAATCTTCAGGCAGGCATTCAGTGAAGTTGTCCCACAATATTACTGCAAAGTCTTTGGGACAAAATGACAAAAAGTACCAACAATGACAAAGCTCCTTGACTGGTTATCAGTTGGATAATTGCAGATCTTTAAGTAGTGAGAAAAGCCTTTCCCCTTCATTTTGAAGAGCATAACAATACTCTTCCAACTGCCCTTAATACCCAATTATTCAAAATACAACAGAATAAATCAATAGAATTCCTTGAGCTATTACAACTATTTCAAGGCATATTTTAAGTCAAGAAAATAATTACAAAAGGCCCCAATACAATATGAAATAAAAACACATCCCCATTTACACTGAAGAACAGTTGCCATTATAACGTGCCTAATTGATTGGAGATGTAATAGTTCTCATAACACTGCAAAAAAAAAAATAATGCAGTGAGGTTTATCACAACCAACAACCTTAAACAGTTTAGTTGTGAAAATTATTTTTATATATGTATATATAAAATGCTGCAGACAATTTATATCTATAGATACTACACCTTCATTTTGTACAGTCCTAAATCAAATTATCTACATCATTTGCAATCCAAAGAACAAACCATTACTTAAAACCACAAAAGAGCCCAGAACTAGATGGGCCCAAAGATAAGCATAAGAACTATGACTGGTATGTGTTACTTGATCCTGTCATCTCTACTGAAGCAAATAAACCCTTTATATATATATAGATATATAGATATAGCAAAATTCACCTCATTTGAGTTTTGACCCAGAAGTTCAAAGAATAAGCAGGAAGTCCACAGTCTTATTGGCAAAACTGACTTCTAGTGTCTCTAAGTCACTAGGCTCAAGGTTAAGAGCGAAGCATATTCCATTTTTACATTTTACTGGAATTTTACATGTTCAATTCATGATTTAAAATCTCTAGGTTTTCTTTCCTCCAAACTGTCTGTAGACACAGTGTGCCACAGACTTAAGACTTCTGTTTCTCCCTCTATTTTCTTCAAACAGAAACACTTGTCAAAGTGTCTACATGTTCTAGAAAGGGAATTTTTTCGGAGTTGGCCACTTCTTCGGAATAGTCCGACGCTGTCAGGCCTCTGAAGCAAGGGGGGGGAGGAGAGAAAAAGCTGAAACACAAGGTTCATCTGGTAAGTTTTACATTAAGCATTACAAGCTGGACAGTATAAGAATGTGGCTTTTTTGGCTCAAAACGTCTGAGTCTTGGTGTGGAAACGAGTACTTGGCTGTCCCACCATAGCATTCTCGTAGTGGGACTGTCAGGGAAGTCTTGACTGGGGAGTATGTTTTGTTTACCTATCAGGCGTAAATTTCCAGGCACTCAGTTCATTTTGGGCTTGTTCCAGTTTGTCTTTAGTCTGTTCCAGTTCACCTTTCATTTTTAGGAAAAACAAGTTGATTGCTGGGTCTACCATCGTTGATCTCAGTTGGGCAACACTAGGCTGCTGAACTTGTTTGAGGTACTGGATTTGAGTCTGTGCAAAATAAAAAATAAATTATTACTACCACATCAAAGAAAGAGCTAATGTTAGTGTCAGAGAACACAATTCAAATAATATAAATAACAATGGCCATCCTCCTCCCAATAGAAATTAATACTGATTAAATAAACAAAACCCATTAAAAAGTCTCTTCAAATGCTTTCAAGTCAAAAAATTGCTATAATCTTTCTTAGGCAGCTTGATTTTATTATTAAAAATGTAAGCCTGGGAGTAGCTAGATGATATAATGGATAGAGCACTGACCCTGATGTCAGGAGGACCTGAGTTCAAATCCAACCTCACTCAATCCTTCCTAGCTGTGTGAACTTGGGCAAGTCACTTAACCCCAATTGCCTCAGTCTGTCTCTCCCTCTTCCCCCCAATAAGAGAGAGAAAGCCTGAATTCAAAAGCACCCACACCAATGACATTTGGGATTAAGAAATAAAATGCTGTTCAACTATTTATAAACTCATAGGACAGAAACTAAATAGCTTCTGAACGAGTAAGCAATTTCTGTTTTCAAAACATAGTAACATCATGGAAAGAAAAATACAAGTCTATAGAAAATTATATTACATGAAAAAGAATTTCCATGTAACCTTAACTAATTAGGATAGTGTCTTAACACTGGAATGCAGTTTAAAGTGGAATAATTCTCATATAAAAATAGTGTAAAGACTGAATTCACAGTCTTTTGAAAAACAAACAAAAAAACCCCATTTTAATTCAATTTAATATATATATATATGTATGTATGTATGTATATATATTCACACACACACACGCACCCCTGTGCTACTAAGTATAAAGCCCAGTACAAAAATATAACTAAAAAACACTTATTAAACTAAAACTTTTGAAGTAAGGGCTAGATAATCAATGTGATTTCACTAGTAAAAAGAACTTCTTGTGAGACTAATTCTTCTCTAAAAATCCTGATCTGCCAACTTATATAACATGAGTCATCTAGGCCACTAAGAAGTTAAGTGACTTGCCCCTCACTAGTATATGACAGAAGCAGGATTTGAATTCAGGTTGTCTTGACTCTTAGGTGGCCATGTACCCATTATGTTACATTGTCTCTCAAACATAAATGTGGAAATAGATAAAAAAAAGTGAAAACATTTGGCTTTTAATTTGATTAAAAAACCCCAAACAGACAAAACATATGGTATGATAAATTTTAAAAAATACAATCAACATGTGTCACCCCACCAGCAGAGTATATTCCACCCCAACTCTCCCACCCCAGCATACTTGCACACAAAGTTCCAAATTGTCCACTTCATGACTGTTTATTGGCATAGTACAATTCCCATTGTCCAGGGTGTCCCTAAAATCCTAGTGAAGTATAAATGCTACAAACTACAAAAATTATTTAAGAGATAGCATCATGTCATTAGGCATTGATGTATGCATGAGATAGTTTGTCAATACTTTTTCAGACAGTATCAGCATAGGGGGAAGAGAGGGAGAATAAATATAAGGCCCACTTATTTGGCCACCTCAGTCACTTAATCTATCCCCATTAAATTTTTTTTTTCATGGGATACTGTCAAAACTGTAAAGTATGAATCAAAACCTCATTCTTTGGATAATTTTAAGGTTAAATTACAAATGCAATCCTTTAATTTACTGACCAACAGCTGATGAAAGTTTACAAAGCTTGAAAATTAATAGAGTTGTGTAGCATAAAATGGTTATGCTAAATTTTAGTATGAAACAAAAATATTTAAAAGTTTTAAATATTTTATTTGGCAGTAAGTTTGTAGTATTCATATTTCTAAAGTTATCAAAGCTTAAAACTGCACTAAGACTTAGAGGGCACACTATATAAATTTATATTTAGCAATTTATAAAATACAACTCTACTAACTTAATCCTCTTACCCCAAAGTGGATTAGTTCAAGTGACCTGTCCCAAAACTAAAAACAGATTACATAGCAGATGTTTTTAAAAACACTTTATTCTTTTCTTTAAGTGGCACACTCTAGGGATCATCTAACATTTCATTTTACATTTCTTTTGGGGCTATCTTCTAAATCCCGTTTGTTGTATTTAAAATTAAATCTTTAAAAATACTTATGGGGAATCTGTTTTTATCACATTGACCATACATTTAGGATTGTACAACATATAGGGCCAAAATAGGATAAGGTGGACTGACTTATGATTTCCCTGGTGAAGGGTGCTCTAAAAGAGGGACTTCTGTCAATGAAGTTTGGCAACTTCTCGGCAACTTATGGTCTTAAGAGTTGCTTAGACCACAAAGAAATTAAATGAGTTACTCAGGGTCACATGGCCAGGATGTGTCCAAGGTGGGAGTTGAACAGGGTTTTGCTGGCTCAGAAACTGGCTCTCTATCCCCTGCCATAAAGCCTTTAAACACATAACCACTGCTAACTACAATGCCAATTCACATACAACCACAATTCATAAAAGGTTTGAAAAGTGCTGTTTTTGTAAATTAATTGCTTATGGGAATGTTTACATTCTAAAAGATAAGTCTAATTTCAAAGACAGTTTAAAAAAATCAGTTAAGACAAAAAGAATAAGAAAGATACAATGAATTCTTGCCTTATTTGTGGATATGAAAATACAATTAGGACAAAACTACCTGAATATATTGGACTAATGCTTCTCAATATTGAAGCCAATCAAGAAATTATTCAAAACATAAAATCAGTTAACTCATTCACAACATTTTGAACATTTTAATGGTATCAACAAGTTACCATACCTTCTTAATAACAATGATGATAATTTATAGCATCTGCCAGTGAAATCTCTCTTTGTAAGAACTTAGAGGCTAAATACCTACTCATTTTCATTTAATGACAATATCAAACACTGAATGACTACTGCAAAGCAGGGGAGAATCTCTGAAATTAACACATTTAATTAATAATTCTCATAACAGCATAAAAGGAAGTTTCAGACAGTGTCTGGTTATAAATTCCTCCCCTCACTTTATCTATCTTTTCCTAATCTGGAAGTGGAAACAAGGAGGATTTAAAACAGAAAATGAAATTGTCTTCGAAGTACATTTTGAGGTCAAGTTTTTAATATTCTTACTCAATTAAACACAAAAATATTTTCCAAATATAAATTTTTGGATTACTGATAATGCATGATTTGGAAGTAGCTCTTTAAAGACTTATGTAGTTAAAAAACAAAATTCATTTACTCTTCAGTTTTCCTTGAAAAAGCTAAAGAAATATTTTGCAGATGATTAACATAATATACATCAAATTCTTTGCTTAAAATAACAAGAAACGAAGGAGACAGATGTATGATAGCTCATTTTTCTTAGCCCACAATTTTATCTAGTTAGAAATTTAGGCTTCTTATCAAACAACATAGAACAGTAATGTTTTAAGATGGGGAATCTGAAATTAAGGTATGCATAAAAAGCCTTTAAATCTCAAATATTTTCCAAGATCTCAATCAGAACTGAGAATGTGCTAAGTATTTATGGAATTCTGACAAAAATTCAACTTCTAGATCGATGTACACTTCAATGTTGTATGAAGATGTATTCTGATGGAGGTGGATATCTTCAACATGGAGAAGATCCAACTACACCCAGAGAAGGAACACTGGGAAGTGAATGTAAACTGTCAGAACTACTCTCTATCTACCCAGGTTACTTATACCTTCTAAATCTAATATTTAATGTGCAACAAGAAAATGGTATTTATACACATGTATTGTATCTAGATTATACTGTAACACATGTAAAATTTATAGGATTGCCTGTCATCAGGGGGAGGGGATGGAGGGAGGGGATAATTTGGAAAAATGAATACAAGTGATAATGTTATAAAAAAAATTACTCATGCAAATATAATGTCAAAAAATTTATAAATAAATAAAATTTAAACAAACAAAAAAAAAATTCAACTTCTAAGAACCTAATACTGTAGGTTATTTTGGATTATTTGATAGGGTCTCATTAGAAACCTCAGTCAATGAAAAGATACTGGTAATCCAATCCATCTTTCTACAGAGCCGCCAAAAACATTGATCTAACCATAGTAGGAACAATTGAAAACCTGGAGTGATTCCCTCTTATCTCTAGAACAAAACACAAATTTCCTAAGGGCATCTAAAAGTTCTTTACAGAGTGACTCCAGCTCCCCCCCCCCATTCCATTTACACACTACCTATGCTCCCAAAAAAGCCTAATTGCTGTTAGATAAATGGGGTGTTCTATCTCTTCCCTCCTCCATGGCTTTGTTTTGCATGGACTGTCTTCATGATGTTTCTCACTTCTATCATTTAATGTCATTTCATTTACTTTCTTACAACCCCAGCTCAGGACCATCTCCCACAGAAAATTTTCTAAGTATAACTGTTCATGTTCTCTACCTCTTTAGAGTTAGAATATAATTTCCCTATCTACCCTACAGATTCAGATAAATTCCTCCCAATTTAGAGTGTAAGCTCCTTAAAAGCAAGGACATATGTTGAGGGATAGTTTAATTTTTTTAACCATTATGTTGGATAACAAAGAAATAGTATTCTGTATACATAGATGCATCATCTTCAGACATTCACAATGTGCTATAGAAAATAAAACAAAATTTATTCCTGAATTCTAGAAATTTAGAATCTTCTTAAACAGATCAATTATATTTTATTATAAATTTTAAAAACTGACTGTATTTGGAGCATGGGGAGTAGAGATTAGATGTTCTATTCAGACATTATCCTAAATTTTCCATATATAAAGCCCACTTAAAAAGAGGTAGACTTTGAATTAACAATTATAATTTGGCTAACAGGTCCTATGCTATTAGGAAAAATATGGTTTTTAAAAAGGCATAAAGAATTAGTGGGAAATTATCTTGCCTGGAATGAGATTAGGATTTTAGGCAGGTGGACTCCAAAATAATGAAAACTAGTAAATTTCACCTTTATTCCCAAAGCCATTTTGAACTAGTGAAAAATGCAATGATGATAGAGTTATCACTGAAGGTAAGGAGAATAAAAAATAATTTTATGGAGAAAGCTGTAGCCAAGATTTAATAAGAACAGAAACGGAAAAAAGAAGCAGCAATTTTGATGTTTTCTTTGAAAGCAAAACACATCTGTAAATAAAGTGACTGCTTTGTAAAACAAAAATGAAGAAAAATCCAAGTGAGAATATTTAGGTATAGCCCAGAAAAAACAGAAAGCTCCAAAGGAGGAAAACATCTTTCCTAAGTTTGTTTAAAGTGATACAAATGAAGCTATTAACAACTCACAGGTATGGGCAGAAGGGAAGAGGGCCAAAGTAAAGGACTGTATGATGAAGAATAAATCTGAGGATCCTAGAAATCTTAAAAGTTGAAGGATACTCCAGAAACCATCTAATATATTTCATAATCAAAGCTTCAGAGTGGTGATTTAGCCTCTAATTTGAGAAGTCAAGATTTCTATGGACAAGGAATTTACAATTCTACAAAGTAGCCCTACAATTTAAATTTACTGAACATTTACTGAATGTCTTCTGTATATAAGGGTTATTTAAAAAAAAAAAAAAAAAAAAAGTGAAAAAATTGTTTCCCTTAAGTTCACATTCTACTGAAGGAGTGGGCGAGTCAGAGATCAAAACAGATAAAGTTAAAGCACATAATTAAATATATCACAGATAAGGAAAATAAAAATCTGATCTCTTGCTGGAAGGCAATCAGCTGGAAAATTTTTTGTAGAATAGTAGACACACTCAAGTTGAGTTTTGAAGGAAAGGAGATGGTCAAGACATAGACTGGGACGGGGGTAAAGTGGGAATGGAGGAATTGGGGTTGGGGAAAACCTTACAGTAACTAGTCCAATCATCCTGGGTATAGGAAGTACAGAAATAGACAAAAGCTTATAAGCAACAAGTAGTTATAGTCAGTTTACAGAAATTTAAAGGAGAATTAGAAAGATGGGACTAGATTTGATTCTGCTAATGACTCATTCGATTCTTGCCACTGACAAGTTAGTAAAGTACAGGATACAGAATAATACTTGTTCTTCTAATCTAGTCTAGAGTAAGGTAAAGTTAAAAGTAACCCCACATACAGCTAATTTGGTGGAAAACTAAGTCTGAAAAAAAGATTTTAAAAATGTAGGTTGGTTTAATTCGGATAAAGAAAAGTGAGAAAATGAAATGATAAAGGGAAGAGAAAAAAAAATTAATATATAAGGATCATAAGGATACAGAAGAGAAATTAGTGATATGATTGGCTCAGAGAATGAGAGAAAAAGAGGAAATTTAATTTAATATCTCCTCCTGAGATAAGATCATTGATAGAATATGAAATAGGGTATTAACTCTTTAGGGTTGGGAATTTTAAATTCATTTTAGAAGAAACAACAACAAACCCCAATCAACAACTCCAAAACTAACCAAAAATCCAACCACAAAGTGTTAAAAGGTATTCTTAAATTGGAGGAAGTCTAAATTTTGCCTAACATTTTCAGAGCAAAGTTTATCTGTTCTAATGTTGAAAATATTTAATATTAAGTATTCAGAACACAGCCTAATATAGATAATACATACTTGAATTTAAAAAAGTTTGCAACCTATTTTTAAAAGACACGAAACTTTAAATACTTACAGTACACTCTTGCATTTCTTGTTCCTTGGTTGCCAGTCTCATCACAAGAATATTTTCTCTTCTTGCAGACTCTTGTTGTTGCTGCTTTAGCTTTTCTTCAGATTCTCTCAAGCCAGTTACATCATTAGCTAATGTTTTTGGTAAAAATAGAAAGGGGATGAGAGAGGAAGAAAATTGTAGTACCTGAAGCATTATTTGAACACTACATAGACCATTCCTTATTCTCCTTGCCTTTTAGTGATATTGCAACAGTATTGAATCCTAACAACATTCCAGGTAGGATAATTTCCCACCAGGTCTTTACACCTTTTTAAAACTACACAGAACTTGAACCACAAGATTAAAAATTCCAAATCAAAATTTAGTATCCTAGTGCCATTTGTAAATAGGGCATATGTTCTCTAAGTCACCTTCAGAAAGATATAATATAGTTTCATAAAGGAAACGAAACAAACAAACAAAAAAAAAGGGAGCCTACCAAATCATTAATAATCCGAGAAATGCAAATTAAGACAGCTCTGAGATGCCACTACAGACCTGTCAGATTGGCTGGAATGACAGGGAAGGGTAGTGCAGAGTGTTGGAGGGGATGTGGAAAAACCGGGACGTTGGTGCATTGTTGGTGGAACCTCGAATACATCCAGCCATTCTGGAGAGCAATTTGGAACTATGCTCAAGGAGTTGTCAAGCTATGCATACCCTTTGATCCAGCAGTGTTGCTGCTGGGTTTGTATCCCAAGGAGATCTTAAAGAAGGGAAAGGGACCTGTGTGTGCAAGAATGTTTGTGGCAGCCGAAAACTGGAAACTACGTGGATGCCCATCAATTGGAGAATGGCTGAATAAATTGTGGTATATAAATATTATGGAATATTATTGTTCTGTAAGAAATGACCGACAGGATGATTTCAGAAAGGCCCGGAGAGACTTATACGAACTTCAACAACAATACTGTATGATGATCAATTCTGATGTATGTGGCCCTCTCCAACAATGAGATGAACCAAATCAGTTCCAATAGAGCAGTAATGAACTGAATTCTGGGAGATGACTATGAACCACTACATAGAATTTCCAATCCCTCTAATTTTGTCCGCCTGCATTTTGGATTGCCTTCACTATTTCACTAAATGTACACTATTTCAAATTCCAATTCTTTTTGTTCAGCAAAACAACTGTTTGGTCATGTATACATATATTGTATTTGATTTGTGCGCTAACATATTTGGCATGTGTTGGGTTGACCTGCCATGGAGGGGAGGGGAAAAATTGGAACAGGTGGTTTGGCAATTGTCAATGTTGTGGGGTTGTCCATGCGGATATCTGGTAAATAAAAACTATTAAAAAATAAAATAAAATAAATTTAAAGAAAAAAAAAAAAAAAAAAAAAAAAAGGGGGGGGGGGAGCCTAATAATTAATGTAAAAGAACAAAATTCAATAATCTAATCCCAGTTCCACTCCCCAACAAAATACTTTTGTATTCATCATACACCACTAATTGCTCATATTTATTGTTGAATTTTTATAAAATAGTTTTTCTACAAATATGAAATTGGTAGTTATTAAATACCCTCATTTTAGGATTAGGAGATAAAGGACTCAAGAGATTTAAAACAGATTCTTCCAACTCCAGTTCTAATGCTCTTTAAAAAAACAAAACAAAACAAAACAAAAACATTATCAGTTGCCTCTAAGAAGTATCAAAAATCTGTCAAGTAATTTATAATTTCTAAAAATTTTAGCAATAAGTCATTATACATTTTTTATTAGCATGAAAAGCTATTAAGATGGATACTATTTTGGAAGCATGTAAAATAAGCTTTTACTTAAACTTAAGTTTTTTGGGTTTTGAAACTCTAGACAAAATAAAATTTTAAACATACTGACTAATATTTTACATTATATACTAGAACCCTACAACTTATAAATGTTGCTAGGATATAACTTCCTGAACCATGGACAAATAGGTTACCATTTGTTGTGAATTGAAGACTCTGACTTGTTTAAGGTGACCTATTAAACATTCACAACAATATTTTTTGGTTATCCAATTTTGGCATTAATTTTTAATAGTACATGATATGTTACACCAGGGGGTCTCAACTGTGTGCATGTGTGTGCGCATGTGTATATGTGAATGTGAGAGAATGCATTCCTTTGACACCTTGATGAACCTAAGGGAGTTTTTCTCAGAATAAGGTTTCTAAAAGACTGAAGACAATGCTAAATTTAAGTTAAAAGTCAGTGAAAATACAGATGTAGTATTCTTCTGATAGAAGTTTGATGATCCCTTGAAATCTAGCTCAAGGACCCTTTAGAGGTCTGTGAACCCCTGGTAAAGAACTATTCTACATTTTTAACTCTGATGTCTAATATGGCGTAAAAATGACTCAGTTTTTGAAGGCTATGTCAATGATGCAAACTCTTTGGCAGATCTCACTATGTTTCAAAAGCTTCAAGTTTGGGCCTGGAACAAGCGTATTATATTATATGAAGACTACGTCACAGATCTTTTGAAGTATTAAAACCTATTTGAATATATGTTCCAATTAGAACCACTGTGTAATATTTTATGTTGTCTTTGCATAGTCACACTGATAGCTGTACTGCTATTTCCAAAATCTTGTTTTTCAAATTATAGAAATTTATTCTCAGAGGTTGAAACTCTGATTACTTACAGTTTAAGTCTGTGTACTTGCCCTCCAAAGCTTGTACATATGCTTCATACTGCTTCCACCTATTACAAAAACAAATTGTTCGGTTTATTAAACAGGTTGAAGAAGCTTTTATAATAGCAGTTTATATTATATAGGACTTAAAAACTTACAAAACACTTTCCTCAAAGCAATCTTGTGAGGTATACAGTAGTACAAATAATATTCTCACATTAAAGATTAAGTTCAATTCTAAGAACTGAGTAGACAATAAATATTTCCTGGATCAACTATTAAATACCTAACTCAACTTAAACTGAGGAAACTCTAGGAAGATTAAATAAATTGTCTAAGGACACAGTTAATGTCAGAATTGGGACTTAAATCCTTTATACCATGTATGGATGCCATTTAAATATACAAAAAAAGACAAGCTACTTTACTATCACAATGGTAATTCATAGGACCCCTGGTTTAGAAGAACTAAAGATGTAGATACAGGCTGGGCATGTACTATATACTTATGAGCAGTGAGGCAGTAGAGTGAATAGAGTGCTGTATCTGAAGTCAGGAAGATTCCTTCCTGAGTTCAAATCTGTACTCAAAATACTTAGTAGGTTGGTATGACCCTGGCCAAGTCATTTAAACTTTTTTGCCTCAGTCCATCTGATAAATTAGCTGAAGAAAAAATGGCAAACCACTACAGCATTTCTGACAAGAAAGTCCCAAATGGAGTCACAGAGTGTCAAACGGACAAATAATTGAACAAGAACAAAAACAAAACATTTATCAATAAGAGATAATAGATAAACTGGGGGAAAATATTCTCTCAAAAAAGTAATCAGAAATGTTTACTGTAAGTGGTATTATTTAGTTTAAAGGGGGGGGGGGGGGGGGCGGAGAAGGAAGAGAATACACCGAGATAGAAAGATGCACTGGAAATACTGGATTTGAAATTGGGGAACGTGGGTTCTAATCCCAATACTGATCCGTATATTGAGCAAATGATTCTTATTCTGAGCTCATCTATGGCACAATTCTAGAAGTTTCAGCAACTCATTTGAACATAAAATACTATTTACTTATGTGAATATCATAATTCAATAGTATAGTAGTATTTACGTACTCATATATGTTAGCTCAATATAAATGTTACCATTGTCCTAATGTTGCTACAGATGCTGAATAGTTACAGCAGTTGGGTAGCAAAGATCTCTTTGTTGCTAATAGTGAAAATGCCATCTCCTGTCCCTTGATGATAATCAAGCAGCAATGCTTTAGAAGCTGACTACTCAGAAAACTGCACTTCAAAATTACTGCTAGTGGGAAACTATCAGGCACAAATTAATCCCAGTTTTTTTTTTTTAATTTTAAGGATTCCTCTGCCCCCAACTTTTTTTTAAATTTTAAGACATCTTAAAAATTAAGAATTTTAGAGCTAGAAAAGTCCTTAAGAGTCATTCTGTCCAATTCTCTTAATTTTATAAATACAAATTGATCTTTGCTTGTCCAAAAACAAAGGAGAAAGAAAAGCAACATATCTCATGCAGAGATTACACACACACATCTCATTATCTCCTTTTTCTATGATTCTTTAAAAATGACTTTAAGAGGGCAACTAGACAGTACAGTGGAGAGAGTCAGAAGGACCTGAGTTCAAATTTAGTCTCAGACATTTAATATCAACTACTAGTTGTGTGACCCTGCTCAAGTCACATAACCCTAATTGTCTCTCCTAAGGAAAAAAAAAGAGAGACAAAAAGTGACTTTAAAGGGTATGAGTGGTACAAGAATCATGAGCCCTAAGATGTGCCTTTTTTGTAAATTAATTCTCCATGCCTAGGAAAAACTCAAGAGAAGTCCAAGACAGAAGCAAGAATATACCTAAAAGATAGCTAAGGTTGTCTCCTTACATAGGAACAAGTAGATTCCTGAACGATGTTGATCTAAGTTACTACAAATTACAACTTATTTTCAAGAAAATAAATATGGAAAATAAGAAACTGTCATAGGCATATAATATGAAAAGAGGGTGGCTCAAGAAGATGATTAGCAATAAAAATGGGACACGGTACTAGGTATCCTTCCAGTTTACAAACCTTCTCTCTCTCTCTCACTCTTTTAATATTCAGCCTTTTTAACCTGCTTAGTTCTTCACAATTAAGAGATTTCTTGTAATCTCTAGAGATGAGAAAACAGGGAGGTTAAATTACTTTCCTCCAAGGTTACTGAGAAAAACTATTTATTAGTATCAAGTCACCATGAAAGCCCATCAAAAATAATTAAATTTAGTTCAACTGATTTCTTATATACAAAGGTATACATTAATTTCAATACAGTTTCAAATTTTAAATTAAAACAAACCATCACCCCATTATTGGTTTAACTGTGGCAGATCTTTACATTTTTGCATGAGACCTGGAACTTCCCCTACTCCAATTAGTTTATTTTTTAAAAAGAAATTGGCATACAGAGAAGCTAAAAGACTTGCCCAAGGTTAAATTCTAGTTAGTGGTAGAGCCAAATATAAACTCTATATTTCTATTTGATTAGCTTTTCATTAATGAATAATCAAGTTGTTATAAATAGAAGTATTTTTAAGGCACCTATTTTCAAATGTTAAAAACAAACAATGAGGGAAAAGGCCTGAATAGCAACATAGTATGCAGGTAACTTAGGCTACCCATCATTAGTTGTAGAATTTGGTTTTATTTTTCCCTTTTGGCGAAAGGAGCAGGGAGAAAGTAAATGGGAGGGAGGAGGAAGTGCATTACTAAGAAATTATTATGGTGGAGAGCACTGAAATAGCCTTGGCTTACCCATAATAGTTTATTTATCTCAGGGTAAGTTTAAAAGTGAAGATTCAAATAATTTTTAAAATATCCAACATTATTTATCAATCTAAAATAAAGGGGGAAAAAAGTATAGCTGACAAGAATTGAGAAAACCTGGATCTGATTCTGTCACAAACCAAAGGCATTTCGCTTAACCTTAATGTCCTGGAGCAACTTTCTGAGACTTAAGTTACAGATGAGTTGCTAATTTGCATTAATGGATTCAGGTTTGTACTTTTTCTACTAAATATTGTTAAAAAGTCCAGTTTGAGGGGCAAAGGTACAGTAGGACCATATGGAACTATTATATAATACCCTAATATATTAACAAGGTTGCCATGAGGAAAGCATTTTGTGAACTATTTTAAAGCTGCATGTAAACTTGAGCTGTTACCAGTTCTGGTTGTAGTCATAATATAGAATAAAAATATTAAGAAACAGAGGCTGAGGAAAAGATACTAGGAAGACTTTCAAGTATTTAGTTGGCTAGTATCAATTACTTTACCTTAGGATTAATTCATCTCTTGCCATAACTTTGAAGTCTGTTTCACTTAGTCGAACCTTTAAACAAAAAATAAGTAAAAAATGTGAACTGGATGCACATTTATTATTATTTTTAAATCCTAAAAAACATTGTGTTAGCTCCACTTAAGAACTTATTATTGGATCTAAAAACTCATTCAAGCAGTCAAATAGGTAGGCATTTATCAAGCCCATATGATGTTAAGGATCCAAAGAATGGCAAAGCAACAACAACAACAACAACAATCCTTGCTCTTAAGGATTTTACATTCTAAGGGGTGAGGCACTCTCTGGATCTGGAAAATTGTAGTAAAATTTTTTGGCCCTCTCTTCATACTAGAGAAAAAAATCTGAATTTATTTCCCCCCCCTTTTTTAATGGGGTGTTTACAGCACCAGTTAGTTACTGTAAAAAATGGATTGATATCATACAATACTATATACATTTTATTGCTTTTCTGAGTTTCTAAACCAGCATTTTCTGTGTCATCTTCTGGCCTTTGTGTACCCTCTGTGGCTTCCAGAAAATTCCCCTCAAATTCTCATTTAATTTTTTATGCCAAGCCACTATATACTACAACCAAGATGGAAAAAGTTGTGATGTGGAAGGGATAACTAAGTATATACAAAATACATATAAAGTCATCTCAAAAAGGGGAAGGTCCTAGCAGCTGGGGGAACAGGAAAAACATTCCTACAGAAAGTTAACCTCTGTCAATGACCAGTCAAATATCCCTTTGAAGTACACAGAAATGTGAAACACCATGTTAGGTGAAGTACTGAATATTACTTATTACAAATGACTCCTTTGTTTACATTTAATTTTGCTGAAGAGGTTTTTAAAAAGTGGAAACGTCTGGGGCCTCTTGACATCTGTATAATGTCCTATGGTCACTAAACTTTGCCTTATCAAAATTATAGGATAAAGCATTTTGGAATATTCACTGAAGATAAAAAGTGAAAAGGCAGGTTTCTAGAATCCAATAAAAACAATAGCTTATTTGTCTCAAAAGATTGCCTTTCTTGAATCTTCCCTTAATATAAGTATTTCCAAGTGAACATGAATCTAAGGGGATGGACAAGAACAAAAAGATTACAAAGGAAAGCTAAGATTGATACCAAGCATATAGGGCTCAAAAAAACTTAAAATGTAGAAGACATCTTGTTTATAGGATAAAGCTGTTTTTTTGTAAAGCTATTTTGAGGGTAAGACTGAGCAACTATGTCATCTAAAATATTTCCTTAACTGAACTTATCTTGGGTTGATTTTATGGAAGAACTATTCCACAAAGCTACAGAGACTAGAAAACTGAGCTTCTGAGAGAGGTGGGGGAAAAAATCCAGACATTTTATCAGACTGCCAAAGGCTTCCATGACACACAAAAAAATGAAGAAACTTTGCTCTATAGCATCACAAATGCTGTATTTTAAAATTGTTTCAAACTTACCTTTTTGGGGAGAGGTTCTTCGTTCGTCATTTTGTTTTCTAGGAAAGAAAAAAAGGCACATGAGAAAATAAATATAACATTTTAATAGAACTTGAATTACAATAATTTTTTCATTATTGTCATTCTTAAATTACAGGAGTATTCATCCCATTCATTCTATTTCAACTTCCATGATACAGATCAGTTGCTTTATCTTTCAAGATCCCACTCACATTGGCACCTTTCTCCTAACATTGTTTATTAACCTATCCATTCTCAACACTTCAGTCTTCTAGCTATGGGAAAAAGATGATTTCCCAGTATATTCCCACAAGCCCCTTAGGAATAGCTCTATTAGGCTTGTTGAAAGCCACAAGCAAGCATAAAATCTAAGAAACAGGTGTGTAATTATCTAGGTTTCAAACTAGCAGAAGAGAGATAATAGGGGTAGCAACAAACTAAACACCTCCTTCCTATTTATGTATTATACATTTTTTGGTTGATGGCAACACACATTTTTTTCCATATCAATATTACAAATGTCTTCTATTACACAAATGTTAAGGAAATTTTAATCAATACTATAGATTGGTATCTCTCTCAAACATTATATCCCAATCACAGAAATTCAACCAATATATGATACAAGTGATAGTTTAATATATGGAATTAAAAAGAAACTTTTATAGCAACTCCGAGTTAATTTATAAACTTGTATTCATAGAGCTTTCAATTACATCTAATGGTAACATAAAGCCAATAAAATAATAGAACTATGTAACAAGTGATATATTTTAAAACTGACTACACTGTTTTACATGTAAGTTAGTAAACTTTATATTATGAAGCCAGAGGTCAAAAGAATATTTTATTTCCATTAACTATTGAGTTACATGAGATGTGAAAAATCTGAAGCTGCAGTTCTTAAATTGATGCTACAAATGGGAAAATATAGGAAAACATCTGTAGACCAAGATTAACCTTTAAAAACATCACAAAAAATGTTAGCTATACCAAGAAATATATCTGAGAGTATTGTGAACTTTTAAAATGGCACTTAATTTTGATTTGGAATCATCAGGTCCATCTATTCACACTCAGAAGTTATTCCTAAACTTCAGATTTTTCAAGTAATTAATAACACTTATATTTAATGCTAGATGAACAAAAGAAGTAACAACCAAACCAAAGCAACATTTCCAAGACACAATTCTTTTCCAATTATACAACCTTGGACATTTTCTTGAGAAGTGAATGCTTACTTTTTTTTTTCCTTCTGGTTTTACTTTTTTATATCACCAATTTCAGATCATTAGAAATGTGATTTTAAGAATTGGGGGAAGTTAACTAAGACTCCTTAAAGGAATTTTTCTCCTTATTTATTAAAGAATTCTTATGATTCTTTCAAAAGAAAATCCATCTTCAACATTTTTTTTGTCAGCAGGGTTCCTTCCAAAGTACCATCACACATTACAGTACTGATATAAATATAGTCCTAGTGCTACTTTAGTCAGAAATTAGTTTAAATATCTGAAGCCTGCCAGCATGCTGACTCACCTAGACTAAAATTTTAACATCTTCCAGCAAGATTACTGGTGGACAGAGTAATTTATAAATAGGTCATATGATTAAATTTCTAATTTAACTCTCAGCAATTTAGACACTGGGTATACCACCCCAAAACCTCCTATTTCAGATTATTTGTTAATCAAAATTGAGTTTCTATGTGAACAGTATTCAAAACTACATACAATATCTAAAGATTAGTAGGCTTATTTTTTTCTTTTGAATTGTTTCTTAGCTATTAAAATTCTGAAAATGAAAGTTTTGCTAACTAGAAGCAAATAACACCTACTTAAAATGGAAGGGAAGAGAAGAAAATTTGATTTGATATACAGAAAATACTATACAAATTATACAATACTATACAAATACAAATTATAAATGTTAAGAATAGGTCAAATCCAGAAAGAGACCCATGGGAACTGAATGTGGATCACAACATAGTATTTTCACCTTTTTTGTTGTTGGTTTGCTTGTTTTTTTCCTTCCTTATTGATCTGATTTTTCTTATACTGCATGATAATAGTGGAAATGTTTAGAAGAATTGCACATTTGTAAACCTACATTGGATTTGATTATTGGCTGTATACAAGAGTGGATAGGAGGAAGAGAGGGAGAAAAATCTGGAACATAAAAGTTTTGCAGGGGTATAAATAGTGAAAACTATATTTGCACATATTTTGAAAATAAGAAGCAATTATTAAAAAAGAAAGAAAGAAAGAAAGAAAACACCAGACTAAATTCCATTATAAGTTAGTCTGCCAAAATGTTTTAAGACTATTCATCAATAGAGGGCAAAGAAATAAAACTGGGGGGAAAAATCTTATTAAGATCATCAGTAATCAGACTGGAAACATTTTACCACAAATTCAATACTGTCCTTTGTCTCATCACACTCTACCTTGCTTTCTACTTCTTAATGTATATATGTATCTCTCCTAGTAGAGTGCTGAGTATGGAAGATATCTTCTTAAGTTAAAATCTGGCCTCAGCACACATACTAGCTGTGTGACCCTAAGCAAACCACTTAACTGTTTGCCTCAATTTCCTAATTTGTAAAATGAGGAAATGGCAGGTCACTCCTGCACCTTTGCCAAGACAAACTCAAATGAGACTATAAGGAGTTGGACATAACTGAAATAAATAACAATAAATGCTTGTTGAAGTTAAATTTGGTCAAGAAAATTGTGAAAATTTAATCCAATCCCTTTTATTAGCTATTATAAATCAAAAGGAAATAATTTTTGTTTCAAAATTGCTTCCTTTTTGTCTTTTTAGGTTTCATGGGTGGGAGTACAAATACCACAGGCATTTGGAAATAAAGTTTTCTTTTACTCTTAACATGATAAATTGAGTCAAAATGGGACTTCTTTCAAAAGGTGTGCCACATGGTGTGGAAAATATACTGAAGTCAGGAAGATCCAGGTTTAAATTCTCCCTCAGACAATTATTAGCTATGTAATCTTGGAAGAGTCACTTAACCTGTCTCTCAGTTTCTGTAAAATTAAGGAAGGATTAAAATTTAAAACAGTAAGATTCTATGAAGACATTACATATAATATATATGAATATTTGAATGTGCACAACATCCACAGCTATCCAAATGTAAGAGAAGACACAAGTTATTTCAATTAGAGGGAATAATTCCTCCAATGGAATAAAGCTGGATAGAAGGGAGAAGGCAAACCACAAAATTTTTTCCTATTCAATTCATTGAAGATTACATGTTGACTATGTTTAGAACATACGATCTATGCTAGGTGTTGAGAATGATCCATGAAGCTTAAAAGCCTAAAACAGAAGTATCTGTCATATTCTTCCAAACTGGATTAAAAGTAATTTGGAAATGTTTAACAAATTAAATGAAAATATTCTCTAATACAACAGACAACTTAATTTGTGGTTTTATAAGTCAATATGCAGCCAGCAGGGATTAATTTCTGTAACACACAAATAATGACAACATTAGGCAAAGGCATAGAGATAAAGTAAAGAAGCAGCAGGCCATTCTGGAATCTATGGCTCAGAATAGTTACTTGAGAGTATAAAAAGGTTATATTATAGTTAAAATCCTTAATATGTTATATAATCTAAATGTCCCAGGAAATTAGAAAACAAAATGTTATACACTTGAATTTGACTTTCAAGGAGAAGGAATTAAATGGGCTGAGAAGACATTTCAACCACAAAAAGCAGCTTGTGCAAAGGTAACAAGAGATAACAAGAAAGGTCTCTTGTGTATTGGAGAAAAAAGAAATTTGGCTGGAGTTCTAAAGTGCTGGACAGGTACTAGCATGAAGAGAGAGCATCTGAATGCTGGGCAGGAGAATAGAAACTTTACTGAATGTCTACATGGACATTCAAGATTTTTGAGCAACAGAGTGACACAAATAAATCTCTGGGTTAAAAAAGATTATTCTAGAAGTATAAAGAATGGCAAGGAGAGAAAGAGAAAGAGAGAAAAAAGGACCTTTATGAGATCAATTGTGTTAAACTATATATAAGGATATTTGTGGGCTGCATAATGCATTATGAAAAAGGCTATTTTATTAGGTTTATACATTTCTGATAATACTTTGGAGTAAGTTTGCCTTTTAACTGGAAGGCTAGCAGTGATATGTGGATGGATGTGCCAGCCCCTCCTAAGACTCAATGTAGGTATACCTTCACAAGGCCCTGTCTTGGCCCTCTTCTGTTCTCTAAATCTCATTTGGTGACTTCATGAATTCCCATGAATTTTGCTATCACCTCTAGATAGTCCTAGTTCTATACCAAATTTCTACAGGCATTTTGAAGCTCAGGAGGCAGCTCAAATACATGTCAAAAACAGAACTCAATGTCTTTCCCCCTAAAGTACTCTTAGAATGGACTTTCCTAACTCTGTCAAATATACCAACAACCCTCCTTTTAATTTCAAAAGCTCCTAACTTTACCACTATCCCTCATCCCACAGAAATAATCAGTGACCAAAACTTGCCATTTTTACCTCCATAACATCTCACAGCTGTCCTTTTCTCTACTTTTTTTTGTCTTTATATTCTTATCACCTAATATATACTGTGCCTCACAAAGAAAGTGCTTAATACATGTTTGATGATTATAATACCGATTGACTGACTACACAAAAACTCAAAATTTGAGAATCTGAAGGTACTTCCATGGTTCTCATTAAGTCCAATTTGTAAAAGCAATTTCCATTATAATATACCTGACTAGTGGCTATTCAACTTAATTGAGTTTGAGTAAGAAGGAAGCCAGAGACCCAAGGTAAGTGAATTTTTAAAGGTTGTATGACTGAAGCTGATCCTGTATCTCAAGAAATTTGGAAAGAAACCCACTGTAATTTCCATTTTTCAAAATAAAATACTAATTAGTAAAAGATAATTAAAATATGCTATGGATATATTTATATAACCATTAGAAGATTTCCTATTAGAAGACTCAAGGGAAAATACAGAACTTTTAGAAATTCTTTCAATTCTGAAGGATGTTATTATTATTTTTAATAACAATATAATAATATTGGGGCAGCTAGATGGTATAATAGAGTGCTGTGTGATCCTGGGCAAGTCACTTAACCCCAATTGCCTCAGCAAAAACAAAACAAAAAAAAAACACAACCAACAACCAGAAAAAAAAAAAAAGTTATACTTGACAAGAGAGCGCTAAAGGTCAACTGAGGAACCTGCTTAGAGTACAAAGTTGAAGGGTACAAAAACATAAAAATACATGCCTGTTATCACAAACATAACTTCAAGACAAGCACAACTTATATTCCTCCTCTAGATGCAAAATTAGAAAAATTCTAGTACTGGTTCACATTGAAAACTTGCTTTAACAACAAAAAGGATATACTTAAATTAGAAACTTTTTCTTTAAGCCCTATTATCAAACAGATTTCTGAGAAATCATTGAAAACAGTACCTCCTATTCTCTCAAGGCTTTTTCACATACTGCTCTAAAGTGAAATCTAAGAGAAAAGAACATCTGAATATTTAGCATATTTTAAGGCAATTTCAGTTGGAGAAAGCTAGGTGACAGTAGATAGCACTGGGACTGAAGTTGGAAAGACCCCAGTTCAAATCAAGAACCAAATACTTAACTAGCTATATGACCCTGAGTAATTCACTTAACCTTTGTGTCAATTTCCTCAATTATAAAATAAGGATAACAAAAATGTTGCTTTGAGGTTCAAATGGGATAACCATAACACCCTTAGTATAATGCCTGGGACAGAAAGAAGCTTAACTGGAAGTGTTATTGCTTTAATATACTACTCTGTTTTGTTTTGTTTTTTTCTAAACAAGAACCATAAAAATCCAGTTTGGTATACCAAGTCACAGGCAAAATAATGAAGTAGAAAGATAGAATAGAAAGAACACCAAACATTGCATTTCAAGTCAAAGGAACTAAATCCTCATTTCTGTTATTACCTTGCCCAAATGATCTCGGGCAAGTCACTTAATCCATATGGGCCTTCAATTTCCTCATTTGTAAAATGAGAGTTGGGAATACATTACCTCAAAGGTAATTCAGCTCATCTATGAACCTATAGATCTTTTCAAATTCAACTTGTAAAGTTAAAAAACAAACAAAAAACAAAACCACAACTAAAACTGATGCTAAGAAATCCTACTGACCAAATAACATAAATAAAATTTTGTTATCATATATTCATTCAACAGCATTTAAGTATAACATACATGTAAAAGACAAGAGAATACAAAACAAAAGTAAAAGTGGGCCTTTTTCACAAGTAATACAGTGTAATAGACAGAAGTACTGGAGTTGATAATACAAAGACCTGGGTTCAAGACATACTTTTGATAGTTGTTAACTATGTTCTTTACTAAATCATTCAATACATTCCTCAATTTCTGTAAGTGCAAGATGAGGATATTCTTGTATCAAATTTATAGAGCTTTTGTAAGGATCAAGTTAGATAAATATGCATAAAAATCTTTGCAAATATTTAAAATGCTCCTTAAAGCTTAATGTTCTTAAGGAGATTACATTTTACTGGTATATAATTTGAGGAAGGAAAATAATTGGGGGGGTAAATATGGAAAAGTTTTCTTAAGGGAGGCAGCACTAGAAATTCACTTAGAAGAAAGTTAAGGATTCTCAGAGAAGTAAGGAAAAAATGCATTTCAGGAACTTGGGAGTTTGTGCAAAGATCTGGAGGCAGGGAATGGAATGCTGAGTTCAAGGAACAGTGAAGACCAGTTTGGTTGGAACAAAGAGCGCATGAAAGGGAGTCATGTTAAGGTAGACTAGAGCCAGACTACAAAGTGTTTTAAATGCCAAAGTGTGAAGAATGCATTTTAGTCAAAAGGAATTCTTAAGCAGGATACTGACAAGCTCAAGTCTTTGTTTCAGGAAGACTATTTTTGTACTTGGATGAAATTTGGACTGGAAAAGGATTTGCCTGGTTTCAGGGAGTCTTATTAAGAGGCTATGAACAATACTTAGTATAAGTGATGGACGCCTGTACCAGGATGATCTTTTAATTCCAGGGTTATTACATATTTTTTAGACATAACTGCACCCACAAATGAATTTCATTTAAACATGTTGGGAGTAGGGCATGGTTTAAATATTAGATGGAAGAGACGATCAATCTTATGGATTTCCATCCAGGAGTGTTATTGCTCAACTATGATATGATGGTGAATCTGTGATGACAGGTTAAGTGGCACAATGGTTACAGAGTTAAAAGTTGGATTCAACTTTTGAACCAGAGTTCAAAACTGGTCTCAAGACACTAGAAGCATGACCTTTCTACCTCAGTTTTGTCCATTTTAAAATGGAAATATAATAGCATCTATTTCACAAGTTGTTATGAGGATCAGATAATATTTTTCAAGTATTCACCACTGTGCTGGGCATGTAGAAAAATTTGCTCAAACTCCCCCAGTTTCTGTATCAGTCAACAGGGTGAACAAGGCTTATTCGGTTACCTCTTTCATCTGAATAAAACATGGAATGAAAATAACCTGTAAAAGTATTATTCTGAAATAAGTAATATTCCCTCATTTTAACCTTTACATCGAAGCAACATAAGAATTGGGTTCTGAACTGTACTGTTTTCTAATTCACTTTTTTATTTTGGCCTCAGTTTTCCAAAAGAAGTTTGATTCATCTTTCACATCTCTTCCAAGTCTAAAAATCTGTGGATTAAATTCTACACTGGAGGTATCCTGAAATAGTAGAAAAAATACTGAACTTGAAGACAGAAAACATAGTAGTTATGGTTCCACTATTATCACAATTGTCCAACCTTGGGTAAAATCAATAGCCAAACCATCTTTTAAGCTTCAGTTTCCTCATTTGGGAAAAATGGGGACCACTGGGTTGAGAATAAAGCTAAACTTATGAAATTACTTTGCAAAAACCACATGAAACTAGTTTCTCACGCAATCAGTCAAAACATTACATAAAATACTTGATAAATATTTGTTGAAAAAAAGTGAAATGAGATGGAATAGGTCTTTCCTACTACTTGAAATGGGACCACAGTAAACCATTTTCATAAACTGTACCACTCAAAGAACTAAAAAATTAGAAAACTAGCCTGACATTCTCATTTTCAAGACACTAAGGCCCAGAGAAATTAAGTGACTTTTTCAAGGACAAGTAACAGAGCCAAGATTCAAACTCAGGTCTTTCAAAACCAAATTCAAATACAGTTTCCTAAACCAGCTATTTGAAAAGCACTACAGAGAATACAATCTAAAGAACATTTTTCTCAAAACTGTTTACATGTTGCTAATAAACACTCCACCACTCAGAAAATGCTTAATTTATCACTACAGGGGCTGGGAATTTAAGAGAGGAGAAAAGAGACTTGGAGGGCGGAGCTATCCTACGATTTTCATTTATCTTCGGTAGCAGGGCTTTTTAAAACTTTTTCTACTCAAGACCCTCTTTTTTGCCCGAGAAAATTTTTTGTGACTCCGGGATTTACAAGTATGTAAAATAAATATACAAGTCAAACATTTACTGATAATGAATCCCAATTTTTCGACCCTCACATTCAATTAGGAAACTTTACATGGGATTTCGACCCACAATTTAAGAGGCTGGGCTCTCTAATAACCAAATAATTTAAACATTACTTTTAATCAATTTTAAGAGTAAGATGTACACAGAACAACTCAAAACCACAATGCAACTAACATTACTTGGAAGTTTAATAGATTTTTTTTTTGTAAGACCAAGTATATTAAAAAGTATCAGAAATCAAGACACTCTTACACCTACTTTTCCTTCGTTCAAATTGTTTATATATATAAAACGACCCTCATCTAAAAAAGACTGGGGAGAGGGAGGAGGCATGGGATCCTGAAGAAGTTTCAAGCCGTAAACAAATGAATACTTCCTTAAAGCTACTTTGTTTACTATTTCCAAGGGTTAAAGCCCATTCTAGCTTTAGGCTGGAGTAACTCCTTGGGGGGGAGGGCAAAGAGAAGTCCATTAGTGCTCCCCAAAGCTATTTTTTACTAGAATAAATCTAAATTTAGTCGCCTTGGGAAAAAACGTAAACATTAATTTTTTTTTTGCGTAATTTTTTTCTTCTTTCAACCCCAGACAGCCAGAATCTGGCCGAACGAAGCGGGACGGGCTAAGAGTGTGGGGGCATTTTGGAGCCCCGGCCGGTGGGCAGCTGGAGCTCCGTGCGCCGGTCCCTGCGGCGACCCCGCTCCCGCGCCTTCGAGCCGGCGATCCGTCCGTTCTCTCGCAGATATCGGGAGAAGGCGGAGGAGAGGCTAAAATGGCCTCGGGCGGCGGCGTCCGCGTCCCCGCTTCAAAGGAGGCGAAGCAGTTAACGGAGTCGGCGGCCCCGCAGGCCCCCGCTCCTCGAACCCCTCCCGCCTGCGGCCTCTACGCCGGAGGGGCGGCCTGACGGACCGGGCTTAGCCGGGTGGGGCGAGGGGGGCGTCAGGAGGGACGCGGTCGCTCCGGGCCCACAGCGGGCGAGGTCTGTTCCGGCGGCGGCCCCGAGTCCCGCACTTACCTCTCCACGCCGAGGCCGCCGCTGCCGCCGCCGGCTTGTCACATAGACCTATCCCGTAGCCGGCTCCTTGCGTACGGGCAGACGGACGGAGCGGCGGGAGGCCAGGCTCGGGCGACCCCACCACCCCAAGCCTCCTGGGTGCCCTCGGCCCCAGCGACGGCTCCTCCTCCTTCTCCCGCCGCAGACTGGCTCTCCCCTTTATTTGCGGGTCTCGCTGCTACAAAATGGCGCTGGAGGAGGAAATGAGGCTCCGTCACCCCCCCCTTCCCTTCCTCGTCTTCCCGCTCCTCCCGCCGGACGGCTCCGCCCCCACCGCTCCGGCCCCGCCCCGGCTCCGAACCGCGGCGACCGAGCCGGGCCCGCCCCCTCCCTCCTCTAGTCTCGTTCTGGCTGGGTTCACTCACCCGGAGGATTTGGTGGCCGACCAGTCACCTTCGCGTCCAGCTACACGCGGGTGGGCCGCCCGCCCTCGCCTCGCCGCTCCCGGCCTGGGGGCGGGGCGGGGAAGAGACGACTAGCGGCGGTAGCAGCCTTTAACAGGGGCTAGCTCGGGCCGCGGCGGCTTAGGATTCACCTAGCTCCCGGCCCCCCCCCCCCCCCCACGGAGCCCTAACTGAGAAGCCCGGAGCGGCCGCCCAGTCTGCCCAGTGACGGGTGGGGGGGAGGAGGAGGAGGAGGACAGACGTGGAGGGATAGGGTCACGGAGGGAGGCGGGCGGAGAGCGAGGGAGGGGAGAAGGTTGGAGTTCAGTCGCAGAGCATCCTGGGAAAGGAGGCGGAGGGTGGGGTGGGTTTTGCCTTCCCAGTCGGGCGGGTCGGCGGGGAGAAGGAACGTTCCTGGGGTCGCCACCTGCTGCTGCTGGAGGGCGCCCGCCGGCGGAGGAATCCTTAGAAACTCATTGACTGGCTGTCTCTCAAAGGTCGCGAGGAACCTTTGGTCCTTCCGCGCCTATGGGTCTTTGCTCGTGCGCTCTTATTCTAGTTGCAAGCAAAATTGCTGTGTAGACCGAGCCGCCTTTAGGCTGGCTGCTGCCGCGGCTCGTGATGCTTCGGAGAACTTTGAGACGTATGTCACTCTTACGTGACAGTGTCGTGAAAGTGGCCCTGCACCTCTGGGCTGCTCCGACCTCTTGTTTCTGGAGTCTAGAGACCGAGTCTCCCGGGGGAAGGTGGAGGGGCCATTGTTTTCATCGGGACTTGATTGCAGTCCCGAGATGTCGGGCGGACTCTCGACGGCTGGGGAAATTAACACTAATAAGAGGGTGTACTTCCCAGCGCTCCCCAGAAGCTACAGGCTTTCCGATTTAATTGTATTGTGTCGTTCCAAATTCCCTGAAATAAAGCTCATTAAGGAGAAACGAACCAAGTGAGAAATCAGCGACATCCCGACCCCTACCCTCCTTTTTTGTGCTTTTTCTTTCCAGAGTAGAATCCAAAAAGCCCCAAGTAGAACCACACACTGTACTGTACTTTGTATTTATAAAATCATTTTCTGTTGTGGGGGTGTGCACAAAAATTCAGTGCGCTGACTTTAAAGGAAACTGGCCTCCTGTGTTTACTCGGGATAAAATTAAAGGGAAGTTGCGCTTTGCTGGAGATGGAGGAAGTCCCTGTGAAAAGCCGAAAGGAACGATAAAATCTGTCGATATTGCCGAAAAGTAGCGATTAGAGTGAAACGCATTTCTTTAGCTTTAGCGTACAGTTTTCCCCAACATTTTCGTATTAACTAATCTGGGGAACTTTTTAGGGCATTATGTTTTTAAAAGTCTCGAATTCTTGGCATGTCATAGTTTTGAAGCTGAGATTGGGAAAGTCCTTTCCTATTATATAGCTCTTTGCCACCTGACTCCAACCTATTTTTCCAGACTCATTGGACATTACCAGCCCCCTTGTGCTCTGTGATCAAACTAAACTGGCCATCTCTGTCTGTCACGCGTCTCTATTTTTGTGCTGCTTGTTCCCCAGGAATGGAATGCACATCCTTTCCACCTCAGTTTAATGGAATTTCTTTCTTCCAGATGCAATTCAAGTACATAAAAGTTTCTGATTCCCCCGTTGCTAGTGCCCGCTCAAACTCTTGAATTTGTATTCTTTATATTTATTCACTCTATATTCTCTCTCCATTAGAATGTAAATTTCTTTTGAGCAGCATTGTTGGGAATTTTTTTTTTTTTTTTTTGGACTTTCAAGAATACTCTTCTAGGAGTAGATGATGTGTTCAAGGAGGACCAGTAGTACGTCTGGTGTGAGGGCTTGTTGAGCTCATTCCACCTTTGTCATCACCTTGTCACTGAATTCTTACCTGTGGCTCCAAGAAGCTGTGGCCTGTTTATGCTACACACGTGTAAACAACAAAAAACGGTTCTGGCAGATAGGATAAACCAGATTGAGTACGGACCAGGGTTAGTGGGTTTGTGTGTTTAGGGGTATGTCTACCCCAAGTATGTGAAGATTTCTCCTGCTGAAGTGGTCAGATGAGAACTACCAAAGGTGCTGTGTAGTGCTTAGAATTTGCCATGGTCATCTCCTGCACTCACTGCCATGGCCTGCCTCACTTTAATGATCCTGGAAGGGAGAGTTTGACACACTTTGTGCTCACTGAAATACAATTCACATGCTAATCAAGACATCACTGAAATGTCAATGGATGCTTTTTTAAAAGTTGATGAATTACATCAATACCCCCAAGTGGAGATAGGAGGTACCAGGGATAGAAGACCTAGAATCAGAAAGACTTCAGTTCAAATCAAGCCTCAAATAATATCGGTGTGATCCTGTTTGCCTCAGTTGCTCATCTGTAAAATGAGTTGAAGAAAGAATTGGCAAACTACTTAAATACCCTTGAGACAACAAAAACCCCATAAATAGAGCAATGAAATAAACAAAATCCCAAAGGTCTACCTTAGTGCTCAGTGGGTAAGAAGTACTGAATAAATCTCTCTCTCTCTCTTTTTTTTCAACCCTTCTTCCTTTCTTAGATATTTTCATTTGGCTTCTGCCATAACAGGAAATTCACTTTAAACATAGTTGTTTCATAAAGAAATTTGTATTTTAAAAATTAATGTACATGTATAGTCAGAAAAAAAAATGTAAACATAAAAAAAACTTAA
Source organism: Sminthopsis crassicaudata (assembly GCF_048593235.1). Taxonomy (NCBI): domain Eukaryota; kingdom Metazoa; phylum Chordata; class Mammalia; order Dasyuromorphia; family Dasyuridae; genus Sminthopsis; species Sminthopsis crassicaudata. Next base: position 132,124,241 of record NC_133620.1, read on the forward strand.
AAAAATAAAAAGCTAAGGATTAAAGATCACACAGCTTGTGTTTGAGTTAGAATTTAAATTCAGGATTTCTTGATTCCTATACTTCTTTTTACTCCCAGCACCAAGGACAGTGCCTTGGGCATACAGCAATCACTTAGAAGATACCCATTAAGGTAAACTGAAGTGAAAACCAATTACATGGTAAAAGAGAGAAGGTACTACTCTTATTTGGTGAGTTCCAAATTGATACTGATATTGTCTTACATAAAATTTAGTTGACAAGAATTGGTTAGTAAACTACTTGGAGAGAGGGTTACTACTTCCAAATATTGAAATGACTGTCACAAAGAGGAAACAGGTTGTTTTTTTTTTTCCCATTTCTAAAATGTTATAAAAATGTGAATTTTTTTATAATTTTTGTTTAGATGACCAAATATAAGTATTTGTAGATGAATTTGCCATTGAATTTGTCATGTTGCCATGAAAGCTAAAAATGATTCCCTCTCAACATGTCTTTTTACATCTGTCAGTTACTAGCAAAATTAAAGGGTTCTCAATAGGGAGAGGATTTCTCACAAGTAGAGAAATTCTTTGAAGACAGTATCTTCTTTGTTAAATAAATACTTCCTACTTAAAAACAAAACTCAAAATAGTTGTCTCATTCTTCATGACCCCATTTTGGATTTTTCTGAGGAAAAAATATTGAAGTCATTTCCCGTTTCCTTTTTTAGCTTATTTTCTAGATGAGGAAACTGAGTCGAACAGGGTTAAGTGACTTGTCCAGGGTTACATAGCTAATAATTTTCTGAGTCAGATTTGACCTCAGGAGTTTTCCTGACTTCCGACCTGGTACCCTATCCACTTTTCTACCTAGTTGTCTTTAAATCCTTTAAAGTGATTTTTAAAGAACTTTTAAAATATATTAATCTAAAGAGAATTTTCTTGATCAAAATTTTTTCTGTTCCCACACTTAACTATTGATTAGCTATGTATTTTTTAAAAATTCACTTTGTAAAGGTTTGATTTTGCATTTTCTTATAACCTTGGTGAGGTTATGGGAAGGTAAGCTTATCAAATTTTAATTGTATCTTCTCATAGAGGCATCTCCTGAAGGGCATGTTTTACTAACAAAACTTGTTGGCTTGGACCCCTGTTCGATGGACATATTGGTGAAGAGCTTTACAGGGACAGAAAATGAGTTATGATGGAATAAGTTGTTCAGAATAACCAGCTTTTGAAAGTGAGTTTTCAGTGAGAACTTGACCAGAGCTTTCCTTTTTTTTTTTTTTTTTTTCTTCCTTTCTTCTGGAGAGACCTAAGACTACAGCAGAACTAAGAGTGCTCAAGATGTTAGTGGATGTTTTGGAGAAGAGGCATTAGGTACATTATGATATGATGTGCCTGGGAAGAAAAATCCTGGACACCAGGATCCCACTTTACCTCAGCCCAGAGATGTAAGCCTTTATGCCAAAAAAAAAAAAAAAAAATGAGTAGCAACTGGAATTTTGGCAGTGTGTAATGAGGATCCTAGCTCTAAAACTAAAAGGGACTTTAGAAATTATGGAGCCCAACTAACTTTATTTTATAGATGATGAAACTGAGCCCAAAGGGATTTTGCTACTTGCCAAGGTGGTTAGGATTCAAACTCAGATCCTGTGATTTTAAGTTCAATGATCTTTCCATTATACTATGCTGCTTTCAGAGTTGCTGGAGAGACATATAGCAAAGATAGACCATGTTCTTACCTTTGTGGGCCAAAAGAATGGTTCCTTGTCAGTAATCACTTGTTGGTCCCACCCTCAAAAAGGCAAAAGCCTTTCAATCACATGGCAGTCTTGCTGAGGGCAATCATTTAATTATGTGGTGAGACTCTCTGAGGAATGAGTACCAAGTAGTAATCTAGCAGGAGAGGGATTTCTTGGGCAATGCCCATCTCAGCGATGGCTTTAAAGATAATCCCAGGTTCAAGAATTTAAGAATCTAGACTTCTATTGAAAGAAGGAAAACTTCCTAAAAAAGCATGCATCAGAGAAAGATTCCAGCATCTGTGGCCCCAGTCCTAGGAGCAACAGTATAAGGGACTAGAATTGTAACATGGAAGAATAGGGGACTTGTATATGGTACTCAGTCAACAAGTATTTATTATGCACTTACTCTATTCCAGGCATTGCACAGCTCTAGGATACAAAGAAAGGCAAGAGTATTTCCTGCTCTTAAGGAGCTCACCTTCTAATGGGGGAGACATGTGTAAACAACTATGTACATATAAGTTATAATGTAGTATAGATGCATGTTACTACATTGAATTAATAACTTACTATGATTTTAATGGGAAGAATCTTAGGTGTCTAGCAGCCCTCGGTGGAGGAAAATGACAGGATGGTTTTGTAAATCTGCAAGGATTTTGAGGGCTTGTACAAAAAAGAAGGAAGAGAATTATTTTGATTGTGAGCATCTTAAGAGTTTTTTTTTTTTCTATATTGTTTATGGACTCCTGAGGGTCTTGTGTATTTTCTGTGAGGTTTAATAAAGGTCCTCTTGTACTTTATATATCTATTATCCTGAGTGCTTTTGTGAGATCTGGGAATCCTCACATACATCTGCGGGAATCTAGACATGAGATTTTCTTATAGTTTTAGATGAAGACATAATGAGCCAAAGAATTAGTGATTTGGTGGGAAGATTTCTTGATTATGGAATCACAGAATTTGAAAGTTGGAAGGGAATTCTGGTATAACTCATGTGCCCAAAGAATCCATATTGACATATCCAATAAATAGTTGCCCATCCTCTCCCTGAACACTCCAAGAAGGGAGAACCTACCACATCTTGTGTTCATGTTCATGTTGCTTTTGGATAGATCTAAGATTAGAAATGTTTTTTTCATGACAGCAAGCCTAAATTGACCTCTTTCAATTGTCTACCCATTGCTATTAGTTCTGATTTCTTTCTTTTCTTCTTCTTTTTCTTTTTTTTTTGCTGAGGCAATTGGGATTAAGTGACTTGCCCAGGATCACACAGTTAGTGTCTGAGACCAGATTTGAACTCAGGTCCTCTTCCTTTTTTTGGGGGGGGGGGATTGGATAAGATTATTAAGTTGTTAGATTAGGGAGATATGTAGATATAGTTTAAATTAATTTTAGCAAATTTTTTATTATAGCTTTTTATTTACAAGATATATGCATGGATAATTTTTCAGCATTGACCCTTGAAAAACCTTCTGTTTCAACTTTTCCCCTTCTTCTCCCCACCCTCTCCCCTAGATGGAAGGTAGATCAATACATGTTAAATATTTTAACAAAGGTTTTGACAGATTCTTATCCTCATGCTGTTTTTGTGAACAAAGTGGAGAACTGTGGGCCAGAGAATGCCAAATAGAATAAGTCTAAAATCTTCCACAAAGTTCCTGAAATACTTGACCGATATCTTGCCTTTCTGAGTCTTAACTACAGGCCAAACCAGCCAAATCCCTTCAAAGGATTTTCTTATATAAGAACTTAAACCATCATGCTTACCTATCTGGACACTCTCTGATTTCTTAATGCCCTTCTTCAACTAGGGTGCCTAGAAATGAACACAATATTTTAAAGATGAGACTTGATGGGCAGAATACAGTGAGGTTTCCTTCCTTGGAAGTTATGTCCCTCTAGAAGAATGGAAGGTGCCTGGTTAAAGGATAAGCAAGAAGTTAGTGGATATCCTGAGAGCTGCCTAGAAAAGCCATTATTATTCATAGAAGTGATTTTGGAGGTAACTAGTCTTCTACATGAACAAGAATCCCCACTACCAAAAAAAAAACAAAAAACAAAAAAAAAAAACCAAAACTGGATAAATAGAAGCAGCTAGGTAGTGCAATAGATAAAGCACAGAATAAGAGTAAGACCTGAGTTCAAATGTAGCCTCAGCATCAGACAATTCTTAGCTACATAATTTTGGGCAAGTCTTTTAACCCCCATCTGCCTCAGTATCTTCAATTATAAAATGGAGATAATAACAGCACCTACCTCTCAAGGTTATGAGGATCAAATGAGGTAACATTGTAAAAACACTTTGTAAACCTCTAAGTGCTATAAATGCTAGTTATTATTAGTTATCTACCTTTCTTGAGAGAGAACTCACTATCTTTTGCGACAACCTATTCCAATTTTTGTTCTAAATGTTTGTAACTTTTTTCTTAAATCTGAATACACTTTTTTTTTTGCCACTTTTAGTCATTGTTCCTATTTCTATACTTTGGGGGTCAAGTAGAAGAAGCCTAATCTGTCTTCAACTTTTGAAGACATATATCAATCTTTGAAATAATTAAAGACAGATGTGTGCTCTCAAAGTCTTTTCTTCAAGCCAAATGTTACCACTTCCTTTAACTGACACTATGTATGGCATTATTTTAGAACCCTTTAAACCATGATTATCTTTCTCTAGATACTGTCCAGTTTTCCTCCTGGTTGGTTATCAAGATCAATGGCTTCAGATGAGAAATATATTGGGGAAATTAATTTAAGATATTGGTGTCTGAAAAAAAGAATTTGAATTTTTATTTTTGTTTAGAGGCAATGAAGGAATTTCCTTTTTCTCCATAATACATGTTCATTATAAGGAACATGTTTTTCCTTTTTTCTTTTTGGGAGGCTTTGGAGGCTAAGAAAATAGATTTTTGCTAATTAAAAATATTTTAGGAAGTTTGAGGGATGTTACAGATGTGGAATACTACGTGCACTTTCAGATAAGGTCATTATATTGTTAATTTTGCTTAATTGTTTGATTTGTTATAGGAAAATGCAAAAAGAGTGGGATGATCTGGAAATGTTTGTGACATAAGAACAAAACAAGTCAATAAAACTTAAAAAATAATATATAGTCATCCAAAGAAGTCCAGAAACCAGTGAAAAAACATGTTGGGGATCATTTATGTGGAGAACTTTATACAGAAATAAAAGCAATATTATAGTCAGACCAACTGAATAGGAATAGAAAAGAGATAAAGAGTTCCTGGGCCAGATCATTTAGTCTACTGCCATGAAATTACAGATAAATTAAAGCCCAGAGTTTATTTTACTTGGTTAGACAGATTAGAGGTAAGATCTTCTAAGTCCAAATTTATCACTTTCCATTCTGCCACATTGCCCCAAACCTATGGCCTAAAATTCCATAGAAGAATTTAGCCAAGGAGGTATGGGAAAGTTTGAAGAATAAAATTCTGAAGGTAAAGGAAATAATTTCAATGAAGAAAAAAGGGGTGATAATATACAAAGACTGATAAATTCACAGAAACCTAATGGATCAAGCTAGATTTTTTTTTTCCTGAGGCAATTGGGGTTAAGTGATCTGCCCAGAGTCACACAGCTAGGAAGTGTTAAGTATCTGAGATCATATTTGAACTCCTCCTGACTTCAGGACTGGTGCTCTATCCATCTAGTTGCGCCTATCAAGTTAGATTTTAAAAAGTCATGCAGAAGATAGAATCAAAGAATTTTTAAAAGCTATTTGTAAGAAAATAGGATCAAAGAATGGAAAAAATGGTATAAATGGGATCATGATGATGGCTGAAAGAAATCAAAGAAAATGAATTTGTTTCTGCTTTCCTTGCCAAGAAGCACAGAACAAAAGTAGTCATAAGGAGTTAATACCTAACTTGAGTAGGCAGCTAGAAAAAGAAAATTTAGCTGTCCATTTGACAAAATCAAATTTTAAGTTTAGGCCCAAGGGAGTTATATTATAAGGAAATGAAAGTCCTGATAAGTGTGATTTCTGAAACACTTAGTAATCTTTGGAATTGTCATAGAAAATGTGAGAACCCTACAGGGACTGGAGATGTATAAATGTTCTAAGTTTTCAAAAAAGTGAAGAGAGTGTACAATATCCTAGTCAGGCCATATTTGTAATAGTGGAGTTAGATATTATTTGACTTTATTTTAAGATCTATCTTGAGATCACAATAAAATTTTAAAATATTACAGTATACATAACTGAGCCCCAATCTCAGAGAATGCAGAATGTTCCTCCTGCTGCTAGGTTAAGGAGAAAGAAGCTAGAGAAGAAGCAACTGTTTCTGGAAAGGGATAATGACTGATCAACTTCCTCATTCACCACAAAAAACAGGTTTTGTTTCTAGTCTGCTTAATACATGAAAAAGAGGAACCTTTTTGATTGGCTTCTGAGCTTTAAAGAATGCATTCAAAGGGCACTAATCACCCAGGGCATGTACTCTTTCTTGCCTAGCTGTGCTTAATTAAGGAATCAAATACTGCTGCAAGCCTTTGGTGAAGATAGAAACCTCAAACCTTTATTATCTTGTGCCACCATTTTTACTTCTGTCTCAAGTAGCTACTATTCTCTCCTACTTTAAAGGAGAGCATTAGAGATAACAATAACTTCATGAGTTTTGAAAGATTGGAATAGTAAGCACTAGAAGTCCAGACCCTGCTGGGATTTTCAGGAGGCTAAGCAAAGTTGAAACTATAGCAAGAGCCCTGAAGAATAAACTACTTGACCCAACCTAGCAGTAATTGAGATGGTGATTTATCCATCTATAACGTTAAACCAGCAGTTTTTTGAGGGGGAAATGCTTTGTGGGTATGCTTTGAGCCACTCTCCTTAGGGACCATGATAGCATAAGGGAAAGTATTCCTTAGGCTTTGAGAAATGTTATGCTTCTGCTTTTGCAATATCTTCTCATTAAATATCCCATTATAAAAGCAAATTGATGGTAATTGATTTAAATTTTTAAATAATATTTTATTTTTTTCAAATTCATGTAAAATAGTTTTCAACATTCATCCCTGCAAAACCTTGCATTCCAAATTTTTCTTCCACTCCCTACTTCTCCCTCCTCAAGACAGCAAACAATCTGATATAGGCTAAACACATGCAGTTCTTCTAAACATATTTCCAAATTCATTATGTTGGGGAAAAAAAAATCAGATCAAAAGAAAAAAAACATAAGAAAGGAAAAAAAAACACAAGCAAATAAACAAGGTGAAAATACTATGCTTTGATCTACATTCAATCTCCATAGTTTTCCATCGCAAGTCTATTGAAATTGCCCTGAATCACCTCATTGCTGAAAAGAGCCAAGGATGATAACTGACTAAATGATACTGGGGTACTAAGTGTTAATGACAAAGGCTGCCAACATTAAAGAAAACATACCAGATTTGAGGGTGGTGGTGAGTTGAAGTGATAGTATTAGTGAAAAAGCTCCTTCCTCCAAACTCCTTAGGTGTAATTCCCTAGCATTCTGAAGGAGAGGATTAGCTAGCCTCCTTTGGGGGACCTGATTCATCATTGTGAGTGTGAGTTGGGAGGAGTATCTCTAGGGTTCTATAAAAGGTACATATATATATTTATTATTATTATTATTATTATAGCTTTGTATTTATAAAACATATGCATGGGTAATTTTTCAACATTGACTCTTGCAAAGTCTTCTGTATCAAATTTCCTCTTCCTTCCCCCAACTCCCTCTCCCAGATGGCAGGTAGTCCAACACATGTTAAATATGATAAAGTATATGTTAAATCCAATATATGGATACATTTTTATAGTTATCTTGCTGCACAAGAAAAATTGGATCTAGAAAGAAAGAAAAAAACCTGAGAAGGAAAACAAAAATGTAAGCAAACAATAACAGAAAGAGTGAAAATGCTTTATTGTGATCCACACACATTTCCCATAGTTCTCTCTCTGGGTACTACATATGTATTTTAATATGTATATGCACATGTATATAAAATGCTATGCACAAATAAATATGTCTTTTTAAAAAAACTAGATCCATGATTTCATCAGTGTTTTAAGGACAGTAAAGAACTCTAATATTTGTAATATTCCACACTGAAAATGTTATCTCCTCTAAGAAATGGAAAGAGATTCTTGGAATTCAAAGAGTTAATTTATTAGCTCTGTAAACTATTTAGGAGATGACTTATCTGATATCCCTTCTAAATTCTGGGTAAGTAGAGAACCAATGGAATGGTGGTTTTAGTACTTTAAAAAACATCAAATAGTTTATCTGTTCCCTAGAATAGCTAGTACAACTATTAAACCTAATACCGATTGAATGAATTGGACTGATAGAGCAATCTGACTATCTGCACAAGATATTAATATCTTGTTAATGTATTTAACTCTTCATTTAATGGGCACTAGTGCTGAAGTGGCTTAGGATGTGTCAAACTCAAACAGAAATGAAGTCTACTATACCAAAAAGGATCTCTGTGGATCACATATTATTTATGATTTATTGTACTTTTATTTATTTTGTTAAATAGTTCCTGATTACATTTTTATCTGGTTAGAGGGGTCAGAGATTTTTAGGAGTGTTATGTAGCAGACTCTGCTTTCATGTTTGACACCTATAGGCTAAAGGAGGATACTTTTTATATGGACATAGTTGGATGAGGGGGTAGCTTGGCACAGTGAATTAAGGATAGGACTTTGAGTCAGGAATGACTGGATTTGAATCCTGACCTCAGACACTAGTTCATGGGAAAGTTATTTAAACTCTGAGTCTCTTCATCAGCAAAATGGGAATGTTAATACCTGCTATACTTACCTTATAAGGTTGCTGTTAAAATCAAATAAGAATCTCTAAAGCACTTTGCAAATCCCAAGTCTGTCTGTCTGTCTGTCTCTGTCTCTCTCTCTTTTTCTCTTCTCTCTCTCTCTCTTTCTCACATATTATCTTTTTTTTTTCCATGCATTTGGGCTACTGAGTGTAATTTTTACTCAGACATATTCCCAGAAATAATCTGAATGAAATGCTTTGAGAAGTGGTTTTCCTTACCTCTTCTGATTTTCTGACAAAAAAAACAAGGGTTTTTGTCCATCAAACAGGAGAAGATATGGAATGTTGGAATCAAAATTCTGTTACAGTTGAGGGCTGCCAGTTTCTATTGTCACTTAAGTGAATTTTCATATCTTTTTCTTCCTCAAAAGGTTAGTTGCTGATCAAATCCTAGAAAAGCTATTGATTTAAATTTTAGAAATAACAAAATAGAAGTGCATCCAAGTTTTATGGGGAGAATTTACTTGCTATTCTGTTAAGACTTCATATTAAAAAGATGGTTTATCACTTTTTCAATGTTTTAAAATAATTTAATTTATATTTATTTCAAGCAATTAAAAAATTTCTAAAAGTTTCCTAGCCTCAGTGGCCTCTGCAACTTAAGCTTCTCCTTAATACTTCTGTTTCCTTAAATATACATATATATATATATATACATAATACATATATATATATTTACTTCTCTGGTCAAAAATTTGCAGTAATTTATCACTCTCTGTGGCTTATACCATTAATCTAAGAACTTCAGCCTAGCCTTTGAGGCATTCTACAACCTATTCTCATTGCAATTATCTAATTATGATTTCCTAGGACTCCTCAAAGCACGTTTTCAGTTCCTTACAAATCATTCTCCTCATTGTTACATAATATCCCATGTTATTTCTTTGCTTAGGCTGTTTCCTTTCTTTTCTAGAAAAAAAAAAAAAGAGTCTCTAAGTGGCTTAGTACCCTTCTCTATTCTCCACTGTGCATTTTCATCTTATATTTTACAGAAACAGAAAGAGAATAGTCTTACATAGATCTCTATTGAATTACAGTATGGAGAGTTGGTCTAAGCTCCATCTAGTCAAAGCCCCTCTTCTTATAGGTGATAAAATTGAGACCAAGTAAGATTAAGTGACTTGTGCAATCATATAGCTGTTATTTCAGAGCCAGTGTGAAATCCTATAATTTTGTTTCTAGTGAGAATAATGCAATGAATCTTTGTCCAAAAAAAGAGGAGCATTTCCTTCCTAACAGGACTATTTATCTGCTTCTTACTCTACCAGGTCCTGCTTTATTTAATATTAGTAAGCATTAATAACAACACTATAACGAGTTTTAGCCCTCTATTGCTAGTTCCATTAATATCTCTAACACTGAAGTAGATAAAAATTAAATTAGCAAAAGTGTCTTTTGAAACTGATTTATAAGAGAAATTATATCCTCGTCCTGGAACATTTTAAATGGCAACTTTAAGACTTTTTACAGAAACATAGAAATAGTGTTGCCTTGACCACCAAAAAAGGGTGAGCTAAATCTACAAAATAGGACTGAGAAATTCTTTGATTCTAAGATGTCTCTCTCTACAACAAAGGTGTCAAATAAACCATAGAATCCATCTATAGCACACAATATTCCAAAGTGTGGTCAAAACCAGATTAAAATGTAATTGGGAAAAATATTTAGTGAATTAAACAAAAATACAATAAAACAAAGATAACTTTAAAATGTGGTTTCTAAGTCAATATGTGCTACATGGATCCTTATTTATAGTGGCAGCAGTTTTTAATCTGTTTAATGCCATTTCTAGAGAGGAAGTAGGCCCCAGCTATTTTTTCCGAAATTGTTTAAAAACTGCAAAAATAAAAAATTGGGTTACTTTATAGTTTATTGGTTAGATACCTGTTTATTTTTCTGTTAGTACAATTTTAGTTGCAACAATGAGAAAACTTTAATGTAATAATAATAACTGGTCACATTTGTAAAGTATTTTTTCAGTTTACTAAGTATTTTCCTCAAAATAAATATGATTTATTGCATCTATGATTATTCCTACTTTTTTGATAAGGAAACTGGGACTAAGAGATATAGATATATTAAAAAACTTACCCAGAATTGCCAAAGTCCTGAATTCACTTTTGAATCACAATTCAGAACACTTTCTGATATATCATAAATACTTATTACAGTTTTATTTCCATTACAATTTTATCATGTCCACATTTGGGCTTCTGGCCTTCTCCGTATCTACCCATTGTCCTTTGAAGTCCAGCAACTGCTGAACAATGGTAAGTTATGTAGCTCCAGTTAGGCCTAGAGTCAGGAAGACTTATTTTCCTGCATTCAAATTATTGGTTTGTGATCCTGGGCAAGTCACTTAATCCTGTTTGCCTCACTTTCCTCATCTATAAAATGACCAAGAGAAGGAAATGGAAAATCACTCTTGTTTGTTTGCCAAGAAAACCTCAAATAGGGTCACAAAAGTTAGACATGACTGAGAAATGATTAAATAATAATTGCCAAATGATTCTTTGTACCATTCAACTAAAAGGAAGAAGGTGGAAAGCCACTTCCCTCCCTCTCCCCATTATTGGACTTTCTTGACTTTGTAGAGGGAAAATTGAACCAATGTTTAATTTATTTCTCTTGATAATATCAAACTAATTCAGCCCAATTTCAATCAACTTGTGATGGAGAGAGTCATCTGCACCCAGAGAGAGGACTGTGGGGACTGAATATGGATCACAACATAGTATTTTTAACTTTTTTGTGGTTGTTTGCTTGTTTTTTATTTTCTTTCTCAATTTTTCCCATTTTTGATCTGATTTTTCTTGTGCAGCATAATTGTCAAAATATGTATAGAAGAATTGCACATATTTAACATATATTGGATTACTTGCTTTCTAGGGGAGGAGGGGGGAGGAAGGAAGGAAGAAGAAATTTTGAACACAAGGTTTTACAGGGGTGAAAGTTGAAAACTATCTTTGTACATATTTTTAAATTAAAAAGCTATTATTTAAAAAAGAGATAACATCAAAATAAAATATAGAACTGCATGGACAGTAGAAGCAGAACAAGCCTGATAGAGAATACTATTCTCTGTGGCTTATTGGACAATCATGAAAATTATGCTAATTGCATCCCCCAAATAATTTATTTTTATTGATTCCTGCTATAGCATGTAAGTCTATTCATAAAAAGATTAAAGTCCCTTAGTTAAAAGTTTTCCTCTATAGAATATTGACTAAATTTGTCATTTTAAGTCTGTCCATATTTACTTGAATAGAAAAGTTCCATTCATCTATTTATTCCATATTGACTTATTGAACGCTTATTTTGGGTAAGGCACTATATACCAGAGTGTCAAAGGGTTATAGTAGTTGCCTTAAAGAAATTTGTAACTTAGTTGAGGAGTGATAAATACACAAATATTTATAATAATAAGTGTCATAAGAGTGAATCAAAGTACCATAGATAGCCTGGGGAAGGAGAACCATGATCAAGGAAGAATTTACAAATAAGGCAATAGTTGAATTAGGATTTGAAGAAGAAATAAGCTTTTAATAGGTGGAATTGGGAAGGTATAGTGAGTAGAGAAAATAGTATGAACTGAGGTACTGACATAGGAAAGAATTTTATATGCATGATTCATGGTCCATTGACAAAACTGTAAACTCACAGATATTAGGTTTGTTTAGTAGAGCTTCTCATAGAATTAATTCTCCCATATAACATTTCTTCTGGAGGCTAAGATTTGATTTTTTGGCAGGGTATTCATGTAAATTTACCTGCTAGCAATCATTTTGCAATATGAGCATAAATATATTTATTACAAAAACTTTAGGATAAAAATGAGGCTAAACCAGAGATGATCAATTTTTTGCAACTGGTTCTCTGGGAGAAAAATGTAAACAGGACATACTTTTAAATTTAAACTGCATTATTAACATTTTCCTCATCACTTTTAAAAGTCTAGACAATCAACAATCAAAGCAATAAACCAAATCCTGATTTCTAGTATTTGCCAATTTCCAAGGTATAAATACCATATTGAAAATTTATTAAGTGGATCTTAGAGTTCAAGCTGACTCTAGCACAGAACATCCCTGGACTCAACTCTTAGGTTAAAAGCAAGAACTTTTAGACTTTGTTGTTCTGTAACAACAAAATCCCAGCAACATGAGTGGGATTGGAGCTTTTTCCTCATGTGCAGTGAGCATTGGTCAATATACTGCTCATTGGCACATCCTAGCCAGGTTACCACTACTCCTACAGATTCTGCCTTAGCTCAGAAAGCCTTCAGCACTTGTTTGCTTCAATTACTACTCCTGTCATTACAGCTCAGTCTCTGCAGATTCTGATTTAGTCTAGGAACTGTTTGCCTTGGGGATAGATAGCCATTACTTACATATGCCATTCTTCCAAAGATTATTCTCCCTACCTCATTTCCCACCTCTTCCCTGATACTCCCACTTGATAAATTCATCTATATATCTTTGATCCACAGTATTTGAGAAAATATAGGCTTTGCCTATTGTTACTACATCTATTACATATTTGGAAAATGGTTAGTTGCATAAGATGGAAAAATAATTTTGCATTATGAAGGGATTTGACTTCTTGGCTAAAAAATTTCACCTTTATTTGACAAGTACTATTTTATATTTTTGAAGGTTTCTTATCAAGGGAGAAATGGGATCAATAGGGGACTACAAGAAGAATAATTTGGAAGTCACTTGCATAATGAATTAAAAGAGATGCTCTATATTTCTTGCATCTTCCTCTTTCTTAATTTCTTGCAGCCTCACTTTTGATACCACAATTCTACTGAAACTTTTCTAAGAATATCACAATCTCTGAAAGTCAATTAAAAAATAAGCATTGGTTAAACAGAAGCCATCTACTCTGGAGATACCAGAGATAAAAAGACAAAAATGAAACAGTGCCAATTAATGAGGATCTTTCTTCCATGAGATACAGTTTATACAAAGATAAATTAATACAAACTACATAAAAATAAAACGCTGTAAAAGTTTTGGAGGGAGGGAGAATATATTAACTGCTGGTGAGATCAGGAAAGGTTGCTTATATAAAGGCTTAAATTCCTTGCAACTAGGATTCTAAGAGGCAGAGGGATCATTGTGTGCTAAACCAAAATTTAGATAAATATAGCAATAAAGGCTTTTTTGGGCAAGGGAAAGGGAGAGTGAGATGTTTAAAATGCAATAGCCAGTCACAAACCATAAAAATATAATCAAAACTAGTTTAATAATTGATGCTTAAAAACACTAAATATAAGAATAAATAAGCTATGATACAATTCCGCTTCTGCTACCACTAAGTCAGAATTGAAGGAAAACCTCTGTAGGCTCTACTGATTATCTCCAATTTATTCCATACATTATTTATACATATTTGTTTTTTGTTTCTCCCATTAGACTGTGATCTCTTTAAGAGCAAAGATTGTTTTTGCCTATCTTTGAATACCAGCATTTAGCACAGTGCCTGGTACACAAGAAACCCTAACAAATGTTTATTGACTGACTGGTTGAAGGCAACTGAGAGTTTAGGAAAATATTTCTGACAATCTTTCTCTGGCCCAGGTCAGTCCATTTGTAATTCAAACGACCAGACCAGCAAAGCACCAAGTAAATTGGTGGCTGTGACGGCTGCAATAACCCTGTTCTATTTTGCTAAAGGTGTGGGGAATTGTTTTCACTGAGAGGGACAGTCAGTGCTAAGGCACTGAGATAGGGGGAACGGAATGTGTATATAACTGGCTTCACTATAATCTAAGTGAAGGGGAATAATGAGTAGGTTGGAATGGTGTACTCAGACCAGCTTATTTTAGAAGCTTGGTTATGAAAAAGGAGAGATATAAGGCAATAGACATGAGAGTGCTAGGGTCTACAGAGGGTTTTTTCAGGAAGGGAGGATTTAAGTTTATTTGAGGACAGGGAAGGAATCTGTAGATGGGAGAGATTTTTGGATTACATAGGAATAGTTGTGGAATCAATCAGCTGAAGAAGACCGAAAGGATGGGATTTAAGAGTTTATGCAGAAAAGTCATTGTTGGTGAGAAAAGGGAACAGGAGATAAAAATGCAAAAATATATTAATACTAATAATACATAATAAATAATGCTCTTATTTACTATCAGAGAATGGAGTAAAGGAAGAAAGACTGAGGGATAATGTTCGGAGTTTATGATATGTAGGGAAAAAGGATCTCAGAGTGAATGTTTTTTATTTTCTCAATAAAGTATGAGGAGAGGCCTTAAACCAGCTTGAGGAATGAAAGGAAAACTTAAATTCACAGGCCTTTTCTGTTCTATTCTCCTTGTTCACTTAGTTGCTTTTGACACTGTTAACCACTCCTGTCTCTAGAATACTGTCTTGCTCAATCTGATTGTGTAAAAGCTTTGTCCAAACTCTATAGAAAAGTTTGATGAAGTAACTACTCTCATCTGTTAGTTCTTCTAGTTATCATATTTAGTTATCATCTTCTAAGTTACCTTATCTTCTTCATCTCCTTTGTTGGATCAAGGTCAGTTACCTATTAAACATATATACCTTACACTCACCATGTTCAAAACAGAACATCTTAGAATAAAACAAATTTTTTTCTCCCTCTCTAAATCAGCTAAATCTCCATATTTTCTTATATCTCAAGAGGCACCATTATTCTTCTAGTCATTCAGATTCATAATCTAGTTGTTGTTCTTAACAATTTTCCCCCTTATTCCTTATCAGAGTCTTGTTAATTCTACCTTCACAAAATCTCTTGAATCTCTCTCCTTCTGTCCACTTACATATCCACCATTCTGTTTCATATCTTCATCACTTTTTTTGGAATAGACTTTTGTAATTGCTTATAATATTATTATAGATCATGAAACTAATGAAATGCAAAGATATTTGCTCAAATAGTATAACTAGAACAGTAGTTTAAAAGTATTCCTCCTAAGAACTTTTTTTTGGCGGTGAGGAAGAAAGTGGGAGATAATTTTAAAAACACAAGTAGTGAGACACATGTATAAAGAGTACATGTGGCCACGGCAACTCTTAATCCTAGAACTGCAGGGTCTCCATGTCCTCTCTTTGAAGAGTCCCCGAAAAGTTCTCTTCAATGCAGGGCACTGTTGATGGATGGATTATTCTCTTGCTGCTGGGCTAACTCCTCCCAGGATACAGAAATAATCTCTATTAGATAGATCTACTCTCCTTTCTTTTCAGTCTGCTGAATATTCAACCTTTAAAGGCCAAATCAAAATCCCAACCTTTTATAAAGCCTTTTATTTCACAAAGTACTTTTCAGCTTTCTTAGACACTTACATTAGCCTATTTGCCGTATAGTTATTTTATGTATTATACTTTCATTTAGATCTTAGGGGAGTAGCATATGTTCAGAGAAGACTAGTACCTCTTGTGTGAGGTCTGTTGAGCCCTTTTCAGGGCTACTTTTTATCTTTGGTGTCTACCTGATGCACCTAACTCTCACTTGTGGCTCCAAGAAAATGTAACATGCACAACAGCCACAACCCAGTAAATCATTTCAGCACACATGCTAATCCAGGTTGAGATCCTACAGTGAGTTAGGGGTGGTGATAGTGGTGTCTATGCCAAGTATGTGAAGACTTCCCCTGACGGAATGGACAGGTGAGAACAATTTGTTCCAATGGCCATGAAAGTAGCTAAAGTGAGTGCTTTAGAGTGCTTAGAGTTTGGGGTTAGACATTGAAGATAGCTAAGTCATTCACTGCATCTTGAGCCATCACCAGTCATCTTGACTATCTTGCCACTGGATAGTGATGACTCTGAAAGAAAGAGTAAGACCTAAGACTTCTTGCAACTTTGCTTCATTTATATCTAATTTCCACATAAATCAAAAGACATCACCATATCATTTTATCATTTTTATCTATCTCAAAGTCCTTTATTGACAGGCAAGTGATACCATTTTTCCATTTCTATTTATCTCAAAGCCCTATGGTTATAGGTGAGTGATGAAGCAGTAGGTATGGATACACTGGAAACTGTAGTTACAACTCTGTATGCAGGTGATCCAGACCATAAGGTCCTCACTAGAAGCAGAAGTGGAATTCAGCAGTCCCCTGGATGTCTGAGCAATCTTTTAAGGATTATACTGCTTACTTCCAGATGTGAGGAAGGGTCTAAGAAGGTGCCCTAAAAATTGTTTGCTTACCTAATTCTGGCCTGATTATCAAGGCACGTGGGAATACCACTCTGTGGTTGAAGCACAAAAAAGTGTTCAAATACTTGTGCAAAGATGATTCCACTTGTTATTGGTACATAGAATGTACCAGTTATAGACAACACAAATCCAGTAAACCTGAAAGATGAATAGCTCTTATTGTGAAAGAATTCAAAAAGTATTGCATCTAAGTAGTAGCCCTAAGGGAAACAAGGCTGGCAAATG
Organism: Sminthopsis crassicaudata; assembly: GCF_048593235.1. Lineage (NCBI taxonomy): Eukaryota > Metazoa > Chordata > Mammalia > Dasyuromorphia > Dasyuridae > Sminthopsis > Sminthopsis crassicaudata. The sequence continues at coordinate 132,141,207 of NC_133620.1, forward strand.
AAGGCTAGCTTATTGAAGTTGGAGCTGGAGACACATTTTCTGGTATGGCCATGGTGAAGAGGAGTGCTGTGAAACTGGTGTAGTTTTGCAATCAAAACTAATCTTGTCAACAAGTTTATATATCTACCAAAATGAGTAAACAATAGGTTCATGACAATATGATTTTTCTACTTGCAGGAAAATGCCATGCCATAATGCCACCATAGCATGCCTATGCTCCCACCATAATAAACCCTAATGAGGTCAAGGAAAAAATTTTATGAAGACCTAAAGGTTGGAGGAAAATAAGGATGAGCTTATCATCAATGTGCCAAAAGACAATATATTTATGCATCTCATGATCTCATCACCAACACTATTTTTCATTTATCTAAACACAATAAAATTTTGTGCATGCACCCTTGCACCAAACATTGAATTTAATAGACTATGAGATTGTCAGGAAATGAGAGAGACAGGATGTGAGAGAGTAAGAAAGCAGGTTAAATTCAGTTTTGTGCAAATAGTTAATAATCAAAAGTGATTTTATGATGCCCTAAAAGCTATTTATGGTGCATCTCAAGTAGTCGGTGCTGATGGAGCAACATTGATTAGTGATAAGAACATGATTCTAAAGAGACTGGCTGAATACTTTCATAATGTTCTCAAGAGACCATCATCAATCAAAGCTGAAGCCATTGACTGTTTACCTCAGGCTGACGTCAATCTCTCTCTAGACAAATTTCCAACTGAAGAAGTTTTGAATTAGGCTCCTCTAGTGTGGCAAAGAACCTGGTGCTGATTCTATTCCAGCTGAGATTTACAAGGAGGGACCATTGTTCACTCAAAAGTGGACTGAAAATTTTTAATTTATATGTCAGGAAGAGGTTATTCCCCTGGAGTTCAAGGATGCCTCTTGTCCATCTCTATAAAGGAAAAGATTATCCTTTGACACTCACAGAAAGGTCTTTCTCTTAATCATTGCTGGCAAGATTTTTGCCAGAGTTCTTCTTAATAGGCTGATCCTTCACCTAGAAGATGGTTATTTTTCTGAGAGCTAATGTGGCTTCAGAAAAGGCTGAAGAATTATTGATATGGTGTTTGTTGCCTGTCAACTTCAGAAGAAAAGCCAAAAAGAGAACAAAGATCTAAAAACAATATTTGTCAATTTCACCAGGGCCTTTAATACTATCAGTCATAAGGGCTGATAGAAAATCTGGTTGCCTGGGAAAGTTCATCAATATTATACATCAATTTCATGATGGCAAGCTTTCTCAGGTTTTAAATAATGGACAATACTCTCATGCTTTCCTGGTCACCAATGGAGTGAAACAAGATTGTGTGCTTGTTTCTATGCTTTTTGCCATGATGTTTTCAACCATGTTGTCAAAAGTCTTCAATAAAGCCATGGCACTGAGTTCCACCACTGCACCGATGGTGAGTTATTCAACTTGAAAAGCCAAGAATAAAATGGAGGGAGTGTGGGTGCATGATTTTTTGTTTGTAGATGATTGTGAACTCAATGACTGATTCTCTGCTTCTTGTGCTATTTTTGGCCTAACAATACCAAGAAAAGATTCTCCATTTGTCAGTACCAAATCATCCAAGAACTATCAGTTATAGCAAATGGAGAAGTTTTGAATACTGTAGATAAGTTCACTTACCTTGGCAGTATACTTTCCAGAGATGTACATATTGATGATGAGGTTGCATTGCCATTGTTAGCTCAGTGTTTGAGAGACTCCAAAGGAAAGTGTAAGACTAACCACCAACCTGAAGATCTATGGAATTATGCTGACCTCATGGTTGTATGCCTGTGAAACTTGGACAGTATACCAGCACCATGCCAAGAAAATGATTACTTCGATTTGAATTGTCTTAGGAAGATTCTGAAGATCACTTGGTGGGATAAGAAACCAAATACTAAAGTTCTTTCTCAAATTAAACTGCCAAGAATTCAAACTCTATTGCAGAGGGCACAACTCTGATGAGCTGGCTATATTGTTTGAATGTCAAATGTATACTTGTAAAAAAAGATTATTTTATGAAGAACTTGCACAGGGCAAAGTGGCTGGAAGAAGCTATGAGGATCTTTGGAATTGATAGTGTGACATGGTCGATCCTAGCAAAGAACTACCCAGCATGGCCTACCCGCATTAAGGTGTTATGCTCTGTGAGCAAATCATATTTGAGCTCAAAGGAAACTCAAGATGCACAAATTTAGAAAATCCTCCTCAAATGTTTACATGGATTATTTATGTTCAACCACTGGTACAGCGTTCTGAACTCCTTCATCTGATCAGCCACAATTCCAACATAGTAATATCATTTGGTCCTCTTCAGCAAAGGACAACAACCAACCACTGAACAACTAATTATACTTTAAACTTCATGGGTTCAAGGCTCATGTCATGTCAAATTAAACTTTGACTCTCCTCTATCACCTAATATAATGTTTTATACAAATTAGATGATTAATAAATGTTAAATTGAGTTTGAGTTCAAGTTATATATTAGTCTTATTCCTAACCCATTTCTTTCACACAGTCGAAGACAGATACACCCTGCAAGGCTTTTCTCCAGATTAAAAAAAAATCTTCATTTTTCTTGAACTGTTCTTAATATTCCTAATATTATGGAATCGTGAGGTTATCTTCATCTGGTTGGTGTTCCTAACTTGTCAATATTTTTCCTAAGATGTGGCACCCGGAACTGAACATTAAATTCAAAGTGGTCTAACCAGGATAAAATATAAAAATGCCATTGACAAAAGGCAAAAATAAATAAAGCATCTTCTTATTATTATTCCTTTGCTAGTTTTTCTTTTCTTTCTTTTTCCTGAGGCTGGGGTTAAGTGACTTGCCCAGGGTCACACAGCTAGGAAGTGTTAAGTGTCTGAGACCAGATTTGAACTCCTGTCCTCCTGAATTCAAGGCTGGTGCTCTATCCACTACAGCACCTAGCTGCCCCCCTTTGCTAGCTTTTCATCTTAGAAATAAAACAATCAAAGGAATGGCTAAGAAGCACACAAAGGGAAAAGTCTAGAATAGTCTACAAATTATAAATTACCCTGAATAATTAAGTAGTTGTTTTAAATATTTTAAAAGGTATTATAGGAAAATATATTGGGAAAGAGCACCATCTGGTGATGAAACAATAACAAATTGAGAATTGAGAAACAACAATAAATTGAGAAAATGGAAAATGAGAAAAATGAAAGAAAAAGAAAGTACTGAAATTCTCAGGTACTTTTTTCCTGAAAATTCTAGCAATATCAAGTAAATTTATATTCTGTCAATAAGCATATTTACTAAAACAATGTAACTCCAATGAGATATGTTATTGAAAACCCAAGTACCAACCCCGAGACTATAAGACTATAAGAGCTGGTCAGTCAGAGAAGTGAATGAATGATATGATGCATGCTAGAATCCAATTCAATCTAATAAATATTTATTAACTTTCTAATTGTCAGGTACTCTGCTAAGCACTATATACACAAATAAACAGTTCCCGTGATCCAGGACTTCACTAGATCTAATCTAATCTAATAGGAGGAAACAATATACAAAGAAAGGGAGGAAAGTGTTGAGGGCAAGGGAGATCAAAGGGTGTCCTATGCTAGGGTAAAGGAGTATCTTGTTCAGTGGAGTTGAAATCAGGGAGAACTGTAGATATAGAGTGAAAGAAGGAACAGATTGAATCTATCTTAGACAATTAATTGAGGCTGATCTTTAGGGTAAGGCAAATTAGGATGAGACATATAGGCAAAAGTAAAGGAGTAAACATTTAGTCAATTAGTGCAACAAAAGGTGGAAAATGGTTTTAATAAGAGTTTTGCTAAGAATGCCATAGTTAATATATTGTATTTCATCAGAATAAAAGTAATGTAACCCTAATAATGAAAGTGAAATAATCTGGATAAAGGGTTAAATCTACTCAGAAGATAAAAGAGATGAAAATATAAGCAAGTGAACTGCTCTTTTTCAGAATTCCTTCCTACTAATGGCATAGGAAAACGGAGAGTGACTTGGAGCCATTAACTAGAACTATGAACATGCTGAATTTGTCAAGGCAGTTTTAATCAACAGTTAAGTAGACTGAACCTGCCTAGATAAAAAGCCTTTATCCAAACTATAAATAGCAGCTAGTTGGCACAGTGAATAGAGTGCCAGGTCTGAAGTTAGAAAGACTTATCTTCCTGAATTCAAATATTTTCTCAGAGACTTCATAGCTATGTGAAAATGACTGAACAGACTATATAATGAAGCATGTGTACTCCATGGGCTGAAATGTTTCCTTAGACTCATTAGAAAATAGTCTGCCCAAGAAATAAAAGTTCTACTTCAGGTCAGGTAGTCTTTCTACCAAATGAAGGTCCAAAAAACTGTTAACATTTTCAAAATTCTAATATATGTTTAAGTTTGAAGGTACTAGTATTTAGTTGATTCAATTCTAAATTACTGTTTTGTTTGTATACTTTTCTAACATTAAAAAACATTTTATCGCTGTATCCAGAAAAACAGGAAATATCTAGGGCTATGTATTACAGAGAAGGTGAATCCCCCCCCCCCCTTTTTTTTTTCCTGAGGCTGGGGTTAAGTGACTTGCCCAGGTGACTTGCGCCACCTAGCTGCCCCAGAGAAGGTGAATTTAGGAGCTGCCAACAGAATTTAGTTTAAGAAAAAACAAGTAACTTCACATTGTCTTCAGTGCTAATATACTATTGCAAGACCAAACCATCTTTTGAGTTTCACAATCATAATATGGAAAAGTTTATAAAAAGTTAGATTTCTTTTTGTTTACTTCAGTGTTGATGTGTGTGGCTCTGATTGCTCATGCTTCTGGGAAATCAGTTAGGATATTATATGAACTTTGGATATGTGTGATGGAGGATTCTCTTTTCCTCTTAACCCTTAACTTCAGAGCAGGAGCAAATATCTTCTAACAACTTCCTTTTGTTCATGATAACTCTTTTGATGGCTAGTGAGCCAATTAAATGAGTATATTTATAGATATATTAAAAAGTTGATTCCTAACCCTCAAGTCTCTTTTTCCTGCTGACCCTGAACTATTAGGATGACTCTTTGAACTCTGGAAGGTCAGTTGGGTTGGGAGTGGGGAGAATGCCCTTTTTATTATTAGATCCAAGCCATGAGCTCATGGTCTCCTAGGCAAGTCTGTATCTGGTTTGGGACTGGCTCTTGTTTGTGTTTCTTTTCCTTGACATATGACCTTGTAAGATTTCAGAAGGCAGCTGACATCTTACCCATTCTTGGACATTCAAGTAGTGGAGTATTAGATACCAGAACAGTTGCAACGAAAGAGCACTAGAGGTAGATGAGAGGGAAAGATGAGAGAGAAAATGAGATAGAAACAATCTTGTTGTAAATATCCCAATGAAACTTGTAGCTTCTTATTGGATTGTGCTCATTTTCTGATTTTGTAAAAATAGCTTAGTTTTTCTTTTTTCTATGTAAGAATAAAACTGTTCCATACCTAATTCATGTTTGTTTTCTAGATACCTTACTTCTAGTGTTGAAGAAGATTTCTTAAGCTAGAGTCAAAAATAGAATTGCTCTTGAGTAATTTGAGATAGGGGTAGAATTGGAGCACTGAGAGTCTGTTGAAGAGGAAACTTCAGAGAAATAAATCCAGGAAAACCATGAAAACAAGTAAAGGATAGGAACCAATTCTTGTCATAACAGTATAGTGGTGATGAAGTGCTGGGTAGTTAGGTGAGCATTAGTATAGAAAGTCTGAAGCATTCTCCCTGAGGCAAGCAGGGAAAAGCACTAATAGAAATATCTCAGCTTTAAATAAGCCTTTTGTCATAAGTAAATCTTTTATTCAAGTGGAGTTTTTTTAGGTCCTATTCCTGGTGGAGGTCTTTGGATACCCTACCTTACTGTATTCAATTAGAACCAAATTATGATGTCAAACTTCTGAGATTAAACTTCCCCTATAAATCTGCCCATGGCCTATGCTATTTTTGCTAAAAATTCCTTTTTAGTTTGCCATGGGGTATTCTATCTCATGATGTCTTTATTCTCACCACCTCCTCTTATATCTCATGGTGTCTTTCTCCTTGTTATAGCTAACTAATTCTTTTAGGGTGCTAAAACCCTAAATCAATGGTGTAATCCCCTTCCTTTCTTGCTATCCTTTTTTTGGAATAAGTCTGCCAAATACTACTATGGATTTAACTTGTCAGTCAATAGTATATTCCCACTTCATAGTGTATTCCTTTTCTCTTGGTTAATTGTGAGTTCCACTAGGAAACTTGTCTTTTCCATTGTTAATTGTTAAAACCTCTTACCTTGCTAACTATGATATTCTTTCTATTGTTCTCTCAAATCTATTTCATATTTAGCACTCTAATGTCTATTTTACCTCTTCATTTTGTGGGTAACCTCTTTTTATTATTAAAAGTACCTTTTGACAAAGAGAACACCATTGCAAATTCTTCACATATGCTTTGCACATTGCTACCCCAACCTTATCAGTGGTACCTTTTGACAAAGAGAACACCATTGCAAATTCTTCACATATGCTGCAGTGTTAGATATGGTTTTTCTGGTTCTGCTTTTTTATTTGCATTAGTTCACTAAATTCTTCTTCTTTTTGATTTTGTACTCATCTCATTCATCATTTTTTACAGTGCATTAATGGTCTACTACATTAATTTTTTAAACTTAATTTTTTTTTAGTTAACAAGCATACTTCCTCCAGACTACCTCCTCCAGACTAGCTGAGGAATTAAAAAAAATTAAATCCCTGCAACAAATATACATCAAAGCAAAAAGACTTTCCCACGTTGACTATATAAAAACCAAAACTATCAGTTTTATGATAGCTAATAAAAACATGCCATGAATAACTAGAATCTTTGTAAAAGCAGCATGGTGTAGTTGTTAGCAGAGAAGGGGAAAGAATCAGAGGGGAGAGAATAAGCATTTTGACAGTACTTCCTATGTGCCAAATGTTTTTTGTTTTCTTATTTTTTTTCCTTGTTGATCTGATTTTTTTTTGTGTAGCATGATAATTGTGGACATATGTGTAGAACAATTGCACATGTTTAACATATCATTGCATTACTTGCCACCTAGGGAAGGAATGGGTGGGAAGGAAGGGAAAAAAACATTTAGAACACAAGGTTTTGCAAGGGAGAATATTGAAACCTATCTATGCATGTGTTTTGAAAATAAAAAAGCTTTAAAATTAAAAAAATAAAATTCTGTGCTCCAGATATTCCTCCCTCTCCCCACTTTCTTTCCCTGGACAGTAAATAATCTAATATAGGTTAAACATGTGCAATTCTTCTAAACATGTTTCCACATTTATTATGCTGTACAAGATAAATCAAAAAGGAAAAAATGAGAGAGAAAACACAAGCAAACAAACAAGAACAACAACAACAAAGTGAAAATAATATGTTGGGATCCACATTTAGACCCCATACACCTCTCTCTGGATGCAGATGGCTCCCTATCACAATTGGCCTGAATCACTTCATTGTTGAAAAGAGCCAAGTCCATCACAGTTGACCATCACATAATCTTCTTTTGCTGTGTACAACATTCAATTGGTTCTAGTTATTTTCTTAGCATCAGTTCATATAAATCTTTCCAGGCCCTTCTGAAATCAGCTTGCTAATCATTTCTTATAGAACAATAATATTTCATTACATTAATATACTATAACTTATTCAGCCATTTCCCAACTGATGGGCATCCACTCAGTTTACTAATTTCTTGCTGGAAAAAGGGGGGTACTATAAACATTTTTGCACATATGGATACTTTTCTCTTTTTTATAATATCTTTTGGATACAGACTCAGTAGAGAACCTTATGGATCAAAGAGTATACACAGTATGCCCTTTGGGCATAGTTCCAAATTGCACTCTAGAATGGTTGAATCAGTTCACAACTCTATCAACAATGTATTAGTGTCCCAGTTTTCTGATATCCACTCCAACATTTGTTATTATCTTTTCCTGTCATCTTAGTCAATCTGATAAGTGTGTAGTGGTACCTCAGAGTTGTCTTAATTTGCATTTCTCTGATCAATAATGATTTAGAACGTCTTTTCATATAACTTGAAATGGTTTTAATTTCTTCATCTGAAAACCTTCTATTCATATGCTTTGATCTGGTGCATTCTTTCAATGGCTATTTTACCCTCTGTCTCTAGGATATCAGGACAGTTTTCCTTGATAATGTCTTGAAAAATGTTGCTTAGGCTTTTAAACATTTTTTTATTGTGGTTTTCAGGTAGTCTAATAATTCTTGGATTATTTCTCCTGGATATGTTTTTTAGGTCAATTGTTTTTTCCAATGAAGTGTTTTACAGTTTCTTCTATCTTTTCATTTTTTTGGTTTTGTTTGACTGATTCATGATATTTCATTAGTCATCCACTTCCATTTGTCTAATTCTAATTTTTAACAAATTATTTTCTTCAGTTAGCTTTTTTACCTCTTTTAAAGTAGTTGTTTTGTTCATTGGATTTTTTTTTATTTCACCAATTAATTTTATTTTTCAAGGAGTTCTTTTCTTTTTCCATTTCACCAATTCTGTTTTTTAAGAAGTGTTTTTCTTCAGTATATATATATATATATATATATATATATATATATATGTATGTATGTATATATAATTTCATTTAACCAAATATATTTTTTAAGGAGTTGTTTTCTTCAGACTCTCCTGCAAAGCTTTCATTTTCTTTCCCCATTTTTCTTCTAACTCTTTTTTAATGACCTTTCAAAATTCTTCCATGACAACTTTTGAATTGGAGAGCAGTTCATATCTTCTTTTGAGGCTTCATCTGGAAGTATTTTGTCATTAGTGTCCTCAAGATTTGAGGTCTGTTCTTCCCTGTCTCCATAGTAGCTATCTATGGTCAGAGCTCTTTTTGTTTTTTGATTATTTTTAAAGATTGAGTTCTGCTCCTAGAGTGAGATTGTCCTGAATTTTCTCTACAGGATGACAGAGGCTTTACAATACCCAGGGCCCAGTAGTGTTGCCTACTTCCTTCAGTGCTGGGTGAGGCTGGCCAAGTTCCACCTGTTATGTTGGGATTTAGGGGCTCACCATTTGCCTTCTGTAGTTTTGTTGAAGATCTCACAGCTAGTCTGCTGATCCACTAGATTCTAAACCAGGACAAAGTAGCTAACACTGCTATATTTTGGCTAAAAGCTTCCCCCTAGATTCCCCATGTGAGTCCTCACTGCCCTGGGCCTCTCTGCACTACATCTGCACTGAGCTGTGCCCGATTGAGACAGACTTTTCCTGAAGTCTTTCCAAGATATCTTCTGCTGGAAATTTGTTACACTCCAAATACCCTGTAACTCCAAAATCCATTCAGAAGCTTGATCTGGTATTGATTCTGAGGGAAGCCAGGAAGAATTTAGGCAAAATCCCTTCTACTCTCTGCCATCTTGGCTCCACTCTCAAAAATCAGAATTTGAACAAAAATTGAAGATAAAAATCCAAATGAGAAATATTCTCTTCTTAAGGTCTTTGTTTTTAGAATCTTTAGATATATTGTCCCTATTACCTAGAATTTGTGGGAATAGCTGATAAAAAGCTTTTGTAAATGAATAATCTTTTGCAAAGTTGCTTTTTATGTTACTGGGTCATCTTGACTCTTGCCTCACCACTGGACTCAGATGACTCTGGAGGAGAGAGTAAGGCTGATGATTACTTTGCTTAGGTCTGTCGCACTTCAATTTAATTCACAAGCAAATCAAGATATCATCCTCATAATGTGATTGGTCCTCTTCAAGAACTAAGGTCAACCCAACATAGCGTTTTTACTCTGTTATTGTTTGCTTGCATTTTTGTTTTTTCTTCTCAGGGTATTTTTACCTTCTTTCTAAATCAGATTTTTCTTGTGCAACAAGATAACTATATAAATATGTATACATATATTGTATTTAACATATACTTTAACATATTTAACATGCATGGGACTACCTGCCATCTAGAGGAAGGGGTGGAGGGAAGGAGGGGAAAAATGAAAAAGAAGTTTTTGCAAGGATCAATATTGAAAAATTACCCATGCATATGTTTTGTATATAAAAAAGGTAAAATTTAAAAAAAGGAAAAAAAAAAAAAGAACTAAGGTTAAACTCAACAACTACAGTAATTAATCCTAATTAACTACCTTGTTTAATCCTTCTTAGTTAATTTCTATGTCTGATCATTAGAGTTTACTTATTTTCCCAATAACTAACAATAAGATACTTAAAAACACATAAAAAGTCATATCCAACTTTGTACCTTTGCACAAATACTTGCACTTTGCAAGTTTCTGCCTAGCACACAATAGGAGCTCTGTACTTATTTTTTATTTAGTCATTTTGAAGTCTTCTTGGCAAAGATTGGTCTGAACTTTCCTTCTCCAGTTCATTTTACAATGAAGAAATTGAGGCAAATAGAATTAAGTAACTTGCTCAGGGTCACATAGGTAGTATTTGAGACCAGATTTGAACTCAGGTGTTACTGATTATAGGCCTGGCACTGTATCCACTGTGCCTCATAGCTGCTCAAATTCTTATTAGATAATTATAATTGGCCATTGAAATTAGCCATTCTTTTTTCTGTCACCATGTACATTCTTTAAACCTGATTGATGCAAGTGTAAAATGTGGGAAAGAGAAAGTATAGAGTAGTTTCTATGGGGAGTGAGTTAGGGAACCGATTAGAGAGGAATAAAAGGACTTTCTTACAGAAATGAGGGCTGGCTTGAAGTTGGATAACAAATTTATAATGTATCTATTAAACACAGTTGCATCATTTATTTCATGTCTCTTCAACATCAAGTGTGTAGGAGTGGAAGATATGGGTGGTGGGAGAAATCTAGGACTGAGTTTTGGTAAAAGATGAATAGTGATAAGACTTGAGAATAGGAGTCCGAATAGAATTGAAATGGCTAGTAACAGGGTTGTGACTGGAAAAGGAAAGAAATAATGACTTGAGAATGTATGAAGGGAAGGAAAAATTGTAGGTCATGATGAATGTGAAAATTATTTTTAGGAGGGCTGAGGTATAAATAGATATTGATATCCAGTAGATTATGGTTAGATAGACTAATATCAGAGTTTCTAATTAAGAAGGAATTCTTGTGGGTAGTGGTGAGAATTCGTGCTATCTATCATCTCTATATGTGGCTGAGGTGGAATGAAGTATTAAGTCATGGGATTTAAGGAAGCTGAAGAACTGGGAGTTCAGAGAGTTTGAAGGAATTTCAGTGTGAATAGTAAAATCTTATAGTATATGGGCAGGAGTTGAGGAGGAGAGGAAGATGCTGAACTTCTGGGGGAAAGAGGGGAAATGACTTGGGAAATGGTATACAACAGCTATCATGCTTTGGACTAAGTGGAAATATTTCCTCAATTATGTGAACTTCAAAGAGGAAGGAAGAGCTTGGGAGTGAAGGGATAAAGGGAGTGTTTGGATATGGTATTGGGGGGTAAAGAATAGTATGACTCCCCAAATAGTACTTCTCAGGCATGGTGAGAGAAGGTAAAGCTAGGGCTAGAGAAGATAGAGAAGTAGTGTTATCAATCTTTTTATGTTTTTTCCATTTATATAGTTGTCAGTTCACATATAGAATATGTATCCACAAATATATACATACATGTGTATGTGTATATACATAAACACATGTGTATGTATACCCATACTTTTTTGTATTTACACCCATTTTTTCTTTCTTTTTAATCTCACTTTTTTTCTTACAGAACAGCAATATTCCATTATATTCATGCACTATAATTGATTAGCCATTCCTTAATTAATGGATATCTTTCTTTTTAGTTCTTTGCTACTATCAAATGTCTTGCTGTAAATATTTGATATTTTTGAGGTCTTTTATATATATGAGGTCTTTTACTTATTGCTAATTTACTTTGGAATATCCTTTACAGAACACTTTTCTTAATCTCCTGTAATTGATATTGGTATAGAAACTGCAGTTACACTTTATTGGGATTGCTTTGGACGGAACCACTGAGAAGAACCAAGTCGAAGTTGATACATTCTTGCTGTTATTATATACAATGTATTCCTTCTTCTGTTTCACTCAGCATCAGTACACGTAAATCTTTCCAGGATTTTCTAAAATCAGCTTGTGCATCATTTTTAATAGAACAATAATATTCCATTATCGTCATGTACCACAACTTGTTCAGTCATTCCCCAACTGATCAGCATCTACTCCTTTCCAATTCTTTGATACCACAAAAAGAGCCCCTACAAACATTTTTGCACACATGTATCTTTCCCTCTCCTTTATGATTTCTTTGGAATACAGACCCAGTAGTGGCACTGTTGGGTCAAAAGGTATGCACAATTTTATAGTCCTTCGACTATAGTTCCAAATTGTTCTCCAAAATGGTTGAATCATTTCACAGCTCCACCAATGCATTAGTGTCCCAGTTTTCCTACATTCCCTCCAACATTTATCATTATCTTTTCCTGTCATTGTAGCCAATTTAAGAGGTATGAGGTGGTACCTCAGAGTTGTTTTAATTTGCATTACTTTAATTAATAGTGATTTAGAGCATTTTTTTTCATAAGACTGTAAATTGTTTTAATTTCATCATCTGAAAATTGTCTGTTCATATCCTTTGATCAATTATCAATTGGGGAATGATGTATACCAGTTTTTATGTATTTTAGAAATCAGGCCCTTATCAGAAACAATGGCTGTAAAATTTTCCCCCAGCTTTATACTTTCCTTTTTATCTTGTTTGTCTTGGTTTTATTTGTACAAAACCTATTTAATTTAATGTAATCATTTTGCATTTTATAATATTCTCTAATTCTTTTTTGATCATAAATTTCTCCGTCTCCAAAATACTGATAGGTAAATATCCCTTGCTTTCCAAATTTGCTTATTATATCAGCCTATTTATTTATTTAAAAATTTTTTATTTTCCCCATTTATATGTAGAAACAACTTTTTTTTTTTGTTATAAATATTTTTTTTTCTTATTTCCTTATGAATCATGTTAGGAGAGAGAAATCAGAACAAAAGGGAAAATTGTTAGTACTTTATTCTTTTTAATAAATGAGTATTAATACTGGCATAGTTCAATTTCTGCAGCAAAGTATCAATTCACTGATTTTTTTTTTACAAAGATCTCACATTTAGAGTACTAATCAATTAACAAACATTTTCTGTTATCTATGCTAAAAATAATAGCAATTGATATTTATATCTATTATATGTGTCCAGTTATATTAAGTACTTTACACTTTTTTTTAACTGACTTGATCTTCACAACAATAAGAGGTAGGTACTGCTATTATCTCTATTTTACAGATGAGAAAACTGAGGCAAAATGAAGTTTAAGTGACTTATTCAAGGCCACTCAGCTAGCAAGTGTTTGAAGCTGAATTTGAATTTAGGTTTTTCTGACTGTAGGCCCATTGCAACTCCCATCCCCTATATAATTCTGATGGTCTAGCACCTGGAGATTCTTAGCCTCTGCCTCTTTTTCCATCATTCTGCCACCATCACTGCAGAAGACAAAGAGGACCACACACAACAAAACAATGACTCAAGCTCTGGTTTGTGGTGTTTGTCAATTTCCAAGTTGTAAATGCTCACACTGAGAATTAAAGATGGCTTTCACATAGACTTAAGCCACCTCTAGCATAATTCTGCCTCTGCCCTATTAAAAGGCCTCTTGATATAGTGGTTGGTGTAGAGAGCTGGAGTATAGGCCCACCTTGGACACATACTGGCCCAGGCAAGTACTAAACCTCCTAGAGCTCAGCAATTCTATAGGACACATTTGTTGAAGTTGCAGAGAAAGTCCTGGCTTGTATTGGTAAAGGCATTTTCCTGACTTAGTTTACTGTAAGAATGAAATCACAGACCTGCAGAGTGGATCTCCTCTTGTGAGAGGATGATACTAGGAGACTGAGAGGCAGTTGCTGTTCTCTGTCTGACCTCTCTCCTCTTCCCTCTGCCTCCAATTTATCTCATTCCGAGTCCGAAACACCTGCGTTAGCAAAGGCCGCCCTGCAACTCCCTCAGAAGTTAGGATTCACAGTTGTGGAGGCTTTGTGGAGAATTGACCTGTCCCTTAATAAGAACCAGAGCTAGTTGGGCAAGCTATGACTTGGGGGTGGGGGATGGAGGGGAGGACGGATTTGATTTGTGATTTTATTCTTAGAAACCGTTACTTAGCACCACATTGAAGAGGGTAGGAAGCAGATGTTGAGTAAAGTATTTTATTGACTGACCACCTCTTAATGAATAAAGATTTCTACTCGTGGCTTTGTATTGGGGTCATCCCATCTTGTATAAACTTTAGTTGATCTCCCTTAATGATAATGCCTTATCTTCTGTTAATTTACTATTTATCGCTTACGTTTCTTGTGTGTTTGGGAGATTTGTTTACTAGCACAGTGGCTTGCACTCTGTAAGTGCTTAGTAAAATGTTTACTGAATATCATTGTCGAATCTTCCATTAGACCATGAGTTCATTGAGAGCAAGGAATCTCCCCCCCTTTTTTTTTTTAACCCAGCACAAGGACAAGTACAAAGTAGGCGATTAATAAGTGCTTACTAATTTACTGATCAGAAATTTTAAAAAAGATAATTGCTGTACATTGTATAGCAATTCGGTTTTCAAATGTCCTTTTAATATTTATATATTTGTACTTAGCAAAGTAGAAATGGATAGAGTGCTAGGCCTGTAGTCTAGCTTTCGTTTTAAAATTTAATATGCTCTACAACTTTGTTGTGTCTTTATTTGGTTAAACACTTTTAACTCCGTGAGGGTGCCGAAATCCTAAACCCGCCGCCCGTGAGATTGACATCTCTAAGGCTAAGGTCGCTACCCATTACGCATAAGGTCACGCTAATCACGTGCCACCAGGCCTCAGCGCGAGAAGTAGAATGTGAGAGTTCAGGGATGAGGGGGACGAGGATTAACTCCTTTCTGCCGGGGCACATCAGTCCTAGTCCTCTGAGAGTGAGTTTAGAGCACGTGACTAGTGTGGAGGCCTGTCTGGGGGAGTTCACAGAGGGCTGTATCAATTCACAAGATAGGGGAGAAGTGCTTCTTTCTTTAACACGTTACAAGAGAAACGACCACATTATGAGGCCGTTTACTTTGACTCCCTCATGATATTATTTATATTTTTGTTAAGTAACATGGGAAACAGATCCGTGGACAGATCCCCAGAATCTAGGAGTGCTATCAGCCGGTCCCCCCTTTCAGAGTTGGTAGCAGCAAGCACTGGGCTGGGGGAGGCCTGAGAGGAGGAGGCGGAACCGGAAGGGGCGGAAGCCACCGTCCTTGGTGTTGTGAACCCCCAACCTTTGCGCGTGGTTGCCGTGTACTGCTCCGGGGAAGCGTCTGTGGGTGCTGCCTTGATTGCCGCTTGCGATGGCAACCATGCTATGCAGGGTGTTGTGCAGGTGAGGGGGGATCCAGGGGCCGGGACCGAGGCTCCTGCTGGCATCCCTCTCATCTCGCCAAGCTGTCAGGCAGAGGGTCACCGGTGGCCCAAGGGCACTCTCAGTAGGGGCCCGCGGCCGGCAGGAAGCTCGAGCCGAAAGCGGGGTTGGGGCCTGCAGTGGGAGCAGTGCATTTACTAATCCGGCTGGAGCTGCGCAACTCTCCTTTCATACTATCTTTATGTTTTCTATCATTTGAATGTAAGCTTTTTGAGGGCAAGACTCTATATTGTAGCCTCAGTGCTTAGCGAAGTGCCTGCCAAATAGTATGTGCTTAATACATGCTGCTGATTTAAAGAACTTTTGGGGCAAATATCCTCCTATCCTTTTCTCTTTTTCTCCTCTCTTCCTCCTTCCCCCCATCTCTTAAACGTCATCCGGTTTGCTGAGTCAGAATGTTTTCTTGAAGATAATCTTCACTTTTTGCTTTTAGAGCTTTTCGGTTTGTCAATAAT
Source organism: Sminthopsis crassicaudata (assembly GCF_048593235.1). Classification (NCBI taxonomy): domain Eukaryota; kingdom Metazoa; phylum Chordata; class Mammalia; order Dasyuromorphia; family Dasyuridae; genus Sminthopsis; species Sminthopsis crassicaudata. Next base: position 132,157,127 of record NC_133620.1, read on the forward strand.
CATTTCCTCGTTCCAGATTTGCAGCTAGAAGGGAAGAAGAGGGGGGAGGGGGAAAGGACTTTTTTGGTCCAACTAAGTCAATTGCAAATTTTCCTCGTGCTTTTAAAAAATATTCTTGCCCTTGTTTAACTTATGTTATTTGCTGTCTAGGGGAGGGGTAGAAGAAAATTTTGGAGCACAAGGTTTTGCAAGGGTGTCAAAAGCTATCTTTGCATATATTTTGAAAAATAAAAGCTACTATTTAAAAAAGTGGAAAAAAATGAAAATATGATCTCATGGCCAAACCATAATAGCTGAGAGATTCTAGAAGAATTCAACCAGTCAATATTTATAGCCTACTTTGTGCCAGGCTATGTACAAAATGCTGAGGACACACACAGACAGAAAATAAAATTTCACTTATTTGTTTCCTGGGAAAAGATCTTATTACTTCTGAAACCAATTTGAACAAGAAATAAACAATGAGATTAGTATAAAATTACCTATTTCTTTAAGCTTAAAGGAAATTAGATATGTTGTTTATTTTCCAATTTTCTTTATAGCTTTGTGGACAAACACCACAGTTTAATAGAAAAATTTACTTATTTAATGTAGTGCCTTTTTTTTTTTTAATGTCTTTGCAGGAGAACCAATAGGTTAGTACCAACTTTGGGATGCTTGGGCTCCAGGCAAAAGCACAATCTCCCTGATTTGCCTTATGATTATGGTGCATTGGAGCCTCACATTAATGCACAAATCATGCAGTTGCATCACAGCAAACATCATGCTACTTATGTGAATAACTTGAATGTTACAGAAGAGAAATATAAAGAGGCTCTGGCAAAGGGTATGTAAAGCCATAATTAACATTAGATTAAGAAATTGACTAGTTAATGTTGAAGTGGAAAGACTTATTGATGTATTACTCTTTGTGTTCAGATAAAACATTGTTATACTTTTTCCTGTAAATGATTATACAGTTGTGAAAACCTTTTTTCTAATAACATGGGCCATTTTGGAATAGGACTTTAGCTTGATATAAACTACCAAGATGTTATGCCAGTCCAGAAAAAATTTAAGCTTCTGAAATCTATTCATATTTAGAATTGACTTAGGACCTGAATTACATGTGATTATTCTTAACCTTTTTGCTAGATACTGCTGGTGTGTATAAAAATAAGTTCATAACTTTTTAATGGTGAACATTTTGTTTTTTAGTCATATTAACATTTTGTCATACTGTTGGACTTTTTCCAACCATACCTACAATACTGAGGTGCTATCCTATTTATCTAGTTAGAGATGAGACAGTCATATGGAGTTCTGGTACTCATACACAAATTCATCTTTACTTACATGAATTCCTTTCAATCGATTAATATTTCCTACAGAGGTCTCTTTTCTGTCAGTTCAGTATGTCATTTGAATATACTGGAGATAGGAATTCTAATCTTCCAGCAAAGTTTGCAAATAGTGATTTCTCCTGTCATCTGAGAAGGTTGTTTTGGTAATTTCTAATTCCTATTAGACACATTTGTTGAAAAATTTTAAATGGAAGCATCAATCTCTGTTATTGGGATAAGGAACTCTTTTTAGTTCTTTTTTTGGAGGGGGTTGGGGAGAAAGTGATGCTAGCTCTTTTAATATACTGTGCTCATATCAGCGATTAGTCACTAAAAAGCTCAAGGATTTTATTTAACTTAGAAAAAATTTTTATGAATTTGGAAAAATTAGCTTTAGTAATTCTAGCTTATAGTAGTTTTCTGTTCAAAATAGTAAAATGTTCTTTAGTCTCTACATTAATTAATGATTTATATGTAATCATACTTGATGTTGCTAGATTTCACTTAGATTGATTTCAGATACCTCATTTACATCAGAATTTCAAATTTACCAATTTTATGTTGTCGATATTTTTTTGGAAATTTTTTTCTTGTTAATTGGTGGCACCTGCTGGCAAAAAGTGGTATTGAAAACTAACTCTAATAGTGTACATTCACAGAAAAGACTGAACTGATGGATTACTTTTAAGAAAAAGTGTCATAAATAAGTCATTTAATCTCTGGGCCAGTTTTCTCTTAATTAAAAGAGAAGTTTTGAACCTAGAAGAGCCTTCCAGTTCTAGATCTAAGATCTTTTTTTTTAAAAAGGTCACATTTATTTAGTATTTTATTTTCCCCCAGTTACATATAAAAATAGTTTTTAACAATTTGTTTTTAAGATTTTGTTTTTAAAAGATTTTTTTTCCCTTCTCTGATAAGCTATTGAGATGGCAATTTGATATAGATTATGCATGTGTAATCATGTAAAACATTTCCATGATAGTCCTGTTGTAGAACAAAACATATGCCAAAAAAGAGAGGAAAAAAATCTCAGGTAAATAAGGTTTTAAAAAAAAAAAAGTGTTTCAATCTATAGTTAGTTTCTTTAGGGATGGATAGTATTTTTCATCATAAATCCCTTAGAGTTGTCTTGGATTGTTGTATTGCTGAGAATAGCTAAGTCATTAGCAATTGATTATCTTATTATATTGTTGTTATTTTGTACACAATACATTTCACTTTTCACCTGCTCATGGAAGTCTTTCCAGATTTTTCTGAGAGCATCCTACTCATTTCTTAGCACAATAGTTTTCCATCATCACATACAATTTATTCAGCCATCCCCCAAATGATGAACATCCCCTCAATTTCCAATTCTTTGCGCCCAGAAAAGACTTGCTATAGATATTTTTTGTACAGATTTTTGTTTTTTAATTTCTTTTGGGATATAGATCTAATAATAATATTGTTAGATCAAAGGGTTTATAGCCCCGTGAGGGTAGTTCCAGTTTGTCTACAGAATGGTTGAATCAGTTTACAACTTCAGTGACAGTGCATTCATGTTTCTTTTTTTCTACATTCCTTTTAATATTTGTCCTTTTCTTTTTATGTCCTATTAACCAATCTAATAGGTATGAAGTAGCCTCTTAGAATTTGTTTTACTTTGCATTTCTCCAGTCAGTAGTGAGTTAGAGCATTTTTTAAAATGTGGCTATAGATAGCTTTAATTCCTTCATTTGAAAACTGTTCATATCTTTTGATCATTTATCAATTGGGGAATGGTTCTTTTTTCTTTTTTTTTTAAATAAATTTAACTCAATTCCCTCTTCATTTGAGAAATAAGGCCTTTATCAAAAAAAATATGCTTCAAAATTTTTTTCACAATTATTATTGCTAACTATAAATTCCCTTCATCTGTTCTTCCCCCACCCTCTTTTTATGTTCTTCTCTCTCCTTTCATCTTGTCCCTCCTCAAAAGTGTTTCAAAAGTGTTGAAGTATATAGTGATCTCCTGGTCCTGCTCATTTCACTCAGCATCAGTTCATGTAAGTCTCTCCAGGCCTTTCTGAAATCATCCTGTTGATCATTTCTTACAGAGCAATAATATTCCATAACATTCATATACCACAATTTATTCAGCCATTCTCCAGTTGATGGGCATCCACTTAGTTTCCAGTTTCTGGCCACCACAAAGAGGGCTGCCACAAACATTTTTGCACATACAGGTTCCTTTCCCTTCTTTAAGATTTCTTTGGGATATAAGCCCAGTAGTAACACGGCTGGGTATGCACAGTTAGATAACTTTTTGAGCATAGTTCCAAATTGTTTTCCAGAATGGCTGGTTATATTCACAATTCCACCAACAATGTATCAGTGTTCCTTCAACAACAATACTATATAATGATCAATTCTGATGGACATGGCCTTCTTCAACAGTGAGATGAACCAAATCAGTTCCAATTGAGTAGTAATGAACTGAACCAGCTACACCCAGAGAAAGAACTCTGGGAGATGACTATAAACCACTATATAGAATTCCCAGTCCCTCTATTTTTGTCTGCCTGCATTTTGGATTTCCTTCACAGGCTAAATTGTACACTATTTCAAAGTCTGATTCTTTTAGTTCAGTCAAACAACTGTTTGAACATGTATACATATACTGTATTTAATTTATACCTTAACATATTTTACATGTATTGGTCAACCTATCATGGGGAGGGGGAATTAGAACAAAAGGTTTGACAATTGTCAGTGTTGTAAAATTACCCATGCGTTTATCTGGTAAATAAAAACTATTAATAAAAAAACAAACCAAAAAAAAAAAACAAAAAAACTTGTTTTGTACAATTTGACTTTTGTTGTTTGTTCTTGTGTGTAAACTTGGTCTTGTAGCAGTCACAATTTTTTTGAGGGCAAGGTCTGAGTCTTTGTCTCCTTCACAGTGGATTAGCAGAGTGTTTATTGAATTCGAGGTCTGTGTTAAGATGTGTGTTATATGCCTTTATTATTTATACATAATCTGGAATCATGGTATTTTTAAAATTGTAAAACTAATAATAATAATCAAGTTCAGTCCTTTTGTTTTCTTGATAGGTTTAAAAATATGCAATAATAGAGTTTTGAAAATTAATTTTTGTTTGCCTTTCACTTTTCAGGTGATGTTACTGCTCAGGTAACTCTCCAGCCTGCACTACGATTCAATGGTGGTGGTCATATCAATCACACTATTTTCTGGACAAACCTTAGCCCGAATGGTGGAGGAGAACCCAAAGGTAGTACAGTATGATATTAACCACATTTTAGTCAAGAGAGTAGTAATGATTATTTAATTAATAAATGTTACATTAGATTTTCACTCACCTTTAATGGGCTCTGTCTTGGTTGTGGTTCTTTGGTACAAGAAACACAAAATTGTTCTTTTAAAAATTTTTTTTTAAAATACAGGAAGGGAGGTCCCTTTAGGTAGTTAAATATTTGGTGAATTTAGGTAGTAATGTAGACCAATTTACCTTTGAAAGAGGAAAAGTATTTTATTGTTTTTCAATATAGGGCAATCAAACTTCCTAGTTTTAAATATACTTGTGCTTATGGAAGGAGAATTTATTACTTTATTTTATTATTAGTTTATTACTTGAGGAAAAAGTGTCTTGAATGATTAAAAAGTTAGTTATGTTAGCAAGTCTTGCCTTTAAATTGGATCTTTTATTTATTAGGTGATTATCTAATATTTGTAAGAGTCAATAAAAGCAGTCAAACTTTAGAATCATTGTACATAAAATAATAAATTGCAAATATTTGTTAAAAGATATATTGAGTAAAATAACAAACATCCTATTGTAAATTACATTTTGATCTCTCTTCTATGTAATTTTTCAGCTTTTTAAATCATTAGTTCAATATTTTACGTTCACTGGAACTTATAATAGTGGTTATTGACATAATAAATTTTATTTTTTGCTCATATTCTTCATGAACCTGTGTACTAATAGGAATTGCTTTAAGCAAAAACATTTAATTAACTCATCTGAAGATGTTCAACACAAATGTAATCTTCTCTTGCCATACCCTATTTTGATCCAGACTATTACCCACTATGTTACTTCACTCTGGTTTCTAGATTTCCCTGTGAGTAGAGTTATTTTATCCATTTTCCTTACATAAAACATAACAAAACAAAACTTTTTTTTTTTTTTTTTGCATACTTGTCCAAAGTCTTATTTTTCTCATGATTTTTATTGAATTCAATTTAACTTCCTTGCTTTTTGAGCTCATATGCTTTATTGTTGGCTTCTTTAATTTTGTTGATTGTGAATTTCTGAGTGTGTATGATATCTAACTTGAAGACATAGTTATGCTAAGGAGTTCTTCCTTCATTTTCTATGGAAGGTCTTTTCTTTTTCATCTATCCCAAGTAGATATATATTTCCTGGTCCTTAGTAGATGCCTTTTGTGGCTAGATACAAAGTGTAATGACTGTAATTTAAATTGTGCCCTGGAAATCCTAATCTCATTTATCAGATACTGTTTTCTTAACTACCTGTTAAGTTTTCTTTTACCTTCTAGCGCTCTAGTTGTTGATTACACTAGAGAAAAATATACACCGTTGTTCCTAAGGAAAGGAGGAACAAATATTTATTGTCTATCATATAGTAGGCACCACACTAAGCACTTTTAATATATTATCTCTCATATTAACCCAGTGAAGTGGATATTATTATTATCCCCATTTGACATTTGAAGAAACTGAGGAAAACAAGTTAAATGACTTGTTTGGGTTACATGAGTGACAAAGCTAATAAGTGTCTGAGGTTGGATTTAAAGTTAAATCTTCCTGATTCTGGACCCAGTGGTCTATCCTTTGGGGTTCTTAGCTGCTTTTGAGATACTTCATTTCCTTTCCAAGACTTCATCTTTGGGGGCATTATTGCCATATGAATTAGCAGAAGTGTATATTTGTCATCAAGTTTGACAGGTGTTAGGAGGTTCTTAGATCTCAGATCCTAATATATGTACTGAGGAAAGACTTGGGAGAGAGAGACCTTTTTTGTTAATGACACAACAATGTGCCAGTCACCTTTCCATCTTTTTTTCCTGACTTTTTCCAGGTTGGAGGGGGAGAATGAACATGTACAATTCCCTAAATTTAGAAAAACAGGTATTCCTCTCCCCCTTATAGTATCTGTTGTGTATATGATCAAAGAAAGATGGAAATAATAATTGATCCATATGGAACCAGTTTTCAGAAAAAAATGTATGGGTTGTTTGAAATGTACAATTGTGAGAAAACTCTTTGAATTAATCTTTCTGGCTTTCTGGTCAGCATAACCTAAGGTCCTTAGTTAAAATGAATCTTCTGACTATGTACTTTGCCACCTAGCTACTGCTAATTACTTCACTTTTAAATATTGCTGTCTACACAGTACTTCAAATAGTAATATAGGCTAATTAAGTATACTCTATGGAGTGAGTATGGGTCAGAGGACATGTTCTGTCTTAGTTAATGTAATAAAAGATTCTGCATTTGTTCAGAATGTCAGTGCTTATTGTGATTCCATTTTTTTTTTTTTTTTTCCCTAATAGGGGAATTGTTGGAAGCCATCAAACGCGATTTTGGTTCTTTCGAAAAATTTAAGGAGAAGTTGACAGCTGTGTCAGTTGGTGTTCAAGGTTCAGGGTGGGGTTGGCTTGGCTTCAATAAGGAGCAAGGACGGCTACAAATCGCTTCTTGTTCTAACCAGGATCCTTTGCAAGGAACAACAGGTTAGAGATCTGGATGAAAAGTAATTAAGTACTACAATCAGAAGAGGTGGTAGTTATCAAGAAATTAATAAGAGCAACTTTAAGAAGCCCTTTATTTTGTAATGAGATATCTGTAAAGTGCTTTGCAAACCCTCAAATATGATACAAATGCAAGCTAGCTGAAAGTCAAATAAAATCTGGTACAAGATAGGCCCTGGTCTGTGCATATACTTTCAGGTATTAAAAGTCATTTTCATTACTGACGCTCTAGGATAATCAGGACTTTTAAAATCCTTTTAATCATTATCTATTTGACTTTCAGCTAGGATATATCTATAATCAAATTAATGATATTGGCATTACAAGAGGCAGTGACATTGAGGAGAAAGCATTTGGCTTGGAGTCAGAAAATTGAGTTCAAATTTAGCTTCTACAATTATTAGTAATATGATTTTTGGGCAAGTCATGTAACCTTCACATTTTAGGTGTCAGTCCTCATGTTGACAATCACCAATTCTTTTCTTCGTAGAGCATAGTATCAATCTTACAGATGTTAGTAGTTTTGGAACAAGTGGACTGTTGGTCTAACTTAGTGATATGTGCGTTCTCATATAAAACTGCCAATTTATACATATCATAAATTGCCTTTTTAACTTTAAGCTACATTTTAATGAAATGTTTAGGTTTTTTCCCCCTCCTGGCCCACTTAATTTCCTTTGTTAATATACAGTTTCCACTACTAATCTAAGACATAATGGATTTTTGTGCTGTGAAATTAGCCCGGGGGATCAGATAAAGGTTGCTATGGAGTTGTTAAGTTCTTTGTATTTGCTTTACAGATGTATAGGCTCTATTAAAGCAAACCTATAAATAGAAATCTGTATAGTGTTAATAATAGATTACATTCATATGATGCTTTATGGTTAAATAATGTTTTGTACCTCTCCTTTGATTTTTATAACAACTCTCTATGAGGTAGCATAAGTATTATGATCCTCATTTTACAGATGGAGTAATTGAGGCTCAGAAAGGTTACTTGCTGGTGTGTCTGATAATAAACAATGCTGACTTTTAGACCTCATTTTTTTGATTCCAAGTTCAAGGCTCACTTGGGCTCATTACAATATCTAGATAAGTGTTTATCAACTTTAAAGATGCTTATATTAAAACTGAGGAGTAATTAGTCCCTGGAGAACTTTTTTCTATTTGCATACTAAGATGTCTTGTAAGTACTTACAGTGTGCTTTTAAAAATGGTTCAATTAACATTTTCTGGTGAGTCATCATAATTTTTATGATGGCCTATATGCTAGAATTAATAAGTGTTTACAATGTACTGTGGAAAGTGCTGTAAATACAAATGTAAGTAAAAAAAAAAGACAATCTCTGTCTTCAGAAAATTTACATTCTAATAGGGAAAACAACATATAAAAGGAGCTGTAAGGGAAGAGAGAAACCAAAACACCAAAACCCTATAGGCTTGGTAGAGAAGTCTGGAATGTGCTTGGAGAGATGCCTTGCTGAGATGCTCTCCTTAAATTCAGGTTCTGGGAGAATTTCTATCCATTGAGAAGGACAGGCTACTAGGTGAGGTCTTCTAGTGCATGAATTCCTAGATTAAAGTGAGGCATCTGGAAGAAGAAGTGGTTTGTCATGGAGGTTTACTTGGCTGTGATTTGATTTAAGCAGGTCTTTCATATAACTGAAACATTAGCAAAAATAGTTTGGAGTATAATTTTTAAAAAACGGAAGGGGGGAATCAAAAGGAAAAAAATTTGAAAGTGGAGACTATATATTTACTGATGTTTACTTTTTTCTTTTCTTTCTATAGGTCTTATTCCGCTACTGGGAATTGATGTGTGGGAACATGCTTATTACCTTCAATATAAAAATGTTAGACCTGATTATCTAAAAGCAATCTGGAACGTTATCAATTGGGAGAATGTATCGGAACGATACTCAGCTTGTAAAAAGTAGAGCAGTACTTTATTCACTGTTTAAACATTTGCTCTTGTTGAAGCTATTTTTGTAGTGTGTGGCACTGTAATTTGTTAATGAGTTGTTATCCAGAACTCTTATATTACCTGTAAAAATGTGTGTATGTAAGCAAATTGTTTAATGCCATGAAAGATTTCCTTATTTTCAAAGCTTTTTGGTTTTGTGCAATGGTATGCATAATAACTTTAGAGATTGAGTGTGGGTCCTGTGAATGTTTCAGGTAACCTAGATGCTTAATGGACATGACTATTATCTTGATTAGAAAAAGCCCAACAACACAAATAAGCACAGTCTAGAAGATCTATTCTTATGATAACTTCTTCCAGAGAAGCCTTTAATCCTGTGGTATAAGAACTATAACACAATCAGTTCTTCTCCTTGATTATCCAATAGTGAAGTCTATTTAAGAAAGTGATCTAGAATGGGGTTGGGGCAGGCAGGAAAGAATACATTTCAAACTTAAAAAAAAAAAAAAAAAAATTAAAAAATTTCACATGTAATTGGGAAATGTTCAGATATATTTAAAAAATAAAGTTCTAACAAAAGTATTCCTTTTTGTACATGACTTTTTAAAATAATAGTTTTTTATTTTTCAAGATACATGCAAAGATAGTTTTCAGTATTCAGCTATATCCTATACAATTTCATGAAATACACGAAAGCAACAAACTATGGAAAAATACACATGTACATATTTAGTATTGTGTTTTACAGGTTAAAAATTGTCCCCAATATTTCTACTGCCTCTCCTGTACAACAAATAATGCAGCATAGGTTAAATATGTGCAATTCTTTTGAACATATTTCCACATTTATCATGTTGTACAAGAAAAATCAGATCAAAAAAGAAAAAAAATGAAAAAACGCAAGCAACAACAAAGAAGATGAGAATATTATGTTGTGATCTGCATTCAGCCCTATAGTCCTCTGGATGCAGATGGCTCTCTCCAACAGAATGCTATTGGAATCGCCCTGATTAATCTCATTGTTGAAAAGAGCCACATTACATGATGTTTAAAGACAATTTTTTTTTTTTAAATATAGGAGAGACTTTCCAGAATGTTGTAGAAAAAGGCTTCTTGAAGTACAGGTTTGAATGCCATTCTCTCAGATAGGTTATTGTAATGTCTGGGGTACCTCTCTGGTGGGCCTTGGGATCAGCCCAAAGCCTTGGGCTTAGGAGGGGAGTGAAAGAGGCAGGACAGCAGATATGTGGCTGGTCAAAGATGGAGTCTGGAGCCTGAAGTCTCTGTGGCTGAGAGCCCTCTGTCCCTGGGACTCCCTTAAATACCCCAGCACGACTACATCACCACACTGAGCATGCGCAGCTGTAGAACATCACATCACCACATTACCTAAATATGCGCCAACTATATTGACTACATCTACATCTACAACTACATCACATCAAGAATGTGTTTAGAGAACTGCCATCTCCCACCCATAGGTACTTAACTACAAGCATCCTGCTGTCCTAGATCAAGTACCCCCTTTCAGAGTGCCAGCAACTACAGGTTATGTTATGGTTATCCTCACTTCCCTCTAGATTGAGCAAAAGATTATTTGTGTTTGACAATGTATACAAAATTCTGTCTCAAAACAGTCTTCCTGCCTCTGCCTTGAGAAAAGGGAGATGGTAGGGTACATTCTCTCTGCTCAGATTGCCATTGTTTTTTCCAATTCTTCAGGGTTCAGTTTCCTCAGTAATCTACTCATTTTTTCTGATGGCAAAGACAGCATGGTTTTAATATCATAATATTAAAGGATTCCTTTGTCTACAAATATCTTAGCAGTACAGCAGACTGAATTCATGGCAGAGCCTGTATTCAAGGTCCAAGTGATCTTGAACTTTTTCACTAATGAAGATCAGAGCTCTCTTTTTCCATCTTCTGTTACTTTTAAGAGTTAATGGGAGAAAATAAAGTAACATTACATTATTAGTTACTGAAATATTTTTGAATGCAGCTATTTTTTTTTTTTTAATCAGTTGAAGTAGAAGGTTTACACTTTTGGCCATGTTACAACATTTTGAACAATTTTACAAGAATATTGATGCGTGGGATTTTGTGTGAATTTTAAAACATTTCTTTCATTTAATGACTAGGTCTTTGGAAGCCACAGTTACTTTGAGCTTTGTTAAATTTTTGACTTCCAGTGAGCTCTGACATCAGTCACATGAATACAGTTTGCCTTTATATCCCATGCAGGGTGAGACCAAATTAAGGAAGTAATACAGAAAAATGGTCCTTTTTGACAAGTGGTCATTTGAATACAAGTAGCATCTAAAAAAAAGATAGTCTTGAGATAGCATTTTAAGATACTTATTTCAGCATCCATTGGCTTAAAACAAGTTTTGAATGGCTAGTATCTTAATATACTTAAAGTCACACAATTTAGAATAAGTGGCTAGTAGTGACTTAACTGGAATATGAATTCCAAAATTTGGTTATCCTGTTGTCACATATTTCAATAGAAAACTTCTTGGTGGAAGGTTAATATGACACATTGGGTTGTCATTTTGTAAGTTAATCTTTTCTGGTCACTGACAAAGCCTGATTTACCCTAAAGTTAATATCTTTCAATTTCTATTTTACCTTTAGGTTTTAAAATATCAGGATATTTTTCCTTGATGATTTTTTAAAAGATGTCCAGTTTTTTTTGATCATGACTTTCAGGTAGACCAATTTTAAAATTATCTCTCCTGGATCTAATTTCCAAATCAGTTGTTTTTCTGATGAGATATTTTACATTTTTTTTTTTTTGTTTTACTTTATTGTATCTTAATTTCTCATGAAGTCATTAGCTTCTATTTGCTCAATTCTAATTTTTTATGGAATTATTTTTCTCAGGGAGTGTTCCTCATTTAGAGGTGCAATTGGCTCCTGTATGCCCTACAATGTCTCGAAATCAGTTTTTTGAAAGTTTCCTATTGGATGAACATTTTTTTATTGTTAATAAAAGACTCAAACAATTACAAAACCTCTCCTTTAAAAGCTTAATTTTCTTAGTTTTTTGTGTTTTAACTCTGTGGAGAAAGTTTAGCAAGTGATGAAGAAGTTGAAATTTTAGTCTGTAATCCAGACTGAGCATCCTGTTTTATGTTTCTATGTTAAAGTTTGTAGCAAAATTAGCTTTAAATAAAATTAAGAAATTTTAAATATTTCATGCTAATTATGGAAATAAATTTTAGAAAAGTATAGAGAAATTATGCACTTTTCAATGCTTTAATCATTGTGATAACATGGTTAATAAAGCTTTAGTTTGATTTTTAAAATAATAGGATTTGATCATCACAATAAAAATATGAGTTATCCTTCCTTCTCCATGCTATTCCCCTCATGCAAAATATATGTGACATTCATTTTTTGTAAACCTTGGAAGAAAATATCTTCAAATTGACAAATGACATTTCTGGCACTGCCACTCATGGAAAGTAAAAACAAAACAAAACAAAACAAAAAAAAACAACAACCCAAAACTCTTTAGCCTTATGTTTTTTTACGTTCTAAAATGAGGGGGTAGGATTGGATTAGATCTCTATCTTATTCAAACATTCTGGTTCTGTTTATTTCATCAGTTAATTGACTAGGATTCCTGTGGTTAAATAGATATTGATAGTGTCCAAGTTATTTTAAAGTGCTTTTTAAAACTGACAATTAAATTTAAGGATCTTTAGATAATGGATATGAGATTGAGAGTAGATCTTAAAAGTAATGTCATATCTCCCTTTCCTCATGAGATTCATGGTCATTTCAAGTAGCTTCTGTGGCTTAAATCCCTTTTATCAATTTACACTTAGTCCTGATCTTAAAAGTTTTAGGTAATCAGCTGCTCCTCAAAAGTTTGGCTCTTCTTACTTTGGCCATCTGCTATGTGCAAAGTTTTATGCTGGGTGGTGACGATTTAGTTATTTATTTTAAGAGATACTTAGTTTTTGGCCTTGTTACACTCATAATCTGGAATAGGTTATGACATTTAAATACCTACATGAAAGGCAAATAGAAAACCAAGTGTTTCTTTACATGAGGAAGGCTAGAAGGATTGTTTGTTATTGGCAGGCTTAAAAGTCTGCCAGTATCCATCTTCTTAATTGACTCGTCCAAATCAGAGTAATCTCTGGCTTGAGAACAGAAACGTCAAAGGGTAAATTTAAAACACTTGTTTTCTGGAAGATTGCTTTTTCTTGGTGACCTCTTTCTAGGAATTACTGCTACAGTTTCAAGTTCAGCAGATAAAAAAGAGTATATGCTAAAGGTCAGCTTTGTTCTTCACTTCAACTTTCAGGTTCTTGTTATGTATTTAACATAAGGAGAAATATTTCTGGGCGAGGTTCAAGAGGAAGGATTCACTGAGTGCTTCTTGGGTTGAAATATTTAAAGCAAGTCATTTAACCCTCTTTGTCTTTATTTCTTCATCTATAAAATGAGCTGGAAAAGAAAATGGCTAACCATTCCAATATAATTGCCAAGAAAACCCTAAATGAGGCCACAAAGAGTCAGACATGATTGAAGAGCAACAAACTTTGATTCGGACGAGGGGAGCCTGAAACTGAAGGAGGAACCCCCAAACTCTCTCTCTGAAACTCCTTCAAGGAGAAAGTCTCCTTGAATCCTGGCTTGCGTAAAAGGTCCTGCCGGAGGGAAACAGGATCTAATGCTTCATTCTGTTATCCTGAGAGAGGGGCACCACCCACCCCCAGTGATAACACTCACTACTGATTAAGCTCTCTAGAGAGGTAGAGATTAGTCTGGAGACACTCATTGAATTCCAAAATTCTCTATTAAATTGAAGATGCGTTCCAATTTCAGTTGTCCCAAAATCTAGGATCTGTCTATAAAACTATGTAGCATCAACAAAGCCCTTCACAAATCCTCCTGATTTGTCCACTAAGAGAGTCTTTTCTTAGTAAAATTCAGAAAGGAACTTTCCTATTCTTTGCCACAGATAACTCGGTTCATGAATTCTTGTCACGTGGACTCGCCTTGCTCCCAGTTTCTTTGTCTTTCTCTCTTTTTCTCCTTCTCCAAGCTCAGATTCACAGCTCATCATATTTGGTGGCCTGCTATGGGGAATCCTGAGAGAGCCTGGCCAACAGAGGAAGCCCCTTCCCCTCTGACCCCTTCTATAGTGGAGAGCAGCCAAAAAACCCCCGAACATTTGGACTGTCTGGGGCTCCACACCCAAGCAGAGTTTTTGCCTGGGGACACTCACAACAGAAAACTCCTTCGAATTGATAAAAAATTTAACTTTTTGTCATATCTTTCTCTCAGGGACGCCAATAGAGAATGAAAAAGCTATAGAATTGGGAAAGCCTGGGGCTTGGGACCTGTGGCAAGAATGGAACAGTTTATTTCCTCTATCACTAAAGATTCATCTTTAGGCTGTCTTTTACTTTTTTTTTTTTTTTTTATTATATATATATATATATATATATATTTTATAATATTATCCCTTGTATTCATTTTTCCAAATTACCCCCCCTCCCTCTATTCCCTCCCCCCGACGACAGGCAATCCCATACATTTTACATGTGTTACAATATAGTCTAGGTACAATACATGTGTGCGAATATCATTTTCTTGTTGCACAATAAACATTAGAATCCGAAGGTACATGCAACCTGGGCAGACAGATATTAGTGCTAACAATTTTCATTCCCCTCCCAGTGTTTCTTCTCTGGGTGCAGCTACCTCTGTCCATCATTGATCAACTGGAAGTGAGTTGGATCTTCTTTATGTTGAAGATTTCCACTTCCATCAGAATACATCCTCATACAGCATTGTTGTTGAAGTGTACAGTGATCTTCTGGTTCTGCTCATTTCACTCAGCATCAGTTGATTTAAGTCTCTCCAGGCCTCTCTGTATTCCTCCTGCTAGTCATTTCTTACCGAGCAATAATATTCCATAACCTTCATATACCACAATTTACCCAACCATTCTCCAACTGATGGACATCCATTCATCCTCCAGTTTCTAGCTACAACAAAAAGAGCTGCCACAAACATTTTGGCACATATATGTCTCTTTCCGCTCTTTAGTATTTCTTTGGGATATAATCCCAGTAGTATAGGCTGTCTTTTAAAAAACGGACAAATTCAGTGTAGGAGATTTCAAGACCAAAAACCTCATTTATTTTTGCGATACTACTGGTCTAAAACTCTCTTAGAAAACCAGGAAAAATGACCAATTAATGGCTCAATCAATTACAACACTATTAAGGAACTGGACTCATTTTGCAAGAGACAAGGGAAATGGACCGAAGTTCCTTATATTTAGGCCTTTATGGCTCTGTCCCAAGACCCTAAATTAAGATTAAATTGCAGAATGTTGCTTGTCAAGTTTAATGGAGAGGAATTGGAGATAGAAACCGACCTTTTAAATGATCCCTTCTTTTCCACTCCTTTAGGGGCACAAGAAGCGTCTGCCCCCCCCTCCCCCATGGCTCTTGGCAGAACGCTTGCATTCCAAAACTGCCTCCTTATCAAAAACAGGACCCTGGGTCCCGAGATATCCGTCTCCCCTCTCCTCCTGAGTGGAGTTCTGGGTGCCCAGCCCCCACTTCTTAGCCCTTCTCATACACGAAGTGGGCTCCCTTTTTCCTCAACCCGATCCCTCCCGCCTGCCTTTAAGGCCAGCCAGCCCCAATGCCTCAGCCCTTCTTGAACTGAGAATGGAGCTCCTCTTTCTGCTCCCCAGGAGCCTGATTTGGTTACTTCTAAACTCTTCCCCTTGAGGGAAGTTGTTGACCCTTGGGATGGGGGGTACGACACTTAGAGTGCAGGTGCTCTTTTCCATGTCGGATCTCTCCCAAATTAAGGAAAGACTGGGCTGATATTCTGAGGATCCCATCAAGTATATTGAGGGGTTTAAAGCCATTACCCTGCAGTACAATGTGTCCTGGGAAGACATAAATATCATTATCTCCTCTTGTTGTACCATAGAGGATAAAAGGAGGATCTGAGACCTGGCCCAGAAGTCTGGAGATGACATGGCTGCCTCCTCCCCTGCTAGAAACTAACCAGGGGCCATAGCCGTGCCCCTCTCAGACCCTGGGTGGAACTACCAGGAGGGGAGCAGGGACAGAGAGAGGGGAGATCACCTACTAACCTGCCTCATTGAGAGCATGAGGAAGGGAGTTAAGAAGCAGGTTAATTATGACAAATTTAGGGAGATTACTCAAGCAGCTGGGAGAATCCCACCCTCTTTCAGGGCCCCCTGTGGAGGATCTGAGGAAATACACTAATCTGGACCCCACTTCTCCAGAGGGGACCACTGTCCCGCAGCATGCATTTCATCAACCAGTCTGCCCCAGACATAAGATGGAAGTTGCAGAAATTAGCTCTGGGGCCCAGACTACCATGACTCAATTATTAGAAGTCTATTTTGGGGTGTTCAATAATAAGAGACCAAGTGGCAGCACAGGAGGAGGATTGCAGGGCCAGAGCAAGAAACAAAGAGCAGGCCCAATTTTTGGCTGCTGCTATTTCCAAAGAACACAGAGGTTGTGCTTTAGGTGCAAAGGGCAGGGTCATTGGGCATGAAAATCAGAAAATCAGAAAAAGCCTCCAGGCCCTTGCCCTGGATGCAACAAGGAAAGGCACAAGAGCCACCACCTCAAGCCTGGTCCTCCAGTCTCCTCAGGACCAGGAGTGACGGACGGGGCCTGAGGTTCAGCCAGGCCCTCCCTTACTCCATCACTGCTGCAGAACCCAGGGTCACTTCGGACATAGCTGGTAAGCTCATCTCGTTTCTTTTTGATATGGAAGCTCTCTTTTGGTTCTACTCTTGCACTCTGGTCCCACTTGCTCATAAGGTAATGGAAATTAAAGGGAAACTCCAGAACTGTTTGGAAACTTTTCCTCTGCCTTGCCAGCTGGGAGACCTATTGTTTCTAATGATCCCTTCCTGTCCCACCCCTTTATTGGGGCAAGACTTGATGGTGAAGCTGGAGGCCCAATTCTCTCTTCTCAAACCTCCAAGTGAACTTTTTCTACTCC